>NC_084909.1:2328409-2999873 GCF_949316345.1 Pungitius pungitius
GTAACGGAGGACACACCCTCAGCATCATCTCTGGCGCCTGACGTCAGCTGATCTGTGCTGCTATGGAGACTTTTTTTCTCCGATCACCGTCTCTCCTACGCGAAATACCTGGTCAAATTATACGCGTTTTACTGGAATGACTCTCACAGGGCCTCCTTTCATTTATGTATAAAACTACCCCTGGTTCTCCCCTCTCCACCCTCTTCCTCTTTGTTCTCCCCCCCCCCCCCCCACCCCCCTGTTGGTGATGACATGATTAACAGACCCACCTGTTGTTGGCAGCACAAAGACGGCTCGTTACACCCACAGGCCCTCCCTCCCTCCCTCCCTCCCTCCCTCCCTCCCTCCCTCACACATGACAAATAACAATGCAATTTAGCGGCAATCATTTTTCACATGAAACAACTTGTTACGTTTTATTGTCACATGAAGAAATCAGTTTAATACAATAATAATATTTGATGATGAGAAGTTAAACACAAGAATTGGCGATGTAGTAAGTGTTCACTTTTTTGACTTTATAGTTTATAAATCAACACAACAAACAACGGGGGAAGTGACCACAGGTCGGACTCTGGTCGACGGGTTTTAGTACACAAAATAACCCTTGTTTTCCGCGACATGGGAGCATATTTGTTGTGTTTCCCGGTGCACCGCGTGGTTCGTGAGGTGAGGATGTTAAGGATGCTTTCGGAGCTGCTTCTCGTTACCAGCATGTTCCCACTAAGTCCCTTCACTTGGTTCTCAGTGGTTTAGTTTGCCTGCCTGTCCCATTACGTATTCTCAGTATATTTGCATTCAGGGTTTGAGGAGACCGTCGATTTGGTGAGAGAAGCACAAAATATGTAATTGACTACATGTGATGTCCAGCCGACATTAACGTCATTACGTGAGGCAAAGCAGGCGAATCCCGGATGGATTTGAGGTCTTCAAGTGTCATTCAGAGAGAAGCGTGCCAATGAGGGAGAGACTCTCCATCAACACAAAGTGACATGAAAGCAACACAACCACACCGACACACAAGCGACCACAAAATGACCACAAAGAAGGTACAGAGTACGAGATGACCTCAGAGACACAAAGAGACTTAAAGGGACACAAAGGCAAAAAGATGCTAAACAGCAGCGAGCCTCACAGTGGCCGTGAAAGGAGAAAAACAACTAAAAAGGGACACACAATGACCAAAAGACACAACTGCAAAGAAACAACAACAACAGCCAGGTTGCAGGTTTGTGTGTCTTTCCTCTTGCTTGATGCGTCTGATCCAGCGTGCGGTCCTGAAACGCTCGGCCCGTAGACACCGTGTGGCTAACGCCTTCTCTTCTTCTACCCTCGCTCTTCCCCCCCCCCTCCCCCTCCCTGTTGTGTTCCCCTCGTCCCAACTGTAAACAAAAACAAAAATAAAAATAACCAGAAGCAAGACGTTCTGAACCAAGTAAGGCCGGTCCGCCAGAGCCCTGCATGCTGTGTGGAGTCTGCATGCCCACCGTGTCCACTAACACCACATGACCCCGCCTCACCCGCTGCAGATGGTCTGTCCACGGCCCGGGGGGGGCGTCCTGTGCACCCACCACATGGCTGAGGGATGGGGGGTAGGGCGGGGGGGGGGGGGTATAGGAATGCTAACATGACGTGTTTTGCTGTCTGTTGCTCTTTCTGTTGGCTGGTTTCTCTTTCTTTGAGCCATCCGACCGACACGATAAAAACTGCGCGGTACATAGTGAGAGAACACCAGATCCACCACTAGATTTCTTACCTTTCAAAATAAAAGCGCTAACTGTTTACCAGAAGGAACCCAGTGACTCAGAGCTTTTAGCTCGAAGGAAGATCAATAAAACCAAAGTTGCTGGTGAGTTTTCATGCAAAGGGTGTGTGTGTTTTTTTCTATTTTCATGTCGCTTTCTTGGTTGACCTCTGGGTGAATTTGAAAAGTGTTTTGTTTTCTCTTAAATGGCTTCCGACCACGTTGTCTGTTTCTGCTATCATCCCAAACCAGGGCCGCAGACCTTCATCCCAGCGCGTCACCAATCCAAGTCCATCGCATTTGTCGTCTGTCCGTGGATGGTGTAGCTCCACCCATCAGTGTACCTTATTTAACCTGCACCCCCCCCCCTCCCTCCTCTTGCAGCCCATTGACTACGAGGGCTTCCAGCTCTTCATGGCCACCTACCTGGAAAATGACATCCCAGAGGAGCTGTGTCAGCACCTCTTCACCTCCTTCAAGAGCAAGACCGGAGGAGGCTCCCCCGATCCGTCTCGCGCCGGAGCGAGCTTACTGGGTACGCCCCCCTCCCTCCCTCCCTCCCCCCCGTTCTGAACAAGATGCACTTTCTAAAACAATGATCCACGGTGCCCCAACCAGGGCACGTCAACATAAGAAATGATCACATAGAGAAATGAGTCATGATATCGATTCACCAAACACTGACCTCGTCAGATGGAGTTTACTTTGTGACGTCCCAGCTTTCCCCCTCTTCTCTTATGTCTGCAGTCGGTTCGTCTAATAACTGCAAAAAAGGAATATTCCACCCTTAAAATGACTTTCTCTATGTCAATCAATCACTCGCCAGCCTCCACAGTGGGAGGAGAATCCAAAAATGGCCCAAAACACGCAATATAATTGCAGTGATCCAGTGGTCTGCTTTTAGAAGGAATGAGGCGTTTGTGAAGCAGTGTTCATATTCCTGGCTTATGATTAATCATAGACCACAAGCCACTAAGACCACAACCCTGTAGCACGAGGAATGACAGGAAGCAGGTATTTCATGAGACGTGACATGACGTGAGCTTCATCCTCTTCATCGTATCTGAGTCTCTGCTGCAGTGCTCACAGCGCTCATTTTCAGCTGGGGGGGGGGGGTAAAATGTTGCAGTCGATTATGCTGCTGTTTCCTGCTAACTAATCTTGTGCTGCTAACTTCTGTTCAAACATACGTTTAGTGTATAGAATGAATCCAGTTCGGCTTTACCAAAGATTTTAACTCCAATTTCGACTGTGTTAACTTTCCACTGGTGTTAAAGTTGAGGTGCCGGTTCAATCAGGAAACTCCTCTGGAGCGGAACCGGGACATTGGACCATCTGTACCTTTTGCTGTTCTCTGTTTAATTTTGCTATACTGCTCCATCATTCAGGCAGCTCGGTTTGTTACTGCTGAAAGGTGATCCGTCTCTGCACTGCTCTCATTCTCGCTGCGTCTGCCCCCCCCCCCATCCCCCCTCCTGAAAAACAATGACCGACCCCACAGAGGCCCGTTCCATTGACGCAGGCATCTCGATTCAGACCGAAGTGGCCTGTGCCCCCATCACAGGTACTGGAGCAGAGCAGGGTGATGTCATCTTAACGGGACGAGGGCCCCGCTGGCCGTGACCTCCTGCTCCACCTCCTTTTCTTTTCCTGTTGTGCTCTGCTTGTGTGGATGTGAGTTGGTGGTATTCGGCCTGTGGACCAGTGTTTAGAACAAAGTGTCGTCCTTTGGTCGTCGTCCCGGAGTCTGCTTCGGGTTGTGCGTATTGTGTTTGCCCCGTCAACATCATCGGCTCATACCCCCCCCCCCACTCCCTTTTCTCTCCCCCTCCCCCAGGTATGAACGGGAAGAGCATCCTGTCTGCGATGGGGCGGCACACACCGGAGCCGCCCGGCTCGGGGGCCGCCGCCGCCGCCGCCTCCCCTTGCTCGTCCCGCTCCTCCTCGCAGCGTTCCGGGACGGGGCCCCACACACCCGGGGGGCCCCACCGATCACCCTGCACGCAGGTCAAAACCTCCGAGGGCAGCGGCAACGCCCTGACCCCCAACGCTCGTCCCGCCAGGTCGCCGGCGTCCCCCAAACTTTCCCCAGGTGAGATCGGCTGCGAGGGGTTCCAGCAAATTGGAGGACGGGATGAAAGGTTGTTGTAAAAAAAATTTAAAAAAATGGTGTCGCTCTTTACAGTCATACATACAACAAACATAAAAGGTCTCTAGGTAATGCCCCATTTCAGAAAACAAATAATTGTGTTGAACACACGCATTGGGCCTTCTGCCAATGATTAAATGTCTATATTTGTTGGAAACGAACCCAAATGCTGTTTCCTAATGTTTGATCCTTTTTTAGAAGACGCAGTAGAGAGAATAACACGCTAAAATTATTACAACAGTGTGTGTGTGTGTGTGTGTGTGTGTGTGTGTGTGTGTGTGTGTGTGTGTGTGTGTGAGTGTGTGTGTGTGTGTGTGTGTGTGTGTGTGTGCAGTAATCCACCTTTCGTACGGCTTCCACCCGTCTCTTGGTGTCGTGTTGTTTCGGTCTGCAGAGCTCTGGGATCAGAGTTCCCTAAACCTCTCCTACTAATACTTTAATGTGTGATTTACTGCTGCTTCCACTACACCCCCCCTCCTCTCCCCCCCCCCCCCCGGCACAGGAGCCACGTGTGTAGCGTTGAACTCTTGTGTCGTGCGTCCTCAGAGAGGAGCCACTCGGAGAAGCATCTGTCGCTGAGGAGGAGCCCGTCGCCACAGAAGGGCCCCCCCTCGCCGTCCCCCCAGGTGGTCTTTCTAAAGGACATCGTCTGCTACCTCTCTCTGCTGGAGAGGGGGACGCCGGAGGACAAGCTGGAGTGTGAGTGACGGGGGTTTGAGGGGTCGGGGGGGGGGGGGGGGGTCGAGCTGTCTGTGTGTGCCGGGGGCCCCTGATTAATAAGGCCGGTCCGTCCCCGGAGCCGTAGGTATTCGGGGGGGTCACACCTCCCACACAGGACAGGTCACTGGACCCCTCTGGACCCCTCGGGCGTCCGAGGCAGCGCCTGTTGCACTCTGACGAGGTGAATTGTGGGTAACCGAGTCCCCGTGTGACCTCTGCTCTCTCCGTCCCCCTCCAGTCATGTTCCGGCTGTACGACACAGACGGCAACGGGGTCCTGGACAGCTCGGTGAGTGACTCCTCCTGCCCCCCCCCCCCCCCTGTCTCTCCCTTTGCCCTGTGTACACAGCCGCTCTAAGAATAGACACCTGAGCACTGCGTGTTTAAACCTGACCTGTTCAGTCCTTTTTGTGTTCTTCTCCGTGAACATACACATGTTGTATGAATACAAACGTATATAAATGATCATGAAATGGAGGTCAGAATGATCTCTTTTTGTTGTTAATAATAACAATACATAAATAAAGAAGTAGTCGTTTTCTTCTCGACTTCTTTTCATTCTGAATCTTGAACTTGGCCCCCTGCTGGTTGTTAGAGAAACTGCCGGAAAGGGTTCTCCTGACCCAAAGGCTGCGATGTTGCGTGCCATCCATGTTCAAAATGCACGAGGCCTGCTTGGTTCGAGCAGGAGGTAACGCCCGGTTCTCTTGGTGCAGGAGCTGGATCGCATCATCAATCAGATGGTGCATGTGGCAGAGTATCTGGAGTGGGACTCGACGGAGCTGCGACCGGTGAGCAAACGCACGCCGCTTCAAGACTTTTTGACACCCTTCGTGCGCGGGAGGCTGCCTCCGTCTCTGCAGTCTCTCTGGTTCTGAGGACGGTACGTGTCTCTCTCCCCCCTCAGATACTGAAGGAGATGATGGAAGAGATCGACTACGACGGAGACGGGACGGTCACGCTGGAGGAGTGGATCCGAGGAGGCCTCACCACCATCCCTCTGCTGGTCCTGCTGGGCATGGAAACGGTACTTATCAAAGACTAACTGTACGCTTTGCCCTCACACAGCTGTGCTCAAATGTATCTTGTGTTACAACTACTGGCATTTATTACAGATTTACATCTTAAGGGCTCCCTGCCTCTTTATTACCTCATATCGAGTGTCTTAGACAGCCATTTATTGTCTCTGTGATGATACTGTATATCTGTGAAAAGCCCAGTAAAACACTGGTAATAGTTGAATTTAGAGGTTGGTAATATCATGTCCTTACTTCAGTGTTAACCATACAGTAGCTTGATATTAACCTGCGTATACCTGCGTTATATGAGGTAGAAAAAAATGGAAAAGGGCGAGATAGCATAATATTGAGGGTAATATTGAGGCATTAACAACGCCCCCCCCCTTCTTCCTTCACAACCCTCATTGGTAACTTATATATATTTTACCACTGTGCAGCTCTTCTGTGCAATGCAGAATTAAATCTGATCTAAAACTCCATGTTTATCGAGTGCTCGCCGCGTCGGGAGGAGTTTTGATCCGTGTTGTCTCCTCCCAGAACGTCCAGGAGGACGGGCAGCACGTGTGGCGCCTGAAGCACTTCAACAAACCCGCCTACTGCAACTACTGCCACACCATGCTGCTGGGGGTCCGCAAGCAGGGCCTGTGCTGCTCCCGTGAGTCCCACCGCTCCTCCTCTGTCTCCATCGCTGTCTCTCTCTCCTCCTCTGTTCCTCCTCCGTCTCCATCGCTGTCTCCCTCTCCTCCTCTGTTCCTCCTCCGTCTCCATCGCTGTCTCCCTCTCCTCCTCTGTTCCTCCTCCGTCTCCATCGCTGTCTCCCTCTCCTCTTCTGTTCCTCCTCCATCTCCATCGCTGTCTCTCTCTCCTCCTCTGTTCCTCCTCCGTCTCCATCGCTGTCTCCCTCTCCTCCTCTGTTCCTCCTCCGTCTCCATCGCTGTCTCTCTCTCCTCCTCTGTTCCTCCTCCGTCTCCATCGCTGTCTCCCTCTCCTCCTCTGTTCCTCCTCCGTCTCCATCGCTGTCTCCCTCTCCTCCTCTGTTCCTCCTCCGTCTCCATCGCTGTCTCCCTCTCCTCTTCTGTTCCTCCTCCGTCTCCATCGCTGTCTCTCTCTCTCCTCCTCTGTTCCTCCTCCGTCTCCATCGCTGTCTCCCTCTCCTCTTCTGTTCCTCCTCCGTCTCCATCGCTGTCTCTCTCTCCTCCTCTGTTCCTCCTCCGTCTCCATCGCTGTCTCCCTCTCCTCTTCTGTTCCTCCTCCGTCTCCATCGCTGTCTCCCTCTCCTCCTCTGTTCCTCCTCCGTCTCCATCGCTGTCTCCCTCTCCTCTTCTGTTCCTCCTCCGTCTCCATCGCTGTCTCTCTCTCCTCCTCTGTTCCTCCTCCGTCTCCATCGCTGTCTCCCTCTCCTCTTCTGTTCCTCCTCCGTCTCCATCGCTGTCTCTCTCTCCTCCTCTGTTCCTCCTCCGTCTCCATCGCTGTCTCCCTCTCCTCTTCTGTTCCTCCTCCGTCTCCATCGCTGTCTCTCTCTCCTCCTCTGTTCCTCCTCCGTCTCCATCGCTGTCTCCCTCTCCTCCTCTGTTCCTCCTCCGTCTCCATCGCTGTCTCCCTCTCCTCTTCTGTTCCTCCTCCGTCTCCATCGCTGTCTCCCTCTCCTCTTCTGTTCCTCCTCCGTCTCCATCGCTGTCTCCCTCTCCTCCTCTGTTCCTCCTCCGTCTCCATCGCTGTCTCCCTCTCCTCCTCTGTTCCTCCTCCGTCTCCATCGCTGTCTCCCTCTCCTCTTCTGTTCCTCCTCCGTCTCCATCGCTGTCTCTCTCTCCTCCTCTGTTCCTCCTCCGTCTCCATCGCTGTCTCCCTCTCCTCTTCTGTTCCTCCTCCGTCTCCATCGCTGTCTCTCTCTCCTCCTCTGTTCCTCCTCCGTCTCCATCGCTGTCTCCCTCTCCTCTTCTGTTCCTCCTCCGTCTCCATCGCTGTCTCTCTCTCCTCCTCTGTTCCTCCTCCGTCTCCATCGCTGTCTCCCTCTCCTCCTCTGTTCCTCCTCCGTCTCCATCGCTGTCTCCCTCTCCTCTTCTGTTCCTCCTCCGTCTCCATCGCTGTCTCCCTCTCCTCTTCTGTTCCTCCTCCGTCTCCATCGCTGTCTCCCTCTCCTCCTCTGTTCCTCCTCCGTCTCCATCGCTGTCTCCCTCTCCTCCTCTGTTCCTCCTCCGTCTCCATCGCTGTCTCCCTCTCCTCCTCTGTTCCTCCTCCGTCTCCATCGCTGTCTCCCTCTCCTCCTCTGTTCCTCATATGTCTCCATCGCTGTCTCCCTCTCCTCGTCTGTTCCTCCTCCGTCTCCATCGCTGTCTCCCTCTCCTCTTCTGTTCCTCCTCCGTCTCCATCGCTGTCTCCCTCTCCTCCTCTGTTCCTCCTCCGTCTCCATCGCTGTCTCCCTCTCCTCCTCTGTTCCTCCTCCGTCTCCATCGCTGTCTCCCTCTCCTCCTCTGTTCCTCCTCCGTCTCCATCGCTGTCTCCCTCTCCTCCTCTGTTCCTCCTCCGTCTCCATCGCTGTCTCCCTCTCCTCTTCTGTTCCTCCTCCGTCTCCATCGCTGTCTCTCTCTCCTCCTCTGTTCCTCATATGTCTCCATCGCTGTCTCCCTCTCCTCTTCTGTTCCTCCTCCGTCTCCATCGCTGTCTCTCTCTCCTCCTCTGTTCCTCCTCCGTCTCCATCGCTGTCTCCCTCTCCTCTTATGTTCCTCCTCCGTCTCCATCGCTGTCTCCCTCTCCTCCTCTGTTCCTCCTCCGTCTCCATCGCTGTCTCCCTCTCCTCCTCTGTTCCTCCTCCGTCTCCATCGCTGTCTCCCTCTCCTCTTCTGTTCCTCCTCCGTCTCCATCGCTGTCTCTCTCTCCTCCTCTGTTCCTCATATGTCTCCATCGCTGTCTCCCTCTCCTCTTCTGTTCCTCCTCCGTCTCCATCGCTGTCTCTCTCTCCTCCTCTGTTCCTCCTCCGTCTCCATCGCTGTCTCCCTCTCCTCTTATGTTCCTCCTCCGTCTCCATCGCTGTCTCCCTCTCCTCCTCTGTTCCTCCTCCGTCTCCATCGCTGTCTCCCTCTCCTCCTCTGTTCCTCCTCCGTCTCCATCGCTGTCTCCCTCTCCTCCTCTGTTCCTCCTTCGTCTCAAGCTGTTTGTCTTCACTCCCACCTGCATCTGACATGTTTGTGCCTCTGAGCTGCATCATTTTGGCTCCGGAGGCCCATCGCGCGTTGCAATGATCTCGCCGTTCTCCCCCAGTATGCAAGTACACGGTGCACGAACGCTGTGTGTCCAAAGACATCGCCGCCTGCATCAGCACCTACGCCAAGTCTCGAAGACACACCAACGTGAGTACGGAGGCCCGGTGGGCGGAGGGGGGGGGGGGGGGGGTTTCACTGACGAACACCGACCCCATGAGCTGATCCTGGATCTGTCTCGATGGTTTGTTTCTCTCCCTGCAGGCTATGCAGCACGTTTGGATGGAGGGGAACTCGCCCACAAAGTGCGACCGCTGTCACAGGAGCATCAAGTGCTACCAGGGCCTGACGGGCCTCCACTGCGTCTGGTGCCAGATCTCTGTGAGTGCAGATCAGATCCATCCGAGCGCGTTCTGCTCCGACGGCTAGAACAAAGCGTTGCTTCTGGGATTCATGGGAGTGTTTATGAAAGCTCTCTGTGCTCCCTGCATTGCTCCTTAAATCCACTAGATGTCACCGCTGACCTGTTGCTGGATCAACATCCATTATTTTGCCACAACTCTCAATTTCACAAATCAGTTGTTCTCATTTCAGCATGAAAAGGATTCTGCATAGAAATGTCCAACTAGTTTTGATGGATGCTATTTAGCCGGTGTGTTCTCTCACAGACGGATTCACACACACAGTGCCTCTGCTCTCCCCCCCGCAGCTCCACAATAAGTGTGCATCCAACGTGAAGCAGGAGTGTGATGGAGGAGCCTTGAGGGACCACACTCTGTTGCCCTCGTACATCTGCCCCGTCGTCTTGGTGAGGGATGCTTTTTCTGTCTCTCAGCTCTGTAAGATCCGGACTGTGCACCTTCTAAAAAAGCGGCGTTGAGCTAGCTAAGTGGGGGGTTTATCGAAATTAGTCTCAATTCAACATCTCTCTCTCCACCAAGTCATGCCGTGCGTTTGTGGTCCGACTTCTCAATTTTCCCCACAAATTGCTCATCGACAAGCTGATTTACACGGATGACATCGACAATAATGGTGGGCAGTTCGCGCAGGAACGCAAGGCCCTCGCAGTGCACGCCCGCATTTATAAAGATAAAGTACATGCAGGAAATGTCTTTAAAGTGCCGAAACACCCCCCCCTCCCGCCCCCCTCCACGCAGGACCGTCATTCTGTGGTGAAGCGCGGCGAGGGGGAGTCGCCCCCCAGCACCAGCCCCGACGACATCACCCAGACGTTCAAGTTCTCCCCTGGAGACGGACAGGCTCTGCAGGTACGTCCCGTCGGCTTCGGAGGCCGTCGCCCCCTGAAGCTGGAGAGCGGACGCCTGAGGCTGTTTTTCCTCCCCGTCTGCAGATCAGCCCCCTGCCGGGGACGCACCCGCTCCTGGTGCTGGTCAATCCCAAGAGTGGAGGGAGACAGGGGGAGCGGTAAGTTCCAACCACCCGCACACCAGCTGGTCTGGTTACAGGAGTTGAGGAAAGCCCTTTGGCCTCATCTGGAAAGATGAGGCCAAAAATCAAATTTTCCAGTTATTTTTTACATTTTACATTTGTCATTTCAGCATCAATTTCATTAGAATTGTCACTGTTTGGTTTTAACATTTGATTGTGCTTGCTTTAGTAGAGTTTATTCCCCACTTTTTATTTTGTATTTGAGATGTTTGTGTGCCTCAGATTTCTGTCACCAAGGGTAACGTACGTTCTCCACCTCCCGTCACAAAGATGACAGGGGCTATTAAAGCTTTAAATAAAGTCCTTATTGTTCCCCTCCGGACCCCCACCGACGGCACCAACAGAGACCAATCATACCCTGTCGCTCCGCATCGGCCTGGGTCGTTACCACAGCAACCCGCGCTTTATTGCCATTAGAAAGGAAATTGTTTTCTATTAATAGTAATTACACAGCAAAAGAAAAGAAAAAAACAGAAACCAAAGGCTATTTTTTTTCTTCGTTTGAAAACGTTTTCAGTTTGATTGGATTGATAAACCTGATTAGTAGTTCCATCCTCCATCAGCGCGGCCGAGGCACTTTCTATTGAGACGAACTCATCCACTCGAATGCAGCGGCCGGCCTCGTGCTGCAGGGGAAGCAGCCCGGCCGGTGAAATAGGAGCGACGTCCCGGCCTCAACGGGCAGGTGACCCTCACAAGGTCAACTGCTGCGTCAGTTTGCGAGAGCAAAGAGGCGGAGGAGATGGAGGAGATGGAGGAGATAGAAGAGATAGAAGAGCACGCAAACCCAAACTCTCCGCTTCTTGGTCCCTTTCATCCGCCTTCTTCCTGATCTCTGCCGTGATTATTTTCTGTGCAGGATTACGTCTGCAGAGCAGATTGTTTGAGATGCGCGTGGAGGTTGTACAGAAGTCACCTCACATGCCTTCAATGGAGCTCTGTCGCGTTTGTTGACTTGAAGAAAAGATCGTTATGATTTTAATGACCTAATGATGATGTAATAGCACGGTAATGTCGACAGTGGAGGCGCTTTGATCCCTAAAGCTTCTTCTGGAGACCCAGAGTTATTTAGGTATCTTCATCCCAACATTATCCTTATTGCACCATCCGACGCTGATTCTGTTAGACACGTCCAGCGAGGTGTGAAACGCATTAAAGATCGCTGTCATCGCACAGCGTGTCGCTGGGCCTCCAGAGGCTGCTTTTCATTATTGTAACAAAGAGAGCCTGGAGTATTATGACTGTGTGTGAATGTCAGGAGTCTGATGTAACATGCCGCGTATGTAGGTCGGATGTATTTCTGACCTGTGTGCTGTCTGTGTGTCCTCTTCCAGGGTGCTGAGGAAGTTCAGGTACCTTCTAAACCCCAGGCAGGTGTACAGTCTGGAGCAAGGGGGACCAATGGTAGGGTAAGTCTTCCTCTCGGATCTCAAGTCAATGCATCGACATCATCAGCGGAGACAATTATTATCTGGTGCGTTCCAAAATGTCAGCGTGAAGTTCTGTACCAGTTAGTCGCATCAATCAGCGTGGTGTAATATACAGGCCTCCACCAGCCTGTTACAACATTAAAACATGGATAAATGGATGAAGAATTGATCAACCGGCACAAAGAAAGGAAGCTATTTCTCATTAACAGATGGGTTCGGGTTTGGGTTACTTTTACGGGTCGGGAGTTAGCGTCTCAGAACGAAGCGTCAGGAATCTGCAGAACAGTTAATTATTTTTCAGCTTTGCTGTCAGAACACCACCTCTCTAAAATGTGGAGGTCGTTGAAGGGGAATGGGAACACGGCATTACTGCCGCACTGTGCCTTTGACCTCTCGACACACACACACAGACACAGACACACACACGCACACACACTCGCTCTCATGCCAACGCTGAGCACAGCTTGTACTTGCAAATAAATGCTGCTGCACCTCTCGTCCATTAAAGGCAGAAAAAGACGCAGCCTGAAGGCTGTAAATGCTTTAGCTTTAAGGGGAAGCACTCCGCTCGCCCGTTGTCTTCCACTTATGTGAATCCGTCTCCTCCTCTGTTCACAGACACACAAAGACGCACTCAGGTGTGACCGCAGGGGACACGTGCAGACAAACGCGCTGTGTTCACCCCCCATGAGGGACTCGACTGTCGGGGGGGGTTCAGCTTTTTTCAAATCCGTTAAAAAAACAAAAAGAAAAGAGGCATTAACAGGAATCGTTTCTCCTCTCCTTCGTCCCTTCTAAAGACGTCCGGTGGATATTAAACGCACACTTAGAACTAAACACAAAGGCCTTAATGAAGGTCTGTTTACACGTAGAGGGTTAACCTTCTCTCCGAGCTCTCCACAACCGTTACCATGGGCTCCCCTAGCAACAGCCTCCCCCCGGCGAGAGGCAGCTCGCGCTGAGTCATTTGTTTGGGGCGGTGCGATTGCTCGCTGTGTTTTCAAGTCACTACAAACAATGTTGGAGCCGCCTCGGTCAGTTTCGAAGCCTCCCGGGGCGGGCGGCTCTTCGCCGATGTTTCTGCCGACCCGTCGGAGCAGTCGAGATCGGCCGGGTTCAGAGCAGACGTGGAGCTGTGTTTCTGTCTCTCACCGCGCTGATGGTGATGGTGATGTTGAGTAGACGCTCTGTTCACTGACCTATAGGCTGATTAGACGCGTTGGTGCCATGGACCTATAGGTCCAGGCCCGGTGTCCACGCTCACGCACTCTGTGTGGGTTTGAGGCGCTTTATTAGCCCTAAATTCAAGGGGAATTACCCACAAGTCATTGCAGTGTGACGTCAAAAACGGGATAACCAGTGAACGCATGGAGACGGGAGAAAAACTACACAAAATCAGTCGCTATTTCTTAATTTATTCCTCAAATTATTCATTAAGTCATTCAAACCTTAAACTGACCTCTCATCTTATGAGGAAAGAGCCTGGAAGACGTTCACATCGCAGAGTAAAACCAATGAATAAATACCCTCAATTGAAAATCCTATTTTTTGAAGGCATCAAAGCGAGGTTTGTTTAGGGGGGACATTGGGTTTGAGCCACAGCGTCCTTGTTCATCGTAATGAAGCATCACGTCTCGCATTGATGCGTTTTTAATAGTTCGGAGAGTGGAGCGCGACGGCAAACAGGAACAACATCATTTCAGATTTCCTCTCAGCGAGAAAACTAATATCCCCACATTCATGCTTTTAAGTTTAATATTTAAAGAGCCCGCCCACCACCATCACCAGAGCTTCTCCTGATTTATCTCAGGGTGGGGGGGGGACCAGCTGGTCGGTGTGAAAGGGGCTCATCCCCTGTGAGCAGCTGCCTCCTGACGGAGAGAGATGAAAGCTACCGTCGACACCTTTGTCCCGACGCGCACTAAAGGTCCCTTTGAAGGGCGTTTCTAGGGGGGAGGGGGGGGGGACAATGATTCAGCCACTGCGTGCCTCCCCCGTCTCGGCCCGACGAAGGAGCTGGTTTGCTCCTGTGATCACAGTTGAAGCTTCTGGATGTTTTGTCGTCGCAGGCTCAACTTCTTCCACGACGTCCCCGATTTCCGGGTGCTGGCCTGCGGGGGCGACGGCACTGTGGGCTGGATCCTCGACTGTATAGGTACACAAAACAACACCTTCAGCGTTGGAATGTTTAAAACAAACAAGGGGGCCGAAGTGCAAAGATAAAAGAGCCACTTAAGTTGTCCCAAGTTGACCCGTCGCTCTTTGCACGCAGATAAAGCCAACTTCGCCAGGCATCCTCCGGTGGCCATCCTCCCTCTGGGAACAGGGAACGACCTGGCGCGCTGCTTACGCTGGGGAGGAGGTGAGCCCCTGCGTGTGTGTGTGTGTGTGTGTGTGTGTGTGTGTGTTCAACCATTCACGCTACGTCTGACTTGTGTAGGAAACTTAAGCAGGGCGGCTTCTTTCGATGTCGATTTGATATCATACTGACAAAAGACCGCTGAAGGAGACAAAGAATCTGCAGCCGTCCTCCAAATATTTCAGGGGGACGTCGGAGGTGTTGGATGAGCTGGTCCATTGAAGAAGGAGCAGGCTTAAAATGGCCATTTGATTGACTCGGTAGAAGTCTGAACACTTGGCTCAGGCTCTCAGTTGCACACTAGAATGCAAAAGTCCAGGCAGTCGTGTGTGAGCATGAATCACGGAAATGAAAGAGGGAAGCGTGAGCTCTTACGCGTCAAATTAAAAAGTGTTAATATGCAGAGTGCCATTGATTTGTTGCAGCGCTTTGGGCCAGTAATTAGAAAGGCTTGATTGTTGCAGCTTGGAGGACCAGCAGAGCACTTACCCAGGCTTAGGAATGACTTTTTGTCAATAAACAGCCGGTTTCAAGTGGGGGGGGGGGGGGCTTTGGGACTTGTTCAATAGATCATCTTTTGCAGAAGTAAACATTGAAGTATGAGCCCCAGTCTCTGCAGCCTTTGTTAATGGCGTGGCTCTGGGGAAGCCCTTATTGGTCCGGCACTTTAGTCCAGACTGAAGAACGTGAGATAAATCGCCACGAAAAAAAAAGATTTTTAGTTCCAGGAATTTTGCCACAGATCTCATGGGTGAATTGTCCTTACTTTGAGATCCCCTGAAGTGCCACCAGCAGGTTAAACTTCACATCCATCAAGTGTTCCCCAGAGGATGAACCTCCCTGTAGAGACATTTTAGGCCTGTTTGTGAATGTACGGTGTGGGTTAGTACGGCTCCGGACACAGGCACTGACACCAGGGTGGTGGGTTTCAACGGTTTTTATTATTTCAATTATTTTGCTCCCTCTCGCAAGGACACGCCGCTCGCTCGGTCTCCCCCCCTTCCTCGCTCCCGCCTCACTGTTATATTGGGCAGAGCACACACACACACACATGATTATCATTGTTTCCACCTGGCACCGTTCCCCCGAGCCGCTCCCCCTCTCTCCCACCTGCAGCCGGGCTGAAACCACGCCCGCCACCACAGTGAAATATCCTGACATCTTGTCAAATGGCCTTAATTAAATTCATATTCGCCCTGGTTCGTGTTTCATTTTTTGGTCCACGTTCACATGGCGTCAAGCAGCACAGACCCGTCACGCTGGAGATGACGTCACGACAGCTTCAGCCGAAATCTGAATTGTGGAAGCGAGGCCTCACTCATCGTGTCAGATGCAGAGGAGTTTGTCGCGGCCCGTCGAGTGTTTCTCACCATCGTGTCTGCCCCAACTCCTCCAGAGCCCCCCCAGTGTGTCGATGATAACGTGCGCGTGTGTGTGTGTGTGTGTGCGTGCGCATGTTTGGGTAAAATGTGGTAAAATTTATGGAACAGTTATTCCATAAAAAAGAAATTGTTCCCCCGTGAAATTGCTTTTGTATTTGAAAGTGTTTCAGAATATGGTGTTTTGTGAGGCTCTCGGTGTGATGGTCTGTCAGCTGCCACCTAAAGCCTGGAGGGGGGAGGGGGGGCACCCCGGGGTGCTGTCATGCCTCGGGCAGGTTCGGGGTGGCCTCATCAGCGCCACTTTGCTGCAAGTCTCAAGCCATATAATCCACCCTTCACTAGTTTAATGGAGGGCTTTAAATAAATAGTGAAGGACTTCTGATTAAATTATTTCTTTCATATTTATTTCAAAAGTACATCTAGATTCCCCCTCGCCTCCTTCCTCATGCAATTTTCTTTCATATAAAAATGATGTCCGTGGGTTGTTTTCTTTGCATTTGCACAATTGACCAACATTCTGTGAGGCCCTTGGCGCCCGTCCCCGAGGTTACGGATGAGCTGAAGGTCAGAGCAGGTCCCCGAGCTGCTGCCGCAAAGCCGGAAGAAGAGTATTATCTAAAATGTGAATATATGTTTAAGCCGCCGCATTTCCCTTCAGTGAAGCGATGCGCCGATGTCCGGCCCGTGGCGCCCGAGGGCCGCTGCCCGCTGGCGCCTCTGACCGCTGCGCGCGCTCTCCGCAGGTTACGAGGGCGGCAGCCTGCCGAAGTTCCTCCGGGACATCGAGCACAGCAACGAGGTGGTGCTGGACCGCTGGAACATCGACATCGTCCCCGACGACAAGGAGGAGAAGGGAGACCCCGTCCCCTACAGCATCGTCAACAACTACTTCTCCATCGGAGTGGTGAGGAAACGGAGCACAGTGCGCGCGACTGATGGCGTCATTCGGTTTCCTGGGCACATGGTGGATACTACTTTACATGTACCTCTTACAGAACCCGAAATAGGTATTCAAAGCTAATTCTTGCTTGTTCAACGGTGACATTTTGAAAAGCAAAATAATAACCATCCATTCAAGTGGTTCGACGAATCCAAACTCTTTCGGTCCGTGCGTCACGGCCGGTACGAGAATACGGAGCTAATGAGCGAGACGTTACTGGTACAGATGATTCAAATAGAGGCCTTTTATCCTTGTACGATGAAGTCTGTAGAGACATAATTCCTCTAAGATGAATTTGAATGTTATTTGGAACCAGAGACAGGTGCATATATAGGACCATGACTAATTTAACATCACAATCGTATATATGATACGCTGAATGACATATGACAACATGTCGAAAACCTTTCCCCGAACCTGTCTGACTGCACTGCAACCGAAGCAACTCAGGGACAGAGATTACCTGGTCTTTGAGGACACGACCAATTAGCAGATTCATCAGTGAGTTTCTGTTTTCCCACCCTGGGCGGGTATCCTCTTTTAATTGGAGGGAAGAAAGATGCTGCCAGGTCCCAGTTGCTTAGCAACCTCTTTACCATATCCTGATGGAGATACTAAAAGTCTAAAAGCTCAGGGACGTTTTTGGAGAGGAGACCAAAACAAGGTGTCTGTGAAGTTCTCACGGAGCTGGTGACTTAGCTTCAGCGCTTCTTCGCGGCGGGTAGACCGAAACCTCACCGATTTGGGTTCTGTACTCGCAAGAATGCAAACGCCACCCGGGAGAATTCCAGAAGGGCTCCATTAAACGTGGAACCGACCATGCGGTTGCATTGAACACGAAAAAAAAGGAGGATAGTGTATTTCAGTGTTGCTATGGAAACCGGACTGATATTGGGGTTTTGACTAACTTGGAGCTGAGTCAGTACTTGTTCCAGTAAACAGGGGCCAGCTGACTTTTTTCTTCTTTTTTTGTCAAGCACAATAAAGCTGATGATGAAAAAGTACGTATGACTATAAATAGCAGAAGTGACACAAGAGTGAAGAAGACATATGTGCGCGGGTAGGAATAAATGGTTTTTTGGCAAGAAGAGGATGAATCACGGGGATGTTGTATAACTGCCCCCCCCCCCCCCCCCTCCTCCCCCACTGCTATCTGCATATGTGTCACAATATCACACGGAGGAAGCCAATGGCACACTAATGTGTCGCTGCCATATGTACATTTGCACGTGGTTGTCATGTGAAACGTGATAATGTGTAAAGTAAATTATATTGTTGCTACTTGGCAGTAATCAAATCCCTGTTGGGTTAAAGGTATACAACTTTAACTCTAATGAATTTATGGAATCAATTTCCATTCTCATACTTTAAAAGTATTTGTCTTTTCACAAAACCTCCCTATAACTCCAAATGCATTCAGGTCTGTTTCTAAAAGTAGTCCACGTCATTTTTAAAGATTTACGTCGTCAGTGGGGAGGAATATTCTGGGGTCTGAGACTCACAGAAAGGATCCGTTACGGATTACGAGGCTAAATCGTTGCTGTTTGGGTTTCTCTCGCTGGCAGAAGGCACAAATATAATGTCTTTTATTGTAGAGTTTGGCCGTGTGGACCATGGGCTGCTTTTTGTCGGGTTCTGAAAACACGCCAGCGTTTCACGGCCATTAAACAAAGCGACAGATCGCCGTGCCCCCCCGGAGCCCCCCCCGGGACAGATGGCCGGGTATCTCTGGAGCACGCGGCACCTGAGCAGACGTGTGTGCCTCACGCCAACGAGGTGGCCATCAGTAACCCTCGGGATCTGCTCCACCAACCATACACGGGTTCTGCGTTTCCCCCGTCGTCCCGACCGCGGGCCGCGCCGCTCGCGGTTTGGTTGCCGTGGAGACGGGAGGCTGGCAAGGCCGAGTCGTCTGAAAGCTCGCGCAGTCATCTGTCCTTCATCTCGCTGACTTAATTGTGGATGACATGGTGTGGAGCGTGTGGTTGGCTCAGCCAAGGCACTCGGGACTGTAAATGATTTACAGTTGCACAGTAGTCACGTATTAGAGTCTTCTGATCAAATCGAAGGAGACTATTATGTGACTTCTGCTTCAATCTGTTCCTATATTTTAGATCAAATATGATTGCACGAATCCCTCGGGGCAAAAACGAGTTTGTAAATATTGGTTTTCTGGGTAAAAAAAAAAAGCTTGAAACATACCTAAAGTTGTGTGCGCTGATAGAGGAGGAGTTTTAACAACTGGCTACCAACTCAGACCATGAGAAAGCAAACACTGAATACAGAATGCATTTAACCATAGACTCTACATAACCAGTCATGTCACCCGTGTGTTGGTGGACTGTCGAAGCTTTCTCCGGCGCCATCTTGGCTTTTCGGCGCGTTTGGAACACGGGGGAGACAGACTTTCGTATCATCTTAAATCGGCAGAACCTTGAAGCCAGCAGAAATTGAAACGCCTCTCGGATCGGTTTCCTGAGGATGTGTCTCCGTAAATGCCTTCATGCAGACACTACTGGGTCAGCCTTTGTGCTGCAGGGTTAGCTTTGCTGTGTCGCGGTCGCCTAGAATCAACACCACTTATGATTCCCCCTGAGATGGTAGAGTACCCACCTACCTAACGGGACCTTTAGAACTGTGTTCTACGCTTAGTGACGAACGAATACGCACTGCATAGTAAATAATAAACACTCTACAAGAAGCCGCCGTTTAGTTCCTGAGGCGCTTTCACTCTGACCTGCAGCCTGGAAAGAATCTTGCGAGAGGAATCTGAGAGAAGGAAATCGCACCATGTCAGCAGCCATTAAAGACGCCGCCTCATGTTGCGGCGAGGAAGCTGATCCCTCTGCAGCAGCTCCCGTGGACGGGTGCGCAGGTGTAAAAGTGTACACGCTGTGGTTGCAAGATGATTCCCGGTGTTCATTCCTAACGCGCACCACAATCCCCGACTATGGAGGGTGAAGACGACCCTGGGCCTCTTCTGATGGACAGCACGCCCCCGCTTTAAGGTCTACCGGACTGTAAAAGCAGCAGAATTTACTAAACGAACATCGTGCTGTATTGGAGGAGACTTGGAACCAGCAATAAAGGTTGAGCGTGTTTACTGAGGTAATGAAGCAAGCGGGAGGAAGACTCATTTTCTCATCTGGGGCTTCCTCTTGCAACCAGTCAAAAGCTTTAGAATGTCATGTCAATTTGGCAGAGGGTGTGCGTTTGTTCAGGAAACAGGGAAACGGGAACAAAAAGTGTGCATACAAAATCATCTGTGTGTGTGTGTGTGTGTGTGTGTGTGTGTGTGTGTGTGTGTGTGTGTGTGTGTGTGTGTGTGTGCGCGCGCGCGCGCGCAAGGGAAAGAGATGAAGTAGCGCTGGCACAGCCTGAAGGTCAGTGGAAGTATCAGTGACAGGAAGTGAGGGCCTGCCAGGTTCAGGCCAGGTTACCGCGGTGATGAATGACCGTGCCGAGTGACACCTGGCTGGTCTTAAAGACGGGAGGAACCGCACACACACACACACACACACACACACTCTCACACACAAGCACGTTGACAAACACCTGGACTGGTCTTTAAAGCCCCTAAAAACTCTGACCATAAGTGTGCCTCTGTCGAGTCTTTTCACAAAGGTAAACGACGACGGCGTACGTCCGTGTGAGCTGCTCTTCAACGCCTGAAGATCACAGACGCAGCAAATCGACTCTGCGTACCGGCATTTAGTGGACACACACCTTCGAAGGTGATCAATTAGTTGTGAAGTCTTGGGATGGCTGAGGTCGGGATGATTCTAGTGAGTAAAGGTCCAGATACGACCCATACGCTCCATCCAAGAAGAGGAGCAGCTGTATGTTATGCAAAAAACACCAACAAGTCCAAATTATAAGGTCAAAGTGCTTTCTCACTTTGAAAAGAAAATCGCAGAATTTTCCATTATATTTTTCTTTCTTTTACGGGCAGGAACACACTTCCATGAAAACTGGGGGGTAGTTTGTTTTGGATTAAATCGTAGACGTGTGCGTGTTTATGTCACTTCCCATTGTGAGAGCCATAGGACACGATTAGTGGCTGCTTGTGACATTTCTCTGTCATTAAGCTGCCCGAGGCCCTGACCACAGGCCCTGATCAGAGGCCCTGACCAGAGGCCCTGATCAGAGGCCCTGATCAGAGGCCCTGACCAGAGGCCCTGATCAGAGGCCCTGACCGAGGCTCGGACTGACGCCCCGTATCTCTGCCGCGGGCACGGCTGACATTTTCCAGCCAGTTTTTTTTTTTTTCTTCTTACGGTTATTGTTTTTTTTTTGTTGTTTTCCTACTTTTCACATCCCCCGTCCAATAGCGACCCCTCTTGCCCCCACGGCCACCGCGATCAAAACAACCCTCATCACACGGGCGGCGGCGAAATGTCACATTCTGTTACAGCCGGATTCTTTTTTTTTCCTCTGGTGTCTCCGGCGAAGCGGTGCACCTGCGATGTCTCCTCGCTCCCCCGGTTCCAGTGTCAAATGATCCGCCAATTAAAGCAGCAGATGCCGCTCTATTTTAGGACGGGCCGCGAGGCCTCGCCGGCGGACGGTTTCGGGAGGTTGACGAGCAGCGGATGCGTGTCATCGCTGCTCGTCCCGATCGGTCTCCTCGCCGCGCTGAAACACCTGCGAGCGCAGGCGCGGCATCGTGTGTTAATGTGTATAAACCTCAGCGATCCACAGCACAGGAATGTGTTTTCCAGATGCATGATGGGAAATAAAGCACAGGGTACGCACACTTCCAAGAAGCAGGAACGTGAGAAACAAAATACTTGCAGATTATTTCATTTGTATTTTTTGGCCGTCTCCCGCTTTGACGTTTTAATAATCTGATCTGTAGCTTAAGTTGACAGTAATGGTGCAGAAAAATAGTATAATAATAATCAGATCAGGTCATATCAATTAAGCACATTCTTTCTTTCTTCTTATTTATTTATATGAATTCTTGAGCAATTTCAGACATCGAAATAATCAGCTGTGTGTTTTGTTGTTGTTGTTGGTGTTTTTCGGGTCTCTGCCCGGTGGCAGCGAGGCGGGTCATGTGTCTTGTCTCGGTGAAGCGCTTTAATCAGAACCAGATGGTGTCGTTATACAGCCCTCCGCTCTGTCTCCATCCTCTAACTTCGTTACTGGCTCCACCCTCACAGTGACACTTCCCGTCATCCACCATGCCCCCATAACATGATCCACATGTACATACAGCCGCGTCGCTTCCTCTGGCGTATCGTCCGCATGATCTATGAGAGCATGAACTCATTCCACTCATGGGGGCTGTTTATGTGGCAAAGACGGACCGCGTCCATCGAGGCCCGAGGGCTCGACCTCATCGGGCGGCGTCCGCCAAGTGGCTGCGTGTCGGCGGGGGGGGGGGGGGGGGGGAGACTGGAAGGGGACGTCGTGCCTCTTTATCTCCGTCCGGGGATGAGAACCGGTGCATGCCTCCTGTTTGCCCACTGAGGTCACACAGGGGCCCCCGCTTGTGAGTGATCAGGGCTACGTTCACCTCTGCCCCCCCCCCCCGAGGTCAAGGGTTAAACACATTGGGAGAGGAGGGGCGGCTCCACAGTCGGAGGAGGCGTGGTGGTCCAACCCGCAGCTGAACGGCGAAATATAACGTTTTTCTCCCCCCGTCTGCTCCCGCAGGATGCCTCCATCGCACGTCGCTTCCACCTGATGCGTGAAAAGCACCCGGAGAAGTTCAACAGCAGGTGAGAGGGAAACAACATGCCCGCACGTTAAATCTCTCAAACCTCCCCCTCCGCGCTCCCACGTAATTGTTGCGTAACACCGGACACTGAACAGTGAGAGAAGAAATGACCACAGTAATAATTAAAAGACGGCTTTCTGAAATACAATCTGGGATCATTGCAACGTTTCAAAAGTCCTAAATGAGTCGACCCGGTGCGCTGGCTGACATTGCTCCACATGCTGGTGGCTCCTTTCCAACCCCCCTCGCCGCCCCTCCGTTTGGCGTTTGGGGAACGCTGGACAGAACAAACTACACATTGTTATCTCTGCCTCCTGTTCACCAAATGTGTTGACCCCGTGAAAACTAAAAACAATAATGCCCGGCCTCGTCTTTTAGCGTAAACAAGCCTTCCGCCCCGGAGCCAAAATTGTCCACAAATATCAAATGTTGCAGTTGGAAACACCAGCCTTTATGTCTGATGCTTTGGTTCCCAGCAGCCTTTGCTGCTGTGACAACTTGTCGAGAGAGGGAGCGTCCGGGCGTGCACACAGACGTCGAGGCCCCAGGGCCGCCCGCTGCCGACGAGTGTGTGTCGCTGCTGCTTGTCTTTGCCCGAGGCGGAGGTGTGTGTGTGTGTGTGTGTGTGTGTGTGTGTGTGTGTGTGGTCCTCTCATGTCTCGACCTCCATGCAAAGCACTGGCCGGTGGCGGCGATGCAGCCGCACGCGGGTTTTGCACCAATCATTTGCTCAAAAGACGCTCGGCGCCATCCGATGCTCCCAATGGCTCTGAAGGTTTTCGACAACACGATCAAGGAGTGGCCAGAAAAACCTGCTCCGTGAAGCATGAAGGCGTGTTGTGAACTCACTGAGCCTCTGTGCAGCCCCTTGTATCATCAGCTGGTCTTTCATGTTGTTTGCATGATGGCACCAACAACATGTGTGCTTCCCTCTACTGATAATTACTCTGCATACCGTAAAGGATTAGAAAGGGGGGGGGGGGGGGTTAGGAGAGAGAAAAAGTCTCTTTGAAGTTAAATAATTAACGCCGTCCTGAGCGCGGTGAATCTTAAAGCACCACAAGCAGAGGGCGGGTATGAGATCAGAGGCTCTCTCTCTCTCTACAGAAGAGGTGCAGAGCTCTCCCTTTGCTGTGATGCCGTTTCACGGCTTCCATCCCGCTGCATCTCTGCGTGAGCCACCGCCCGTTTAATGTATTTACAGTCGGCCAACGCTGCAGGTCGTTTGTTTTGTTCTCCTCCACCTCCCCCCTTCGGTGCTTTCACAGAGTGACGGACAGCTGATGGACAACTGCAACTGTTCTGTTGTCGTGTGTCGGATGCTTTGGCAGAGGGGGGCCTCCGTCCGTTCTTTACAGCCAATTGAATAGAAAGGATTGAGAACGGAGGACCAGCAGATTTCCCTCTCCCCCCCCGGGGGCAGCCGATGATGAGTCACCTTTGACCCGGTGAGAGAGGCCCGTAGCCACGTGTAGCACTTAGCTCGCTGCTTCATTGTCCTCCCTGCCACTCACACTCCGTCTGTGTGTGTGTGTGTGTGTCTGGGCAGTGCTTGTGTGTGTCTAACACACTCCCCCGCTCGTCGGCGAGCACATACCCACCCCCTCAGTGTCGCGCCCCCCCCTGTCGGGACAGAGGGGATGTGCGACTCCTCACACCTCAGCCCACTTGCATCGAGTGGCCACAGTGGCCAGACCTCCAGGAGCCCAAAGCCCAGGTGCTAATGACTCCTCATGGCGGGTACAATGCTGTCTGTGTGTGTGTGTGTGTGTGTGTGTGTGTGTGTGTGTTGTGTGTGTTGTCCAAAGTGAAGGAGAGAAGAACTGGATATATATATATTAATATAATTTATATAGATTTATATCTATATTTATATCAATTCAGTCATCATTCCACCTGAAGCATTGGTCACCAACACCTGATTGGATTATTAGAAATCAGATATCGGCACGTTGTTGACCTCTGACCCCAGGACACTGCTGTCTTTGTGCTAATTGAGTTGCAGGGTGATCTTTGTTTGTCTCTTCAGTCAGTGGCGGCTCGGTATCTGCTGTATGTAGGAAACTTTACATGAAACCTCAGATGAAACACAATTCACTACCGTTCAAAACATTCTGCGATGACAATTTGTTTTTGATGTGTTCTGCGGATCTGATCCCAAGTGAGCCAAACAAAAAGGGGGCGTTGGCGGGGAATAAAACACGTTCTGTGAGATTCATCAATATTGAAAGTCCGCCATAAGAACATTGTGCGTCTTGTAGCTGGATTCTTCCAGACTTCACCTGATGAATAAATCATGATCACTGGGGCGTTGAGCTACCTACACGCCATCTACAATCCTTTTCGGATCAATATTTCATATGTTTGTTGAAACATTGAATGGATGAAAAGAAGGAAAACTAAGTATGAATCGGAGCTTTTGAAAATAACAAAACACTTTACTTTCACAGTTGGGAATCAAAAATCGACTGAGTGTGATCTTTGGTTTCTTCTTGACGAGGCTGCGGTCGAGTAGTCAAAACAAAGTGTGTCCTATGTTGCTTCCTCGCCACCTTTCCTTAACCCTGGCAGTTAAAGAGCTGGCGGTGATATGTGATACGCGATCCAGTGATGGAGTGATGGAGTGACGTCAGCGTGTGGTGGGATCGATTGGTCCACTAAACTTTAGCAAATAATGACAATCAGGAGGCGACATCCAAATAGCCAAACTCGAGGCCCCACCCCCTCTCTGTGACTCCAATGCAAGACGAATGAGAGAGAGGGAGAGAAGGGAGGGGGAGGGGAGAGGTTCATAAGGTCACTGCACACATTGGGGATTAAAGGAGATGCTTATCTGCAGGGGGGGGCACAGTGAGGCGAGAGAGAACTGGATACAGTCGACGGGGCTTTGCAGTAAAAGTGTTTTCATAACATGATGGTTCCCCCCTGAAGCCAATCTGTGACTCCAACTGGTCTTTGGGTTACAGTTGGAAAGTTATCTCTTCAAACCGGCCGTGTTCATTAAACATGAATAGAAGGAATGAATGGATGAATTAACTGCTGCGCTTTGTGCGCCGCTCAAGCTGAACAGGAGACCAGAAATGGGACAAAAACACCTCGTCTTGTTGAAGATAACTTAACATCCTTTTTGTGCATAAACATGGGAACGATGGAGGGGAGGCTTATGGAAGTAGTCTGTCTCCCTGTTGCACTCTGCGTCCATGCGAGGGGGGAAAACGACGAGTTAATTGCATTTTTTTTTTACAGAGCGTCTCTCAAGTGGAAGCGGCTTAATGAGGTTAGGCAGCTCGCCTCATTGAGAATCGCAACTGTTCCTAATTGTGATCTCAAATATGCTCATAATCCCCTGATTTGACAGCGGCGGAGGCTTCTGGGGAGGCATTAAGGTGAAAGGGAGAGAACAAGGGACAGAAAGACAATTAGCAGGGAGAAAAACACGCGAACGAGCGCAGCGGCTTAAGACATTTAGGTCGCGTTCCAAGTCCAATAAACACTGGTGAATTCTCTTCATGCTCCGTTAGAGGCCCGCTGTGTCATTCCACGGTGCAGGTTGTGTCCTGTCTCGGCGTTCTGGTGTTCTGGCATGCCCACATATCACCGAGCAGGTTGTGTCAATAGCCGGTGTTGTCAGTGTCGGCAGCGCGCCGACGAACCTGCTGTCCTGTTACGGAGGGATGTGTCATTGGTGGAGCGATGCAGGGTGAGACATCAGCAGCAGGTCACCTCTGCCCAGCGGGTCACCTCTGCCCAGCCAGCCCTGAGAGGGAACGGCAACAATATTTACCCCCCCCCCCGCCCCCCCCGATCCCACAGCCTCCACCAGGCCACGTTTCACCCCCGCGTCCTCTCCCAAGGCCGCGGTGACCCTTTGGAGCCCCGGGGGGCCCCCGAGGTACGAGGCGATCGACGCTCCACTATGAGCTTTGACTTCCAGCTAGTGCCGGCTCCACCGCGTGTCCGGATCTCCCCCGGAGGCTCCCAGCAGCGAGGACATTTGTGTTTTCGTTGGTCAAAAACACGTCTGTGTTCTGCTTTTCCCTCAGAATGAAGAACAAGCTGTGGTACTTTGAGTTTGGCACCACCGAGACCATATCGGCCACCTGCAAGAAGCTCAACGAGTGCATAGAAGTGGAGGTAAGTCGGAGGCCAAACACATGAGAAAAGAAGGGACAGAAACACAACAACGTTCACTTTTCTGACAGACATTCAGACACCGTTGTTCTCGTATGTGTCGCAAAGATTTAACAAAGCGCTTTCCTGGTATTAACGAGGCGCGCTATTCATAGCACAGCGTCAAATTAATGCTCCATGAAGTCACTGATTGCCTCATTCTGTCACACGGCGCCCCATGATCTGTCACCCGAGTGCTTACAGCACCGCAGGTGCCATCGGAGGGAAATGCAAACAAGCTGCTTCCATCACAAAGGGTTCCAGCCCAACTGTTTCCATATGTTTCATTCATTTTAAAGACCCCAATGTGACCATTCGACTGCGTGAAGAGGACCCGCTCCGTATGAGTGGCTCATTCTACAACACATGGGTGTATGAAATTAAACCGTTTCTGCCAGTAGCGGCCACTGCTAGTTAGCTTGAGCCCTCTTACACGACGTGTATTTTTACTTATGTCCAACCTGCTTACACATTGGACCTATTTTTTTGTCTTTCGCTTGGGAGCTGTCACGACATCCGTCGTTACACACAGCGAAGACACATCTTTTTTTTTTAGTCGTGTGACAGAATTTTCATACATTCTTTATAATTATTATTTTATTGTATGGCCCAGAATGAATATGCCCTCAAAATAAGCCGGTCTCTTTCGTTGGATTATTAATTTCCGACTGCGGCGTCCTTCACCGAGCTGGTGCACCACTGACTCCACGGCTGCTTCGACTCACTTCATCAACTATGCATGCCGAGTCACAGCGAGGTGTTGGTGACACCCTCCGCTGTGTGTGATGAATTCAGATGAGGCACAATATACTTCAGTTACACCCAGACTGCCAAACGGGGTCACTAAATAGCCTATTTCACTGCTGCCACTCGCACATTTGGCTTCTGTCCAGGTACTGCATGGAGACAAAAAATAAATCCAAAGGTCTTAAACGAGCCACTGGTGTGCGACGAGGGCACAGGCCTCGACGTCCATCTCACTTCGTGATGCAGCGAATCATAATCGCATACCCATGAGCATCCACACTGACGTCAGCCCATTAGCATCCACACTGACGTCAGCCCATTAGCATCTACGCTGACGTTAGCCCATTAGCATTCACGTTGGCGTTAGCCCATTAGCATCCACGTTGGCGTTAGCGCATTAGCATCGGCGATGTTAGCCCATTAGCCTCCATGTTGATGTTAGCCCATCAGCATCTGAATCAACAATAGCCCATCAGCATCTGCATCAACGTTAGCCCATAAGCCTCCATGTTGACATTAGTCCATTAGCATCCACGTCTATGTTAGCCCATTAGCCTCCACTTCAACGTTAGCCTTCTCTCAATTGAATTGGTAACACAAGCTTTGCTGCTCAAACTTTTGCATGTTGTCGTACGTCCACACACACGCCTGCACCACACCAACTACACTTTTTTGGACACTATTTTGATTGTATGAGAGTCTGTGGACCAGACACACACACACACACACACCTGTTTCCCATCGTCTTCACCATTGACGAAGACGATGGGAATGACGGCTGCACACGTCTTTTCGAGCTCAATGTAAAAACGTAAACGCGTGTTTCCTAATTCCCCCCCCCAGTGTGACGGGATCATCGTGGACCTCAGCAACACCTCCTTGGAGGGCATCGCCGTGCTCAACATTCCCAGCATGCACGGCGGCTCTCACCTGTGGGGCGAGTCGAAAAAGAGGAGGAACTACAACCGCATGAGCAAGAAGGCCCCGGAGAGGGCGCCGGCCGGCACCGTCACGGACGCCAAAGAGCTCAAGTTCTGCGTGCAAGGTGAGTCATCAGGTACATCACGACCAAGCGGGGCCAGGGGTCAGCGGTCACCATCTCACAATAAATGTGTTTGTACAATAAAAGCACAAAAATGATCACATGACTGCGCAGCAATAATTGACTAAAAGCTTAATTTGTACATTTGGAAATGATTATAGGATCTTCATCTTGATCTTGAACTAGTGGTTGTTTTCTTCTGCAGAGAACATATTGTCTATTATCATTTGTAGCTGCGTCAGGGTTTCTTTATGTAATCAATTTTGTTACACTAGTTTGTGCAAATTTCTTTTTGATGTGGTGAATGTTTTTCATCAAAATGCCTCCCAGAATTCTCCTTTTTTCATAATATTTATCATATCTTCATCACAATGACGCGAGGCTGCTGGTCGAGTTTGCATTCGATGTCCTCGAACACTAAAGAATGAGCAACTCTGTGCTTTCATTGAGGCTTTTGCCTCACTTTGTTTCTTCGCTGAGTGACCTAAGCCCCGTTTCCATGGCGACGTCAGGGCCACTGTGAAGTAAAGATCGGAGGAGAGGAAAAACAACAGTCTTTAGTTGTACTCTGTGCAGATGTAGTCTTTGCACCGTGACTGTGATTTTAAAAGCAGCTCGTACGGCCCTTCGAAAACTAAAAGATGTGTCCGTTGGTAGGAATATGTGGGTCAAATGTTGGTCTGCTCTTAGCGGGAGTTTAATCATCCTGAGGGTTGCACATGAAGTTGAGCTCAGGAGCACTGACTAAGTAACCTGTTACATAACCCTGTGGGGCAGAATGGAGCAGGATTACTTTGGTTTAGTCTTGAATCCTTGGACTAAAAACTCCTGCTTGGGACGTGGAGTTTGCTAAAGCTGGGCATTGAGGTTCTAAGCCGTAGCATCCTTTTGACAACACAAACTCCCCATGTGGTCTCCTCTGGATCTGACCACAATAAGCAGGACTCATATGCTTCATAGCAGGCTACAGGCTAGACGTCTGTGAGAGCATTTGCAGCCATTAGCTCGGCCCACGTTGTAAAATCCTCAGCTTGGTTTTAACTCTCGACCCAAATCCCAGCCTTAATCCCAAAGTAGCCTCTTAGAGAAGTGACGACCAACAAACTGTCCTCAATTGAAGGGATTTCCCTCATCTCGTTACGCGGGGCGAGCAGAAAATGAGGTAATACCCCCCCCCCCCCCCCCCCCCTACCCCGAGCCGTGCAACTCAATCCAAACGCTTTTGGGAAAAGAGTTGATCCGACTTTGAGGAAACGTTTGAGCTGCTGACGAGAGGGTTAATCAATTCACGGGTAGACGCAGTTTGACAACTGATTAATTGTCTCAATCACTCATTATTAAAAATGCAGACCATCACGAAGCTGTTTGTCGGCCCGACGCTTCCGATTATGTGGCTGGACGTGTCCGCGGTTAACAGAGGACGATGTGCAGCTAATCGTCTTCTGAGGGAAATTCCACACACTAGAAAGTAATTGCATCAAAATGACACCGTGGTAAGATAATAAGGCAATTAAAACCTTGTGTGTGCTCTTTATGGGCCGATGATGCCTTAGTTGGAATCATTCTATATATTATATATTATGTACCTGCAAGTCCAGTGAAATCGAATCGAGTTATTGTAGCGGATGTTAAGGTCGTCAATAATTAATGTTTACTCACATCTTTTGCATTTTCATTGGATTGCAGCCTTTGCATTTTACCGAGTGAACCGTTTAAAGTATGAATACACGATATGAATGTCAGCTAGCTTCAGTAAAACATGTAAACATGTGTTTGAGTTCATTCCCTGTGTGCCTGGTGGAATCTTTTTGTGCTGCAGAGTTTTCCCTCAGGATCTAACCTTTATCACATTAGCTTCTCCTGCTAATGCTGTTTGGAAATAGCGCCCCGAGTGCTCCAGTTTCAGAGAGGTATGCGCTGTTGTGCCTCAGGTTTCCTTGCGTGTGTGTGTGTGTGTGTGTGTGTGTGTGTGTCTGTGCGTGCCTGCATGTTTATCATACCACTAATTGTTTATGGCAGTTGCTTTCTCTGGCGCAATAAACTAAAGCTTTTAAATCCGTTCGCTGGCGCTAATGCAATCAGCCGGGGTTACCCGGAGTGACTGAGAGACGCCCGCGGCGCCTCTGACCTCGGCGCCGCGGCCCCCTGAGTCAGCACCGCAGCGAGCGGCGGCCTCTGCTTCTCGTTCCGCGTGGACCAGAGGCAGCAACAGAGCTGAAACGTCGCGCCTTCGATCCGATTCGGAGGTCAGGTACGCGTCGACCTTGAGGGCGGACGACACGGGGACCAATAAGGACCGAGTCAAATTAGAGTCATTTGTCTCTATGATGAATTGTTTTTTTTAACATAACGATGAAGATGTGAGCTCCGCCTCCTTCATCCACCGAGGTGTACGTTGCTCCCCCTAAACGGGTCAAGGAAACTCCAGATGTGCCGTGTCAGAGAGAGAGAGAGAGAGAGAGAGAGGCGACCCGTCTGAGGCCTTTCAGCGAAGTGGGTTCAAAAGTGCGTCGTTGTCAGCCGGATGAAGACGGATCACAGACGGGAACAGGATTCTCGTACGAGGGGCCGCGCTCCTCCTCTGCTTTTATCTCTGCGCCGGCTCTGCCTGGTTATTTCCTTCCCTGCGCCGAGATCAGATTTCCTCAATTTCCTGCTGTGGATTGAGCTGGAAAGGACGCACATAAATAAAGTGGGCGCAGCACCGTTGGACCCCGACGTCCCGGCTCAAAGCGCGCTGGCAGTTTACTAAATTCCTTCAGTAGTGATGGCGCTTATTTGCTGTCTTACACCCAACAGTGGTGGAGAGTTTAGTCTCGTTTATTTTTTGTAGAACTCAACAATTTATTACATTATTGCGTCCTGAAGACGGATCGGCGTGGCCTGAATGTTCGTAATGAAGGAACATACCGCTGGATTAAAGAAGATTCAGATTGACACCGTGAACTTATGTTCACAATGTTTACTGGAAATAAATCAATTGAGAAGAAGACTACATTTTCTCCTTGACTTCCAAGTAATTAAACTGTGTGGGGGACAAAGTGGGGGACAACTCCCCTTTGTCCCCATGTTAGTCTGTCTCTTGGCAGTGAGGGCAAGTGTTGATACAGGGGATGATGTCACCAGTGACATCATCGAGTTGGACCATAGGTGTCACCTGTACACATGCTACGAAAGGTAGAGGACATTGACTGTTGAGGGGGGGGTTGAGGGGGGGGGGGGGGGGGCAGGTGGAACAACAAGATGTATTTGTTTAATGATACTTGTACCAATGATACTTCCTTTTTTACTAATAAAACCCCTTCCGATGCCTGGATTCCAGGATTCACTCCTTTCTGGCCCCCTCACATTATGCAACCAGAGGAGTCGCCCCTGGTGGTCGTTAGACAGAATGCAGCTTTTAGACAAAATCATGGCCGGCCTCCTTCAACCAATAACGTGGTGTCTTTGACTCCACATAAATAATCGTCCCCAGCGTCGAAGGGAAGGGAAGGGATGACTTCCTGAGACGCCGGCACGGCGCCTGCTCTCTTCATTACAAAGCTGCTATTTCACATCACGTCTCGCCACTCCATGACTCATTTGTTTTCTCTGCCTGTTTGTCCGGCACCTTCCATCCTCTGGCCTCCCTCCACCTACCTCCACCTACCTCCACCTACCAGCAGCCCACCCTCTTCTCGCCCAACAAAACAAAACACACGCCGTAGTTACTTTGACCCGCCCCCACCGCTCTGTGGGGCCGCTCTCGGCGGATGACCTTCCGGTGATGCGCAGTCACTCAAAGGTAGTGAACGACAAATGATCCTTAAAAAAAAAAAAAAGAGGCCAATGAGGAGACGGACACGAGAGGACATTTCCTAAAGCGTCTTCGACAATCGCTTCTTTCCCACGGTGGTTTTCCTTCGTTCCTCCCGTCTGCAAAAGATTCTCATGAGGATTTGGGTCCTTGACAAAACTGAAATTTCACCATCTGTGTACTTACAGACCATGTAAGGAGCCAGTGGCCTGGTGTGTGTGTGTGTGTGTGTTTTTGCACTGAATCACAGTAACATAGTGTTCTTTGTCAAATGGCCAAGTGCCCTCCCCCGTACCTTTACCTCCGTTGGTGTTGGCGAGGTGAGCTGCAGTTCCTCTCGACCATCTGCCATGACTCTGGCCACCCTGAGACAATAACAGGCCGGTCAGTGGGGGGGGGGGGGGGTGTGTGTGTGTGGGCGGAGGAAGGATACACAAATATTCCAGCTAATAATTATAGCCTAACACCTCAATCTGAGGAACAATGAGAGCTGAAGCTGCTCCCCTGGGGGGTTTATAATAATTCCTCTTTCAGTTTCTAATTGAAGGGTTTGATATAAATAACTCGTCACTCAATTCAGAACGCAGGGGACAAGTCTGGAGCTGTCCGATGCCTCTCTGGATGTCAATGGCTCTCATGAAAGGAAACCAGTAATAAACGCTGCTACCGGGGGCTTCGCCATTGTTCACTGACATGTTCCTTTATTGCAATGACGGTGAGCACCAGTTTATTTTGATTCCACCGACGTGGCTTCAAATAAATTAATTCCAGTGTTAAATATGCCGCTGTGGCCCATCTCAGAAAGTCTGTGTTTGATTGACAGCAGCTGGCAGAGGGCCGTTGGATTAACGCTAAATGTTTTAAACCAGAAGGTTAATTTGCATTTAGCTGCAGGGGACCAACAGGTTAGAAATGAGACTTTCATCTTTCTGGTCACTTTATTTATATTTTAGTTTTGAATCAACAATAACGAGTTTGGAAATATGGCCACTAGTACAATGAAGGAAATTGAAGCAGCGCAGCGCCGCACTGACGGTTCTCGCTGCGTGGCCAAAGCTCTGCCACCCCGTCCCAGAATGCACCGGGGCGGCGTTATGTAACAGGCCGTCTATTCTTAGCTCCACCTCAGTGAGGAGCATCAGCGCCGGTCGGGATGTGATGAGGCGGCGATGGTCAGCGAGGTGGGAACCGGCGCGGCGGGCTCTCACAGCGGGACGCCGGCAGGACGCCGTGCCCTTTTTTGGTGTTTGGAGGAAGTCGAGGTGTCTGGGTGGGCGTGCGAAAGGAGGTGGGTGGGGGGATTTATACATTTCACAGTACAACAGGAAAAGGACATATGAATAGAAGGGTTTTAAAATCCTAAAATAGGACAAGTCAACGCTCAATGGAATTTATTTTTACTTCTTCTGTCTCTTTTTCTGTTACAGCTTGCAGACAAAAAAAAATGACTCCATCGTTACAGGCAGCCTTTCGTTTTTAATTCCCATCTGTCGTATGCAGCCATTGTGTCTCTAGAAGCGTTGATCCTTAAGTCCCCAACGGTCCAGCGTTTCTCTTAACGGATGCCCAATCCTATTATGATGGTTTCTTGGAAAGGCCTGCAGAGACGGGGAGGGGGGGGGGGGGGGGCTCATGTGCTGAAGATGAGGCCCAGTTTCTGCTTTAGATGCAGGATGAGGAAGATGTGATGAGGGATCGGGGCTGACATTTAGGACACTCAGATCATGTCCACAGGGACTTTGCGGGCAGTTCATTTTAATAAACACTATGATATATAGGCCCACTCCTTGTTCCTTGTTTTAAGCTCTAAATACATTTTCTTGACAATGTGGGAAAAGGCTTTGAAAAAGTATTTAGATATTTACGTTGGGACAAATACAGTCAAAACAGCATTTTTCATATTTTACCTTTCATGATTTTGGACGGTATGTGTTTCCAAGCACCAGACTGCCATTGTAAAAGCCGGGGGGGGGGGGGGGGGGGGGGTGCAGCCGTATGAGGTGTGCTGGTCTGTAAGCAGCAGGAAGGGAGCGAAGAAATGCACCGCGTTTAAAACACCTAAAAGAAAGTCTGCATCAAACCAATTTACTGAAGGAAAGACATGAAAAAGTGACCCAGCCATCCAATATTAGGTTTACATTTTACATATTAGGTTTACATATTATATATTAGGTTTACATATTATATATTAGGTTTACATATTATATATTAGGTTTACATATTACATATTAGGTTTACATATTATATATTAGGTTTACATATTATATATTAGGTTTACATATTAGATATTAAGTTTACATATTAGATATTAGGTTTACATATTACATATTAGGTTTACATATTAGATATTAGGTTTACATATTACATATTAGGTTTACATATTATATATTAGGTTTACATATTATATATTAGGTTTACATTTTACATATTAGGTATACATATTATATATTAGGTATACATATTAGGTTTGCATATTATATATTAGGTTTACATATTAGGTTTACATATTATATATTAGGTTTACATTTTACATATTAGGTTTACATATTATATATTAGGTATACATATTACATATTAGGTTTACATATTATATATTAGATTTACATTTTACATATTAGGTTTACATATTACATATTAGGTTTACATATTATATATTAGGTTTACATATTATATATTAGGTTTACATATTATATATTAGGTTTACATATTATATATTAGGTATACATATTACATATTAGGTTTACATATTATATATTAGGTATACATATTACATATTAGGTTTACATATTATATATTAGATTTACATTTTACATATTAGGTTTACATATTACATATTAGGTTTACATATTATATATTAGGTAATAATCTCAACTGTAATTGTAATAGTCTGACGTCAAGGTAACTGTTTTTACATAAAGTCCCAGAACTGAACCCTTTGATACTAATGGACACATCTTCATGTGATGAATCACAAGCTGCTGCAGTTTGTTCCACTTCCCGACGTCAGCGTTTCATTCTTACTGGCAAAACTCAAGGATGATTGTAAAGTGTTCCTTACTCTGACATGTTCTTTTGAATTGTCATGTGAAACATTAAAGAGGCCGGTGACTCGTTCCGATACGAAGCTCTCTCATCTTTGAAGCTGCTAAATGCCGAGGCCAGGAGACGGCACACCTGGGATTAACCCGCAGATCACCTTGAATGAAACCCGAACCCAGAGCAAATGTTTCCCCAACAGTTGCGCTGCAGACTCGTGTTTAAGCAAAAACAAATTCTCTCAATGTTTACCTTATTTTTGTTCAGACGAGACACGCGTTTCCTGAACCACAAACATGGAAACGTTTTCCTGTTTGCGATGTTTACCGTTGTTCACACGGCAGCCAGTCGGGGCCCCGTCTGCCTCGGGGGGGGGAAGGGGAGGGGGGTCGAGGCCCTTTGTTTTTCTCATCCCGCATTGAAGAAAACTCGGGACGGGCTCGTGGCCTTTTTCCGCCGTTTCCCTTTTGGAAACGTGTAATCGGGACAAAGTGCTCACGATTGGGAGGCGTCTTTCTTTCTGACATTTTAAGACTAATGGAGGCAATCGGGAGAAACCCAGTTATTTCTCGGGTTTTTTTCCCCTGGTAGTGGAGTGTTGCTGCCAGCCCGAATGGAAGTAGTGGACCCGACTCTTTTTGTGGCCAATAACCCGAACGAAGACCATGAGAGTGAAGATCTGGTCCGTGTGGGCTCCTCCAGCTTGGTTCTTGCGTTCTATGTCACACGGGTCATTACTTTCACGGGATTAGGGTTGCGTGGAACCTGCGAGGTGGCCGGGGCCCGAGCAAACACGCAACCTCCCAATTAGGTTACTCACCGGCTGAAAGGGAATTGAAAGTCAAGCGCCAAATTAGATCATCGCCGACCTGTAAGATCATGACTGTAAATACGGACTAAGAGGCGTCGCCTCCTTCAAACAGAGAGGGAACACAAAGGGGAATCGGAGGATTAAAAGATTACCTGGAGGCTGTTAAAAGGCTTTAATGTTCTCTGTTTAACACGGGGAACATTAAAGAGGCTGTAATCTGTATTTGTCACGATAATAATTTATTTAAAAATCGGTATCCTCACCAAATCAAAAAGAACGCTTCTGCAGGGACGAGGGAACCACGTAATAAGTTCAAATAACGACCTGCATGAGTCCCTCTATTTGTGAACAGGGTTAATTGAAGGGCCTCCGTGTGGCTGTCTCTTTCCATCCAGACTTCAGTGACCAGCTGGTGGAGGTGGTTGGCCTTGAAGGGGCGATAGAGATGGGGCAGATCTACACTGGGCTGAAGAGCGCCGGACGCAGGCTGGCTCAGTGCGCCAACGTCACCATCAGGTAGGAAGCTCCTCGCCGTCCTCTGATCTCTAATCTGCGTCCCTGCCTTTGTCCGCCTCGGGGACACGGGACGCGCCCCTCCCCCTCCTCCTCCTTCTGGTCAACCGACTGGAAGCGGTACTTTCTGCACACAGTGCATCCGTCTCCATTCAACCATCTAAAAGCCCTGCCGCATCCAGCCGATGACATCAAATCATACATTGTATGAATGCATACTTGACACTATGGAGTTGTGTAGTACCGGACTGTGGCTCCAGTTAATGACTCTTGTCCGACATCGGAGGAACATTTAGTTTCTGCCGAATGTTTAAAGCAGAGGGTGAAGTGTTTTTTGTTGACCTCTACAGTGATTACTGTACCAGAGGAGTGCTGCTGCGTGGAACACTGGAGCAGAATTAAAAGAGCATTCATCACATTCATTCTCCCATGCTGTGTTTCTGCAGCGGGAGAGGCATGCATCAAAGTCTTAAACCAACTTTGAGTGTGTGTGTGTGTGTGTGTGTGTGTGTGTGTGTGTGTGTGTGTGTGTGTGTGTGTGTGTGTGTGTGTGTGTGTGTGTGTGCATATACAGTGGGTCTGTGAGTTTAAAGAGTGGGGGCCAGTCTGGGAATGGCTCTCATGGGAACAAAGGGTGCAGTGTTTGACCCTGTCCTGGGGCGGTGTGAACAGGCATCTCGTGCCTCAGGTGTGTGTGATCTGACCTTCGTGACCTCCAACCCCACCCCCCCCCTCTCTCTCTCTCTCTCTCTCTCTCCTGCTCGTCCCTCTGTCCCTCTCTTCATAGGACGTCCCGGCGGCTGCCGATGCAGATCGATGGGGAGCCCTGGATGCAGCCCCCCTGCACGGTGAGAGTTTGAACGAAAGGGATTCCCCCCCCCCCCCCCCCCCGAGAGGCTCTATGTTGTGTTTTCTCACAGCGACACACACTTCTGCTGTATTCTCATGTCTCACATTTCCACTGCATGGTACCATATAGGACTGGGACTCTTATTATGGGACTGAACTATACGCGTTGAGGCTCGTGCTGGTTTTCCCAGAGCGCCGTAGTGACGGTTATCTCACGATTAGCCCTCGAACGAGATGGCACCAGAAAGAAAAAAAAAGTTCCACGTACTGTACTCGACTTTTACAAACGTAAAGACAAAGAGCGAGCGCCCGAAAGGCGCTCTGTGTGGCGTCTCCGTGGGGGCGGAAGACGCTCTTTGTTCTGTATCCCTGTCGACTCACCACGTCCTTCTCCGTCTCCTTCTTACAGATCCGGATCACACACATGAACCAGGTCCCCATTCTGCTGGGTCCGCCTCAGAAGACACCCTTCTTTTTCTTCAAGAAGCGCAACCGCAGCCGCGACTAGGACACGCGCTCGCACATAAGAAACACACACATACACAGTACACACACACACATGCCCCCACACACCACCCCCCCCCGCCCAGAAGACTGGTACGCTGTTGGAAGGCACCTGGAATAGAAAGAAAGACTCTCCGTATACAGGACAGACCTATTTCTGTGTGACCATTGTCCTCTAGTCTCGTCCCCAAAACCTCTGTGTCAGCCAGGGATTTGGTTTGAATATCCAAGTCTCTCAGCCCAATCTGCCCCCCCCTCCCCCTCCCCCCCCCCCCCCAGCAGTAGAGAAAGCAAGGAATAAGAGAAGGAGCTTCCAACACACTACAGTAAAAGGAAAAGGAGGTCAAACAAGTGAGAGCTGTGGCAGTAAACGTGGTTGTTTACAGGGCCGGTGGGTAATTATGGCGTAAGATCCGCCTCTCCGTTAAAACACCTGTTGAATAATGAAACAGCGGTTTGCTTGTAGGAGCATGAACTCCGGGCCCCCCCCCCCCCCTCCCCACAGACTGTCTCATCATTATTGACTCATTGTGTTTGTGGGTTGGCGGCTGTGGGGCGAAGCGGTTGAAACATGCAGGTATTTCCTTTGCCTCTCAGCATCACTGGCCTACAAAAAGAGATCCTTTAAACCCATATTTACTCACCGCGTGGACTTCAAGGCAGAGGAGGTTCCAGCCGAAATGTGCACGGTTACGACTGTATGAATTCATGCCAGACATTGAAGTTACTACATGGGACTTTTAACCTGGTGGTGAAACGGACCCGTCTGACCCTCACGAGCGAACGAGACCCTCGGCCAGAGGGCGGGCTTCTTCTACAGCTTTACTCCTACTTCCTTGCTGCCGGAGGCCTTACTGAGGCGTCCGCACCTGTCCCCCCCCCCCCCCCCCCCCCGTAGGAGTCCAATCGGCAGCATAGCCGAGGATCGACACCACCGCGCAGCGGCTTCCAGTGACCCAAGGATGGAAATAAAGTCACACTCAAGGGTACAACAGCAGGGCCACCGAGGGGGGGGGGGGGGGGGGGGGGGGTGTATTTACCAGAGCGATGAGAACTAAATTTAACCTTCTATTTCAGGGAGGGTCTCTCCTCCAGTGAAAGGCTACACCTGATTACTGTGTCAAACATCAGCTCACAATGTGGGGTCCATGCGCGGCGGGAGACGGATACGACGCTCAGAGAGTGTTGGCTTACAGTTCAGTGTTCATGAGGAATGTATCCGTATTACCGTCCCCACAACATGGCAAATGACGCATAGCAGTGTGTGCTGAAAGAGTATATGTGTATTTCTGGAAAGTAGCGGAGTAGCTCCCGAATACTGTACACAAAAAGGTGTTTTATGATATCATTGTTATTAATGTGGAAACCTTAGCTTTTAGAAGAGTTCATGTCAGTATTCTTCGCCGTACAGAGTTCGCTCCCCGAAGGCAGTTTTCCACTCGTTTAATTTACATTGTTTGAGATGTTCGGTTGAGTGTTGCGTCACTTTGGCTCCGTCCCTGCTTTGTAGAAGCTACGGGAGCAAATAACGGTTATTTCAGAGTGACAAAAGCTAGCCATGGTCAGCTAGCGATTCAAAGTAAAACTGGAGCCCCGTGACGTTTATTGCAGATAAATCAGCAAACATGTCAGACAAAAAGCAAAAAAGGTAATTTTACTAACTAAAGTAAAGCTATGCTTTGAACTGCGTGCTAATGTTAGCATGCTAACATGCTCGCAGTGACAGTGCTAGCATGTTTATGCTCAGCAGGGGATGTCCGTCGTGTTTCTCACTGTGTTAGCATGCTAATGTTAGCGCTAGACACCACGCAATGGTCACCGTGAAGGGGATCTTGATGGTCAGGACGAATGTCGTCTTGTAAGTATTGTAAGTTGTAAACATTTAGATTACCAACGCGCCGATCTGAACCCCATGCTGGGTTTATCCTCTGGGGACCGTGAATGTCAAAATTCCACTAGCCACACACGGCTCACTCGGTAACAAAATGTTGGACCGCCCAGGTAAAAGTAACTCACATTCACCCTAAAGTCAAAGATTTTAGCTTTTAACGCTGAATAAAATGACTGAGGAGACCCCTCAAAGAGAACCTAAGTGTGAATGTTGGAACGTTCTCTGCGACGTGAGCTGGACGTCAGTGGGAAGCTGCCCGGTGTGTCAGGAGAGCAGGAGGGAGACTGCTTCAAACTGGGCTCCACCGCCGGGTTCGGGCTTCTCAGCCTCTACACCCTTTAAGTGTCCCTTTAAAATGCATCGAGTCACTATTCCTGCGCCCAGGCCCCCGCGAAAACATACTTACGCCCACTCAGGTGTGAGTTTGGGTTCCTGTAATCATCCACTAGTTCAGGTTAGCCATGTGTCACTGTGATCCACCTCAATGGTTAATGTTTACTCCCAATTGAAAGTGGCCATGAGTGGCATCAACGAGAACCACAGCGACCCTCCTCCATCCGTAGACGTGCCCGATGGAGCCTGGGTGCACACCGAGCTCAGTGGGAAAAGAGTGCATGTTTACACACAGAGTTGTTTTAGACGGCTCTACTACCAAGTGTACATATATGTGTTTGTAATATTTGACTCACATCACCCGCATGCCTGCTGAAACAAAAGGAGAGTGAACAAAAAGGAGAGTGTCGATCCCACCATTCAAACTATTTTCTTTGCTTAAAATTTCAATTTATCCAATTTATGTTTTCGTTGTGGTTTTTAAGCAGCATGTTTTTAATCAATCTCGCTACATGAGAAAAAAACAATTCCCAGATGAAGCTTTCTACCAGTCAAACATCCATCTGTGATTTATTGTGGAATGAAAGGGCAGCAACGCAGCCCCCCCCCCCCCCCCCCCGTCTGATTGGTTCTCCAATATGTGTCACGGCCCGCGTCTATTCCTGTCCTCTGAAGTAATCAATTGCCTTAACGAAGCGATGGAAAGTACAGCGAGCTCCGACACGAACCGGCAACCAGACGCCAACAAATCCGTCAATATGTGGTCGTCGTGTCGTTCTAACCTTCAGCAGAGTAGAGCGCTGATTCGCTGCTACTGATTTGACCTTTATTAGCAATCAAGATGAGAAGGGGGGGGGGGGGGGGATCTGTGTAGATCTTTATCTGCAGGCTGATACAACACAAAAATCCCATGAAATAAGACCAAAACCAACGTTTAGTTGGTTTTGGTCTTATTTCATGGGATTTTTTAAGGCTCTGTGATGTCAGGAACAAAACTGTGTTCATTAAATTTGTCTAAAATTAGAATATCTTTTTTGCTTACCTTTTAGGCATTTTGATATCTTACTAGTAACTAGACTCAAGCTACGTTTGGTTGAAAAGTTGTTTCCGCTGCATCTTTGAATTCTCCCTAAAGCTCAAACGGCGAGTCGGGACATTAAAACTTGACTCAAAGAAATGTTCTGTCCTTGTTAACAAACTAAAACAGTAAAATAACCAGAAATACCAGAAACCAAACATTCAATTTATTATATTTATTTTTATCTGGTAGATTTTTCACTAAAAGCTGCTTAGCTCAGCGTAACGACTCTAAGCCTAAAGTTTAAAGGGTCTAATGTTTTAGTGTTAGTTTGAAGCATGTTTAACCAACAATTCTGCCGCTATGGAGACAATTATGAAATAAATTACCAAAAAATGTCAATGCGCATTCAAATGAAACTGAAGCCGTTACCAACCAACGACTTCATGACAATCAGGTGGCGGCACATTCTGAGCCCGCCCACTTTTCCGGGGTCAGATCTGCGAGAAGCGGACGTGGTTGTTGTCCCCCCCGCCTTCGGTTTGAGGTCAACATCTCGGCAGTGGCCATGTGACATGAGCCCCGCCCCCTAAAGCGCGCCGAGCGTAATTCACATGAAGAAGATTTGGGGATTCTTGGCCCACACTGGGTCAAGGACAGACCCCCTCCCTGCGTAGCCCCGCCCCTGTTTAGATGAATCAATATGTCCAGCCTCCACAGTCTGTCTGTACAGTATATGTCTCCCTCTCTTTTTGTCATCATTGTCATGAAACATTTGACCAAATAAACAGGTCCTCGAAGATACATGTCGACACTTTTTCTTTCTAAATGGTTTCATTACTGAACTCCCCAGAGTTCATGTGGCGATATCTATTAGTTTATACATCCTATAATAATCTTACCCCCCAAAAAACGCTGGAGCAACACTTCCAAAGCAGTGTTTAAACATTTAACTTTTAAAATGTTAACACGGGTCTTCAGGCCCTTAAATGGTGCCCTATTCACCTTATTTTGTCCATCATTGATCGAGCGAAGTGAGCGCGCGGCGTGGCCAGTGACAGCAGAGCGAGAGGAAGAAAGAGAAGAATAAAAAACGACAAAAGACGATGGGACGCCTGGCGTTGAGAACGGGAGGGACACAAGAGGGACACAATGAAAGGAAGCGTGGTTACACAAGTCGGAGGAGCCTGTGGCTGGGCTCCTTGACTACGGGCCGCTAAGATAACGAGGCAGCAATTATCTCCCAAAGTCCTATTAATAGCAGGCAAGTCACATCTTGTCCCTCAGTGAGGGAGCATCCTGCGCCCAGAGGCACCACTCCCCCCCCCAATTTAACTCTTTTCGAAATGTGCATATTTGACAGACATCTGCGAGCCGGGTCAGACTGCCGAGGCTCTCGGTTACTACGCGCTCGCCCCCCCCCCCCTTCAGACCCGCTGCAGCGCCGCTTAATTTGGGCTCGGAGCGAAAGTCGGGTTCAGCGATGGGCCGACGACTACGAATATACATGAGCCTTCAAGTCCACGTGGTCAGTTTGTTACAGATCAACATGGAAGAGTCTCACCTTTTGGACCATATTGCACGGATGTAACGTTTTTTTAAATGTATGAACTCAATGTTCAGGTTGGGGAACTGGTTCCTGGAGCTGTCGCTCACACAGACAACAAACTTCGGACTTTTAAACCACACCCCGTTGGTTCTGCAGGTGAGCTGTTCAGGATCAGCTGACACACTGACGTACGGTTGTATCGCCTTCGAGGGATTAACGCTCACACTCCCTTTTGATTTAAGGAGAGCGTAGGAACAGCAACACGATGTGCCCCCCTCCTCTCCCCTCCCCCCTCCCCGCCACCACATCGGCCCCCTTTCGAGGTCCTCTCTTGCTATGTAATGCTTCACGCTCACGTGCCGTCGAGGATTGCAGGGAGGGGGGGCGTTTCTTCCCGTTTATACCCTGAAAGACAAGCCGTTTGCCTTTGGCCTTTGACCTGTGGGGCGAATAAAGATAGTTGGTGTGTTCTTCCTCTTATTGGCTCGTAATATCTGCATCGCGGCTGAAGGGATTTGCCGAGGATTATAGATTTTGTACCAGCTGCTGAAAAATGTGCGTGTGGAGTGACGGAGAGTCAATATGAAGGGATTCCTAATTTTGTGACACGAGGTGATAATGACGAGGTTATTTATTCATCACCTCTGACCTTTGGGGCTTCAACAGCCGTTCCTTCACACACACACACACACACACACACACACTCACACACACAAGCACATTTGTGAGCGCCACAAAGTCACAATGTCTTATTCTTCTTTTAATGCTTCATTCAAATTAGGACGGCTTTGGGTTTGTAATGTCAAAAGAAGTTGTTGAAAAAAACATTTGATAAGATGGAGTGGAAAAAAAGAAAGACATGCATTCATCACGTAATAAAGCAGGAGACTTTATTGTGAACTAAAGAGTGGCTTTTGAAGAGGTCAGGCCCTCAGTATCAACTTGTTGAGAATTTACATCATATGATTTTAAATTGATGTTGGGAGATGATTTTATATGCCGATTGAACTATTCGACTCAACTCAATATAAATTATTGTGTGAACTCTCTATCCCTCCAAAATAGAATGATTTACAACATTCCTCAAAAGATGTATGATGGAAAAGAAAATGTATACTATTAATTAACATTTAAATGAAGTAATGCAGTGTGAAATATTCCAGATAATAAAAATAATATATTTAGAGACTAGTAAATTGTCTTCTGTCGTCAATCATCGTGTAGCCCATGTGCTAATCGGACGAGTGCTTGTCTAAAGACACCTCGCTTGTTTATAAGATCATACCAATTTATGTAATTTACTAGAAAAAAAGGCCCTTTGTATTCTTGCATCGCTCTCCGGAAGCACACACTGGCTAGACCACTTTCCTGTTAAAATAAGCTTCTCCATTAATTATGCAGCGTTTTCGTGGCGGTGACTCAGTTTAAATCCAATTTGTTCTTACAGTGTAATAATCTAATTTTAGAGTGAAGGTAGAGTCAACGTCACACTGACGTCGCATCAGCAGCCGCCGTACAGGTCTGGTTCGACCTTTCGTGTCTTCTGTCCACAGCTGGCCCTTTAACAAACTCTGTCACGGCATTGACGGGGGGGGGGGGGGCGGGGGGGGGGGAGAATGTGAATGAAATCCAACCATTCATAAAAATAGGCCTTTGGCGCGCTGTGATTGGCCAAACGGAATCCTCACGCACAGGCAGTCGGCCCCGGCGACGCCATTGGCTCCCGGCTCTGACTGACGGCGCCGCTCCGCCAATCGGCGCCCGTCTCCGCGGCCGCCGCTGCGGTCCTTGGGGCAGAGCGGACCGGGCCGTCGCCACGGAGCTCAGTGGAGTTTTGAGAGTCGAGGAGGGCGCCTCGGTTTCATCAGCGAGCGGACGGTTACGCGACTGAAGCTACACGTTGTCTCTGGTTTTAGGTGGATATTAATACCGCATTATCTCGATATCGAGGACGTACACAGACACATACGAGGTAAGATGCAATCTCTTTTTCCTATTTCATCTTTTTTTTTTTTTTTTTTTTTTAAACTTGCTCCAACGAGGCGCTGCGACGGCTGTTTTTCTAACGTTCTTTTAGACTTTGCTTCACTGCGCCATCTTATTTAAACGCGTCTACTGCTTCGGACGTTTTATGACGCCGTACTTGCGTTATCTAAGCGGCGCGTGCTGTGTCCACCGCGCGCGCGCGCGTGCACGCACGCACTTTTGAGGTTTATTTTTCTCCTTTTTGTGAATGGACGCCTCCTTTTCTCTCTGTGTGTTTTTCCCTCTGTGTTTCCACTCGGATCAAGTTTCACTTCATTGAGAAAAACAAGGGAGGGATGGGTGGGGGGAAGGGCGGGGAGGAGGAGGAGGAGCAGGCGGGGGGGGGGGGGGGTAATCGCGCCCCCCCCTCCTAATAAAACTTAGAACGTCGGTCTATAATGAGCTGGTCTCCACATAATTTTTTTTTCTCAAATTACACCGTTTGTCTTTTAAAAAAAATGTTTAACTGCAAAAGTGAGGTAAAAAGTAAAATCCCATCTGGTGCGTTCAGGGACCGTATCGCCCCGCTGTCTTATCTCTATAGTTTTTATCCCGTCTGAGTCACTTTTCTCTTTAATCATCAATCATTTGACACCCCTGTGAATAGAATTGATATATTCTAACAATGCGACTAGTCCTTGTTGAATGATGTGCTTTGGGACGGTATGAGTTAGTCCTAATATAATAACTAATATAATGTATAATAAGTGTAATGTGTGCGTAATGATTGCCCAGCGTGGCTCACCCATTAACAGGGGACGGGCTGAGTCATGTCACTCTGCTGAGGCCAGCGGTTTAACGTTGTGTTTTGCATTGAAGGGACCTTTTTTATATTTATGATTTTAAGAGCTTTTCCACCCCGATGGCCGGGAGGGGGGGGGGGGGGCTTTCATAGGTCTACACACTCAATGCTCTGTGGTGACTTTTAGAAACGGAGTGCCCACATGTGTCTGCACTCTTTTCACTTCTGCTGTGTCTTGTTGTCCCCCTCCTCCTCCTCCTCCTCCTCCAGTGACCCACGACGTGTAGCCGCTTTAAAGCCAACACCTCCCCCTTTCCCCTCCCACATATCAGCCCCCCCTCCCCCCGCCCCCCCAGCCCTGTCCCGCCCCCTAATCACAGAGATAACATGGACGGATTCTATGACCAGCAGGTGCCATTCATGGTCCCGCCCAGCGTAAGTGGACACACGCCGGCCTCACGTCCTCGCACTGTTATGGATGCATGGAGCTCTGTGCATTTACGACGCGCTCCTTCCTCCTCCTCCTCTTCCTCTTCCTCCTCCTCTCCCCAACAGCACAAGTCTCACGCGGAGGAGCCGTCCCACCACAGGCCTCTGAGCGACAGGAAAAGGAAGTTTGTCGACACGGAACTGGCGCAGGACACGGAAGGTGAGGCTGCGGCAGGTGAAGGGAGGGGGGGCTGTCGCTGAAAGTGGGGTCTGTGCTCACTGTGTTTGTTTTTCTCCCTTTCAGATCTTTTCCAAGACCTCAGTCAGCTGCAAGAGATCTGGATTGCAGAAGGTAGATTTTCATTATTAGAATTATTTTGACTTTGGAAACCGATTTTGTCGTTTTTAAGATTATAAATTAACTTTGAGAAAGTAAAATATGGTTGTTTGTGTGTTCACAACCAGAAGAGTAAAGTCCACTGCATGACAAACTGCTGACTGAGACCCATATCTGTGCAGCCTGATTCTTAAAACACCTCATTACTCTCTTTCCATGAAAACCCTGTCCAGCGGATTAGTTTTCTTCCCCCTTGTTTCACCTCTTTGAGAGATTAAAGTGCTTTTTCCTCACGTGCTCCGCTCTGCTCTTCACAGCCCAGGTGCCCGATGACGAACAGTTTGTCCCAGATTTCCAGTCGGATAGCTGTGAGTATTGTGATTTCTGTGTCTGTGTGTGTGTGTGTTTGGTCTGATTAGCTCTCTGGCAGCACTGCGCTCACAGGCTTCTTCTTCTTCTTCTTCTTCTTCTTCTTCTTTTTCTTGCTTTGAGGGAAGCCAGCGGCTCTTTTTCGAGCCACCGGGTCACCCTTTACGCTCCTATTCCTATTCTTCCTTCCTACTCATCGGAACACACCTCTCACTCGCTCGCCTCCCCCATTGTGAGTTCTGATCAGCCGACGAGGCGCCGCGCCAGCCGGGCCCCCTAATCTGATCTCGCGCTCGTTCCTGAGGTGGACGCGGCGCGTGCCCTTCTTCACGCTCCATGCGGGCTTCCTGTCTTGTGTCTGCGCAGCTGAGAGGATCCGTAGGGGGTGGACGGGGTGTGGTTGCTGCTTGTTGTTGTTGTTCTTCTTCTTCTTGTCGAGGGCTGTCCATTAAATGCTGTGGCCCCGGCGCGCTGTAAACGGACCCAGAGCTTCTAATCGAGGTTGATGCATCGACTCGTCTGCATTTCCTGCCAGAGGCCCAATCGGAGGTCGCCCTGCGGCGTGGACTGTACGGCGTGCGTTTCCCACTGAGGAGGGAGTTTGACTGCGGCGTCTGTTGCCAGGCTGCAGTCTCTCTCTCTCTCTCTCACTCACTCACTCGGGAGCACTCTCAGTTTTTAGGAGCTGCGTGGAGCTCAGGTGGTGCATGATGGGAGTTTGTAGCGGTCTCGCCCACTAATCCTCATTTATTTGCTCTCTTCTCTTCTTCTTTTTTAAATCTCGAGCCACTGGGGGATTCTGAACCGCGCAGACCGATGAGCTCTCGTGCCCATTGTCACTCTGCTTCGGTCCATCAGTGGCCCCCCCCCACCCCCCCCCCCCTCTTTGCCAGGGGGATCTAGTTTCTGCCCCCGGCTCTTATATGGCGCCCCGGAAACTGCATCCGATACGCGGAGAGCTGCAGCTAGTGTCTAATGGTTACAGAGCGGGAGAAGAAAATCATTTACCGCCATTAGATTACTGCCCCGCTGATTCATGGGTATTGTTATTGGCCTCCTCTAATGGGCGTCGCACGTGGGGCTTGATTGCGTCTCTGTTTGTGTGTGTGTGTGCAGTTGTTGCCGTGCTACCGTAGCGCGGTGGACGGGTTGTTGTTGTTGTTGTTGTTGTCTTGCAGCGCAGGCCGGGCGATAAGCGGCAGCTAAGTGGCGCCTGTCAGTCGAGGGAATACGCAGACGTTGTCCATGCGTCCATTTATCCATCAGTTCCAAAATGTGGTCGAGATAACTGCTGCACTTCTGTTCATGGCTTCGATCGGGCCGCCATCTGCAGTCCATCTAATGCACTCTGTCGCTTCTCCTGCTGTGCAGTGATGTTCCATGGCCCGCCGCCGGCCAAGATCAAACGGGAGCTGACCCCCTCCAAAGAGTTTTCTCCCTGTCGCCAGGACCGGAGTCCCATGCCCTACGGGGAGAAGTGCCTTTACAGCTACAGGTATGTGGGCGGGCCGCCGCCGCCCCCGACGCACCACGCGGGTCGTTGATGATTTCTCCTCCTCCACAGTGCCTGTGACAGGAAGCCCACCCCCCCCTCGATGCCGGTCTCTCCATCCGGCACGGCAGCAACGCACCCGCTGGCCGAGCAGGCCCCGCCTCCTCGCCCCCACGTGGCCACCCCCGAACAGCAGGGGCTCTCGCTCCACAGCCGCGGCCCCCCCTTCGCCGTGCCGTGCGCGCCCGTCAGCCAGGATGCCAACAGCTTCTCACCTGAGCACAGGTGAGATGAGTCTCCGGGGGGGCCCGCCGCCGCCGCCGCCAACCAACCCGCAGCCGCCCTCTCACCCCCCCCCCCTCTCTCCGTCCCGTCTCTAGGTTTCAGCGGCAGATGTCGGAGCCGTGTCTCTCTTTCCCGCCGACAGAGAGGCAAGGGCGCCCCCACTTCCTGCCACAGCCCCCCAGCAGCCTGCCACGCGACGGCCGGCCGCCGTACCACCGGCAGATGTCGGAGCCGTGCGTCGCCGCGCCGCCGCAGGGCTTCAAGCAGGAGCTCGTCGACCCGCGGTACGCGGAGCAGGGCGTCCCCAGCATGGCGCCCCCGGCCCCCCCGCGGCAGGCGGCCTTCCACCCGATGGCCATCAAGCCGGAGCCGCGCGACTTCTGCTTCGATTCTGGTGAGAGCGACGGCCAGCGACTGAGACAAGCCGAAAAAAGTGGGGGTGCAATTAAATAGCCGAGAAGTAGAAGAAGAAGAAGTCTGTAGCTCTGCTGCGTGAGAGTAATTGTCTCGGGCAGAGGGCGAGGAATGTGGCCGTGTTGGTTCTGGGCGCTAGCAGCCCCTCGCCAGTTTTAGCACGCAGCAGAAGCCCGAGCGCTCTGAGCCTAATCTGCATCGCTCCTCCAGAGTGACGCCAGTGAAGTAAAAGTGGGTCTTTCAGCTGGGCCTAAGCCTCCAAGGGCAGAAAGTAAGTGGGTCAGGCAGCCAGGTGGCGAGCACCTCTTCACTGAGCCGACCTGAAATAGATCTCCGCCAGAAGCCCTCTGAGGACCTGCTGACCCGAAGCAGGTCCAGCGCAGCAGCGCCGGGAAGTTCTCATCCCTGGGTTTCTTTTTGTTTTAGAAATAAAGAAAGGCCGACGACTCGCTCCGTTTCAAACAAAACAAAACCGCAGCAACGCCCACTCGCCCAGCTGCCCTCCTCGCTCTGATGCATTAACATTCGTCTTTTCCATAAAACCCTGCTTTTCTTTAATCGCGCTCACTCTCCTCCGGTCTCATCCCTTTTCTGCCTGGTGCTGACCGGCTGGCCCGGGCGATGATGTAATGACAAATCCTCTTAGCTTCTTGTGGCCTTTTAAATACCTACGTCACAGAGGGCTAGTATCTCTGGATGGATGGATGGATTGTGTGTGTGTGTGTGTGTGTGTGTGTGTGTGTGTTGGACTGAGGGTGGTGTTCTACGTTGCTCCGTCCTCTCTCTCCACACGCGGCCTCGAAGGCTCCAAGAACCGCGAGGACGACAGCAGACCGATTTAAGAAGACGCTTGCTGGAGATTGATCTGTGGTTGCCTTATCAGTAGACAGGAAACAGAATAATGTATTGATGGGGGAGGGAGGGAGGTGGGGGGGGGGCTGCTGCTGTGATTGAACACAGGCCTTGATCCCTCGGGGGGGGGGGAAGGACTGGTTTAACTCTATTGTCATTGAGATGTAATGCAGCCACCGTGGTGCTGATCTTGTTTGGAGGACTTGGTGGACATGCGGGTGAGGAGGGGGGAGAGGAGGAGGAGGGGGGGGATGAACACGCCTGTTGTGCTTTTTCTTCTTCATGCCTGCACTGGTATGTTTATCTGGGCCCAACGTCTCCTCCGTGCTGCTCGGTGGTCCAGAGTCACTTGGACAGAGAGGACGTCTCCGGTCTAAACTCTTCCGTCTCCTCTCGTTTACAGAGGTGCCGAACTGCCAGTCGCTGTTCGGGAGAGCGGGGAGCTTCTACCAGAACAACCACGAAAGTAAGTTCTGGTCTGCTGCTTTCTTTTGTGTGTATTGAGTCGATTTGAGTGAGGTTCATCGTTGCTGCTCCACCTTCGACCCGCTCATGGAGCTCCTCCTTTGTCCTCCTCGCAGGCTTCTCCTTCGACAGAGATGCTCAGCTGTACTTTGACGATACCTGTGTGGTCCCTGAAAGATTAGAAGGTAAGAACCCCCCCCCCCCTCCAGATTAGCAGCAATGTACGAGATACTGAATCCCCGTGAAGTTAGCCGGTCCAGACTCCTGGTGCGTAGTGAACAGCGGGTCCACTTCACGGTCGCCATCTGGCAGGAATGTCTCACCACACTGTGGCCGCGGTGGAGTCTGGCGCCGACTGACTCTCTCTCTCTCTCTCTCTCTCCCCCCCCCCACACTCACAGGTAAAGTGAAACAGGAGCCCTCTGTCTATCGCGACGGCCCCCCCTACCAGCGCCGCGGCTCGCTGCAGCTCTGGCAGTTCCTGGTCACGCTGCTGGACGACCCGGCCAACGGCCACTTCATCGCCTGGACCGGCCGCGGCATGGAGTTCAAACTCATCGAGCCCGAGGAGGTCAGCGCCGGAGAACCGAGACCCCGCCCACCCCCCACCGTTGATTGTCTGTAACCAAACGAGCCGCTCACATGATTTCCCTTGTGTTCCGCAGGTGGCCCGGCGCTGGGGGATCCAGAAGAACCGACCGGCCATGAACTACGACAAGCTGAGCCGCTCGCTGCGCTACTACTACGAGAAGGGCATCATGCAGAAGGTAAAGGCACGTCCACCCCTTTTCCTTTCTTTCCCCCCCCCCTTCGACCGTGGAGGTGTTGATATTTGGCTTATAACCCATCTGGGGGAAGCGGGTCGAGCTAACCGGTGTCTTGGTCCCTCAGGTGGCCGGCGAGAGGTACGTGTACAAGTTTGTGTGCGACCCCGAGGCGCTCTTCTCCATGGCCTTCCCCGACAACCAGAGGCCCAGCCTGAAGGTGGACCCGGAGGACGACACCGTGCCCCTCACCCACTACGAGGAGACGGCCCCCTACCTGCTGGACGCCGGCGAGCAATGCGGGGGGGGGCTGCCCTTCCCAGACGGCTACGGCTACTGAGCGGGAAGCCGTGTGTGTGCGTGTGGGGGGGGGGGGGGCATGCACGCAAAAAAACTCCCAAAAAATCTCTCGACGTCCACTCTGAGCAACAAAAAAAAAAAAGAAAATCAAGAGCTGGAACTTTTGGAGCCGCCTGTCAGGGCCTTGTGGTTCCGTAGGTGCCCCCCCCCCCCCCCCCCCTGGATAAAACTCTGAGCTCCCGAGCTAAGATAGAATGAGGGGCGAGAGAGGGATGTGAACCCTGCGGGGGGGGGAGGGGGGGGGGGCTGGACTGTAAGAAGGGGCTGCTGTTGCCACGGTGACCAAACAAAGCCGCCTTTTTAAAGAGCTGCCTCTGTGTCTGCGATCAAGAAACCAAACAGAGTCAAAAATGAAAATCAAACAGATAAACTATACTTCTATAGTTGCCTTTTTGCCCCCCCCCCCCACCCCCCCCGTTTTCATGTTGCCACATCTGAACTACGAGATCCGAGTAAAAGGGCTTTAATTGCCAAAACACGCACACACATATTCTAAAACCACCGATTAGCTTTCTGTAGATCGACGGCTCTTTATCCTCCGTTTCGTCTTTAGATGCCAGACGGGGGTTTTTTTCCATGTACTTTGAGACGTTGCTGATGGTCGACGGCGTCCGTCACTGCTGGCTCCTCCCCGGAGACCGTTAGCGCGCCGCTCCTTCTTCAGCCGAGTGCACAACCTCCCAGGGGGCGACGACAATCCCCAAAAGAAATCTTGGCGGCCCCGTTGCTCTATTGTTCAGTTGTGTTTCAGTCCGGGTGCTTGATGTTTTCGTTCCTCTGATGCAGAATGAGAGGAGGGCGGGATCAGTGACCCCTGATCCTCCAACATATCGCTTTAACTGTCTGGACAAAGAACATATTTGTGATATATTCTCTGCATTTTAAAAAAAAAAAAGGGGGGGGGGGGGGAGGCTTGTTTCTGAATGGGTAGGGGTGGGGGCAGAGACAAACGTATATAAAGTATCTATTTTTGCTATAAGGCTGCATTTGTTTTGATTTTAATGTATAAGCTGTATAGTTTAGCCTCTAATAGAAGTTCCTTTAAAAAAAAAAAAACTATCCTTATGACGCTCCTTCTGCAGACCGGTCCGTTAAGAGGCCTCGCGGTTGGAGAACGGATGACAAGGTGTTTGTGTCAAAAGCGGCAGTGACGTCACACGCGTGATGTCACACGCGTGATGTCATGGGATCCGCTCGCCTCGTACCGGCTTCAGTTCCCCTCAACGTGTTTCCGACACTGCTGAGTTCATGATAATCTGTACTGGGTACAATAAACACTCCTTTATGCTTCACTGCTTTAAGTCCTGGTGTGTTTCATAACCCCCCCCCTTCAGTGGGTCAGCTGACCGGCTGATTTCTAGTCACATGTCCCCCACCCCCCCATTACCTTTCTGGGTAAATGATGGATGGAAGATGTGCTTCTTCCCTTCTCGCATGTTTTGCTACAGTGTGTTTTTTTTAACGTCCTTTCTTGTGATTCGTCAGTGAATAATTCACAGTGTTGATGCTGTCGAACCTTCAGTGTGGGCCACTAAAGCACGGCACGTCACGCGCTTGTTTGGGTGTGGAATAATTCACGAGTGCAAATAGAAGACTTGGCTGAGAGCGCAGAGCAAGTCATAAATATTAAAATCTCTCGTATGCACGCGCCGCTACACGATACGAGGTCAAAGTGCAGTCTGCAAGGCGAGGGAAGGCCACGCATTGTTTTTAAATAAATAAACATTTCACGTCTGTCACAACATCTTCTTTTATTGGACGGGTGTTTGACTAAATGTTATTGAAGTCTGATGCGTCACCGGGCCTTCTTACTGTACATAGTAGTTACATGTTGCAGGAAAGCTAAATTATAATGACCCTGATCACCAGTGACTGTTGGTACGTCATGTGACCTAGATTCAGCTAATGTGACACCACAACAGAATAAACTAAAAGATCTCATCAAGGTTAGTGGTATTTGAATATATTTCATTTAAATCTAAGTATTACTGAACAGGATCATAGGGGTTAAATTGTGACTGTGTACAGGGTGTATTTTACAAAGTATAAAGTAAGTACTTGTACACGTTACTGTTGTAGTACTCATGTTGGAGCGCGTGTGTGTGTGTGACATCTCGTGATGTTTGTTTGATTTTCACACCTCGTCATCCGTCCGCCGCGTGCGTTCCTCTCGTAAACTCCGCTCCCCTCTGATCTGTGGGTCAGAAGAACGTCTCCTTTGATGTTGAAGGTTTCCGTCACTGCCGACCCGTCGTTGGTAAGAACACGGCGAAGCGAGCGCACGTTCTGGACCGGTTTGGAGACTGGACCGTCCGGACGGGACAATGCGTCTCTGTCACCAAGTCACGCACGCGCAGGCGGCCCAGAACGTCGCGCGTTCCTAAATCCTGCGGTACATTTTAGCATTATCATATGAAGAAAAGAAAAAAAAAGCACGACAATATTCATATGTCACTTTTTCAAATATTAAGAGAGAAATACATGCAATAACCTTTCCAAGGATAATGTTTGGCAGTAACGCAAAATTGTTAATAATATATTTATTTATATAATAATATAAATGTTTCATCATGTCTGACATGTAGACTGAACATTTAACATTTACATTTTGATGAAACATTTATATTATTTAACAACTTTGTGTTACTGCCGAACGTTATCCTTGGAAAAGTTATTGCATGTATTTGCATACATGTTAAGAGTGACATGAATATTTTCGTGCTTTTTTTCTGTTTTACAAACGGCGCCTCGTGGTCCAGTGGGAGCGACATGGTTCCTTCATGACCTTGGGACCAAGTCCACCAGCTTATCCAACTGGATGGGAGGGGAGGGGAGGGGGGGGGGCGATCTTTTTATCAAGTCAAGAGGAAGCTGTGAGCCAAACATAATGATCCTGATCCATTTAACAGGAGCCAGTGACGCTTGGGAAAGGTCCCATCACCTTGGAGACGCAGAGCCCCCCCCCCCCCCCCCCCCCCCACGAATGAAGCTGCACTCAATAAATAAATAAATATATATAAATATCAGTTATTGACCCACAACGCAGGGCACTCAATACACACGCACTCACACACGCACACACACGGCCTGCATCCACTGCAGTTTGAGGAAGCCAACCACTCTGTTGTGTTCGTACTGAGAAATGTGGGTCACGCTGCTGGGGGAGGGAACAGCACAAATCCTTCACGTTATTTGGCTGTCACGCTGTGTTCGCACAATACTAATTACCATGGTGAGACCCTTCTCCTAAAACTCTCTTACATAATTCTCACAAGCGCACACACACACACACACACACACACACACACACACCGCCCACAAGTCTGTGTTTTGTTTCCTATCTTCGTGGGAGCACGCGTCTCTTTCTTGGTGGAGCATGGCGTCCTCTGGTGGACCGGGACCGTCCCGTTGAAACGTGAGCTCTGCAGCTACCCAAGAGGCCCCCTTTCAAATATCATATATGTAATTGCAATATATTCAGATTGTGACACGTAAATCAACTCGCAGCATGTGCTGTGATGTAAAACAAAGACTTGAGTGGCGTGTATAGGACTTTTTGTCATGTTTTGTCAGGTCTTTGCATCAGTCAACCAGAGGCTCACACGCAGTAGCTGCACCGCTGCTTAACTTCTTAATGTCGAAATGACAAATAGATGGACACACTGTTCCAGATTCTTCACCGGCTGCACCTTTCTGCCCCTTTTTCTCTGTTGTTTCCCTGTGATTCGTGGGTGGAGTGTGGGATTTGAGATTTGGAGCTTTTTTTTTTTTCTCTCTCAGCGCCGCGTGGACAATAAAGTTGCTGAACTGAAATGTAGCCCAGATCGGGACATGACTACATCCTGGAGGCCGCAGCAACACCACACGTTACATTTAATCCTCTGGATTTTAAACACGCTGACGTCAGAATTGTGCGGCACAGGCTTCTGTGGATGGAGGTTCTATCTGATGGAGGTTCTATCTGATGGAGGTTGTCCCTGCAGTGGTCCTGTCGTACACCTGGCCTGCTATTATTTGAATCATTTCTGTTTTAGGAATTGAATGTATTGTACATCTTTTACATTGTTCATTCTGTCCACGTGACATCCATTGTAGCCTGTCCATCCTTACAGAGGGATCCCTCCTCTGACGTTCTCACTAAGGTTTCTGCCCTTTTTCCCCAATGGCAGGGTTTTCCTTTTTTGGAGTTTTTTCTGTGAGGGTTTTGGGACAGAGGATGTGGCCAAATTGTAATTTGCGATTACGTACGGGCTATACAAAATAAAATAAAATGAATTGAATTGAAATTAAATATAATATTATATATAGCCTATACTATATGACATTGGAGATTAAATTGGTTTAGCCGCGTCTTTCTTGACGTCATTAAATGTAGTTGCTATGGCGACATGTCGGAGAGTCAGCCATCAAAAAGAGTACTGAGATTTAATGCATGTTTATTTAAATTGAACTGATAATATGTGAGGAAGAGATGAACGCAGACCTCCAGACGCCATTGGAAAGCATTGGAAAGCAAAGAAAGAAAGCTGGAAATGAAACTACTGGTTCTACTGGTACTGTTAATTGCTCTCTTATCCCAAAGTAACTTTTATCTGGTGCTGTATCTGACAGCTAAATAACGGAGATGGTTATACAACTACTTTCCCTGGAGGCACTTTTTCAAACTCGTTTATTCGTGAGTCAATCCGCCTGTGACTTGGAGCTGAGGGCAGGAAACTACCGGCATCCGTGTTGGTGATTCGTCGAGGACGAGCCCATCGATCGCCCCGCCATTGGTGACCAATTAGCTTAATTGGCTAACCTAGCCTAGCTAACCAGAAGCAACGTTCCCACCGCCTACAAAACAGGCAACGTTGTTGCAACTGAAACCCGTTTATTTATTTAATTTATAAGTATAAAGCCGGGTGAAAATGAACGCACAGATGGTAAAAGGCGTTTCACGTTTAGGATAAGGAGGTTTTTTTTTGTAGTTGGCGCTTGTCAGTTGGTCCTAGCTAATAGTTCGCTAGCTAACGTAAGCTAGCCGGGTTTTGTTCGTTCGTTTTTTTTTCTCCGCGTTTCTCTCACGCCGTCTCGGGACCGACGTCCGCTCGTTCGATTCCGTTTTTGGACTTTGTTTGGGGCACTGAACCCATGGCTGCCTTTCACACGGACTGGCCTCTCTGGTCGCCTTACAATTACGCGGCCAGTGAGTATGCGGCAGCGCCGTTGTATTATGTTGCACCCTGTTTTTACGATGTGGGGGTTGAGAAACCGAGTCCAAGTAAGTGAAGTCCTTCTGTTGGCTGAAAAGAAGCTGTGGTCCCTGTCAAAGTGTGCGCTGTTTTATTTTAATTTTAGTTAGCAGCAGTGCACGTCGCGTTACCAACGACACGTTCTGTCGACGGGATGCTTTCCAATTGATGAAATAACTCCTCATGATTGTGATTTTTCTCCATCGGCAGAAAATGTCAGGAAATTCCTGCTGGACAGGTTTGCAGCTAACTTATCAATCAATCAATGAGTGAGTGACTCTGTGACCTGTCCGTGGCTGACCCCCGAGCTGTGCTGTTCTGCCCACAGGTCCGTTTTTGATTTGGTGGATGTTCACAAAGTCCTTTCCCTCACCGACCCCAAGCTGCTGGGTTGGTATCTCAATTTGTCTCTAGAGGACCGAAAGGACATTCAAGGTGGGTTTGTTTTCCTCCTAAATAACAAGCAAACGGGTTTGTCAGTCAAAACAAGACCTTGAACTCTGGTGGTGTTTTTTTCATTATTTTATATATCAAACAAACTTGAGCCCGTTTTCGTGGGACGACATTGAGAGACTAACGTGGGTCATATTTTCTATTGTGTTCTTCTCCCTTAGATGGAGGAGGGTTTCAACGGTTCCTGCTCAGACACCCCGCCCTGGAGCTGTCCCAGCACCACGTCCACGTGAAGCGTGCGTCTGTTCACACGATAATATCATCTTGCTCTAGCTGCAGGGATTAAATGAAGAGTTTCTCATTCACTACGCAGGTAACGTTTCACGTGTCGTTCCTGCCCAGCCGACCATCACGTGCAACAGGTCTGACTATTTCTCAAAGTAAATACTGCAAATTAATATCGTGTCACGTTGAATTATATATTGTTTTCTCATATGTTATTGTTGGAACCATTTCCTTCTCAGGTCTATAATGCAAGGAGAAACTTATTTCAGATCTGGTAATTTGCAAATCTCATACACGGCCACTGAAGCTCTTTTTAATTTATTTTCTTAAAATGCCAGATTCCAGTAAAGTAGCAAGACACTACCCTCAGACTAGAAAAGCTTCAACTTGCATGTCTGCTTGTCTTCTCCTTTTGAAAACATGCCTGGTACTCCTCTAGACTGGGAGAGGTTCCCCAATAATATGAGGGAGACTTTTAACCAGCTCTGCTACAACAGCAGTGATGGTTCACAAATGCATCAAACAGCCTTCAACTGTACCACCAGGCAGGAGCCAAACCAGCAGATGTCCTGCACCGTGAGGGTACAAACACTTTCTTTGTATTTTACACTGCTACAGTTATAACACCGCCGTAGTCATAATATTTTTTAAGTTACTGTTTTTGGAAATTCTTAAAACATTATTTTGAAGGCTTCTTGCCAGCTGAGCGAACGAAGGCCATCGTGGCAGACGTCCAGCAAGGATCCGACTCCCCCACCGGGCGTCTTTCTGGACACGGACCTGCAAGGACACCGGCAGGGGGGGCAGCCTGAGCTCAGGAGCTGCACCACAGCGTCACAAGTCAACAGATGTGACCGCGCATACGCCGAAGTCAGTCTATTACAGTGAGTTCAAAGCCCCAGACGTGGGATGCCGCTTTGAACTGTCCAGAGTGCACACTGGAGTCATTATTGATATGAGCCGCATTGTTTTATGTTACAGGTCAGAAGGCCCGACCGGTGATGAAGACCTGTCTCCTGAGTACTACAGCTTCAACAGTATTCAAATGGATGCTACGGACTACAGTGAGAGGAGCCTTTTGCAGCCAGTTGAGCTGGAGCAGAACATCTCACCTGTGGACCCAGTGGAGGAGGGAAGCATAGAGGAAGGGCCTCGGGGTCACATGCTCCAGGGTAACGACATCGCTGAAGGCGATGGCGAAGCTGGCGCGAGCTTCGGAGATCAGAGCGACAAGTTCCACAGCATCATGGTGAGCGACGAGAGCATTCTGGTGTGCCTGACCAGCGCCGATGTGAGGACGTTCAACGCGACCCACCCTGAGAGCGAGGCCCCAAAGCCGGATCAGTCTGTCACCACGACCCACGCTGCAGAACATCACAGCCCTCAGAGGCCCCGCGTCACGACCTGTGACATCATGGTGGGCACCGAGGTGGAACCGCACACGTCGGCCGTCGGCAACACTGAGGATCCACCGACGGCTGACAAGCACGTCAACACCGAGGTCTACATGTCGGATCTAGACTACGTGGCCGAGGTGAGACTGAATCCAAAGAGCAAACTTCATCACTGCCGCGCAAAATCTCACATCTCTGTGAATGTTTTAGGAATTTGCCAAACTTCAGAAGGTCCAAGAGCAACAACGAGGACACAAAAAGGAAAGACAGAGGTGATGTATACCAGCAGCACGTAGAAAATAGTTTTATTGATGAAAATAATTTACAAACTACCGGTTTAACTTTGAGATTAAAAGGCTATTTTGCCTCCTGAAAATTTGCTCCAAGGAATGTCTTCTACAGCATAACATATTTAATTATACATATGTGTATTTCTTTCAGTTGTGAATGTGACGGCATGCAGCGGGCACAGCGAGCTGAGCTCGGCCTCCTGGCCCTGCAGTACGTTATGTGCAAACAGCACTGCTGGAGACTCTACCACACCGCTTCTGAGGGAGGTCAGCTCGCCCCAATGTGAGGACACTCCACCTTTGCTCTTCCACTGAGGCTTCAATGGTGTTTATCGCTGGTTTCGATTCATCCAGATGGATTTAGGTTAACTACTCTCCACCTCTCTCTATAGGAAGAAAAACAACCCTTCTGCAGAATTTGCAAGTATTCTGCAAAAACTGGAATGTGACTATAATCGGATGAGGGATGAGATGCTGGCAGGAGTTCCTCTGGAGGAACTGAAACCTCTGTCTGTTGACCTGAAGCAAATAAAATCACACGCAAGTTACAACCCTGCAAAGGTAACGCTCCATTGCTGTGGAAACTCTGTTGGTATCTGCCTGTGGTCTAATTCAATGTCCCACTTTTAGATCATAAGTGAAGTCCTGGGAAATGTTCCATCTGGGTATGTTAGCCCAGACGTCCATGTGTCTGAAGTAATTCCATTTCCACAGTTTAGCAGCGTAGACTCTCTGACTGCTTTTAATGTTGTCCTTTGTGATCCAAAGGAGCGAAGAAGGACGTCCTAATGATGGAAGCCCAACCTGCTCCCAGGTATGCTAACACACTGAGGTCAAACAAGAGTTAAAAATGAAACCCTTTTTAAATGCTGCTAATTTAACAGTGTGGCCTTTGTTCTGCATAAGTTTGAACAGCGTTGGTGTCTGGCTGGTTTCTTTTCCCAGAGCGCCCACAGAAAGGAGAACAGCGCAGCAGAAAGAGCCCTCACCATTGTCCTCAAAGATGGAGATGCCCCCATAAACGCACACGAGCAAGAAGAAAAGCACACAAGTAACAAACATTGCGCTCCCCCTCTGACGAGGAACTCGTTGATTAAATCAAAGTTGTGATGACTTTTTTTTTTTCTCTCTCAATTTCAATACTGACCATTTTTCAAGATTTCATTGCTGTTTTTTTAATTTTTTTATTTCAATAATAAGATTTTTTTTTTTTGTGAAAATGTGCTGACAGCAGCGGCCGTCCCAGAGGGCGGCCCGTGCGAGGCGGGCCCGTGCGAGGCGTGGTTTGATGCCGAGGAAAACCCGCATTCTTCAGTGGTGGCCCAGCCGGGTCAGGAGCCCACGGGGGGGGTGGGACAGGAGACTCTCGGTAAGCAGGTGGCGCGTTCAGCTGCTCATGCAAAGCCGTTGTTTTGGATCAAATGGTCATTGGCGGCGTTTGTTTTTAACCTCAGAATCAGCCGGCGAGGAGGTGGACAGTGAACTGCTCTGTGTTTCCAATCTGCCCAGCAACACCACAGAGGTTTGTAGATTTCTGCCAACAGTACCGCGTCAGAGCGGAGCTCATGAGGATGAGTGCTGTTATGAAATGTAAATGCACTGTAAACACCGACGTCGCCAGCAGAGGGCGCTGCAGGCTACAGATAACTTGTGTGTCCTCCAGAGTGACGTGATGCTGTGGTTTGAGAAACACCAGCCCTCTGAGGTCAGCATCTCTGCTTTGAAGACTGATTTCAGGTAAGCTGCTACTCTTAAGAACTGAGGCAGCAGCTTGTGTCGCTGCTCTCTCTCCCTTTGGTACGTTTCTTCGTGGAGACAATTTGCGCTACGTATCATAATGGCTAAAGCCCATCCAGCCGGTTTGCATGAAATAAAGCCGGTAGAAAAAGTCATCCCAAATCTAGAGTACAGTTTTGAGTCCTTATTTTTCTGTCGACGCCTTCGCGCTGACGTCAGAGCAGCGATTTGCTTCCCGGGTCGACACACTGTCACTGAAACAAATGCCCTTCTTGCTGACTGCGCTCTCCAGGGTTGCCATAGTGATGGTCAGCGGACCCCAATCTGCCGCGGCTGCGGTGAGGGAGCTGCATGGCTGCTGTGTGCAGGGCCGCACTTTACACGTGGAGCACATCAAGAGAGCCATCGGGGGGAGGCGGGCCTCTGTCGGCGGGCCGCATTCTGCAAACGGCCCAGAAACCTCCCCGACTGAGAGAGAGGTGAGCGACCCAACCACCTTCAGCTTCTCATTTTGAGACTATGTTCCGCCTGCCTTTGTTTTGTCTGGAAAAAAAAAAAAAAAAAAAAAGTTCACCTTGGACTCTGGAATGTTTTTTTTCTGACATTTTACAGACAATTAGTTGCAGACTTTGAGCGTAGCGGCCTTGTAGATCGGTATTCATTCATTGTCAACAGCGCTACGTTTATGTGACGTATACATTTATTCAGATGGCCCTGTAGAGAACCTTAAAATATGCCTCGATGTTTTTCACGCTATGGTATTGCTTAATTTCCTCTCTCCAGCCGATGAGTCAACCGCCCGGCGCCAGCGTGGGAGACGGGAAGGTGGTCGCCCCCCCCGCAGGAAAGGGAGCCTCTGTGCCCCGACACTTCGACCCCATGGGCAGCTTCGACACGCTGATGGCCGAGCTGACGCAGCGGCACCCCGACGCGGGCAGGCCGAGGATCGTGGATGCTCTGATGGAGCTGAAGGCGGAGCGGCAGGGGCCCCTCAGCGGGCTGCCGCTCAGCGCCATCAGGGAGATGACGTCGGCGCTTCTGACCCGGTCGGAGCGCGCCACCGAGTCATGAGGGAGCCCGTTGGTGCTGCTGCATGTTGTGTTCACTGCTTTCAGTTGTTCTCCTTCTCCTCCGCTCGGAGTGTTTGATTGTTATTGCAGGGTTTTGATTTTGATTTTTTTTTCTTCTGGTTACTCTGCAGTCTGATTTAGGTTTGGAAAGAAGTGGGTTAATGAAGACTTCTTATGTTGGGTTGCATACAGTTGTTTATGCATTTGCTTTTTTGTTTTATGTCCTCTGTCAATAAAAAGGACACTGACTAAAATGTGTTCCTACTTTCAGTGTTGTGCTCAGCGTGAGTCTGCGCTTTGCTGCTTCTGCTTCACGTTTGAGTTGATGCACTAAGATGTGGCAGCTTTCACTGCTGAGAATAGAAATGGCTGCTTTTTAGAGATCTTTGTCAATTATTGAAGAGGAAGTGCAGGCTGTGGTGGGGGCTTCTCAAAAGTGGACAAGAAGTTGTTTATTTTAGTTGCATAGGAATCATCACAAAGTCTTTAAAACCAAAGACATGCCGGCCACTGAGCACGGGCATCGAGCCCACAATGGATGCAAAACAGCTAAAAAAACATTGACACACTGAAGTATCCTATAATTCAAACAAAACCGTAACAAAGAGACAAGGGATCCTTTATTATGTTGAACTCTGCAACACAAACGTGTTAGTTATTCAGTTTGCTTCCACCGAGCAGCAGGAAAGAGACTAAGTGGAAGTAGCCGGATCATAATTCTATTTCTTAATAAACAGTTTGTCATAAAATCGCGTGCGTGACGTCATAGCGCGACTTCAGCACAGGGAGATGCAGCGATGAATCCTGGGAGAAAACCGATCCCGGACCAGCCTCCGGGGGCCGCCACTAGGCGTCCGCGGCCCGCTGCAGCAGCGAACGGGTTAAACGGCGGCGCTCTGCGGGGATGGGCGGAGTCTGCAGCGGGGACGCGAACCGAAGAGGACAACGCGTAAATCTGGAAGAGCAACATCGCCGCTGAAGTCGCGTAGTAATCGTTTATTCTGCATGTTTTTTGGGGGGTGGGGGGGGGGAGACTCTGTTCCACGTTGCCGTTGCGCAGATCTTTCTCTTTTTTTGGAGGTGCCAGGAAGTCGATGGGGAGCTTTTGGAGTCGGACTGTGCGATGGGTGAAGTAGTCAGGACGCGGATCGCGGTGCGTGCGTCCGAGCAGAGGAACCCGCGGAGCGGATCGACGGGACCGCGCAGAGCCTCCTGTGGACTATAAATACAACGACAACAACAACAACAACGCGATGCCTGCACGCGGCTCGTGAGCGCGCGTGTCGGCGTTCTGCTTCGCGCGCATCGGCGGGACTAAATCCAATGAGTGACGGAGCGAACCGGTGTCAGCTGCGATCAGAGAGACAAACCTGGGACTCCACGCTGCGTCGGTGGTGAAAAACACGCCGCGTGGACCCCATGTGGAGCCCCGGGGCGCTGGCGTGGAGCGCGGCTCTGTGCTGCGTGCTCCTGGAGACCTCCGTGCGTCCCGCGAGAGGTACGCGGCAACTCCGCAGCATCTGCTCCCGGGCAGGCGCTCGGGTTTCTGCTAGAATTTACCATCACGCTGTGGGTTGTTGTTGAGTGGATATAAACACACACACACACACACACGCGCACGCACGCACGCGCGCGCGCCACATGGAGGCGAGAGAATCAACACTTGGTTGTTTTGCTGACGGTCATTTCGGCGCCGCGAGATGCCTCCCAGAGGCAAAGAGTAGCCTTTTGTGTAGAACATTGTGTAGCACTAACAAAGGACAAACACCCCACCCATGTCACGCCAACTTCCTCCGTGGATATTCTCATTTGAACTCGCGGTTTATGGGACTGATGCGCGTGCAGAACTGTGCGTGGACACAACGTGCTGAGCAAGCACCTCCCGGTCACAGTGTCAACGATTACTTTTCATTGCATCACTCTTATCTCCTCGTAGATATACAGTAGTGATTGTGTTGTTCCCCCCCCCCCCAGGCTCTGATCCTCTTCCGTCCCTCCCCAGGTCTCAACCTGTGTATGAGTGGCAGCGCCACTTCCTGTGAAGAATGCCTCCTGATTCACCCCAAATGTGCCTGGTGCGCACAAGAGGTACGGCTCACCTGCTGCCTTACTGCCACACAGGGGGCGTAATGATTGAGGAGGGAGGGGGGCATGTGTCATATCTCAACAAGAGCTGCAGCTAGAGGTCATACATGGTGATAAACCTGTTGGTTATTTCCACAATGAAGACTTTCATAAAGTAAGAAAGAGGAAATGCCTGTAGTTTAGAAGCAGGAACAGCTGACGACACTTTGGTTAATCGCTGCAGCAGCGACTTGAACCTTCGATCGGGTTTCAGCAACTCTTTACTGCCCCCCCCCCCTCCCCCTACAGGAGTTCGGGAGGGGCCGGTCTCTGCCGTCCCGCTGCGACTTCAGCCAAAACCTGCAGAGGAGGGGCTGCGATGCGCGGCTCATCGAGTTCCCCAGCAGCAGCATCTCGGTCCTGGAGAACCGGCCTCTGAGCTCCAAAGGCTCCGGGTCGGCCCAGTTTGACGTGGTGCAGATCATGCCTCAGAAGATCTCCGTCAGCCTGCGGCCGGGTACGTGTGCGCCGCGATGCGTCTCATCCCAATGTTACACTTCCTTCCTTCCTCGACCTCGACAAGGTGTTTTGTGAGTGAACCAGCTCTCTCTGGCCCGTCTATCCAGGAGACCAGACGTGGTTCGAGCTGCAGGTGCGGCAGGTGGAGGACTACCCGGTGGACCTCTACTACCTGATGGACCTGTCTCTTTCCATGAAAGACGACCTGGACACCATCCGTAACCTGGGCACCAAGCTGGCCCTGGAGATGGGAAAGCTCACCAGCAACTTCAGGCTGGGCTTCGGCTCCTTTGTGGACAAGAACATGTCCCCCTTCTCCTACACGGCGCCCAAGTACCAGGAGAACCCGTGCAACGGGTTCGTAGCGACCGCCGTATAGGCGCAACAGCCCCGTTTAGATGTAGCAATGTGAAAAGGCTCTCTGATGGGCCGCAGTAGATGAAATCCTGAAATGATAGTTTTCTCATAAACCGGTGAATCGTGTGCGAATGGACATCCTGCGTTTTTTTTTCTCTTCCGTATTTAACGAAGCCGCCGTGAAGGACGGCTCTCTGCCGGCGAGTTAAAAAAAAAAAAATGAAGCTGTGGCTCACCACTTCTGCCTGGAGGAGAGGCTGCAGCGCGCTCCCTCGCGCATCACTTCCCATCTGGGTTACGTCTTTGGGTCGGCTGCACGCATGCGTGTGTGTGCGTGTGAGAGAGAGTTGCACACAACACATTAAAATGGATAGATGACAGCTATTCCACCCTGTAGCGACCCAGCTTACTTCTGCCCTCCTGACAAGAGCTCTGAAGAGGGTTTGATTTTTGACACGTTTTGAAGCATTTTTTCAGATGAAACAAACCTTTTTTTTTGCAGATTGACTCAATATTGTTCTGAGTAAACATCTGGATCCCTTCCTATTTGACCCCCCCCCCCCACCTCTTCACACCCCTCTTCCACAGGTACAAACTGTTCCCAAACTGCGTCCCCACCTTCGGTTTCCGCCACATTGTCTCTCTGACGGACAAAGTGGACCGCTTCAACGAGGAGGTGCAGAAGCAGATGGTGTCTCGCAACCGGGACGCGCCGGAGGGCGGCTTCGACGCCATCCTGCAGGCGGCTGTCTGCAAGGTGACGACCGTCTTCTCTCTCTCTCTCTCCACGGAGACGTGTGACAGCGACGGCACGCGTTTGGTTCAGATGGGGGGGGGGCGAGGGGGGGTGGAGCTGCCGCGAGGCGGCCGAGATGCCCCCGTGACATGCGTCTGGCCCATTTGCTTGTTAATTACAAGCAACAGGGGGGGGGGGGTAGACAGGAAGCGCAGTGCGGTGCAGCTGGTTAAACAGGAGGACGCTTCGCTGCTCCCCCCTCCCTGTTTAATGGTGTCCTACAGGAAGAGGAGGACTCCCCCCCGCCTTGTAATTTGCTCGAGCTGCACTGTTTCCATGCAGCCCCGTGCCTGCCCCGAGGCCTCATTGATCCCAGTGGTTTCCCTAAATAGAGTCACATGATTATGTAATAGATCAATGGAACTAATCTCATTTGGTCTCGAAAAGCAACATGCCGGTCAACTGTGTATTTTATTTGGTATTTAACAGAAGACACAGTTGGGATCCATGTTGTTTGTCTTTGAAATGGCTGCCAAGATAATAATAATAATAATAATAATAATAATAATAATAATAAGTGATGTGGAAAAAGAAAATGATCCGGAACCTTCACCCGCAAATACGGGGAGGGAGACACTTTGGGCCAATGAGTTGAACGCAGTTTATTTTACTCGCCGTAGTTGCCTCTCAACAACAGGAAGCGCTCGCTGTCCTTTTCTCCTGACGGGACGCGCCCCCACAAAGAGCATAAATCCCCCCCCCCCCCCCCGTTTTGTCAGCACGCCGCCCGCTTCCTGTCGGCGAGGAGCCTTAAACTCCACGCACAGAGGCTGCGATAACCAGCCCAAGTCTTCCTGTGGTCATGAACACAAACCCCCCCCCCCCCCCCCTGTCGTTCAGGAGGAGATCGGCTGGAGGAAGGAGGCCTACCACCTGCTGGTCTTCGCCACAGACGACGTTCCCCACCTGGCTCTGGACGGCCGGCTCGGGGGCCTCGTCCGGCCCCACGACGGGCAGTGTCACCTCGACGGGCACAACGAGTACAGCGCGTCCACCGAGATGGTGAGAGCATCGCTGGGGGAGACGGAGCTCTGTTTGTGGAGGGGGGGGGGGGCTCCAATGAAAATAACTGTTTCACACTTCAGTGTGGAATGCTCTCAGACGATGGCGAGATATGATTAAAAACCAAAAAGAGAGGAAGCCACATCCGCCCGTGGCCCCCGGGGGGGTTGAGCAGCGTAGACATTGCGTAATCCACTGTGTGCTCTCTCTCCCCCCCCAGGACTACCCGTCTCTGGCTCTGCTGGGGGAGAAGCTGGCGGAAAATAACATCTTCCTCATCTTCGCGGTCACCAAACGTCTGTACGTTATTTACAAGGTACTTATTCACCATTTCATCTGATCTGTGGAGGAAAGTGGAGAAAAACAGTTACATTTTGATGAAGTGTCACCATTTCACTCGTTGATTTGGTCCCGTTTCGTGCATTGACCTTTCCCAACGCAGAACTTCACTGCCCTCATTCCTGGAACCACGGTGGAAATCCTGGACCAGGACTCTAAGAACGTGATCCAACTGATCGTCGCGGCCTACAATGTGAGTGCAGGAAAGCTGCTGTGAGAGAGAGAGAGAGAGACGCAACAAGAGGGGGGGAGGGAGATTCTTTAAAGTCCCCCCCCCCCCACTGCTGGGACTTTATTAATGAGCCTCCAGCTGACTTGGGTGGGGGCTCGCAAGCTGGATTTGTCCTTCCTGTGTCCGGGATGCGCTGCTGAAAAGTGCTTTGAGGAGTCGGCTTTGTAGCAAATGAGATTTTGTGGTTATATTAGCGTTTCCCAATCGAGGGGTCGTGGCCCTCTGGACGGTCCGCTCCGAAAAATGCTGAAGCTTCTTGTACCCCCGGGGTGTGTTTTCCTCAGAACATCCGCTCCAAGGTGGAGCTGTCGGTGTGGGACCACCCAGAGGACATCGGCCTTTCCTTCACCGCCACCTGCCAGGACGGAGAGCCGCTGCCGGGCCTCAGGAAGTGCGCCGACCTGAAGATCGGAGACACGGTGAGTCCCCGCCGCCCTCGTGAGCGGCTCGTGGCGAGAAGCTTCTTTTCGCTTGCGCCATTCTATTTATTTCGCCCCGAAGTGATCACAGAACCACATCCCCCCCGCCACCCCCCCGCCCCCGCCCAAGCTTTCCCTTTAAATGCCTGGCTGCGTCTGTCTGTTTCTGAATGAAACCGGTTTTTCCATGCAGTGACCTTCTGTCAGGGGCGTTCACTTTGCGGTGTCGCTCTTTGGGCTGTTCAGCTGAGAGCTTGAGAAGCAATGATTTAGCACGGTGAGATGTCACCGATGAAGCTCTTATTATGGATCTCCCTGGCTGGTAGAGCTCAGTCGGGTCTAAAGGGGCAGCCAAAGGTCGCTCTGCTTCATTTTATCGAGGCTTAATCAATTGGTGCTTTAGAGACTTCTTCCCCAGGGCTTAACAACACACCCCATGAATCATCAAACTTCATATTTAAAAATGCTAGCGTCTCCCTCCAATGGTGCAATAAAAAGAAAAGCAGTGTTACAATGTGACGCGAGTCAAAAAATGCGAATGCCGACTTGATTTCAGGCGTTGGGGTGCAGCTCAAAGTGCGTTCAGTAGTCGTACTGATGACAGAAGGAAGCAAGTTGTGACTCGACGCCTCATTGTGTGACCTTTTGAATCCTGTTAACTGGCAGTTCATGTCTGAGCAATTCCCACTCCGGTTCTTCCTGTCTCTACTCCCTAATCCTGAAGTCGTGACGCTGCTGGACGAGGCTCCGCTACTTTTATGCAAAGGAACCTAAAAGGAACCCAAAGGAACCACCCGGTCGTCCTCACACAGAACTCTTGGCAGACGCTGCTCATTCCTCAGAGAACATTTGCTCTCTTTCCTCCTCGGGTGGAAACGGCTCCGGGGCATGAGCTCCGTCTGCCGTGGTGGTCGGGCTGCTCGGGCCGACCCCGGCTGACCTTCTGCCTCACAGCCACCCGGGACCCGAGAGGGAGTCCGCTCCTTCTCCCGGGTCGTAGAGGGCTGTGACCTTCGAGCTTCAAACTGGACTTTCTGGATGTGGCGCCTGCAGCAACTTGCCCGCATTACATAGTTTTTTTTTTATTATACACGGTTTGCTGCTTTTCCTCGTTGCGGACCGCTCATCTCATTGCGCCGTGTCTCTGGGGGTCACTTTATATTCTACACAGGCCTAAATTAAGATCGCCCCCCCTGTGCTTTATTTCCGTGGGACAGTTTGGGTTGGGAACGAGTGGCTGAGGAGCTGAGGGTGATCGAGGCAGAATAAAGGCAGTGAAAAGGTGGGGGTGGAGGGGGGATGGGCCTCGCTAATGTTGTCTTTTATCCGCTGCTGTGAAAGTGGATGGGGGGGGGGGGGGCTCGGTGCGCTGGCTGCCAAACTATCCCGGGTGTCACTGTGTGTGCGTCGCACGTCAATGGCCCCGAACAAAGCGCCCCGAGAGGAGGCCTCTGAACCCGGCCGCCGTGAAAGAAGGGGACTGGCAGCGGGGAGGGGGGGGGCGGGGGGTGGTGCTGGCCGGGGGGGTTCGTAGTCAAGCCGGCATCCACTGCAGGAATGTGGGACCGCTGAATAGGGGTGTGAAGAACAGCTTTTTTGGGCAAAAAGATGTTTGGGATCCAACCATCATCCAGCAATGCATCTCCATGGCAACACTGATTTGATTTGTTAACATATTTACCATGAGGGAAATCTTCTTTTTTTTGGTCCAGTCTACCTCTTCATAGTCATAGTACAACGCCACAGTATCACATTTTCTCAATGAGTTCCATCTCCATGTTTTGCCTCCTCGAGACTCCCATTCACTGTAAATCTAATTGCGTCCCTCGTTAACTCGTTAAAGTTCCCGCGCTGACGCTGAGGGGGGAATCCGGGGGACATGTGACGAAGGCTCCTCCTCGTCTCCTCAATCAATGTTCTATGCTGGATGATGTAAAGGACAAACGGTCCACTTTAGTCTTTTGCATGATGAAATATCCAGTTGAAATATCTGATATCTGAAGTTATGGTCCGAAGGTCAGGTGCTTCTTGTCAGAGCTTCAAAGCAGACGAGCAGGAGAACGGAGCCAAACCCTGAGGACATGTGACCTTCGGCCCATTTTTACATTGTTACAGGTGTTTGGCTGAAAGCTCGAATTATTCCAGCGGGTCAATCGTGCAAATTTGTAGCCGCATAATTTCATCCGTTAAAGTTGAGACAACATCAAAGAAGAGTTGTCTTTGTTGTTCTGTAAATACCAAGGCTAAACAGTCTCTCTTCTTAAGACTTCCTTCCTCAAAGCAATCAGATGCCCCCCCCCCCCCCCCCCCCCCCCCCTCCCCCTCCTGGTGTAAACATAACACAGGGGTCATGTGTAGTTCACGTCCAGCTGACTGTTGGCTGTTTTGCTCACATGGAATAAAGCTCCTCCCATCTTCTCACCACCGTTTTCTCCTTCAGCGTTTCACGGTTTTTGGCTTCTCCCTGATTGCGCCACCTTTCTGCAGGTGTCGTTCAACGTGAGCGTGGAGGCCAGGAGCTGCCCCCCCCGCGGCGCCGACCGGAGCTTCACCATCAAGCCGGTGGGGTTCAAGGACCGCCTGGAGGTGGCTGTGGAGCACCAGTGCGACTGCGGCTGCAGCCGCACGGCGCAAAGCAACAGCAGCACCTGCAGCTCCGCAGGTGCTTCCCGGACACTTTTCCGCTTCGCTGCTTGGTTTTGAGGGGGGGGGGGGGGCATGGCACCAACGTAGTTCATTCTGTCTCATCGTGAGGAATTCCTTTTTGGACGGAGTAGAATCTGGTGCTTTTGGGAGAGGTCACTCTGACCTCACTAGACACATTGTTGGCCGTAATGCAAACTTTTTTTTTTACGAACCCTCAAGGTCAAAGGGAAATGGAGATCAAATGTGAAGCTCCGCTCCCGTACAACCAGTAAGAGGCGCGTTGTTAATCACACGGGACGGAAAACCGCCGCTGTTCAGCTTCCTGTAGGCCGAAACCTTCGAGGAGGTTGAACACCTCAATCAGTGATGTCAGACCTGGTATTTTGATTTGAAACTCCTACTTTTACCCCACAAATAGGCTACTTTCTTCTGGCATGATTATGGGAAGGGGGTACCGTCTCCCTTGTGGTAATTGTTGTTGAGATGATGACCGCCATTAAAGGCCAAAATTCCACTCTCACCGTAATGTTAAACGGGAGCTTTCTATTGAGATATCTGAAACACAAATAGGAACCATTCATCATCAACACACTCAATTATTTCTGTGCACATTTAAGTGGTGGTGAAGTGAAAAACACTATAATCCAACCGTAGCCGAATGGCCCTGCGAAACCAGCATCTGAAACCCGCCCTCCCCCCCCCCTTTCAGGGACTTACAACTGCGGGACCTGTCACTGCGAGGCGGGCTACCTGGGCGCCCGCTGCGAGTGCCAGGAGGGCGAGGCCAGCAGCGCGTACTTCAGCGCCTGCCGGGAAGCCGAGGGCAAGCAGACGTGCAGCGGGCGCGGAGAGTGCAGCTGCAACCAGTGCCTCTGCTACGAGTCCGAGTTCGGCAAGATCTACGGCAGCTACTGCGAGTGCGACGACTTCTCCTGCGCCCGGCACAAGGGCGTCCTCTGCTCAGGTAGGGAATGCGTTTGCGGACGCGGCCGCATTTGGAGCGGTGTGGCCCGGGTATTTTTGATTTTTGGAGTGACTCCCCCCCCCCCCACTGCGGGCCCACGTCAGAATCATTGGGTCCTTAAAGTGAAATGCACCAGGTCTCTACTCAAGTCCCATATATGGTCTGCGTTTCCACTGGCGCCGAGTTGTGTGTTTTAAATCCTGCTGCTCGCGAGGGGGGTTGGGGGGTGGGGGGGGTGGGGGGGTTCTGAACTACAGCTGCAGAAAGGGCCGCACCTCCCCAGGGGTAATGAACATAATGAGAATACAGGCCGACATCAAACGCCGCCGCGATTCTTCAGATCTGCAGCCCGTGGTGGGTTAGCGTCAACAATGGTGCCGAGTGACCTCCCCGCGCCTGCTGTGGGTGTGGTCTCCGTGGGTGTGGTCTCCGTGGGTGTGGTCTCCGTGGGTGTGGTCTCCGTGGGTTTGGCCCACGCGTCCGAATCCACCTTTTAACCAAACCCTCCTTTTTATGTCCCTGCTGCGCGGCTGGAAGCTCAGCAGCAGCAGCAGCAGCGATGGGAGTTGTTGAGATGTCCGGTTCGCTGGGTGCTTTGCGTTGTTCAGGCGTGAAGCTTTGAGCCGTCGGGGCGCCGAGGGAAGGAGGAGCTCAACGTTTGCTTCGCGCCTGTTTGCGGGGAATAAGGCGGATAAGTAAAGCGATGTGAGGCCTTATTTCTGTCCACCCTGAGGCTTGAATGTATTCTGTCAGCGATTCACGTGCCCGATGCCAACTTAAAGTCCTGCTCCTTTCACTGAGCCCCCTTGCGCCCCCCCCACCCCCCCCCCCCACCCCTCCCTTTGAGGCCTCCCCGGGAAAGGCCAAGCTTGGCTCAGTGTATCTGCCCAGCCGCACCGAACAGGCCGAGGCTCTCGTGTTCCAGGAACATCGGGTCCAAGACTCTGCGTTCTAGTGCGAAAGACCTCCTGGATGCAAAAAGAGGGGAGGGGATGGAGGGGGGGGGACCCAATTGGCTCATCCCCAAGCCAAGGGCCCGTTCCTGTGACACCACAGAGGGCGCTTTGTGGCGGCTTTGGCGCGATCCGGTCACACAATGCCGGCCTCTATTTGTCTGAACCAAGGGAGAAACTGAAGTCTTTCTTTCCTGCTCGGTCAGCAGCGAGGACGCTGGGAGGGCTGTTTGTTTGTGCCGACCCCCCCCATGCCGCCCCCGCTGCTCTCAGTGAAGGGGCCCAGCACGGAGCCGAGGATCACCGTGAAGAACGGTTCTCGGCCCGTAAGGTCGCCGTCGAGCCCCCGCAGCCACAGTTTTCCACGCCTGGATTGGCGAAAAACAAAGGCGCAGCAGGTTTTAGTAACGAGGCAATCGGTTGGCATTGCATTCTCTTTTTTTTTGTTTTTTTTCTTTAAATAACTTCCCGATGGAGCTCACTGAGGTGTCGCTATCGGCCTGAGGATCTGAAACGCTCCTTGGAGAGCCAGAAGATCCGATCTGGTGTCAGTCCAGACCGGCACGGAGGATTCAAACATCTTCACAATCAACGCATTTTCATAATTTCATGTTTCTCAACAGTTCTTTTGAATCTTTGCCGATATTTGACCCATGACATTGTTATCGGCGCCGCACATCAGTACTTTATTCAAGCTCCAGCTTTAACTGGAATCCGTGTTATTGACTCCGTTCCCTCGATCTGCAGACGTGTAAAATGTGTAAAAATGTGTAAAAAAAGATTCGTTGACCGATCTAAACGTGTTGAGACACCTCGACGACAACGTCTCTCTGAGCCTTAATGGAGCAGTAAAGGAAGTGGGTGGAGGCAGAGGAAGGAAGGAGCTGCAGGAAGCTGGGGGGGGGGGGGGGGGGGGTACTGTGTCTGCGGTCAGATGACCCGCGTTGGACCTGTCTCTGAGGGTCTCCGTATGTCCCGGTAATCTCATCCTCGCGGCCATCTGCCTCTGTGTTTACGCCTGCATGTGGCTCTCTGAGGAGGGTCTTCAAGGTGAGCGGCGGGTTTGATTAACGGGACAGGAAGGACCCGGTTCCAAGCCGCCGTGTCTCCGGGTCAACCCTCTCTGTTAGTTTGAGCTTCGCTCGCTCTTATCTGTGCGTAGGAGCCGGGCCGCCGCGTATCTCCGTATCGCCTGCGGGACGTAACGACCTTATTTCGTGTTCGCTGAATGTTCCTCGCGTGTTCCTACGGGCCGAGGGACTTTCTGACTCTTTTAGAGTACACATTGTGTTGTTGTTCACAGTCCTTCTCTCTGCTAGCAAGATATTAAAGGTCAAAGGTCAAGTGTCTGTGGTTAAATCCGAGTGGATTTCCTGTGGTTTCCCTCGGTAACGAGTCTTCAGTCGGTGCCGACGTGGTCTCCTGCTGCCCCCCTGACCCACATCTCCTCCACAGCTGGTTCTAAATAACCATCTCTGCGCTCTCCAGAAATAGAGCGGCTTTATTTCCAGACCTCCCCTGTAAATAAGGCCTGTGTGTGTGTGTGTGTGTGTGTGTGTGTGTGTGTGTGTGTGTCTGTGTTTGCTGAGGGAAACGCTGCTTCGGGACTCCAAGGACTTCTCCTGGCTTTACATTTCAAAGAGTCCAGAGGAAGCCGCTCTCACGAGGTGCTTCGCGGCGTTGCCCCTAGCGACGGTGGAGACCTGTTGGAACACAGCTAATGCACCTGAAAGTCCCTTTTTCACCTTGAAGAAAGCTTGAGCAGCTTCACACAGGACCTGTCGTCATGGAGAGACCCTCCCAGAGCAGGAATAAAATGTATATCTGTATCGGTTCTTTGTCGTGACGCTCATCGATGGGGAGAACTGATCCGGTGTCAGGTGTTGGACTGACACATGAAGATTCTGCTCTGCACTCAACCAGAGGGACATTGGAGATGTTTTCTAATCCCTTTGTCATCACCGCTAAGCTCTCCGAGATCCCATTGTCGTCTGAACGTCTCATGAAAGAATCCCTTTGTCCTCAAATGAGACAATGTGGTGGAGTTTTTTTTTTTCTTTTTTTTTTTCCCTTTCTTGCTTTTTGAGTTCGAAACAGGACATTAGCTCAGACGTTACATCGGCTCCCTGCGACATGCAGTCTGTAAAATGCGTTCGGTTGCGTGTCTGCGGTTCACAGTAATGTGTGTGTGGGGATTTTTTTTTTTACACACAGCAATTAGTGAGTCTGCTCTTCGTTAACTCTTGGCTGGCGGTCGAAAGCTCCCCGGCAACAGCTGACTCATGAGAAATGAGAAAAACAAAAGAAGTAATCCTGCTTTGACTTTATTGGAGCAGAGTTCCTTGATTTCGTCTGAGCCTCTCATTGTCTCGCACTCGTATTTAAAGGGCCGGCGCAGCGTCACCTGCAGCGTTGCAGCTTCATAGTCTGCAGCTCAATGATCCAACTGTAATCCAAATTTACTTCCGTAATCAAATGTACGTTTTATCAAGTGAGAAAGGCGTGGTTGTGCTGTGGATCAGAGCTACTTCACGCCTCCCCCCCCCCCCCCTCTGGGCGAGGATTTCATTTACTGGTCCCGTCTGCAGTGGGGAGGGAGCCTTCAGAGGTGTTTGATGGGGAACGCAGCCGCCACTCGGCCAACAGACCCCGAGGGAAAACAAACACCGGATGACCCCCCCCCCCCCCCCCCCCCGAGACGTGACTGAACTTGAGCGCCGCAGACAAAGACCTCAGGTGTCTGTTGAAAGCCTCTCTGAAGCTCACAGGTGTTTTTAGCTGCGTGGAAGTACCTGCGTTTTACTCTTCCATGCAATGTTCTCGTATGCAAACGGTGGGTCACATGACTTTGTTTAGCACTAAATAATCCCTTCTTTTAGTTTCAATCCCACGTAGGACACATGAAGGCGCCATCTTCTGCATGAAATGAGACGCTTGCTCAGCGTTTAGCACACAGGGCTTCCCCTCGCCCCCCCCCCCCCCCATGAGGCCTTTGTGTCCCCGAGGCGTCCCGTTCCGAATCGACACATAACCACCGCTTTCACGGCTAATGACTGTTGTCCGTGCAGCACGCGACGTCTTCCACGTACGAATCCCACGTGGGGGGGGCGCCGCTGACGCCTGTAATTGCCCCCCCCCGATCTGATCCAAAAGGGTGGCGTTATTCTTCTTTTTACCCAGCACACAAGCAGGAGAAGCTGAACAGAGGAGGAGTTGTTTTAAGTCCTGATTGACGAGCAGCTCGCCCCAGCCTACAAGAGGCAGCTTGTCTTCGCTTGCACACTTTTAACAGGCCGACATTTTTTAGCCTTTTTTCACTTTGACAGAAAGACGCACATAGACAAGACGGGGGGGAGGCGGGGGGGGGCTGTTAAAGGAAATCTGAGCAAACCCAGTTGAGTTGAAGCGGATGTGATCTTTCTAACTTTCGAACCTCATTCTGACGGTTTGATGTTTAGAGAAACACCCTCTTCTTTGTGAGACCGTCTCAAGCTCATCGAGCTTTAAGGAGGGGATTAGCTTCGCTTAGCTTAGCATCAAAGCTGCGTTCTTCTTGACTTTGGAGTTAGTCGCTGCCCCCCCCCCCCCTCCCCCCAAGCTTCCAGTCTAAAATAATCTCATTCTGGCACACGGGCGGGTAAATAATTCTGGTCTGGCTGCAGCTGCGATGCTGGATTCTGAAAATGAACCACGGCCCACTAATCTGACAGCATATAACTCCAATCCTCCCGGTGCAGTCGCCACATCTCACTCTCGTTTTTTTTTTTTACTGTTTTCCACGGTTGAGTTTGTGAGTGAGCCGAGGCTTCGTGAGAGGTGCGTTGTGTCTCCCTGTTATCGGGTCAGCGTGGATCGTCTCCTGTGTGAGTCAACCTTAGAGATCCGCCTCTGGTTTGGGGAGCGTGGTTTTGCGCCGTCTTCTGTGGAAAAAAAAAATCTCAGAACATGAGACTTTCGCCCCGTCAGCAGTGTGTTTGCCCGCTGTCACTCGGAGGCTCGGCAGGCCTCACTTAGAGGGTTTCTCCCCCCCCCCCCCCCCGCGGGTGGCTTTTGTGGTTCTTCTTACTGTCTCATTGGAGGCATCACTTCTGTTTTGCATCTGTGGAGAAAAGGAGAGCTGGATCCTCTCGGGTCGACGCGTTTGTGTATTTTATACTCGAGAAGCTCTAAAGGAGCCAAACAAACCAGCCCTCCATTTTGGTCCAATGCAACGCTTCGGTTTCATTTTCCTCTGTGCAAAAAAAAAAAACCTCACGAGCCCGTCTGGGCCTGTGACCGAACGTAATCTCCCCCTTCAGCCCGCTGTGCAATTAGCTGTGGAGTTTTAAGTCACACAGTCGTATTGTGTGACCCTTCCAGGGTCAGGCGGGGGCGGCGTGCTCCGATACGTTGGTCTGGCCACGCCCACACACACACACACACACACACACACTGGATGTGGTACAACGGGATGTCTGAACCAGTTTGTAAAACAATATATGGTCGTTTTGCCGCCACTTTTTTATTTTTGAGAAAATGTAGAAGATCGAAAAACAAGTTTCTTTTAATCGAGTTTGCTTTTCCAGAAGAATTGAATATTCATTAGTTTAAAACAATGCATGGTTTTTCAGTCCCACTACCGTCCCCTGGTATCGTCTGGTATCTTCATGTGGCGACGTTATTTTTAAATGGGTTGCCAGTGACGTGCCACAGGAAGCTGCCTCCTCGCCCTCTTCGCCCTCCCCGAGACCGACCGACCTGTATCATTCTTTTTAAATGTCCCGAATTCCAGCGTGCCAGGGGTGCGCCGCAAGTATTTGGTAAATTCAGTGCAGCTTTCCATCAGGCTTCAGCTGGAGAACAGGGCAGCGCTTCAGCCTGCAACCGGAGATGTGGGAGGATAGAGGGCATGTTTTCTTTCCCCACACACACACACACACAGGAAGTCACCCTTTTCCCCCCCCCTCCGCATCAACATCGAGCCCTGCGCTGCGTACACGCCGCCGCGTCTTATCAGCACGCCGCATTCCTGACGAGGGTCGCTGAGTCAAGAAGCCCGACGGACATTTAGGACAGAAAAATGAGTGAAATGTCCCACATGGAGGCCGCAGGCTGCTGGGAGACGTCTCATTCTTCTTCACGGCTCCCCTGTGACGCTGCAACGCGTCTTTAAAAAAAAAAAAAAAAGAAAAATCTCCAAATATTTACATAAGCCTGTCCAATGTGATGTGTTGAAATCCAGCATGTTGCCAGGCAGAAGCTGTGGGAATGCATTGAGATGCAGATTCTCTCTACTGCAACCAGGGAAAATATATTCTACATCCCATAATTGTGCCTTTTTTAAAAAAAAATTTAAAGGGCAGATTCGTCCCTCAATATATTTACTAGCCGGGGAGTCATTCCCTTCCACTATACCTCTCCCTCCCTCCCTCCCTCCCTGCTGCATGGACTTGCATTGTGATGCGTTCAAACACCATTCTGTAAAAAAGAGTATCGGCCGTAGGTCAGTAATGATTTTATAAACACTTTGTTTCCTTCCTGATATAAAACATCTTCAATCGTATTGGAACATCTCCACATCCCTCACATTTTCCTACAGAATCTCTACTGAGTTTAGTAAATGAATAATGTGCCCTTTAAAGCCTTATCTGTCGACCTCTTGGTTTTCTCGTCGTCTTCCTTTTCACGGCGTGAAGCTCGCTGGGAATGAACCCGGCGATCCTCAGTCTGCTCGCCGGAGGAAGCGAGGCCGCTGTCCGACCCGCTGACACACAGCGCGCCACTGAGGAAGTCACATGTGTGTGTGTGTGTGTGTGTGTGAGACTCAGGCCTCATGAAGCCAGGCCTCCGCTGTCGCTTGCAGACCGAGCAGCAAAAGAAAAGAGCCCGACACCGGGGGGGGGGGACGTGTGTGTGTGTGTGTGTGTGTGTGTGTGTGTGTGTGTTTTCTGCGTTCTCATTCAGAGGATCAGATGAAGAAAAGGCGTTAGAGGGCCTCGTTGAAGCCCATGCAGGGCCTCCTCCGCATCTACCCGCGCAGTGAAGCCTGAGGAGGCCCCTGGTCCTCTGGATGCTCGAGCCCCGGTGGCAGCTGGGGGCTGGTGCTGCAGAGAGGGGAGACGTGTTGATGATACAAAGGAATCCAGAGGCTGCACTGGATGTCCGAGTGTCCGTGGCCTCTTTCGAGGGTCTGGCTTTAATCGGCTGCTTCTGTCCCGTCTGGATTCTGCGTGTCGGACCGAAGGCGAAGGAGCCACTCCTAGAAAAACGGTGACTTCACTCCTCTGTTAGATCATCGGCCTTCAAGGGACCGTATTTACTCGGCCAATGGCAACATAAAAACAGCACAGAAAACATTACACAGCGAGCAGCTATTTAGAAAATGAGACGTAATGTGGCGGTTATTCAAACTGTTTCAAAAGGTTTTGAACAAACATGCAATGATATAAGAACCAATTTCCTCTTAGTGTATTATTTAGTTTAATAGAAGAATACTGGTCCACGACAGTCATGTCGCTCTGGAAAAATCCCACGTTTGCGATCGCATGATCAAGTTGGATATGTTCTCAAAAACACCTGATTAAGAGCAGATTGGTTTTTTTGACCAACCTCCTGCTTACTTTAGCTTACTTTAATTAATCATTTTTCACCAAAGCACCGAAGCCGAGGCGCGTTGGGAGTTCTGCTTGTTAACGGTTTCGGTCGCCGGGTCTCCGGCAGCTTCCACTTCCACCCGTCACGCCGCCCTAAGGCGCATCGCTGATATCGTTCCGCCTGTTTCCCCTCACACACGCACACACACACACGCACGCACACACACACACACACACACACACACTCGTTGGCCTGCGGCCCGCGTTGATGCAGCGCAGACGTCTTGGGAGATAACGGCTCGAATGAATGTGCTCTTTGTGGAGGGTCTCGCGAAGTCGGGGAGCCCGCTCGGCGATGGAGGCGGAGCCAAGGCGCGTAGAGTCCGTGCAGCTGCAAACATCTGGCGGGAAAACCGCTGAACATCAGTAGCACCAGTCCTTCCAGGATCTGTCACATCCACCGTTTTTTTGTGTAGTTTTTCGTGTTGTGAAATCGCACAAAGTATTTGAAGTGTCTCTGGATTCACCCCCCGCCCCCACCCCCCCCTCTCTCTCCTCCCAGGTCACGGCGAATGCCACTGCGGGCAGTGCAAGTGCCACGCCGGCTACGTCGGCGACAACTGCAACTGCTCCACGGAGACGGCGGCGTGCGTGGCGGACGACGGGCAGATGTGCAGCGGGCGCGGCGCCTGCGTGTGCGGCCGCTGCCAGTGCGCCGAGCCGGGGGCCTTCGGGGACACCTGCGAGAAGTGCCCCACCTGCCCCGACGCCTGTGGCACCAAGAGGTGAAGTCACGCCGCCGCCGGGGGGGGGGGGGGCTGTCACCGGGTGTTTGTGTGAGGCCGCCGCCGTCGGTCAGAGGGAGGGGATTGGTTTGTTGCAGATGAGGGGGGGGGTCGGTAAGAGAGGAGGATGAGGGGGGGGGGGGGGGGGGTAAGAGAGGAGGATGAGGGGGGGGTTAGCTGAAACGAGGGCCTCTCATGAACCTACAGTCGGAGAGAAAGCAGCCCCAGTGCGCCTCACAGAACTCTCTGGTCTTATCTCAGCTTTGATGAGCAGAGAGTCGTCCAGATAACTTCCCCCCCCCCCTCCCTTTGAACCTCTGAGGTTAAACGGTTGTGTTCTCTCTCACTCACACACACACACACACACACACACACACACACAAGGGCACCTCTGTGGAACCAGCTTTCTGGATGTTTAAATGCGGTCACTGGGAAGCTCATCTGCTCGATTTATGGAGCACGTTTAGTTAGCGGGGTTCAAAAAACAACAACAAGGTGGACCTGAAGGGAGGGAGGGAGGGGGGGGTGAGGGGGGGGGGGGGGGAGACACATGCAGCGCTTTGAGTTCGTGTCGATCGCTTCCATCGAAACGCCTCTCCTCTGCTTCAGGGAGTGCATCGAGTGCCGGCTCTTCAGCTCGGGGCGGCTCGCAGACAACCAGACCTGCCAGCGCCTGTGCAAGGATGAGATCATCACCGCGGAGGCCCTCGGTGAGTTAACGCACGCACGCACACACGCACACACACACACACACACACACACGCAGACCAGCTGGTTGGCAGAGACCAGTAAACACACCAGTGACATCAGCAACGGTCTGTCCTCACACGTCACTTTTTATTAGACTAAACACACCCACGCACGCACACACACACACACACACACACACAGCGCTACGGAACAACACACTCATTGGTCTGGATATGAAGACTCTACACAACAGGAGCGCGGTACAAAGTCTGCAGAGTCGCCGCCCTCTGAGCAAACTATTACGAGAGCAGGAAGTCCTCAGGTGTGACTGAGCTGGAGTTCTTTGTTCTGTTGTTTTTCCACATCTCTCTCCGCCCGGGGGGGGGGGGGGGTTATTTGGGATAGTCATGTTGATAGTCAGGAATGCATTACTAAGCGCAGCGCGGTTTACGGCCTCGGGACGCTGCTGCCCGCTGCGCGTCGTGTAGTTCCAGAGGTTATTGTTGGGAGCGCTCCATATTGCCGACCCCCCCCCCCCACATCCCCCCACTGCACGGCCCTGACCCGCCGCCGCCGCCGCCCGCTAGTTCAGCCATCTGAGTGTCCTTAATGGACTCCACATGTACATTCCAGATGCTTTGTGCATGAAATAGAGGAGGGGGAGGGGCTTGTGGCAGCATGACCTCACTCTCCCGAGCGAGCTGGCGTTTCAGTCGGGTCGTTTGTGTCTCCCCTTCCAACCAGACGCGGAGGACCCCGGCGCCGTGCTTTGTGTCTACAAGACGGACAGCGACTGCGTCATGAAGTTCACGTACTCGGAGCACGCCAGCGGCCAGTCCGTCCTCACAGCTCTGAAAGAGCCAGGTCAGTGACCACCACCACAACAACAACAACAAGGTTCAACCTGCTCGCAGATCTAAAGGGAATCTCTTCCCGCGCTCAGAGTGCGGCGGCGGCGGGCCGGAGGCGTCCACGGTGCTGCTCGCCGTGGTGGGCAGCATCCTGCTGGTGGGGGTGGTGCTGCTCGCCGCCTGGAAGCTGGTGATCACGGTGCACGACCGCAGGGAGTTCGCGCGCTTCCAGAGCGCCCGCTCGCGCGCCCGATACGAGATGGTGAGGGCCGCTCGCCGGGGGAGGGGGAAACCTTTTTTGGGTTGTCTTTTGTCTCCTAACCAACCCCCCCCTCTCCCCCCCCCCCCCCCCCCCCATCTCTCTCTCTCTCCTTCAGGCCTCCAACCCTCTCTACAAGCAGCCCGTGTCCACACATTTTGTAGAGACAGATTTTGACATGTACGGGAAGTCGTTCAACGGGGGGGTCCACTGAGCCCCGGAGGCGCGGCGGGACCGGTCCAACGAAGAGAGAGAGAGAGAGAGCGAGAGAGAGAGAGAGAGCGAGAGAGAGAATCAGGGTTATAAAAACACAGAGACACATATTTGTAAAGGTGGCTGTGACGACGTGGTGGTACTACTAACATTTACTAAGCAATAGACTTCTTACCCTCATTTTGCACAGAGAATATAAAGAGAGAGAGAGAGAGTGTGTGTGTGTGTGTGTGTGTGTGTGTGGGCTCCTGTTGCACTGTTAAACTGAATTGTAGGATTTCCATCTTTTTGTCTTTCTGAGAACTCACTGGTTTCGACGGGGGACGAACATTCCAGTGGCTCGACATCGCATTCGTTCGACCACGACAATGGAGCGATCGTTTCTCTCAAAAGCACCAACGGTTCCGTCGCTCCAGTTCCGCTCGGTGCTTTTATTATAGACCGATTATCCGTGTGATGCGACAGAAACACCTGTGACAGGCATTTGTGTATTTTTAAATCTATTTTCAGCGGCCAAACAATTGATCGAGGAAAGCAAAGTGTCTCTAAACTACATCAGGGTCGGACGGATTAAAGCCTGTGAGTGTGTGTGTGTGTGTGTGTGTGTGTGTGTGTGTGTTTGAGTGTGGAGTGCATGTAGATTATATAACAAGGGTGTGTGTGTGTGTGTGTGTGCGTGTGTGTGTGTGTGTGTGTACATGCGTAGCCAAATTAGAGGAAAATGTTTATCAGTGGTGGAGTTTTGAATGGGCTGAAACGCACACACACACACACGCACACGCACACACACACACCTTAAACCTTTAGGTCCTCCTCCTGTACAGGTGTGGACATTCTCACCTGGATGAGTACGAACAATAAATATGCTTCTGTCAAAAAGCCGGCGGGTGTGTCGTGTTTGTTTCGTTCAAGTCGTAAACGTGTGTCTGCAGCCACGTGTTTGATGTGTGATGCCACAGACGGGGCGGGGGGGTCTGTAATTTACACCTCTGGTCGGACCCCTCCCAGTGGGAGGATCACGGTGACACTGATGCTTCTACAGAACGACCCTTCATTACTCTGGATTGTTTGTACTCGACGCTGACGCCTAAGAAGTGGAAAAGAACTGTTTGCCATTTTGTTTTGAGTCGTTTTAGATGCAGTTAAATTTTAGAAGAAGAATGAAAGATTTGTTATGGTACTCAAACTAAATCTTAATGTTTTTCCCTTCAATCAGATTCGTGTGTAGCATGATATTCAATATAAAAATATCACAAATGTGAACCATTTAAAAAAAAATCCTAATTCTGGGGCATATTTTTTTAAATAGGACACCAAGTGTGAATATAAGGTGTTAACGTGAGAATGTGGATTCAGGCTGTGAGAGGAGTTCCCTGCACAAGAAGAACGTGGAAGAGCAGTGCTGATGATCTGCTGCTGAAGTTGGTCAACACACTCTTACTGGTCTCACTTCACCTCCATCTTGTCTTCTGTGATTTAGTCTCACTTCCTTTTTGTTGGTCCTCCTTCCTGTTTCATAAGAATTCCCTCCTCGCATCCTTCCGCTTTATTTCCTCGACACAGCGTCTTCCTCCTCTGCGCTTCTTGCCCCCCCCCCCCCCCCCCCCCCGCTGTGACCCGTATCGTTGTCCGAGAGTCGCAGGGCTTTGATCGTGATGCGATGGTAGACTTTTATTGTTTGTACTCTTTAGTTCAATTATCCCCGCCTTAAAAAACAATCAGAGTTCAGCATTAATTGGAGGTTTAAACGGAGTAAATAAATCTTTAAAGTTAAGCCCTTCGTAACTTCATGACTTCAACCTCTGCTGCCCGGCCTTCTGCTGCCATCTAGTGAGCGGGAAGCCGTCAGTGGAGTTTCTGAAACCCCCCCTCCACTGGGGGATGAGCTTATTATTATTATTATTATTATTATTATTAAGGTGTTTGCCACCTTTGGCTCATGTCACAAAAGGACTATTAGTTCCACCAAAGACACATTTCTACAGAATCAACATGAGTAAAGTGTGTCATCTATTTCTGTACCAGTGTTGTTACGCTGTAATCTGTGAACACCGGGAGGCGCCAGATCTTCATGCTGGATGTGAGGCTCTTCGTGCTGGAGGTGCTGGAGGTGAGGCTCTTTGTGCTGGAGGTGAGGCTCTTCATGCTGGAGGTGAGGCTCTTCGTGCTGGAGGTGAGGCTCTTCATGCTGGATGTGAGGCTCTTCGTGCTGGAGGTGCTGGAGGTGAGGCTCTTGGTGCTGGAGGTGAGGCTCTTTGTGCTGGAGGTGAGGTTCTTTGTGCTGGAGGTGAGGCTCTTTGTGCTGGAGGTGCTGGAGGTGAGGCTCTTCGTGCTGGAGGTGAGGCTCTTTGTGCTGGAGGTGAGGCTCTTCGTGCTGGAGGTGAGGCTCTTTGTGCTGGAGGTGAGGCTCTTCGTGCTGGAGGTGAGGCTCTTTGTGCTGGAGGTGAGGCTCTTTGTGCTGGAGGTGAGGTTCTTTGTGCTGGAGGTGAGGCTCTTTGTGCTGGAGGTGAGGCTCTTTGTGCTGGAGGTGAGGCTCTTGGTGCTGGAGGTGAGGCTCTTGGTGCTGGAGGTGAGGCTCTTGGTGCTGGAGGTGAGGCTCTTTGTGCTGGAGGTGAGGCTCTTTGTGCTGGAGGTGAGGCTCTTTGTGCTGGAGGTGAGGCTCTTGGTGCTGGAGGTGAGGCTCTTGGTGCTGGAGGTGAGGCTCTTTGTGCTGGAGGTGAGGCTCTTGCAAGAGCCTCACCTCCAGCACCATGGTGCTGGAGGTGAGGTTCTTCGTGCTGGAGGTGAGGTTCTTTGTGCTGGAGGTGAGGTTCTTTGTGCTGGAGGTGAGGTTCTTTGTGCTGGAGGTGAGGCTCTTCATGCTGGAGGTGAGGCTCTGCTGACCACTTCTCGTAGCAGAGGCAGGAAGTGAGGTCATTTCCTCATTTCCTCAAAAGTAACTGCTTAACTGCAACCCTGTGGGTCCGCCTACGTCATCGTCCACCACCCACCGAGCCCCCTGAAGGCCAGAGAGAAACATTCACGACAATACGAATGAAACATAATCCAGGAAGGAAGATGTGATCAGATATTTTACTTAAGTGAAAGGACACAACAGTGTCTTATAAAGTATTATCAAAATAGAGCTAAATACAAGCGGAACGGAACAAGCAGAATGGCCTATTTCAGAATCTATATATCATATGTCTATCCAGGATTGATTGATGATTGATGCTGTAGGGTCTGCCCCAGCTCTACTTTATTCTAACTCTCAGTAATACAGTATTGGCCTCCCAGATGTATTAGAGTAGAAGGATAAGCATAACATGTATAACTATGACACCTGTGTAAGGTTATTGAATCATGATACAGCCCTGATCATCAGCATGAGCATAAGTTAACCTTCAAAAGCCACCGGCAGCAGCTCCGGGTTGACACAGGCCAGCTCTGCAGGACGTTAAACCCTAGTCAGATGCCCACAGCCTCAGAGAGAAGGACTGAGACCAGTCCTGGAACAAAGACGCATAGTATCCTCCTCCTCCTCCTCCTCCTCGTCATCCTCTCCCCATCTGGGCTCCTTGTATTAGTCGTGCATGTGGAGGTCTTTTTCTCAGTGAGTCTGAACAATAAAACAACTTCTGCTCCAAAATCGGGTTGGACATGTGTGCAGAAGATGTCCCGTCCTTTGGGGGGGGGGGGAGCTCGGGGAAACTCTTCCAGAATTTTGTGGTCCTGCTGAAGATTTCCAAATCGTTGTAACCACAAAAGTAAATCATAGTTTCAAAGCTCCGTTAAAGGCATCGCATTTTTTTTTTTGGGGGGGGGGGGATAGAATATTCATAACTGTGTTACATTAGTGTCAAACTGAACCTCAGCCCTTTGGAGTGAGCTGCCATGTTGTCCGGCAACTATCTCGTGAAGATAGTGGAGCATTGAGAGCAAAACGGAGCAAAAAGGAGAGAAGATACTGACATGGATTCATCTGGTGGTCTGAGAGAGGACTGTACATTGTAATCTCACACAAAGGCAACGCTTTGCTGAGGAAACTCCTTGTAAAGAAGTAACATGTCAAATATGTGTGTGTGTGTGCGAGAGAAAGCTTAAACTTTACGCTGCTTTCCTTCCCATTACTGAACCCCTTTTGACATGTTTTTGATGACTTGCTGTAGGTCTGCAGACTCCTGAGTAAGTGGTTTGTGGGACACATGGAAACGATGATGCCTCTCCTGTAATGTACTGTCTGTCGCAACTATACTGCGCCCGAGACGGGCTTTCCACGAGTGGGAAAGAACGGGGGGGAATTGAGAAGGTACAGATCACTCCCTCCCAGATCTGGAACCAATTCAGTGGCATCACATCGTTTACACTGGAACACAGAGAAAAACCTGTATCCCACAATTCGGTGTCTCAATATGTAGAATGGAGCGGTGTTTAAAAGACGAATGTGTTTCATTACATCATTAGACACTAAATGTACCTCACACACACTGTAGAGGCACCACATGGACACCACCCGAGGAATGACACCATCCAGACAGTTTTTAATAGATATTAGTAAGACACATGAGTGTAAAACCACAACGAAACTGCGTCATTCAACTCGTCATTTTCTTTTATTCCATCATCTCTGTGACAGACCTTTAACCTACAGCGCTGTGAAGAAATGTTTATTATTACATTATTTGTTTGTGCTGAAAGGACACAGAACATCTGGAAGAAAACCCAAAACCTGGTCTCGTAGTCTCCTTTTATTCAATTGCACTCCACGACGAGTGCTACCCCCCACAGAGGTAAGGAGGGGGAGTTGGGTGGTGGGGGGGGGGGGGGGGCAGCAGCATCACCAGCGGCACCACTTCCTTTATAAAAGGCCCGCGGCAGAGGGGCCGAACATCTGGGCAGAGCGGCTGCGCACTGGGAGCTGCAGGATGCGCGTCTTCGCTCTCCTGTGGACGCTCGGCTTCCTGCTGGAGGAGGCGCGCGCTTGGGGCTTCAGGAACGGAATATTCCACAACTCCATCTGGCTGGGTAAGGACACGGAGGAGAGGTGAAGGATCGGGCTCGTTCTGTCGTCGCTTTTCGGGATTTTTTTTTAATTTTTTAGACGCAACTGTTTCCTTCTCTTACAATCTGAGGGTTATGTCCGATCTGAGGTTCCGTTTGTAACCAGCGCTGCTCCGCAACAGGTTCTAACGCCATTTTGAATATATCAATCAAAATAAATAAATAAATACATTTTTATTATTTTTCATTTTAATAAATACGTTTTATTATTGATTATTTTATTTCCCCCAATCCACTGCTTTGAACCTGAGCCGATTTGTTTTTGTTCGCCTTTGGAAGCGACAGAAAGGAGGACTCACACCGGGCCAGCAGCTCTCCTTCGTGCTGCACGTTTATTACCACAGAAAACATGCCTGTTTACTGTGGTAATAAACATGTTTATTACCGGCTCGCTGCCCTCAGCGGGACTCTTCTGCTGATCCTGTTTTGACTTCACGCTTGCATGACTGCAGAACGGGCCCGATCCAGGCCCGAAACATGTTTATTACCACAGTAAACATGCAGGAATGACTTCATCTGATGGATGCAAAGCCATCCGTTGGGACTGAGGGAAGTGACGGCCCTGTGTTTATTTCTCTTTGGGAATAAACTGGGCTGAGAGGACTGAACGAGTCTCTCCTCACGGTGAGATGTTAAAATGACTCCACACGCACCCCTGACTCTCACTTCGTGAGCTCTGTATTCATGCTTCCCATGAGGTGAAAGGGAGAGTTACAGAATCACACTTTCAATTATTCCGGAAACTTTCTATTCCGAGTCGTCAAACGTTTGAAAAAGTCTTGAAAAGCTGTTGGAGAACCTGATTGGGGTGAGAGGTCACCGGGCTCCCGTAGCAGCGAGCACACCAGAGTTTAATCGGTGTGTAAAAAGCGCTCTGCGGACAGGTTAGACGGACAAAAAGGATCGGGCCCGTTCTGCAGTCATGCAAGCGTGAAGTCCAAACAGGATCAGCAGAAGAGTCCCGCTGAGGGCAGCGAGCCAGTGACCAAAGAACTGTACAGATGAAACGTCACAGTTAAAGCCCCCCCCTCATTCTTTGATTTTCAGCGTGAATCAACCTTTAACTTATGGCCAAAATACTTGGAACAGTTCAAGTGAGCACCAGTAGTTTAAGGTACACTTTGTAAAATGTTCCATTGCCTTTCTACCTGACATTTCTAATACTTTCCTGCATTAATGTGTGTTTTGTTCTATTGTTCTATATCTTCCTTACTGGCTGTTCCATGCATTCTATTCTACGTGACCGTCACGTTGGTAGCAAATCCAAGCTCTTGCTCAAGTAGAAGGATTTATCATCCCGAACGTTCAAGCACACATCTGGAGACGCTTGGTTTTAACTGGACAGGAAGGGGGTGGACAACGTGTAAGCTGTGCAGTAAATACAGCTCGCAGACATGCAGGCTGGAGTCAAAAGTACAGGATTTGCTTTACGATGTAGTGGATAAAGTTACTGAATGGAAGTACTTGAGGGTCAGTATCTCAGATTAGACTTCAGTACTCTGTTTATTTCTAGGCTTCATTTGTTCTCTCTCTCTCTCCGTCTGACAGAACAAGCAGCTGGAGTTTACCACCGGGAATCACGCAAAGGCAGATACCAGCTGACGTATAAAGAGGCCAAAGCCGTCTGCAAGTACGAGGGGGGGAAGCTGGCCACCTACGAGCAACTGGAGGCGGCTCGTCAAATAGGTCCGCGCGTACACACGAGACAAGTGTGATGTCACAGCAGGTCGGGGGTCGGAGGGGGGGGGGGGGGGGAGCTGGAATGCTTCTAGAAGGGTGTTGGGAAGCAGCCTTTCCTTTGCTAGTGTTGTTACAGCCCGTTAACACCTCCTTGGGTGGTTGACGTCAGCAGCCCCTTACAGAGGGGGGCCCCTCTCTAACCCTGGCCCCCCGATCTGGCTTGGGGTGTCCTGCTGATTGTGACTCCCACCCCCCCCTCCCCCCCTCCTTGTTCAGGGTTCCACGTGTGCGCTGCCGGATGGTTCGACAAAGGCCACGTGGGCTACCCCATCCTCAAAGCCGGAGCCAACTGCGGCTTCGGGAAGGTCGGCATCGTGGACTACGGACACAGGCGGAACAAAAGCGAGCGCTGGGACGCGTACTGCTACAACCCCGACTGTGAGTACGCGCCTCTCGCCTCCCACCGAGCCGTCGCAGCGTTTCGGAGGGATCGAACCCGCAGAAAGACTTCCATCCGACCGTGCAGAGATCTGATCCTTCGGTTCCAGCGGAAAGGAACTTTTAGTATATATGTACAGTATATATGTCGATCTGGTCTTTACAGCTGTGTTTGCTGCCATCAAGTGGGCAAAAACGTTTTCTTTGTAAGGAATCGAGGGACGATTTGAGGTTTGTCATGAAAATGTTATTGAATGTTTCCGCGAAGCTGACCGACGCACCACCCACACAGTACCTCCTTTTCAATGTTGTGTTAGCAAAGTATTTAGACTTTAGTCAGGGAGCTTGTCAGAACCTTTTAGCCAGAAAGGGTGTTGATACACACCATGCAACCAAAACCATGTGGACACACAGGCCACTATGTGTCTGGTTGGGTGTGTTATCTGTCTGTGGTTTGAAGGGTAAGTGGTGACTGCATGGCATGTGGTCAAGTCCCAGTGGGGGAAGGGGGGGGGGGGGCCTCAAGTTATCCAGGATGAGGCTCCACAGACCCACTCAGGAAAGCCTCAAATGATACTGAGATGTTAACCGCAGCAGTGAAAGGCACAATCTCACACCGAGTTGTCATCAGGGGACCGAGAATAAGCCTGGAGGACGTGAAGAGCCTCAGTGGGGATAAGATGGCCGTGCAGTAACCGATAAGTGATTCTACTACATATGCCTGAATTATGTCTCCTTTTAAGTTTATCCCAAAAGAATCTCAAATACATCTCAGAAAAAACTAAATGAACTGTATTATCCGTTAAAAGCAACACTTTCACATTACATACATTAATTTGGCCAATTATTGATATAGAATATTAAGTATAGCCGCATTAACAAAGTAATTAGAGAGTCAATGTTTTGTACGTACTGAGCAGGACGGTTTACTTAAAGTTTTAGGTGTGGACCAACTTGTGTAAATGCAACACTCGTTTACAAAGAGTTGACATCAGGCGGAAAAAAGTAGTCGGAAGTCTGTGAGAAAATGGCCTTCAGCTATTTTCAGTAAACATTGTAAACGCGGGTTTTGAGTTTCAATTCTTCTTCCACCCAGCATGATGCTCATTTAGTAAAGTCTGATCATTCAGAGCCAAGCAAACCACAGAGAGTATTATAGTGTGTTTACAGCTCATAAAAGCAAACTTTGGTCGTGTAAAAATATTTTTTAGGCTTCTTTTCTAACGCTCCACCTTCTCGTGTCCCTTCTGGTTGCAAAGAATGCTTCAAAACAAACAAACAAACGAGTGATGGAGGTATATACGCTTTCTTGTTATCCCATTTGAGAAGCCGTGCCAAACAACATTTGTTCCCCCTGTGCGGTGGGAAGGCATCCGGTGCCGCTCTCACCCAGCTCCACATGTGTGTTTCATTTATTTCATCCAACAAAAAGCTTTTGTTCTTCTTTTTCTGAATTTATTCAAAGCTCACAGGCAAGAGAAAGACCCCCCCCCTCCCCCCCCTTGCCAGATCCCAAATAACAACCCCCGCAAAGCTTGAACAGTTGCACAATCCGGCCGATGAGTGGGAAACACTGAAATAATAATGCGTGTACTTCTAAAACCCCTTTCAAATATGGAATATAATATGTGAAACATATTTGAAACATTGCTTTCAATAAAGATTTATTATATTCATTTTAAAAAACAGAAGCCATAATTCATAAGGCGTAATAACTTTTTTTTAGTGAGTTTTTAGCTTCAGACAAAGTAACCATTTGTGTGTGTGTGTGTGGGGGGGGGGGGGTTGGCTTTTTTAATCATTTCTCTGAACTTTTGATTTGTGACTCATAGACTACCTTCATTACATTCCTTCGCCGTTAGCAATAATCGTGGTCACGGCGTCGTGGTTTTCTTGATACGCTCGAAGCGCCGGCGTCACCGTGAAGGCCGAAACTCCGACCTGTGCATCAGGTGAGCGAGCAGGTCCCGCGGTGCGCCGGTGCCAGGCGCCCCTTTGCACCGATGACTCTCTCTGAAGTTCCTTCACTAACGAGCTGCGCGGACGCCCTGGTATGCAAAGGTCAACATGATATGCGGCTCCTCTGCCTCTGTTTGGACCCCCGGGTCGTCTGCGCCACAGATTGGAATAAACTCGTAAATCAACATAACCGACAGTTGACTTTGATCCCTCGTTGTGTCGTCTCACAGCCAAGGAGTGCGGCGGGGTGCTGACGGACCAGCAGAAGGTCATTCGCTCCCCCGGCTTCCCCGAGGAGTACCAGGACCAACAGATCTGCTACTGGCACATCCGCGTGCGCCTGGGCCAGCGGGTGCACCTCCAATTCCTGGAGTTCGACCTGGAGGAGGACGTGGGGTGTCTGGCCGACTACCTGGAGGTGTTTGACAGCTACGACGACGTCTCCGGCTTCGCCGGCAGGTGAGGGAGAGGGGGGAGAATACTTGACAAGTCAGCAGGTACAGTGAGGACACTCGATTGGACGTCCAAACTCCAATTATTACAAAAACCTTATTTTTATTGAAAAATAAACCATAAATCAGTTTATTATTTCAGCTCCGAAAGACAATCTCCGACTCAAGTAGACCTTCTCAAGAGAATGAGACCTGATTTCAAACATAAAGAATCTCTCATAAATCTGTTTCTTTACAGATTCTGCGGTGATTATTTACCCGATGACATCATCAGCACAGGTGAGCCGCCCTCCTCATCCTCTCATTGGCTCACCGACTGATCTCCTGATGCGTTCGTCTCTGTTATTTTTTATTTTGTTGTTTCTGCAGGAAACGTGATGACGCTGAAGTTCCTCTCTGACGCTTCGGTCACGGCCGGCGGCTTCAAGCTGCAGTACGTTGCCTTCAACGCGTCTCCGTCTTCACAGAACCACACCCGCTAACTTTGTGTTCACCTCATCCGAGGTTTATTTTACAGAAAAACAAACCTGTTTTCTGGTTGTTATAATTATAATTTCCTAGACTTTCAGAGTGTCGAGCATTTTCACAGCCAACCATTTTAGTGACTGTTATGTTGCTTCTTCGTTTTTTTTCACCCTCCTCTGTTCTGTGTATTCGCAACTCCATATACATAAATTATTAATAAACATTTGCTTTATTCATTGATTTATAATGTATAAATGTATCCCTTTTTAAATTGTTGTATTTTGCAAATCTGTGACATCTACCTGCCACCGGAGTCACCTCTAGTTACAAACAATCTCCTTGGACAATCCCTCTTTACTTTTCACCATGCATGTCAAAAGTCTTTGCACCTACAACACATAAATGGTCATGGAAGTGGTGAAAAAAGTATGTGGGATAGGCTGAAACTACCAGACCTCAGCCCCGACTAGAAATGTCTTTGATGGCCAACAATACCTGCAAATCAAAAGGAACAGCAATGGGGAAAGTATTTGGCCAACCATTTGCAGACATGCAGTATACATCCTAGCCATACCCAGAAGGCAATTCGTGAGTTTGACTCTCAACTCTCACCCAATCAAAGGCTCAAACTTTCCCACAAGGGGGAGCTGGGACACCAAAGTCTTTTTCAAACCAACGGACTCACTCCTTGTTACGCCGACCAAGCTACATCCAAATCTCTGAAACCCAACTATGTTCAAGGTTGTTAGAAAGAGGAGTTATAGCCAGTCCTTCTTAAGGAAGGAAAGATATCTACAAGTTGTCCTCATGTGCGTACAAAAGGCTTGCCTGGACCAGTCCAAGGGCCATCCCTCGGACCAATATTAGGGTAATCGGTACTGCTGGTATGAATTTAGCCTGGGGGGGGACGCGTGATCTGCTTAAAGCAATGCCAGAGGCTGGCAAAGATGCTCAATCGCCTTTCGTCTGGTAGAATCTCAAGTGTTTTTGTCCTAGAGGAAGGACTGGCGGGTGCCAGTCCCACTAGCTTGATCCACCCACCAAAAGAATTGATGATTACAAAGTCCTCCATATCTGTAAGTAAGTTATACGGGTGAGATTTGATCTTAAAGCTGAGTAATGTAAATGATCCATCCCTTTTTATTTTCCCCTGTTGCCACACTGTCATCTACAATCTGGTTCATGAGGGTGCCATCCCTGGGCTGATTGACCAATGGCCAGATAAGCGGTGTGGTGTGAGGGTTGAAAGCCTCACAGTTCAATGTCAATATGGCGTTGGGGTTGCACCAGCTCAACGTCAAGGAAAACAAGATGTTGTTCCTGTGGATCACAGGTGCTGCATAGGTGTCAGGAAGGGCTTAAAACTTCATTGAACCCCCCGGTAAAGGGTGTGTTTTGTGTGTCTCTTCTCAGACCGAATGGAGAAGGATAAGATGCCCACTCCAAGGTTCTCCCACTTTTACGGCTACTTAACGGCTTGGACGTCCTCGCCTCGGCCCTAATGTCTGTGACTGACGTCCTTGAGGCCAAGGCTGACCTACGCAGCCCCCCTGCCGATGGCTATGTCATAGCGGTGGGTGGATACCCCTGCTCCGAATAACCCTATGTTACTGGGGCTTAGTTAAGACTTTTGCCCTTTGTCTCTCTCTGTATCCAGGTGTCCGACCACAAAACAAACCGTGAGCGGCACAGGTCTACCTCAGGCACAATTAGTTCTTCTGGAGAGGTGGCTGAATTAATGGACTTCAAGTAAGAAATAAATGCTCTTTTCTAATGTCTAATATCTGTTTTACATTACCAAGTAAAGAATAATACTTGTAATAAAATAACAGGGTAAAAATTGGTAGTGGTGATCCAAGATGCCCCTGATATTCAAACACTTAGATCCTAATCCATAACTATTTTTAGTTTCACAAAGAAAATGGTTATATGCAGTAAATAATTAATCTCATTAGCTTAAACATGAATTCTAGGAGGGTCAATCCAGGAAAAGGCCTCATATTGTTAACTAAACCAACTTCCCTTGCATCTAGTCTTGGCAATTGTCATCTAAACACATTAAAGTCCATTTAATTTTTCCATTTAAAGTTAGCTTGTATAAGCTAGCTAGCTTACTACTCCGTTACGTTAGCACTCTGCTCTTCAGTATTAGGAGTGGACGGGCTTTCCAGAGTGAACATCTTTAACACTTTGTCGGGGTATTCTGGATTTTGTGGTAATAACTCTGAAATGGTCTGTTAACTTCAACGTTGTATATTTGAACCAACACCAGCGGATATATTGCTTGTATTTGCTGCTTTTGGTTGTGGAAATGAGTTGCTTTACTAAGACAATGCATATTTTACACTTGGGAATTTACTGTGAACTTAATAACAAGTGTGTGTACGCCAAAGAAAACCATCAGACTCACCTGAGCTTTTTTTAAATTCTTAAACACAAGGGGAAATAACCCGAATGTCTGATATGCAGCAGGAACCAGAGACTGGGAAGAATAGGACCCCCCCCCACGAGCTTCATGAAAAGTTTTAACTAGTGTGTGCATAACCGTTTTTCTCCTCCTAACCTTTTAATAAAGAAATATATGGTCTCCATATTCCCACCCTGTCTGCAATGCAACAAACCGTTGAATGCTATTCCCCCCCCCCACCCCCCAAAGTACAACATGATTAATCCATTTGTCTTATAATATGTATCCATTATTTATTTATTATCTAATTTGTCTCCCCTATGAACAATTCTTTAATTATATTTATGTATTTATAACAGATGGCAACCTTGCAATAACCGACACTTCTGTTTATTGATTTGAGGTTTTAATGAACTTTTATACAGGACCATTTTAAAATAGAACGAGGTCCTTCTCAATGCAAAGACCTCTACCCAATGTCATTGGGCATGAGAAACCTGGACCTTCAACATGAGGGCCGGAAGACTAGAAAATGTGTGTGCACGCGGTCTATCTAACCGCCATGTGCCATCTCCCTGTCTACAAATGTCCTTTCGACATTTTTTCACCTTCAATAATTATTATTCCCTTTTTTTTTTTTATGAAACACAAGAATTCTGTGGCCCGAGACCCACCTAACCCCGTTTTCCCTGCTCAAGGAGATATGCGCCATACGGAGATAGTGGTGAATCCTTCTGTACCCGTCTATACACAAGTTTGCGCTCCAATAGCAGAAGCAACAAACCGCTCACGCCTGGTCTGATGACAATGAGGTTAGAGAGGGTTTTTTTTTTCTTCAGGAAATGGGGGTTGCAGCAGTTGAGCCTTGAGAGGCGGCTGGTTTGAAGAAGCCACGTGATTGATCAAACTTCCTCAAAGTCAGGCCTCGGCGCTCTGCTCTTTTGATCGATGACACACAGACATGGCGAGTACAAGGTAAGCTCACTTTAAACGATCCATCGTCCGAATTAGCGTGTTTGTTTACTCAGATTTTTAGTGTTGCCTTCATCCCTGAATGTTTCTCTGGATAAATTACCCCAAAGTGTGGGCCTAAACTCACTCAGGTGTTATCGTTGAAACGCAGAAATGTTCGACTTTACATGACGTTTACAATTTACTGGTGTTTATAGTCTTTAGAGGTTTACATCTGTAGGGTAAGAAAGACTTTGCATTGCGCTCACACAACGCACAAAGGCAAGTCTTCAAGCTTCCGTAATGCAGGATTTCACTTTGTTTCCTGTTACTGAAGCTCTAGTCATCATAGCGTTACTTCAAGACCGTTTTAGATGCGCAACGCAAGCCTCTGCACTGGGGTTCTCTTGCTGTCCGCTACTAAAAATGTCTTCACCCACAGAATGGACATTTTACATCAGTGATGCGGCAAATGTCCTCTGAAAGGCGGATGTTTGTTTTCATTTCAGACCACAGCTTAAAGTTGACATCCGTAGTATCGACTGCTGCTTTTGCTCCGGGTTTCAGAAAAGTTGTTTTTTTGTCTTTTATGCATTACACTACATGTATAATCTCTGACTCATCTGAACTGACAGTGTCACTATGGTAATATTCCCTTTTGGGGTTTATCCAAAAGAAAAAAACATCTCTTAGTTAGTTTTAGGAACAAAAAAATATATATTTTCAGTAAAAGAGTGTGGTTTGGATTAAAGACTTGACTTAATTACCAAAGCTATATTACATTGATTTTAGCTAAGCTGCAACGCTGCAAGAGAAAAACTGACGAGAAGGGTGTGGCTAACAGGTGAGAGTGGTTCAGGCTAACAGGTTCTTGTGATTGAGCTGATGGGGAGGGTGTGGCTAACAGGTGGCTAACAGGTGAGAGTGGTTCAGGCTAACAGGTGCTTGTGATTGAGCTGATGGGGAGGGTGTGGCTAACAGGTGGTTAACAGGTGAAAGTGATTTAGGCTAACAGGTGCTTGTGATTGAGCTGATGGGGAGGGTGTGGCTAACAGGTGGTTAACAGGTGAAAGTGATTTAGGCTAACAGGTGCTTGTGATTGAGCTGATGGGGAGGGTGTGGCTAACAGGTGGTTAACAGGTGAACTGATTCTGTCTGATTCTGAACATGAGAAAGTAAACACATGTTTCACAATCCACAAGGCTGCTGGCTACTTGTAGTAAAATAGAACTGAAGGTTTGGCTTGAGGCGGAATTGATGCCATAAACGTTCATAGCACAATGGTTTTTAATCACATTCTTAACAGCGTTGATTTGATACAAGCTGGCTGGTGCTCTTTCTATTCTACTAAGTGATGAGTTGGAGAGCAAGCTGAAGGAGTAATGAAGGACACCCACCCCTCCATAAATTGGGGTCTGGGTTCATAGTCACGTTGACTAATAAAAAACCCCTTTTTTTTTCCTCCTAGAATCTCTAACCTCCAAAATGCAGTGAAGCCGCCGTCTCTGATTCTGCCTCCATCGCAGGAAGCTGTGCACATGCGCATGAAGAGCCCCCAGAGCTCTGCAGACCGCCTCAGTCAGTCCAAGTCCATGGTGCTGCAGGAGTCCGACCTTCCTAAAAACCCCGTCAGTCAATCACATGGAACCTAAATCCTAAAGTGGTGCAGCTCAATTTTTCACGTTGATTTAACTTTTTATTTTGTTCTGTTTGTAGATCTCTCGGCATCGCAGGAATCAATCTCAGCACAACGTCTTGGCTGCAGAAGGACTTTCTGCTTTTGAACCATGTGTATGTCCTAAAAAAGATTTGTGTGGTACAGGTTAAGGGCTATGAGAAGAATTATTTTGTTTTGAAATACATTTTTCACATCAAACACAATTCCATTCTACCGTTTTACAATATAAAAAAAACCCTTTAGAGAATGAGGATGAGAATAAGTTTAAGAACATCCCAAAGCACAAAACATTTGATGCAATAGACTACAAAAATGGGTTGTTTTCACAGCACATTATTCAACCCGTACACATCCAGCCTAAAAAAAATAATTGCATTGTCCCATCACAGATTAAATATACCCTCCCTTCCTACTTCATCCAACTCCTGCCACATCTGTTCCGCGTTAGTTTTTGGTGCATCCTATTATTTGACCTTTGAAGTAAATAAATATAACAGTGCAGCTTATTCTACACAAAGATGAGAAAAACGGTTCCAGAATTAAGTGAACATCTGAAGAATAAAACACCCCATGGCATCAACGTTTTTAAATAATGTTAAAATAATACGCAAGTTTGTCTGTGTGTGTGTCCAGGTGGAGCTGAAAGGTGAACATCTGAATGTGGCTAAAATCTCACAGAGTGGTAAGAAGCAAAGGAAGAACTGGACCGCCATGTGGAGCGTACTGACCTCCGGCCAGCTGCGTTTTTATAAAGAGAAACAAGAAACTCTGGTACAAAAATACATGATCCTCGCTTTATTGTTTGTCTATTTCTGTGCTGGGGTCATAAGAGGGTTAATGAGGGAACAAACACCACCTGGGAAATAAAAACCTTTAGATATCAGAATTGTTAAGGCACGCAGATTCCTTAAATTAGCCAGAGATTTTGTAAATAAGGGTTAGGGTTTAACCCTTGTTGGACCAATCCACACAGAGCACTTATATTGATATAGTGTCTGACATCACGCCCGTCCTCAATGTTCAGAAACCAGGGAGTAAGACAGATGTGGTGCAGCTGTGTGGAGCTGTTATTGAGTGGACGACGGAGAAGTCAAGCAGGAAAAACGTCTTCCAGGTAAAACAAACCCGCTGAACGATCACGAGGCAACGCTTCACACCTGCATCCACACCTTGCTGCAGTGAAGCTGCTTCCAAAAGTATCCGACCAAAGTCATGCATCTCATCTGTTTCAGGTCATAACCAACACTGGAAGTGAGTACCTCCTTCAGACTGACAGTCACTCCACCGCCAATAAATGGTACGACGGCATCAGAAAGGCCATCGACAACTCCGTAAGAGCACACTACTTCAACTAGCTTTAATTTGGGGTATAATTCCTTGTTGATGCCATTTTGTATTGACTCGTTTCAAAGATGTTATTCTGGTCAATTTTATCCTACAACCGAAATCCAAACATTCAGTTTTCTGTTACATCCGATCTCACAGAAATATGGAATATGGCACATTAAATGGTGGTTGCAAAAAAATTCAAGCAGTTCAAGCCAAATGGAAATGTTTTATTGAGAATACAGTGTTATGGTGAGACTAAATGTAAACCACAGAGCATCCTGCTATGGGATCGCACCGAATACGTCACCACTTATTTAGTATTCCCACCACGGAAGGTCTTTCTAGGGGTTTTCACTTCAGAATAAGGACTGGTTTACACATCTTCAACGGCCAGAAAAAAAGTTAAAAGGAACTGACCAAGAATCCTTTCCGTAATGAGCAAGAGTTTCAAGGGCCCAATGGAATTACCCACAAGCCATTGCAATGTGAGGTTAAAACGTGATAACCAGTGAACGGGACGGCACACGTGTGTTCAGACTGTGATGTTAAAATGTATACATTTAAAACTTCAAAGATGGAGAAAAAAAACCCACATGAAATCAGACAAAAGATGTATATATATTATTGGATACACATTTTGATTACCACTGCTTCAATAGGTGTTTTTTCAGGTGTTCTATAAATCCCTTCTGAAATGAAAGCCTTTTTTTTTAAAACTATTTTCTCTTCAGACTAAACTTCCTCTGAGGAGATCCAACAGCACCGAGTACCTGCCCAGACACAGCTCATTACCTGCGTATGCCTCCGCCTCGCCCAACACCAAGCCACGGAACACAGTCCACAGACGCTCCATCAGTGAGTAGCCCAACCCGAACCCTTTGGTACTGTACTTAACGTACTTGGTTTCCGGCTCTATTCTGCTGAACTTTGCTTCTTGTTTGGCATTGAAGATTCAAATATCCTTTATCACGTTTTCCTATAAATTCACGAATCGACAGAAGTGACAGGAAACTCGGCCACTTTAATTGACAAACATCTTGACCAACGGGCTACAGGGGCGGGAGCACTGGATGGACGCCTCTCGCTGCAACAACTCTGGACCGAACTGCAATTTTCAGATACAACAAACTTGCTTTCCAAGGAAAAGGTGTTGGCGACACCACGGAAAAGAGACAAGGAGCCAGATGGACGCGGACCACCAACGGGACACATGCTGCTGGTCTCGACTGGCCTGCTAGTAGGACAAGGCTCTACTGTTGATAGGAGGCAAGGAGCAGGACATTCTCGGTCATTGGGCAGTGGAGGCTGCGTTGATGGGCAGTTTGGGGGAATGAACGTCTCCTTGACCCAAAACCTCCTCCCTGGGAACGACAGGGGGCTTTTAGGCCAGTGGTTCACTGAGAAGCCCTTCCAGGTTCAGCCCAGAAATGGGTTACGGGTCGTAGCAGGCTGGGGATTTGCAGGCTAGAGTCTCAATGGGCTGGAGTCTAGCAGACAAGGGGGTCTTGGTTGGCTCTCAACAACTGGTGGCGTCTCTCACAAACAACAAACAACTGGGGGATGAAGTCACTCACCACAGGCTACTCCACTTTCCCTGGGTCTCGGTCTGCTTACTCGTTGGCCGCTATCACATTAAGCTCACAAGCCTCCCGGGTAAAATGGTGTGGAGGCCAAAAACTGAGCTAAGAGAGAGGATACTTGACTCAAACAACGAGCTCTCTAAAGGTTTAACGTTTATATTTTCCTGCAGATATGTTCAGCAGCTCCAAGCTGAAACACAGCGCCTCCGACAGCGCTGACAAGAACGGAGTGAAAAACCGACTGAAGAAGTTCATCAACAGACGTCCGTCCATGAAGACTCTGAAGGAAAAGGGCCTCATCAAAGGTTTCTGCTTATCTCATTCAACCTGTGTAACGATCCTCCTTCAACAACCATGCGCGAGGAACTGTTTACAATTATGGTTTAACGTAGACCATTAGTCTTCCATAGACCTATAAAGCTGAGAGTTCGGTACGTTAAAATATCATTAGACATGTTGCGATAGTAGTGGTAGATAATTTACCCGACAATGGGATTACACCATCCGCCACAAGGGGAGTAGAAGGAGGAAAGGGAGGATGGCTTCCCACGCTCCTGGCGTCTTATCTCTAAACGATGCCATGTTTGTCTCAGATCGAGTGTTCGGCTGCCATCTGCTGACCCTCTGTGAGCGAGAAGGAACCACGGTGCCGAAGTTTGTTCAGATCTGCGTGGATGCTGTTGAAAAGAAAGGTAGGCACACCAACCGAGAGACAAAGGAGAGACTCTAAAGAGACGTAGAGAGAAAGCAGAGACGGAGGAGGAGATTTTTTTTACATTTCGGACTAGCGAAGGAAGTCGGCTTCTTTGACGTTTTCTATGAAACACAACAGACACATTGTGTTGATCCGTGGTTTCAGGTCTGGAAGCCGACGGGATCTACAGAGTTAGTGGAAATCTGGCCACCATCCAGAAGCTCCGCTTCATCGTGGATCAGGGTCAGTGCAACAAAGCCACGTTGTTTTCATCAGGTGACATGTTAACAATTTACAACAGGGAAAACAAAGTCACCAGGAGTGTGTTTGTTCAACGTAATGATGGAACGTTGCCAGTTCGTAAATATACCGAGTGTGTGTTGATGTTTGTAGACATTAAACGATGCAATGACCCCGGTGTTGTTCTGGTCTCGGCCCCCTAGAGGAGGCCCTCGACCTGGACCACAGTCAGTGGGAGGACATCCACGTCGTCACTGGGGCCCTCAAACTGTTTTTCCGGGAGCTGCCCGAGCCGCTGTTCCCCTTCAGGTTCTTCACGCCATTTGTGGAGACTGTCAGTGAGTCAAACTAACAAAAGATCAAGATCAAGAATCCAAACTGCACGAGTCTCTTCATTACACATCCTTTCCTATTTGAGATTATTCATAGCAAGAATATATTGTTATTCTCCTGAAATCTCAAGATGGAAACATGTCAGGTATCAATTTTTGGCCTTTTTTAAAGTAATAGTAACATAAGCTTAATTATTGTTGCCTTTTGCAAAAATAAGCTTTGATTAATGCTTCACATCATTAAAAACACCTTGACAAGATGAAAAGGTGCCTAGAGAAAATGGACAAATATAATGAAGTAAAGACAAACAAAATGATAAGTGAATTAAAGCTCAATCAGGAACCAACAATGGACCCTTGAACCGAAAGGAGTTTCGTTCTTAGTCTCGCTGTGAAGAACCGCAAAATGAACCGCCGCGGTTTGTTTTCACAGAGATTAAAGAATCCAAACTCAAAATTCAGGCTGTGAAGAAACTGATCCAGGAACTGCCCAAACCAAATCGAGACACGATGAAGTTGCTCTTCAGCCACCTGCACAGGTAAGCCTTCGTCCACTTGAACCACGCCTGAACAGACCCCTGAAGGACCCCCCGAGACCCCGGCAGCCAATCTGCAGGGAATTTAAATGGAGTAATTTCTTACACCTAGAGTCATTTCAAATGTTCCCACGTTTCTCTTCAGTTAGAGTTCAATCTGTTGTTCTTCAGAGTCCTGGAATTTTCCAAGAAGAACCTGATGTCCACTCAGGGCATCGGCATCGTGTTCGGCCCCACGCTGATGTGGCCTGAGCTGGACACGGGGAACATGGCGGTCAATTTGGTCTACCAGAACCAGATTGTGGAATACATCCTCATCGAGAGCCAAGAAATCTTCAACCTGGACGAGAAGTAAAGTGTCCTGAGCTGGACCTGATCATCTAGTTGACTCGCATTTTGACACGGCCATAAACAGTAAACTGATGGTTTGTAACGATGTCAATGTATAAAAAGCATATTTTACTTACATAAAGACATAATGATGTTGACAAACGATTTTTGGTTTGGAAATTGACACAAATATTTTGATTGATGAATTTTAAATTGTAGAATGTCCATAGGAATAGAGCAAAGCAGTATATTTATAATGTAGAGCACTAAGTAATAACTTGAATATAGCAAACAAAGCTATATTTATGGAGAAACAATGTATTTACAACATACAGCAATAAATTGTAGAGTTATGAGGTTACAATCAATAAATACCTGAGCAACAGTAGTCTTCGGCCAGCAGATCTCCTCTCCTTCCAAATCTTGGTGTTGTGGCTTTATTTTCTGTTTCACAGTGAAACACGCAGCATGTTCTAATGCATCGTCTCCCTGACCCGCTGACTTCAGAGATTCCTCTTATCCATGCGTTCTTTTGGAGCAATAAATACCCTTTGATGTGTAATTGTGTGATTCCAAATTGTGTCACAGATTTAAAACCGGACTGTGAAAAGTACAAGGACATGGTTTTATGAACTCTATGAACCTTTAAACATGTACAAGTATCCATTATGAAATACATAATGTAATAGTTTAATCTTCCTGTGAATGAGTCTCACCAGAAACCGTGACGAGTTTTTAAAAAGTCACTAGTCTTGAAATTTAAATATTAGGTAATTATAAGTAAAAAAATAACAGGTAATTAGATTTGCTCAAATATTTAGAGGCTCTATTATCTATTTAAAAACTATGACAATGCTGAAGTATCTGAACCATGAGTGTTCCCCCTTTTTAGCTATTATTATTATTATTATTATTTTAATCATCATCATCATCATCATCATTGTGGTTGCTGGCATTTAACAGATCCCTTCAGTGATCTCAGTGTAAGTCTTATTTGAATTTGATTTCCACTTGATTTAATTCCAATTTGTTGGCAAAAAAAACTTGATCTTCTGCCTGCTTTTTCTCTTGGACAAATGTCCCATGAATATACTCTACTCATGTTTACTGTGGAGGCAGTATATAAATATATATATATATACACATTCGGAAAATGTAACCGTGGTTTGGCGCATTGCTTTCCCTAAAAGGCGAAATGGGCGGACCCGGATGTGACGTCGTGGGGTCAAAGGTACATTTTTTTTCGTCAGCTCTTTTCCCCGCGTAGAAGTTGCGCGAGCTAACTGGTTCCAGGCGGTCATCGGTTCGCGGGCTGCTCAACGCCTCCACGTCCGAGGCGAGGTATTAAAACGGGCTTTTTTTGCGGGCGGAGGGGGGGGAAAGGAATTCAACGGCCACTCGCGAGCCTGGTTTTGGCTCCTCGGGGTGTCCGACGGGGAACTGCGGGTTAGCCGCCGGTAGCATTCGGCGTTCGGGCAGCCGGAGGCCACGCACGTCAGTGCCCTCGCGACGCTCCCTTGTCTTGGTTCGAGCGCCCCTTCGACGCACCTGGATTCGGCGGAGGGCGAATCGCAGATCCGCCGAAGTCTCCCCGAGGTGAGTGACGTCTTCTGCTCGCGCTGTCCTGATCATGACGTCATCTGCGCGAGAGAATATCATCAAATACTTGTTTACAAATATACAACAATGTGAAGCCTTGTGTGCACGCTGTGAATTTTACAATAACTAGTCAAGAAAAGACCAAATGTACCGTAGAGGAGGCTAAAGAGAACTCACCTGTGGTTCTACGTGACATCACTGCATGATGCACACCTGTGGCTACAGGAGGAATAGTGACAGTGACCACAGGTCGGCCATGTTGGCCCTTCGCATCCATCATGATGATCGCAGGCATTGCCTTTTGGGTGGAGGCCTGAAGGGGAGCAGGACGTACAGCTTACTAACCCCAGCCCTGACTCCTGCGTGTCCTCCAGTGATATTGATGGCGACGGCGGAGCCTCCGAGCAGCAGCAGCAGCTTCCTTCCTCTGCTGGAGTCTCTGGAGGATGTCACCACCGGACCGGCCGAGCAGACGGACGCCTACCTCACCATCGCCAAGTAGGTCCCCGGCTCCTCTGCACCTGTGAGAGGCTGCGTTGCCTCATTTCGCCTCACCAGCCCACGATTACCATGTCTCCATTTTTATATATTTTTTTTTGCCCCTCTCCAGTCTGCTCAGCGGAGATGAATACCGACAGTTCCTTACGGCAGTGGAGAGGCACTTCCCCCGTTTGGGTACAGCCATCCTGGTGAGTCCTTTTTGGACATCCGTGCATACGTCCACGTTTTCAATGAAAACTATTTATTTAATTATCTCTGCTGTCTTGTTGCGTCCAGGCTCACATAAGCAGCCCGACCGCGGAGCTGAGCCAAGCGGCCCTGCAGGCTCTGGGGTTTTGTGTGTACCACCGTCGCGTTGTCTCAGCAGTGCCCGGTATGCTCATTCACACCTTTCAAACATCCCAACGTACTCTGCGTGTGACTGCAGAGGGTGACGCTCTTTTTTTTGGTCATTTTCGCAGAATCCTTTGTGGCAGAGATCCTGTCGGCGCTTTGCTCCCTGGTGGCGAAGTCAACGGATAAGAACACGTGCACCAGGGCCTTGTGGGTCATCTCCAAGCAGAGCTTCCCTGCAGATGTGGTCGGCCAAAAGGTGAACACCAGCCCAGGCTCAAATCCTGTGAACTAGGCCTCTGAGGACCAGGGGATGGGGTGGAGGGTGCTGCCATGTTTATCCACAATGCTCCACTTCTCAGGCGCCGTCCATACTGGGAACGCTGGAGAGCGTGTGGAGCAGAGGGGACATCCATTCCGTGGTGATGGAGCACGAGGCCTTAAACGTCATCATCAGGTAAAGGGACGTGGCGTCTCGGGGTGGAGGTGTTTCTATTTGCAGACGAGTAGAACCATTCACTGTGATATTAAGAGCTGGTTCTTTTTTTTTTTTTCTTAAAGAATGCTGGAGCAAGTCCCGGTCCAGATGGGCGAGGGAGCGCTGAGGTGGGCGAAGCTCGTCCTCCCGCTGGTGGTGCACTCCGCCGCCAAGGTGCGTCTGCGGGCGGCGGCGGCCCTGGAGACGGGGATGCCCGTCCTCATGGAGAAGCAGATGGAGGTGGCCGCCATCATCGAGCCAATGATGTCCACAGTGAGCTCCCTCATGTGTTCTATTCACGTTTATTTAACGCACAAGTACGGCCTGACCTCCTCGTGTTGAACACCTGCCGAGAGGAAAAAATAATTTAGATTAAACTCTTTTTTTTTTTTTTTTCATCAGAAACTGGTCCCAGAGCTGCGAAAGCTGTTTCTGGCCAAGAATGAAGCAAACGTCCTGAAGCTGTGGCCGTTATTCGTCAAACTGTTCGGGAAGGTAAAGTGTGATTTTTTTTTTTTTTATATTGAGGCAAACCTTTTGGTCTTCGATGGTCTTCAAGGCGCCCCCCCGAGGCCCCGCGCTGCTTTAAAGTTCAGAGTTCTAATAACTGAAGCGTCTTTTTAACGCTCGTTCCCGACTCAGCTGCTGCACAGAGGAGGTCCTTTCATCAACAGCCTGCTGAACCTGGAGGAACTCGGCTTCCGCAGCTCCTCGCCCGCCGTCAAGAAGATCGCCTTCATTGCCTGGAAGAGCCTCATAGACAACTTCGCCCTGGATCCGGGTGAGCCCCCCCCCCCCCCCCTCCCTTCTGACCCTCCGGGTGGGGCTGAACTCTAACTTGTGGCTTGTCGCTCCCGAAGACATCCTGTGCAGCGCCAAACGCGTGAAGCTGCTGATGCAGCCCCTCACGTCCATCAACGTGCGGACGGAGGTCCTGCTGCTCACCAAGGTGGAGGTCTGGTGGTACCTGGTGGTCCAACTCGGGCCCAACCTGGCACCCAACTTTGAGCAGGTGGGGCGCACTATTTTATTCATGTAGAGGAGTTAATTCTGTTTATCCCAAAGGAGGCTCCTTGTACCTGTTGTTGTAAAGCCCTCTGATGCATATCTGTGGCCAAACATTAACGCTGTAAGACTCTTGTCTTTATGTCTCTCTATTTTTAAACCTTTTATCCTCCGGATGAACAGCTCGTCATGTTTGACTTGTCACCCTGCAGGTGTCTGTGCCACTGCTGCAGTGCACCATCGGCTCCGACCCCCCTTTGGCCTCTGGCGCCTCGTCTAGAGCAGCCGGTCAGAACGGCTCCGGCACACCCGGCACGCCGAAGACCGGTGCGACACACACACACACACACACACCGTACCTGCTCACACTTGTGCGCCTTCAGAGACTGCGGTTTGTGTTTTTTATTCAATTAACCCCCCCTCCCCCAACGTCAGGCTTCAACAGTTCGGTCAATACGTCTCGGATGAGCCTCAACTCCAGCGTACAGATGGCCACCACCTTCCCCTCCATCCAGCTGCTGGGCCTGGAGATGTTGCTCCACTACTTCCTGGGACCGGAGGTCATCGCCACGGCAGCCAAGAAGAAGCTCAGCCTGAGTCTGGGTGAGCCTCTCACTGCCCCCCCCCCCCCCAAGAAGACTCAGCGCCTTAAATGGTGCCAAAGGCTCGATGTGCTGCAGCTTATCAACGAGAGAAGTCAAAGACCTCCAACATTTTTCATTAAGCTCCACTGTGTGTCCCCCGCAGAGCCTTTGAGCCACTCGCTCTTCTCCGGCGCTCCCTCGTTCACCAAACACGCCGCCGGGCTCACGGCCAACATCCGCGATGGATTCACCAACGTCGGCAAAGACGCTCCAGGTAAGGTTTTTAAAGTCTGAATATGTTGGACCTCTTCACGTCACTATGTGCGACCAACTGATCTGTGCACGTCAATCCGTCTCTTCTCGTCCTTCAGAAGCTCTTCTGGGCGTTTTGTGGACCAGCCTCGTCCGCTTCGTCAACCTGACGATAGAATCTGGTGAGTGGCGGTTTGTTGACGGGGAACCGAAGGGACGGGGTTTCCCCCCCCCCCGTGGTTGTGGCTGCTGCTCGGCAGTGCGGGGACCTGTACAGCTGTGGTTCCCGCCTCGTAGCTCCACATAGAGCACTCTGGATTGGGTCCGGGCTCCGTCGTTGGGGGGGGACGAGGGACCAATGAGACCCCGGCCTCGTCCCGCGCCCCGCCCACTCGCACTGTCGCATCAGTTTAAGTCAGAGCGGTCCGACCCTCGTGGTGCGGACCGACCATGAAGAGAGAAAGAACTGAGGGGTCCGTCCCCGATGATGCCTTTAAAATAAAAATAAAAAATAGGAAAGTTTGTTTGCATTAGTTGTTGTGCTCGTTGATGATGTATCTCCCCCCCCCCCCCCCGACAGGCAGTAAGAAGGACCGCCACGGGGGCGACGTGCTGACGCTGATGCTTCAGGCTCTGCAGAGCATCGTCGTCTCAGAAGCTCTGCCTGCAGACAAAGTGCTGGTAAGACCCCGTTTCAGTCCATTCAGTTTCTAAGGGACTTTTATTTGAATTTGGTTCTCCCGTTAGTTTCTCTTTGACGTTATAAACGTTCTGCTGGGTCTTCTCCCTCAGATCCTGTTTGAAGCCACAGTGAAAGGGATTCCCCACAGAGTCCTCGGCTCCGCCGCCTATCAAGTGGGCAAGATGGACGTGCTGAATGTGAGCGCTGACCCTCGCGTTCGGCGTTTAAGAAACCGATTATTGGTTGCTAACGTTCGCGTTTTGCTCCTCAGGGGACGCCGGCTCTCTTTCTTATTGTTCTGCTGTACAACAGCAGCTCGCTCTGCGCCTACATGGAGGACGAGAGGTGCGTCTGACGGACATTATTCATTCATCCATGTTGGTTTGATCCGTGCTCACTTCTTTTTTTTTTTTAATTTCAACTTGACTAAATGGCACCTGGTTCTAAACACATCGGTTTGTAATCGGCAACGTTTTGATGAATAATGTGTAGTTGCCCTTCATTATTACTTTGATACAAAACCTTTTGCTGGACCTCTCTCCCCGCCGCAGGTTCTTCCAGTGCCTTCAGGTCCTGGTGGGCTGCGGCCTGTCGGGCCCCACCTCCCCGCTGGCGTTTGGGGAGGCGGTGCTTGGCGCCATCCGCCGCGGCGCCGCCTGCGTGCAGAACAAGGAGCACCTGTGGAGGACGTGGAGCGCCATTGTCACTCCGCTCACCGACACCATCACGCAGGTGGGACGGAGGGAGGGAGGGAGGCGATGGATATCGGCATTATTTTAAACTTTTAGTTTGATTTTTAGATGTTTAGAACTTGTTTTTAAAAGATGCCTAAATGGAGATTTTAACTCCTCTTTCAGTCTAATGAAGTGAACCAAGGCGACGCTTTGGAGCACAACTTCAGCGCCGTGAACGCCGCCCTGATGTTCCCCATCACGCACCTCCTACACGGCTCGCCGCTCCCGCAGGTCTCTCCTCAGTCCTCCTGCTCGTCTCGCTTTACCGATCCAGAGGTGCCGTTTTTTTTTTGTTTTGTTTTTTAACAGCTGGTTTTGCTTCAGGCGGCCCAGAAGTCGATGCTGTCCTCGTGGTCCAAGCTGTACCGAGTGTTCGCCCGCTGCTCGGCGCTGGTGGTCACGGCCGAGGAGAACGTCTGCTGCGAGGAGCTCTGTGCCAAGATGGCGGCCGCGGTGGATGGCGACGCCTTAGTGGTGAGTGGATGAGGGGAGAGGCCCGTAAAGCAGCCATGACCACATCTGGAATGCAAAGGGCTCGTTCTACTTGAGAAGGGAATATTATTGAAGCTGCATAGAGAAACTTTAGGTCTAAATATTTCATCTGTGAACTAATTCATCCTCACATTTATGATCACGTATGATTTTGATCAGGAAAACTGTTACTTGTTTGAACAAATGAACAAAATAATTTTTTTCACTGCTGCACTTGAATCTGCATCAAAAACCGGCGTGCTTTACATCATCGATGGCGCGTGCGTCCCCAGGTTCCCTCCACGCTGAATGCCGTTACCAGTATCCTGCAGGTCATGGTGGAGTGTGTGGACTTCTCGCCGTTCACCCCCCAGTTTCAGCAGAAGCTGAAGTGTAAGCACCGGAGCTCGCGGCGTTTCGGTCTCCGATCTCTCGGACTGATTTGAGGGTTGATCCTTGATTCGCTCTTCGTGCCCCGCAGCTCCTCACACGCCCGTGAACTGGACGAGGAAGCGGAACAAGGTCCTGGGGAACCTGTCCACCTTCCAGTCCCTGCTGGTGCAGTGCCTGGAGGTCTACCTGGGGGGCGCCGAGGCGTCCTCCGAGGCCACGGGGCTGGCCCTGGTCGCCGTCATGTCGGCCCTCTTCACCAACCTGGCGCTCGCCAACACCGTGAGGGGAGCGCTCGCCTCGCTCGTTCGGCCCCTCGCCGTCTTCTACAAGCAGGCCGCCGGCGAGCCGCCCAAGTTCTCCTCGCAGCTCCTGGGAAAGGTGGGTCTCTCTTTGGTGTCCCCCCCCCCCCCCCCCCCCCGCCTCCCCGCGAGCACTTTTAAGGGTTAACGGGCGGCTTTGCCTCCCGTTCAGCTGGAGAAGCTCCTGTGCGACGTCCTCGGCTGCCTGCAGAGCCGCTCGGCTCTGGCCTACGACGACGAGCTGCTGGCGCTGCTCTCCCCGCTGCTCTGCGCCTGCTTCCCTCACAGGAACAAGCAGCTGCGCTCCGCGGCCGCGCACTTCTGGAACGCCACCTTCGCCAACGCCGCGTGCCTCACTTACCCCGACGAGATCAGGTAAAAAGGAAACGAGGTGCACGACGTTGATGTAAAACTAGAGAAGTTTGTCCTTTAAAAAAAAAATTAAAAAAAAAAAATGTCCCCGGGTGTGTTTGCTCAGGCCCGTGTTGAGCCACGTGAAGCAGAAGACCCCGATCATCCTCCCCGGCTTCGAGGCGGTCGGCGTTCCCGACGAGCTCAGCGGGCCGTACTCTGTGAGTTGCTGTCTGCCGTTGCGACTCATCGATACCCCCCCCCCCCCCCCCCCCCCTTATTGTTGTTAATGCCGCCCCTGTCCGGTTCGCGTCTTCAGAGCGAGAGCTCCCAGCTGGAGGCGAACCTCAGCGGGATGCCGGTGTCGTCCTCGGCGGCGAGGGACGCGCTGCTGAAGAAGGCGGAGCCGAAGGCCTGCGGCGCCGCGGCGGCCTCGAAGTCCGTTTCTGTAAGTTCAGACCGGAGTTCGGTTGCCGGGTTTAAAAGTACGAAAAGGCTCCGTTTTTAAACTGCTCGCCATCCCACCTCCCGCAGACCAAGCTGGACTTTGGCTCCCCTAAGCCTCCCCCCAGAGGAGCTTTGGAGGACGAGGCCTCCATCGACTTTGTGTTCATTCCTCCAGAGGCGAAGGAGCGCGTTCTGACGGAGCACCAGAAGGAGGTGAAAAGGACTAAAAGGTGTGTTTGGTGTTTGTTTTTTACCCAATGCATTTAAAGTGTCTGTGCTGTCGGGCTGATGTCGTCTTGGCAACACGCAGGGTGGACATCCCCGTCATGTACAACAACCTGGATGCCTCCCTGGACACCACGGTTTTCACCCAGTACACCCAGAGTCAGGAGGAGTCTCTGTAAGTCCTGAACCAAGGTAAACCCCTGTCATACATGATGTATAGCATTTGTGTAATCAAACGTGTTCCCACAGAGACAAACCGGCACCGGGACACGCTGACGAGGAAACCAAAGAGGCTCCTGGCGAGGTAATGGAACCAGACAATAAAACTCCTTGTAGATGTTGTTGGTTCGATCCTGCACCGAATGATTTCTGTAGCAGTGTTCCACAACCCTCTTCACCTCATGAGGCCCGTAGTGTTGTTTACATATTCAGTCTTTAAAGTGTGTGTTTTGTCCTTTTGCAGGCGGATTTGCTGACGCAGGTTCCTCAGGAGGAGGAAGACTCAAAGGAGACTCAAGACTTTGCCGATCCAGCAGCAGCAGAGAAGACTGCAGCAGACCAGCAGCAGCAGGAGGAGGAGGAGGAGGAGGAGGTGGAGGAGGTGATCCCCGAGTCGGCGGATGTTTCCATGGAGAACGCCAAGAGTGGTGATGCAGCAGACCTGGACCTCCAGTCTCCAGGAGGCAGGAGTCCGAACATCTCTGGCTCTTCCGATTTGGTCTCGGGGACGCCCCAGAAACCCAACAGCCGGCGCCAGTCCTTCATCACGCTGGAGAAGTACGCAGAGGGAAAACCTGCCAGCCCCAGCAGCGCGTCCACCTTCACGGGTACCCTCAGAAAACCCCCCAGCAGCCGAGAACGCTCCAGCAGGAAGTCGTCCTCTCAGGCTTCCCAGGCGTCCCCTGGTCCCAGCTCTCAGGACTCCGCGTCCTCCCAGACAGACGACTTGAACCCGCAGTGTCCCGTGAGCGACGCCCTCGATTCCCCCGTGAGGCCCAAAGACTGCAGGACCAAAGGTGAGCCGGTGAGGCTGACCGAGAGGCTGCCCAGCGACCCGACCGACGAGGAGAACGTCATCCCGGACACCCAGGCTCAGACGGCTTCCTCACAGGAGATGAAACCCTCAAGCCAGGAGGAGGAGGAGGAGGAATCCGACGCCACTCTGGACGACTCTCAGTCGTCTCAAGGCGAGCCGAGGAGGTCCGGCCGCTGCAGAGTCCGACCTCTGCTGCCAGGAGAGGACCCCGAGGACCGGGAGGAGAAATACAAGCCTTTGAAGAGGCGGCGCTCTGGAGACGGCCCCAAAAGCGATCCAGCGACGTCGAGCTCGCCGCAAAGCAGGCGAAGCACGAGGAGCGGGCAGAACCCCGAGGGGGACGGCGGCCGGGGCAGACTGAGAACCAGGTCTCAGACGGACAAGCGCGAGTCGGGCCCCACCGGCTCACAGGGAAGATCCTCCAAGAGGGTCAAGCTGTACAGCGCTTCACAGGACTTCCTTGGACCTGATCCCAAGGACAGCCAGTCGCAGGGAAGGCAAAGGCCGCGGAGTAAAGCGACGGAGGAGACCGCGGCGGAAGGCGGCGAGATGAAGGCCGCGGGTTCGCTCGGCGAGGAACGGGCCGCTCAGACTGCCAAGTGTACGCCAGAGGACGGGCTAGAAGACGAATCCCAGGAGTTGGCGGCTGGTCGACTTACTGAAAAAGACGGTGATGAACGGAAATGTTCTCAAACGACCACTTGTCTCGAACCGCAAGACGTTGAGATGGAGGAACCGACTGAGGAAGGAAAGCAGGCCGATCCTCACACTGTCACCGCTTCCTCCACACAGGGGGGCCAAGAGTCTGAGCTTTTAGAGAAGACCAGCCGGGGTGAGAGGGCTTCTCCCGCTGACCAAGAGCCCGAAGGAGGCGCAAACGTGGCCAAAAGGTTGAAAAAGGAGTCCGAGGTCAAAACGAGTGACGACACGGATGACGGCCTGAGCCAAGACGGCTCTCCGGTGATCACGCCCTCCTCTGAGGGCCGGGCTGTGCGTCGCTCCAGAAGAAGCAAGGTCTCCTCTGAGGAACCAGCAGATGGAGGTGAAAGCAAGGATTTGTCGGGAAGGCCTCGTCCTCAGCCGGAGGCCGGCATCGCAGGAAGGACGAGGAGGAGCAAGGTACAGGAGGAGCCCTCAAGGCCCAGGCGTAGCGACAGATACCTGCGGGGGAGGTCCTCCCCAGCGTCTCCCGCAAGCAGTAAAGAGTCCTCAGAGTCAGAGTCCTCCGAGGTCAAAGAACATCTCCTCGAGCCCAAAAGGAGGGGAAGGACACCCCGAGCGTCTCTTCCAAGTCCTCTCACTACTGACTCTAAGGAGGTCGCGAGGAACAAAGGGACGCTGGACCAGGAGAATGTCCCCGAGTTAGAGGAGTCACAGGCGACGCAAGACTGGCAGGAGTCTGGGGGTCTGAGTCACCACGAGGAGGAGGGCAACGAGGAGTCACGGGCGGAGCAGGAGAAGGGCAACAACGAGGAGTCACGGGCGGAGCAGGAGAAGGGCAACAACGAGGAGTCACGGGCGGAGCAGGAGGTTAACGAGGAGTCACGGGCGAAGGAGGAGGGCAACAACGAGGAGTCACGGGCGGAGCAGGAGGTTAACGAGGAGTCACGGGCGAAGGAGGAGGGCAACAACGAGGAGTCACGGGCGGGGGAGGAGGTTAACGAGGAGTCACGGGCGAAGGAGGAGGGCAACAACGAGGAGTCACGGGCGAAGGAGGAGGGCAACAACGAGGAGTCACGGGCGGAGCAGGAGGGCAACAACGAGGAGTCACGGGCGGAGCAGGAGGGCAACAACGAGGAGTCACGGGCGGAGCAGGGGGTCAACGAGGAGTCACGGCCGGAGCGGGAGGTTAACGAGGAGTCACGGGCGAAGGAGGAGGTTAACGAGGAGTCACGGGCGGAGGAGGAGGTTAACGAGGAGTCACGGGCGGAGGAGGAGGTTAACGAGGAGTCACGGGCGGAGGAGGAGGTGGTTAACGATGACACAAAGCGGAGCGATTGGCCCGGGGTGTCGTCTCCCACGGAGCAGAAGGCGAGCAGCTCTCCATCTGCTGCGGTGCTGGAACCGGTCGGGATCTCTTCGGATCCGACCCGGGACTCCTCTGTGTCTTCTGTTGAGGAGGCGCCTCCCAAAGAGACAATGGAGGCGCTGCGGGTGTCTGGGTCTTCGGAGGAGAAAGACGAAGAGGTCACAGGGACGACGACGTCTGAGCCAGAGGAGACGCTGGGTGAGAACCTGTCGCCTGGTTTGACCGTTTGAATCTAACAAAACTTATTTTAATTTGACTGTGTTTGCTGTAAAAAGCGCTTTTGACCTTTTAACATTATTAACTTCCTTTTTCCTAGTTGGTGAACGTCCCCCTTTTCCTCCCACAGGCCCAGACGGCCCTGGCGAGCCCGCCCCTGGGGGGTGGCTGGCGTCGACGATGGAGGCCCTGGCCGTGGCCCCCCTGGAGCTCGGTCACTGCGCCCCGCAGCTGGAGCAGCACCACGGCCGGTTGGCCTGCGTTGCGGAGACCCGACCCGACGGTTCAGAGTGGACCCCCCGCGAGGCCCCCGTGGTCCCGCTGGAGGACGCGGCCGAGGACCGCCGCGTCGAGGGTCCGCTGTTCTCTGAGGAGGCGGCGGCGGAGTCGGCCCCAGATGACGGAGGTGACGCGACCCTCCAGGAGAGGGAGTCCTGCGGCGAGGGGACGAGCTCGGCCTCCCCGGCGAAGCAGAGGGAGCTGGAGGCTCTGATGGCGGCGGATGTTTCCGGGAGCCCGAGCAGCGGCAGGACCCGAGGGACGTGGTCTCCTTCAGCCTCCCCGTCCACCAGCATTCTGAAGAAGGCCCCGAAGAGACTGCAGGAGGAGGAGGAAGAGGAGGAGGAGGAGGAGGAGGAGGCTGCCTCCCCTCTGGTCAAAGTAAGTGACGAAGCACCCGTCCGATCTTGGGAACCAGTTTTTTTTTTTATTATTTTTTTTTATGCCGCTGTTAAAAGTCTCCGTCTTCTCCTCCGCAGTCCAGACGCGTGTCCTTTGCGAATCCGATCCAACATCAGGAATTGGCCGACGACATCGACCGCCGCAGCCCGGCCGTCAGGACCAGCTCCCCCCGGACCTCCAGGGGCAGCGGCATCCCCAAGGTACGGGGCCCCCGGCACCGGGTTCTCGGTCCGACCGAGTGTTGGGCTCGGCTCTTAAGGCGACACTGTTCTGCTCCTCCCCTTTCTAGTACGTCACCACGCCCACCAAAGGCCTCCTCAGCACGAGTCCCAGCAGAGCGCTGCACAGCCCGGGGTACAAGAGCTCCAAGAAGTGCCTGGTATGCGCTCAGCGTCCGCTTCCATCACCTGAAAGTCATTCCAGAAGCACAAAGTGCTTTTTAAATTTTAATAAAAATAAAAATCAGTAGTTTTTAGATTTATTTATTGCACGAATTTGTGTCTTTTCCTTAATGGGTTTAATTTTGTGTGTCCAACAAGTAAACATTCTACTTGCTACACATCAACATGCACCAAACCAAACCACTTTCTCACCCCAGATTTCCAAAATGAGCCAAGAGCCGCGGCCCGTCTCCAGAGACAGCGTCTATCCGTCCCTGGTGGGCTGCTCTGCGCCCGTGGAGGCCGTGCTGCCTCAGATCTCCTCCAACATGTGGTCAGTGCAGGGAAACGGTTTGTCAATCACTCGTTGGGGGGTGCGGCGGCGGCGAGTTAACGGCGTTGGTCCTCCTCAGGTCTCGGGGTTTCGGGCAGCTCGTTCGAGCCCGAAACATCAAAACGGTCGGCGACCTCAGCGCCCTGACCCCCGGCGAGATCAAGACGCTGCCCATCCGCTCCCCGAAGATCTCCAACGTCAAGAAGGCTCTCAGAAGTTATGAGATGCAGGTACGGCCAGCGGGTCCCAGGGCTGCGGACGCCACGTATCCAGGCGACGGTCTCACGTTTGATGGCGTCCCATCTGTCTTCCAGCGCAAAGGACGAGCCGGTGAGGAGTTGAAGAGCTTTGAGGAGAGGGAGACGACCTCTGAGCTGGAGGAGACCGGCGCTCCTCAAAACCAAGATGAGACCTCAGAGACGCTGGGTGAGTGTAACTAATGACTTTGTTACATTGGTTTGATTCTCTTGACCTTTTTACTTCAGTGTCGACGTCGTGTCGTAACCACGTCTCCTCTGTGACGGCGTTGGCTGTGAAAAGCTCCTTTGACCCCCCCCCCCCCCCCCCCCCTGCACTTCATGTTCCCCTTTACAGCAGAGGAGCTGCTGGAGGAACGGCTTCCTTCCGCGACTCCGGCGCCCGACGCGGCGCCCGGGGAACGCGGCCCTGCAGGTTGGCTGGCGTCGGCGATGGGGGCCCTCGGGGACGTCGGGCCCCTGGAGCTCGCTCACTGCTCCCCTCAGCAGCTCGTGGAGCTGCACGGCCGGCTGGGAGGCGCCATGGGGCAGGTGGTCGTGGAGCTGCAGAGGCGCCTCAGCCAGAAGGAGGCGGGACCCCAGAGAGGCTCCGCCTCTGAAGCCTCAGACACTCTAATGCTAGAAGACTCGTAGAAAGAGGAGGAGCCTGCTCAGCCCGTCTGCGTTTTATTCATTTGTGTTTTTTTAGTTTTTCAATAAAAGACCACCTACATTTTTTCTGCGCTTCTCGAGTGTCTTTCGTGACGGATTAAAGAAGGAAATAATAGATTTGTATGTGATGCAATCTCTACTACGGTTTTTAATGGATGTCTGTTACAATGTATCAGTCTTTGAAATTTTGTTTTTCACAATATAGAATCGGCTCCGATGTTTAGATGATTACTAGAACAATGACTATGCTAATTGTTGTAACGGATTCCTTCAGTGTAACTAAAGGGGGGAGGGGTGGGGTCCTTTAGATGTAGAAATGTCCAGTAGTGTGACAATGTGAGCTTACAGTTCAGGGAAGTTGAGTGGAAGTTGTTATTTTCTGGTATTGGTTACATAACTGCACCTGTGGGTAGACGTCTGAGCTCCATCAGGCTGCGAGGGCCTTTGGATCGGAGCCCAGAGCCAATGAGGGCAGTGGTGATAACGTGACGGGAGGTTCTTCCTCTCCTCTCGTTGGCTCCCATGTCTCTAATTATCGGATTATTCCGACGCAGCGCTGCCCGAGGCTGCGTTGCAGATCCACACTTTATTGCGACGAGTCGGGAGTCGGCGTGCAAGCTTAGCAGATCCTCCAGAGAGAGCAACGTCTCCACTGCAGGAGGTAAGAGCGCACACACACACACACACAGGCACACACACACAGGCAGGCTTTTTAATGTGTACCCACAGTGATTCTTTCAAACGTTTCGTCATTTGTATTTTAAAACATTTCTTAGCAATCAATTGGTTCTTGAACCTCACAATTTCGTGAGATTTCTCTGCTTGAATTTCTTTCATTTTGCTGCACTCGGAGGGTTTCTCGTTCATCACAGTCTGAATCCACCTGCTCTCTCCCCACGAGGGGGTCCCGCCTGGCAAGAAATCAATGAGTCTGATTTAAGGTATTGAAGGGGGCGGAGCCTCCGATCATCAGATCTTTGGACAAAATGTAGTACTTCGAAAGAGGGAAGCTGAGTAAACACAAAAACTAAATTCTCCTTTTTTCCTCATGATGAGAAGTTCAGGTTTGATTTTGAAATCCCGTCGCTGCTGCAGGAGAAGAGATGCTGACTCAGCTGGTTTTGGGATGGACTGCCTTGCTCAGCGGCCTGCAGCAACCGGCTGTTGACTCGAGTGAGTACAAAACATGAGCCAGAGGCAACTAGACCAGACCCCCGGGCACAGGCCTATTGTGTGTGTGTGTGTGTGTGTGTGTGTGTGTGTGTGTGTGTGTAGGATTTCTATCCAGCAGACGCAGGTGGTCCTTCCCTAAATGCGAAGTCTTCTTCCTTCCTCCACCTCCTCCGCCTGTGTTTCCTACAGTCAGACGGAAAGCAGAGCTAATGGTGATGACACACACACACACTCTGCATTCACATTGAGTTGAAGCCTGTTTGTAGAATCAATCAATAGCGCACAGTGTGTTTTTTACTACGTTTCTGCAGCCAGGTTCTAAATCCTGCTGCTTTAAATCCGTCTCCCCAGGTCGACGTGACAGAACACGTCACAGGAGCCAAGGGGGAAGAGGTATGTCACATGACGTATTACATCATTGTGTGTGTGTGATGTCATGTAGCTCCTTCAATGTTATTAGAACCATGCAGCAAACATTAACATTAAACTGTTATGTTTAAAGGGCTCCAAAGGACCCAGAGGAGCCAAGGTGCAGTGTAACACACACACACACACACACTTCATCTTCCTGCATGTGTGACCACCCAACAAAACGAAAAGTTCTTGTGTGTGTTTTAGGGTAAGCCCGGTGTCACCGGTCCGGAGGCAGAACCTGGAACACAAGGACCCATGGGAGAGCCGGGTCAAAAGGTCACAGAAATTCTATCAAACCGCCACTGAAACGACAACATGGGGGACAAGAAATGAGTTGTTGATGGGGACGTTTGTTGATGCATCCATTAAGGAAACAAACCAATACACAAAACAAATGTAAAGCTACAAACAGAGTTTCTGGTTCTGAGTGATAGGATCCTCTGATGTAAATGTGGTTTGACTCTCTGTGCTGTCGTCCACAGGGGGACAAGGGGGGCCGAGGCTGGAGGGGCCTTTCTGGAGACGTAGGACCTCCCGGGATGGTAAAGGTACGCTGTGGCTTTGTGACTTAACTGTTTTAGTTTTTTTAGCTGTTCTCTTTGTAACGTTGTGGTTTGATGGCGTGTCTTCACAGGGCAGCAGGGGACACAAAGGATCCCGAGTGAGTGACAGCTCGGCCCGCCCCGTCTTTTCTTCTCCATAGAGCATCGCTCGTGGGTAACGGCTTTTTTCTGTCTCCGTCCATCAGGGGGATCAAGGCGTGAGAGGACGCAGAGGACCCGCAGGAGAGAAGGTGAGAGGAGGGAAAAGAACTGTGTATATTTCAAAAGCTGGTGAGGTGATGGATACGAATGAGCTGAACCGGCTTGGACCGGTCGGTCCGTGTGTCCCTGCAGGGCGAGCGGGGCGGGGACGCGGCGCCAGGAGACGAGGTAGACGACCGGGCCCGACGCCGCCGGGTCCCAATAAGTGAAAAGCCGGCGTGAAAGTAAAGCCGGGGATGGCGTGCCGTTCCAGGGCGATCCGGGCCGCTGGGGGGATGCAGGGCGGAGGGGCGAACAAGGACCAGGAGGAGAGCCTGGAGGCAGGGGAACCCCGGTCCGTAAAAACTGTTCTGCAAAATAAAGAATTCACAGCAAGTTGCCCCCCTCCCAGTGAAAACCAATGGCTGTGTGCAGGGGTTGAAGGGATCCGGTGGACCTGCAGGAAGGCCGGGGCACCCCGGTCCCGCGGGCCTGTCGGGTCTGACTGGAGAGCCTGGACTACCTGGACAAGGTGCGTCTCTTGACTCTAGGAAACATCTCAGCATGTGGGACCCAAGCACAGGCCACACATGTATATTTATATGTACGTATATGTGCAGCACTGAGACCCAACCTGAAGATCTGCCGGGCTTTTAAAAAAATTAAGAAGAGGAAATCAGAATAATATTTAATAGTATTTCTATTAAATATTAAAATTGTGTGTTGTAGCCTTCGTCCAACCGGGCCTGCAGGGACACGCGGGACGCCGAGGTCCTTCAGCCCAATGCAACTGCCCACTGGTCAGAGCCCCAAAGCGAGTCCACACGGTCAGTGACACACACACACACATAAAAATGTCATGAGAAAAAAAAAAGTCTAAATATTAGCTCAATCTTTTTGGGAAAAAAATGGCAAATTAAAGGAATAATACGTATACGTAATAAAAAAATATCAGGTCAAGTAATGTTAAACAGTCAAAATGTTATATGTTCAGTCAATTATTTCCCATTCGTAAAATAACATGCATGATTATTGTGGCTCCTCCTCCTCAATGTGTGAGTCCGCCTCCAGATCTTCATCGCCGACGGGGAGCGGCCGATGAGGAGGCTGCGGGTGGAGAACGTGATGGTGCTGCGGACCGACAGGGGGGCGCTCTACATCTACACCGACTCCCAGTGGATCAGCGTGCTGGTAAGAAGCCCACCCCCCCCCTCACCCCCCACCCCCAACAGAGGAAGACCGACACGGTGACCTCATTCCCTCTCTGTCTTCTGTGTGGACCAGGAGGGACCCGGACAATGACCCCCGACCCCCCCCCCCCCCCCCCCCCCGAAGCAAGACCCTCCACCCGGACGATGCCAGTCAGACCAGGGTGCTGCTGTGCCACTCGTGTTGAATTAGCATTTATTGCCATCGTATATTTCAGTGAGTCTCTCCTCTGTAAGATTTTAACCATCATGTTATTCATCTACAATGCTTTTTCCATCCACCGTATCTCTCCGTATTTGCTGCTGTGGAAACCAAACTCCCGCCGAAAGGTGAATACAAATCACGACGCGCGACACGTGTCAAACAAACTCACCTGGTGGCATTGTTTTAATGAGACGATGGCATAGTATAACTAGCGCGCTACGTTACCATGACGACGCTGCAGGTTGGGGTGGAGTTAGCAGCTGTAACCTGTATGTGAGCAGTGCTGGTCTGGCTATTTAAAAAAAACAAATAAAATCTGACAACCCGCTGTGAGGAAAAACCTTCTGGATGTGGCTGGACTCATGTCATTTATTTTAAATGCAACAGCAGGTTTGACGGCCTGTGTGCTCTGAAATACGCCGTGATGGAGACTTAGTGATCCTTTTCCTGCAGGGCAGGGGACACAGGAAGTACAACCCCCCCAATCAATCAAGTAATTAAAACAATTAACATACTTTTTGATTAAGGGCTAGCTCCCTTTTCGGGTCGAACTCGCACCATCGGGGGTCACGGTATCCCCCGGTTACCGAGCATCATTCGTTCGTCTTCAGGCACTTCCCCCCCCCCCCCCCTCTTCTTCTCTCGTCACTTTAGATGCTTTATGTGGACACACACACACACACACACACACACACGATCTACTTCATACGTCACAGTCGGTTATCAAAGAATGACGTCACTGCTAAATCCACAGATTTATTATGAATTAACAGAGTCTGTTTAGTAAGATTTGCTATTGAAAGGTTTCCAAACTGATTTTCGACGAGGCTGAGCTCAGACTTGAGGGGCGTCTCTGGGACGGCGGGGGCTCCGGCTCACGCCTCTGTGCTCCAAACGAATAAAGACGGGAAAATCTGACGAAATGATCCAAATATGATCTGAGAGCAACACGTATGTTCTCTTTTGACACACTTCTTAAAAACTTAAAATAATTATATCTTTCCAGTATTAAATAATCTTATGTAAAAACACACACAAAAAGTTTGAAATAAATGGCAACGCCCCCTCTCTATACACTTCCCTCCCGTTGCCATGGCACCATGCAGTACCAGTTATTGTGCAGCTCATCCTCTCCGTTGTCCTTCAAGTCTTCTCTGTTTTCAACGCAAAGCTGCACAGACATTGTGAAAAAAAGCTTGATAGGTGATTTTTGTATGCTTGCGTACAGATATATATACACCCACACGTGTGTGTGTGTGTGTGTGTGTTTCTACTCATGTCATTGGGTTAAACATGTATGGTATGCAGTGGTAGTAATAATGAGGGTAATAGGAACAATCATAATCTCAGATTACGAGCAGGAAAGACGCTTTGCTACTGGTTCGGGATGAGGACAGACGGACAGGTCAAGACAGACATCGATTACTTCATCTCTGCACCGGACCTAAATAGTCGGTTTTCGGGTTCGTTTTTGGCTCCGCCCATCGCTCCCGCTCCCTACCAGTCACCGGTCAGTTTGGTGCTTTGGTCTCGTTTGGGGGGGGCGGGGGGCGGGCCTCGCCGCAGCGTTGCATAGCCTGAGATGTTGGCGTGTTTGTTGGAGTGGGAGTTCGAGTGGTGGCGAGACAGAGTTTGGGAGTGTCCCCGGACGCCGTGCTGCTGCTGCAGGAGCTCGGGGGGGGGCGGGGGGAGGAGCGCCATGTCGTCCATGGTGCCCGCCGGCTCCATCTTGGAGGAGGCGATGAGGTGGGACGACGTGATGGAGCCATGGCGGGACACCGACTTCCTCTTGAGGGTGCGGTTGAGGTCTTCCAGGAAGTGGGGCTTCAGCGTCAGGGAGCTCGGCCCCGGGGACTTGGGGGAGGTGGGGGGGATCGGAGAGGAGGAGGAGGGGGGGGGTGGGGTCTGGGACAGAGGCGGCGTGGACGTCGGATGGTCGTACTGCGTCGTGTTGCTTATGCGCCGGTTCAGCCCCGGGGGGAGGACCGCCCCCTTCTTGAGCGAGCTCTGTTTCCACGACGACGATGACAGGGAGGAAGGCGCCGACGGCTGAGGCGGATGCATCTGAGGCTGCGGGTTCACCACGGCGACCTTGGGGGGGTGGTGGAACTCTGACGGGTGGGGCGGGGGAGGGAACAGCTCAAAGTCACTGGGTGGAGGCGGGAAGTAGTCGGGCGACGAGTCGAGGTTGGGGGGCTGGGCGGGGGGAGGCGGGGGGAACTCGGAGGGCTGGTGGGGGGGGCCCGCCTGCAGCCCCTGCAGCGCCAGCGGGAGGTTGGCCAGGTTCAGCTTCCCCGGCTTGGGGAGCGGGGCGGGGAGCGCCGAGGCGTCCTTGGAGGGCGAGCCGGTCGCCGACGACGAGCCCGACGAGCCCCCCCCCACCGCCGCCGCCGCCGCCACCTGGGGGCTCTGGCCAAATTTGCTGAGCAGGCTCTCCACCTTCTTGGGCCGCTCCTCCTGGGCGTCGCCCGGCAGGCCGCACCGGATGGACGAGGCCCTCTGCGGGGCCGGCGGCGGCCCCCCCCGCCTGCCGGGCGCCGCCGCGGCCGGAGGGAACTCCGCCATGGCGCTGTCACAAGGAGGCGGGGGGAACTCGGGGGACGGCGGAGCCGCGGCGCCCCCCCCCGGCTGCCACTTGGGCTTGGCCTTGACCGCCGGCGGGGACTGAGGAGCGGTGAACTTCGACCCTTCCATGGAGTTGGAGGCGGGCAGAGAGGAAGGGGCGGAGTTCCCGGGGAACTGATTGACGATCTGCTTGACCAAGGAGGAGGTGGCGGCCGCTATGGAGACGGAGGAGGAGACGGAGGGGGAGATGGAGAGGTTCTTGGAGGAGAGGCTGTGCTGCTTGGGCAGGGTGGGGGGGGGCTGATTGGGGGAATGTCCCGTGGAGAAACTCTGCTGCTTCTTAACCGTCCCGTGGCCCCCGAAGGGCTGCGAGGGGGAGAGGGGGGAGAGCGCCATCGGGAGGGAAGAAGGACCCGAGGGCTTGCGAGCGGTTTGAGGGGGGAAACCACCGGTGAAGGTTTTGGGAGGCGCGGGAGGGGGCGCGTTGGGGGACAGAGGCCGGAGCACCTGCAGGGTGGCGGGGGGCGAGAGCTCGGCCGGGGGCGGGGGAGGAGAAACGTCCTCGCACGTCTCCGGGGTGAAGTCGTACTGCATGTTGGGAAACTTCTGCGACAGGAAGTGCTGCAGACCGCTGTTGGAGAAGTGGTCGCGGGGGTCGTGGCTGGGCTCCGGGGGGGGAGGCGGAGGGAGCCCGTTGAACTCCGGGCTCTCCGGCGGAGGGGGCGGGAGGTAGGCGTGCTCCTGCGCCGCCGCCTCCTCCTCCAGCGGGGGGGGCGGGAGAGCGGAGGGGCTGGGCGGCCCGAACTTCAGCGCCGCCGCGGCCGAGCCGGGGGCCGCCGTCACGGGGGGAGGGGGCGGCGGGGGAGACGGAGGCGGGGAGGTGCTGTAAGCGGCCGGGAGGGTGTTGTAGTTGGATTTGGCGGACTGGGTGGGGGGGGCGGGACCGGCGGGACCGGCCGGCCCCGTCCTGGCCTGGTTCTGGCTCTGCAGGCGGGCCAGCGTGCTGTACTTGATGTAGGAGGGAGTGGCGCCCGGCTGGTGGGACACGTTGGCCATGGGCGGAGGCGGCAGCGGCGGAGAGGGCGGAGACGGGGAGGAGTCGTCGGAGGGGAGGAGGCCGTCGGTGTAGCTGGTCCGGGAGCTCGGGGGCTGGGGGGAGAGGATCTGGACGGGGATGGGCCTACTGATGGGGTCCATCCTCATCATCTGGAGAAGATACATGAAATCAGGTCACAGAGCAAAACAATCCCAACAAGATGCAGGAGGTCACACAACAAGCCACACAGCACCCTGACAGTGTCCCTCGAGGGTCACCGTGACGACGGGCGTTACGGTCACTGCAGCCTCGTGACTCGTGCACTACAGAGCGCCACCACGAAGCTCGGCCCGAACTCCTTCTATGTGTTTGATGCTCCTCTGTGGCTTTGGGGTTAAACGCGTTAAAACGGGACTTTCTGTCACAGCGAGCGGGTTAGAACCAATCAACAGTTGAGCTGCAGCAATTTAAAAACAGGAATATACATTAAATCAGCTCGGTAACCCTTTAGATTTCCATTATCTACGTGGGCTAATATCTTTTTAATCAACTTTTATTGATTTAAGTCAATTCAAACGAAGTAAAGAAAATCTGAATCTGAAAATCTTGCAAGATCAAAATACCCACTTCCCCCAAGAAGAAAAAACGACATTTAAATGTGTCCAAGCGTAGCCTCACACTTGGAGCCTCACAGCATCAGCTGACGCTACACCCCCCCCCCCCCCTCCTCCTCCCCCCCCCCCCATGTCTTAAAAGGCTGCAGCCACAACCGTCAAGATGCCTGTTAGCGTCACTTCCTGTCTAACCTCCACGCCCTCCTCCTCCCGCCCAAAGAGGAACCGGCCTTCGTCCCTTCACCTTTGACCGCTGGCAGGGAAGCAGAGGGAAGGGGGGTGGGGGGGCATGAGGAGGGGTCGGGGAGGGGGGGGGGGGGTAACATGGGGAATCTACGGGACAGTGACGGGACGCGTTCGCACCTCCCCCTGCGTTCCTCTCCTCCAGGCGTCGGAGAAGATGGAGCTGACGGCGCTCTGGGAGCGGGTGTGGCCCGACGACGTCATCTCCGACACGCCGCTGTCCGATTGGCTGGAGTGGTTGGACTGCGACTCTGTGGCGAAGGACGCGCGTGCAGCGGTTAGTTCTGTTGAGCTCCTGGGCTCCGACATTCATGGATATTATTAAACATGAAAAAAAAAACGTCTGTTAATAAAACGTCGGACCGACCTGGAAGGCTGGAGCTGGATCCTGACTTGATGGAGGAGGAAGAGAGGGAGGACCAATCGTAGGCCGCCTCCGTCCTCCTCATGGCCTCCTGGAAGTTGATGTACAGCTGCTTCCCGTACTGAGAGGCACACACACACACACACACACACACACACACACACAAAAATTGGTATTTTGAAGAGTTGTTGGGTTTTTGTGAACAGGAAGTGCTTTTACCTTGGCGATTCGAATACTGTTGATCCACTGCTGGAGGGTCCTGACATCGTCACAGCAGAGGTACTTGATGTACTGAGACTTCTTCTGGATCTGAGGATGCTACACACACACACACACACGCACACACACACAAAATCAGACCACCACAGTTTAAATGCATTAAACCTAAAAACGCTGTTCTTTGAAATAGGTGTAATGACAGTTTTAGACCAGTAGGTGGCACCGGGGGAATACGATGCCACAAACCAGAGTAGTGACTTTGTGTGCGTTTGTGTACCTTCAGCACCATGCAGTAGTCGGTAGGAGCCTTGTACTTGCTCTTGTAGTCCTGTCCGTGGTAAACGTTCACGTGGTCCAGCTGGAGGAAACACACCAGGTCTCTGGAGGCCTGCACAACCACAAACACCATCAGGTTCCCCATCAGCACAGACACACACACACACACGGACGGACACACACCTTGGCCTTTCCCTTGGGCACGTAGTAGATGCCAGACGCCCTCAGCAGGAAGTAACGCTTCTTCCACGACTTCTTGCCGTCCTCCTTCAGCCACAACACCCCCTCCATCTCAGGGACGGACACGGAGCTGCCGCCGAAACACTCCTGACCCCCCGCACGCACACGCACACACACACGCGCGCACACACACACACACACACACACACACACACACAGAAGGTACTTGTTGATTGCTCCGTTCAGTTTCACAGTTCTCCACATTCTCACCAGTGTGTCGTTCACATCATCATCATCATCATCTTCCTCCCTAAGAGGCTTTCCTCTGGTCCTGCAGTCAAAGCGAAGATGCGTTTGAGGAAGAGGAGGAAACTAACCTCGAGCAGAGCCTCTTTGTTTCTCTCAGCCATCTCACACGTCTCCTTCCGCCCCAGCAAATAGTTCTGCAGCCGGCGGCGTGTGGAGAGAAGCATCAGAGCTTTGGTTAGTGGTAGAAACCAAGTGAAAAACCTCCGTGCTGATGAGGTGAAGAGCGAGCTGCAGGTGGAGCCCTGTGAGGGTGGTGTGGGGGGGGGGGGGGGGTGGAGCTCACCTGGGGGTTCTTGAACAGAGCGTACTTCTCGACGCGCTCGGTGAACATCAGGCGGTTCTGGCTGTCTCTGGTCCAGTTCTGCAGGTTCTCCACCAGGTTCTCGTGGTCCTCGAAGATCCGCTCTGCTCAGAGCCAATGAGATACCTCCGTTGGTTCAGTACATGCTTTTAACCGTTTGGGAGCAATTCCCTGGTGGCTCTAGAATGCAACTAATAAAACTCATGAAAATAAAGCAAAGACTAAACTCCTTTTACATATTTCTCTGAGACTTTTAGATGATCAAAGCCTGATTTGGTTCCTACGGTGATGAATGTGTGACTTTGTACCAATAATAACATCATTATGCTGATTCCACTACTTTGAATAATGTCAATGGATCTTTTCCTCTCGATTAGAACCATCATTCTGGTGTTATTTCCTGTAGGGGAGCAGTGAGAGGTCAGAGGTTCGGATTCGACAGGAAGTCAGTGCCTTGCCAAAGGGCACTCAGCAGGTGGTGCTGGTGGATGGATATGGACCCCCCCCCCTCCCTCAGCAGAGCAGAAGCCCTGAAGATGTAGGTTAGATCACACGCATCAGTGCACCGGGCCGACATAATACCACACGTGTGTGCGTGCGTGTGACACACAGTGTTGTGCGTGTTCACATCTATGTGGCTGAATATCTGATAGTTGCTGCTGAGCACCATGTTGCAGTCAAATGTACTCTCTTCCCCCCCCCCCCCCACACACACACACACCTGGATATGTGGGAAAGGTCGTGGTAGTAATGAACTTAATCAGCCCACAAAGAGCTTTACTGTCTAAGCTCCTAAAGCTGTGTAAAACAAGCTCAGTGCTGCAGGTATCATGCATTACTATGCATGCTAGTGTGTGTGTGTGTGTGTGTGTGTGTGTGTGTAACGCACCCATCTGCAGCTCGTTGATGGTTTCCACCAGTGACCAGTCCGGACTGTAACCACAGTGGGATTTCTCCAGCAAACTGTCCAAAACCTGCAGGACAGGAGACAGAGTATTACATGATGATGCTAGTACTACGTAATACTACCGCTAGCGACCCCAGTATTACTGGGGGAGTCGTACCTGTCTCACTGTCTGTCTCTCGTCCACCATCATCGTCTTTGAGCTCTCGTCGGAGAGATGGACGCGGATCACGAGCTGCGGAGACAGACGCCTGGTTACTGTTCAGCACTTCGGGCTTATCCTTTTCTGCCGTTGCCGTGGCAATGGGTGTGTTGAAGTAGTTTTCGTTTAATAATACACAATATGGCGTCCCAGTACAGCAGTGTACTGCAGACTGTTTTTATATTGTTGGTTTTCTTTTAAAAGTCTTAATAGTTTTGGCCTCTAATATTTTATTCCGTCTCCGAGTGTAATGAATCATGCTCGTTAATCTCTCTCGCTCTGCATGTGCATGTGCATGTGCGTGTGTGTGTGTGTGTGTGTGTCGGATTGGGACTTAACTTGCAGTGGCCATTATGCTGAGTGCTGTGTGTGTGTGTGTGTGTTGACCCCAGCTGTTATTGACCAGAGCCTTTCATGTGGTCCAACACTGACCTGACCCAGATAGCGGAGTTCAATGTACACATAATAGATATGGACACACACACACACACACACACACCTCCGTAGCACCAGTTACCTTTTTGACCTGGGCCTCCTTGATCTTCTCCAGGGCGACCCGGATATTGTCGGCCTTCAGCTTGGCAGCCTGTTCCTCCTGCACACACACACACACACACACACACACACACACACACACACACACACACACACACACACACACACACACACACACACACACACACACACACACACACACACACACACACACACACACACACACACACACACACACACACACACACAGGTTGATGACAGCAACAGACAATACTCAATTGTCGACGTCAGTGACACTTTGCTACCTGCATGCAGCAAGCGCTCTCACCTGGTTCCTCCAGCAGGAATTCATTTTGGCCTGTTTTTTTTTTTTCTTAAAGTTTCAGGTGATTCCTCTCAAACAAACAAACAACACGCCTGCGTCCGCGTCTCCGGCGGAACGACAATATCGGCTATTTGCAGAAAAGTTCGGAGCGAGTCCTCGGTTCGGGGAGGCGCTAAAATAAGATGTAAGAATTGAAAGCAGCGAAACAGCAGCTTCGGGGGGAGGCGCACGAGGAGCCCAGACGGAGAAGAGTCATCGGACAGAGCAACTCCTGCTGCTCCTCTTCATCATCATCATCGTCCACATATTACTGCGCCCGCAAGGGAATGCGAACCGGATTATCCCTCTGATGCTACATGCTGTTAGATGGTCATTGTCTCTCTTAAGGATTATCCAAACACACACACACACACACACACACACACACACACACACACGCCTCTCTTCCCCGACACACGAGGAACAAATCAAAAGTCCACTCCGGTTCGATTCCGCACCGACGGAGACGAGCGCGTCGGCCCAGAAGAAGGAGGAGAAGGAGGAGAAGGAGGAGGCGGAGGAGAAGGAAGGAGCAGAGTCAAACGGCCTGGAATCCCAAAAATAAAAGAGTGAGCAAAAATGCGAAGGAACGACTGGCGGGAGACAAAGTGCCTCCTGAAAGCTGCAGGTGACCTACTGACTCACTGACTGATCAATTAAAGCCGCTGATCAATGGGCTGCTCCCCCCCCCCCCCCCACCTCGTGCACTCGCGTCCTCCCCGGCCGAGCGAGATGGAGCGAATGAGAGGAGCGATGGAGAGAGAGAGAGGGAGGGAGGGAGAGATGGACGGCGGGGGGAGGGGACGTTCTTTTTTTTTTGCTGTGCCAACATACATGGAGAGGCACTGATCTCTTTATCTCAGCCCCCCCCCCCCTCCTCCTCTTCCTCGCTCCCCAGTCTTATCCCCCCCCCCCCTCCTTGATTTCATCTCACTCTTAGTTTGACATTTTTAGTCAGTTGGGGGTCTGAATGACACACACACACACACACACACACACACACACACACAGATCCGTATTGTGAATGAGCGAAAGGGCAGAATGAAGTGAAGATGAAGGAGGATGAGGAAGAGGAGATTAAGGGCCAATCTCCTTATCGGCAACCCCCCAAAACCCCCATTGATGCACGTACACGCACGCGCACACACAGAGACACACACACACAGAGACACACACACACACAGAGACACATACACACAGTCTGGAAGCTAAGCTCATAAACAGCTTCGTAATGACGAGCCTATGTTTCGTTGGCTGGTTTAGCGTCTGAGGATTTACGTTAAAAGCAGCAGAGTAGAAAACGAGTGAGAATTAAGTGAATAATAATACTCAGGGGGGCAGGAGGGGGGTTACATTTTTATGCAGATTATATGAATCTGATAAATGTGATATAATTTACATAGATAATTAGATACAAATAAATAAATCAAATGTATCCTTTAACACGACTGTTTTCACCTTGAAGAAATGATTACTTTGAGTTAGAGCAGTGCTTCCACAGTATAGTATACATATATTAGTTACTATTGATACGCTATGATGCAGTGTGTCACCAGGTTTTATGATACTCAACGTTTTAATCAATTATATAATACCTCATCGTGGGTGCAAACAATACACTCAAAAAATAAAAATAACATTACATTCATCTATCATTGCCAATCAGCAGCAATTACAGCGCAGCCATTAGATTTCCACTATCTGACACGTTAATAGTAATAAAGTAGACAAGAAGATTACATTTGACAGAATAGTTGCGTAACACATGATCCTTTTGGGCCTAAACTAAAAGAACAACTGTTGCATAACGGCTTCTGAGCAAATGAAAGCGCATCACAACGTGCGCGAGATGCTTCAGGTCGCCGAGGAGGATTCAAACGTCGCGTCCATTAGCGCCGTGATGCTAACTGACACGTCGAGTCAGAATGTTACCGGCCTGAAGCATCTGTCACCATCATCACCGCCATCAGAATCACCCCCCCCCCCCCCCTTCCATAATTGTAAGCACACTTTCATTCAGACCCTCAGTGAAAACAAATGGATTTACCGTTAGTATGTAAGGTGACAGATCATTTGTTCAATTTGAGGGGCTTTATCGGTTAAAGCAAATCCTTCTATGGCTTCAGTCAACCAATTTCATACATGAAAATCCTTCATATACATCATCCATTAAGCCCAAATCTGTCTTTACTGGCGTCGATCTGCCGTTCGGGGTTGTCCCTCGCCGCTCTCATTTTGCATCTTGCAGCATAAACGTCTTCTACCCCACGTCGCGGATATCCAGTTGACCTACATTAAAGAGCCCCTAAAAATACTTACTACTGAGTACCACTGACACAGAGAGCAACACACATCCGTGCTGTGGAGGTCAAGTGCATAAAAACTGCACCCTAAACCCAATTGCTGCTGCAGGAATTACCCCCCCCCCCCCCCCCACCACCCCTTTATAATCGGCCTGGAATCTCAGGGGCCCCTCTAATCTGAGCCCACAAAGCAGGTTATTTTTGGAGTGTTTTCTATCATTGAGGTCCAAATGAGTGCAGGAAAAGAAACACGGAGAGACGTTGGAGCATCTAAGCGCCAGCTGCTCTGGAATAAATAGATCTTTAAACGATAAAGCATTATTCTGACTACATTTGATTGATTTGGACAGACTGCGGCCTAGACTGATTTTTGTTACTAAAAAGCAACTACTGTTCAATCCGGTGGGGAAAAGTCTGGTGAGAACAACAACCACTTGAAGATTACATCACACTGTGAGCTCAAAGAGAGGTCTGCTACATCACACTGTGATCTCTAAAAGAGAGGTCAGCTACATCATCACAATGTGAGCTCGAAGAGGTCTGCTACATCACACTGTGAGCTCTAAAAGAGAGGTCTGCTACATCATCACACTGAGCTCTAAAAGAGAGGTCTGCTACATCATCACACTGTGAGCTCTAAAAGAGAGGTCTGCTACATCATCACACTGTGAGCTCTAAAAGAGAGGTCTGCTACATCATCACACTGTGAGCTCTAAAAGAGAGGTCTGCTACATCATCACACTGTGAGCTCTAAGAGGTCTGCTACATCACACTGTGAGCTCTAAGAGGTCTGCTACATCATCACACTGAGCTCTAAAAGAGAGGTCTGCTACATCATGTTTTTGTAAAACAGGTCTGCTACATCATACTGTGAGCTTGAAGAGAGAGGTCTGCTATCTGAAACATTCTTCTTTTTCAGAATTCTGTCTGCCATTACAAGAACAGCGGAACGTGACAGCCCGCTGCCAGCCGTGTGTGTGTGTGTGTGTGTGTTGGTTTACTTGATTCTACAGGGAATCGCCCTCTCTCTGCCCTGAAGAAGATTATCCCTGCAGAACTGGCACATTTCTCCAACTTCCAATCAAACCGCCTCATCTCCTTTGTCATCGAATCAAGTCATCACATTGCTGATCCAATCAGAATAAAGCCTGCTTACTTACCCTCCATCTAATGCCGCCCCCCCCCCCCCCCCCACACACACACACATACACACACACACACACACACACAGTTTTAGCTTGAGAGCATCACAGTCACATGTTGTCCAAAGCCATCAATCCGAGCACATCTGTGTACATTCTGGAGTGCAGCCTCCCACATCATTAACTGCAAACTGAGACAAACTGTTACACACTATGAACTAAATGCTACAAACTACCTGCTGGCAGACAAATAGATTTCTGCAACTTCACTAATTCACTGATTCCATCAGGCTGTAAAAGAAGCTACGCCTCCCTTTAAGGCCCCAACATGCAGTTTGTGAAAAGTTTCCATCACAGAAAGCAGAGTTTGGAATTCCAAATGAGAAATGATGATGTTTTGATTCTTATCGGAGGAATTGTTCCCCGCGGTCAGCAGGAAGCGCCGCCTCTCGCTACTCACCTGCTGGCCTCGGTTTCATCAAACACGAGCGAGCGAATCCGACATCGCCGCCGCGTTCCCCAACACACGCCGTGCACACGCCGAGTCATGCCTTTCCTCGGCCCAAAAGCAAACCGTCATGCTTAGGAAAAAGCTCTCAGAAAACTGAGAGAAGCGAGACGAGAAAGAAGAAGAATACAAATGCACCGGTGACCATGGCAACGGTAGGAGTCCCAAAGCTTAAAAGCTTTGTCGTGGTGTTCATTAGACGACGCTTTACATGTCAATAACAAAGTAGATCATTTAAGATTTCTGACATTTTTACTTATTTGTCCAATTGTCCCAATTTTCCATCAGCAGGAAGCAGCACGACGCGATGACTTTGTGCTCTTTGATTGACAGGTCATAAACATCGTTTTCACACGTCCCATTTCACGTTGTTGTTGATATCGTCCTCTGTGAAGCTCAGGGACACACAGACATCCTGCAGCCACACCATGATCACGTGACACTAAGGGACACACACACACTGGGAAGGTGGATCAAAGTGCATGCTGGGACTTGAAATCCAAAAAAGGGAGGCGGGAGGAGTGTGCAGGGGTGCAGCCATGCAAGAGGAGAGGAGAAGGGGGGGGGGAATCACCTTGGTCAGCAGGTGGGAGGGTTTCCCCGCTATGTTTCTCAGAATCAGAGAGGTTTCCCTGTCCAGATAGGAGTGCTTTAGAGAGAGAGAGAGAGAGTTCTGGTGAGGTGAAGCTGTGAGCAGAAATAGAAAACCTGTGAAGAAGAGCCGCACACTTCATGAACACGTTGCACTGATTAAAACGTCCCGTCTCCTCCTGGAGGAGACGACACACCAAGGAGCTGAGGAGGGACGGCCGACCGGAAATCCAGAATCAAACTGTCGAGGGAAGCCCCCACGGAGACCAGTTTAAAACACCGGGACGATGTTTCCCAGTAAGACTACAAACAAGAACACGGTCACTGCTGGTAGGAGGACGAAGGGCAACGCATTCTATTCATTATAAATCGGGTAGATTTTATATATTAATCACGTTTCCTGAGGAGGTGAATATGAGATAAAAACGTGGCTCCAGTGGGGGGGGGGGGGGGGGGGGGGCGCTCTGTACTGGGATGAAGGTTAGAGAGTCACACATTTCACTCCTTCAAGACCGCACTCCAGCTCCAGATTGCTTTTCTGATCAGCTTTATATTCTGTTCCTTTATGTCAGACAAGTCTTTGATAATCTTGTGAGTTTGGAGTGTGCGTGTGTGTGTGTGTGTGTGTGTGTGTGTGTGTGTACTTCAATCTCTAGAAACCATTTATTGAAAGCATTAATTCTCTCTTCATAACCACAGATTAAAAATAATATTTAGGTCGAACACACACACACACACACACACACAGAGCTTGTCTGTGTGTGTGTGTGTGTGTGTGTTGATCCCCTCTGCTATATGCCACACAGGAGAATTAAAAGTGTATATGTGTATATTCCTGCGTAATACATCATTTCATTCATTATTTTTTGTTGTCATTATAAATGATCTTTGTGATAAAAAATATAATTATATATACTTTTTTTTTTTTTAACTTGCAGGTCAAGACTGGTTAAAGGTCAATGGAGGCCTCCACCATACCATCATCTAGTCTAGTTTTAATGAAAATAACTTTTTTGGTTTCTAATGTAATCCAATTATCATTCTACTAAACCACCGTGCATGTTAATCAATAATGAAGGTTTCTACTAATGAGCGATTGGGGGACCTGGGGGAGTTTGACCCGCGACGCCCTGCAGACGTTGCGACGACAATCGCCGGCTGACGGTTCTTTTGGGATCAGGCGCTTGACCTACTTTAGCTTCTGCCCCGCCCCCCAGTGGTCATTTCGATGAGGACGATCCAGCAGAAGGGTTGCCCTGGTTACCGTGCCCCGCTCTGCTCTGCTCTCACCGGGCTAAAGCCCACCATCGTTGGAGGAGGGCGACTTCGGGGCGATTCGGGTCGCAGCTGTCGCGGGAAAAACCCCGTGGGGCTGTTGGCGGGAACGACCAATGGCCTCCTCATTTCCCCCTGAATGGACATCCAGAGGCAGCGTAGATGACTTGAGTCCCACTAATGAGCTGGACTCGGGCAAAGGACACGGCAAAGCTTCCTGTTGTCCTTCTAATTTTTCTCCTTCTTTTATATTTTTTGACAATTTTCAATTAAATGTTTCTACACAAGCGTTTTTAGATCAAACCATTATCTTTGGCATGATATATTTTGATATTTTGATTTTTTTGTGTTTATTCCATGACAATTATCATGACATATGTCTACTTAAAAAAACAAAAACATTTTTGATCTGATGTTTCTTTCCATGAATTTAACATATTTTTCACTTAAAAAAAAACTTTTTTTCATTTTTTGAACTTTTCAAAACAGTTTTCAGAATAAAATATTTTTGCGCTTTTATTTCCATGAGGTTTTTTTCGAAACAAATATCTTTCAACATTTTTAAAATTATATTTGAGGTTATGTTAAAAAACGTTTTTATCTTTGACATAGCATTGTTTGACAAAACATTTTTGATCCGATATTTGTTTTACATTTTTTCCTATGACAATTTTACTATTTTTCAATTAAAACATATATTAAATGTATATATTTTTTTCTTATTAGATAACATTTTTTAGGTAAAAATATAAACATTGAATGACACTTTTTACATTTACATTTTACAATTTTCAAAAAATTGCAGCGTTTTCCAAGGAATTTTTTATGACCAAATATTTGTTGAGTTTTTAGACCTAATATATTTCAACATAGAATATGTTGACTTTTTTTTTCTCAAAATATCTTTTGAACTGAATTCCTCTACGTTTCCTTCCTCCTTGTCTTTTCATTTCCTCTCTGGTTTACTCCTCTCTTTCCTGTCCCTGAGTCACTCCGTCAGTCTCCATCATCGACTCCCCCCTTTGTTTGTTCCATCCTCCACGGTCATTTGCTGACTCACTCGGGCCTCTCGTCTCATTATTCTAATTTCGTTCTTTCCCTTCTCAGATTTGTCTGTGGTGTTTGTGCACTGGATGCATTTAGCGCTGTAACCCAGTTTCCTTCTCACTGGGTTTGTGTTTGGATTGCGCAACGGTAACAACGTGGAGGCTTTGGGCTAAATGCCCCGAGCAGCCACCAGGGTCAGACACAACGGAGGGATTGGGGTATGAGTGCTAAAAATAAATACAAAATCTCACGTGAAATGGTCAAAGCACGGTAAAAAAAAAAACCCCAACTAAAAGCTGTTACGAGCTCCTTTTGGCATTTATTTGTGCTCACAAGGGAGCAAATTGTTCACATCTGACTAGGAATGTAAATCAGGAACCCTTAAGAGCAGGATTTTACTTTCACTCTCCTTTCTTTTTTTTGATCTAAAAGAACGAACGAAAGAATAGCCTGATAGCGGGTTCTGGGGAGGTCCAGTAGCAGGTTGACCACAGCAGCTTCTACCTCACTGCGCTACGGGATGGAAGCTGCGGCACGAGACGGGTTTCTGATGTTTTGTTCACCCCTTTCTTTAAAATAAATAAATAAATAAAAAAAGAGAAGAGGAGAGGACCCGGGGGTCCGTACCTCCATGTGGGGGTGACCCGGACCGGCTCCTGAAGCCGAGGGCGGACCCGCGTGCTGCTGACCCTCCGGTTCATCGGAGCAAAGGACGCTGTCCAACGAGTCCATGGAGGAGGCGGAGTTAACGGAGGCGCCGGACGCCGAGGTGACGGAGGAGCGGGAGGAGTGAACGATTGAACGCGCCTGGAGAGAGAAGGAAGACAAGTTCAGGAACCACCCCCCCTCCTCTCGAAAGGTCACGCCGACGGTCCAGGCAGATGAAATGGATTGTGGGTAGAGGGGGCGGGTCACCTCGTGCTCGCTGACCGTGCCGACGGATCCGGTGCGTCGGTGGTGTCGCTGCGACGAGCCGGAACGCCGCACGGTGGCGGACGAATAGGAGGAGGCGGAGGTGAGGGAGTGTGAGGAGGTCTGGCGAGCAGCTTCATCCATACTCAGAGACGCCTGGTTGGGGGGGGGGGGGGAATAAAATAAACAAACACTCTGGCGGACACAGTACTGGGTCGCCACGGTTCCGCGCTACTTTCAGAAATCCACGCACCTTCTCCAGCTGGGCGGTGATGTCATCGAGACTGAAGTTGGAGGCCAGCGCGGCTCTCCCATGAGGCCCGGCGGGGGCTCTGATGGTGCCAGCGGGGGACGCTCTGGCGCTGCTGCTGCTGCTGCTCGCCCCGCTGCTGCCCCCCCCGCCGCTAACACTGTTACCGCCGCCGCCGGAGCCGCCGCCACCTCCACCAACGCCTCCTGCTGGCTGCTGCCGGCCACTGCGCCCGGCTGGAGGCTTCTGACGCACCTGGAGTCGGTCGGAGAGAAGGACCTCGGTTAGAACTATCGCCCCCCCCCCCCCCCCCCCCCTTAAATCCGCCTTGCTGGGTTGAGGATTCTCGTGGATTCACCTTGGCGTCGCTCAGGCCCAGGCGAGCCATGCCGCCGGCGCTGTTGGGCTTGGCGTTGGCGGTGCCGAGCTCCTGTTCGATGGAGCAGAGGTCCGCCATCAGAGCGTCCAGGTCCACGTTCTCGCCCTGGTTCAGCGCCTCTGAAGACGGGGAGGCATCGGCGCGTGAGAAGAGAGACGCGGCAGGAGAGGAAAACACTTTAAAAAAAAAAAAGCATCTGACCGTTGATGTTGTAGATGGAGAACCTGTAGGAGAAGTTGGCCATGTTGGTGTCCTGCCTGAGGGGAGCTTTCTGCCGAGGCGGTTCCTCCGGGCGACTTTCATCCAGACTCTGAGCAGACACACGGCGTAATTAACCTTTGACCCCCCAAACCCAACCCTGGAGGAAGTTCAAAGCTACATGCAGAGCAGCGCCGGATCTCCCTTACTTTGTGTACCTGCGTGAGTTTGTCCAACTCTCCCAGCCAGGCGCCAAACATCTTATCCAGGTCCTGGTCCTCCTTATCGCTGTCCTCCTCTTCCTCCTCCTCCTCCTCTTCCCCCTTGACCTCCACCTCCTCGTCCGACAGCTGATCCATCTGAGGGGAGGAGAAAGGAGAAGAAAGACCAAAGGGAAAGAGGTACTGGTTAGCAGCGCGGTCTCTCAGCTCCGCCTGGTGGTCAACAGGCTGCACTACACCACAGACCATTACGGACACTTGTTTTGTTTTTTTAATTGCACACTTTTTCAAGAGGGAGGGAGGGGGGGGGGGGGCGCCCCCATTATATTGGTAGGGGAAACACTGTCGGTGGATCAGAATCAGAAAGACGGTCGTCACCACACCTGGGACCAAAAAGTCCAGATGATGGATCAACCAGACGTTTCAGGTCTTCCTAAAGCCTGAAAGCTGTAAATACAATAAATATCAAAGGTGATCATAAAGGCCCGTTTGCGAGCGTCGACAGGTGTGACCGACGGGCAGAAAGGAGCAGGAGATGACATCGATGACACGAGACCAGCTGTGCTCTGTAAATCAGACGAGGGTCCTGAAAAGAGGCCGAGACCCGTAAAGGAATGTGGAACCTCCCGGCGTTTTATTAGATTTGGAGACATTTTTAGTACTTTTCTTTTAGAAGCCAGAAGCCCAGAGACATGCAGAGTTGTCCACATGTATGACCCCCCCCCGCTGAGGGTCGCGCTGCAGCTTAGCATTCATTCAAATGTGAATCTTAAGTTTGATTAATCTATAAATAGCTATTGAGGATCATTGAATAGTTGGAGGTTAACAGCATGAACTGTCGTAAAGAATAGGACCATAAAGATGATTTGTAAGAAAAGAAAAACATGACAAGGAAAATTCAGGGGAAAGGTTATTAGAGATTAATGTGTGTGTGACTACAGCGAGAACAAGTCAACACACAGTTGAAGGGTGGTGATGTGATTGATGACGGCAATAATGATCCTTCACTGACACACACACACACACACACCTCCCTCATGAAGATGAAGACGGCGTCATCACTGCAACGTTGGCTCCTTTTCTTTAAAAGGCGGCTTTAAGGAGGATTAAAGACGCTGCGCTGGTCATCACCCCGAGGACTTATTCCAAAGCTAACCTTGTTAGCGCATGTTTCCAGTCTCCGTGCTAAGCTACGCTAACTCTGTGTGGTTGCAGCTTCGCATGCCACGTTGGGATAGGAGACTGGCGCCATGTTACCAAGTATTCGACCCAAGTGACCCAACGGAACCCAAGGAGCATTTTTTATTATTCTAAAATACAAAAGAAATATCCACGAAACTCCCCTCGCTACGACGGCATCAATGAGCCAATCGATCGATCGATCCCGCCCTCCTCCCTCAGGACGACCCCGGACTACCGCCCTGATCCCGGCGTGCTATTCCTGGGTTACCGCGTTGTCGTCGCTCCTCCCCGCCGACCTCCATCACCCCCGTCCCTCTGCGAGGAGGAGAGACCACCAGCCAACACGCACGAGATGAGAGAGCAGGATAACACACACACACACACACACACACACACACACTGTCTAAATGACAGGCCCTGCTAACCACAGGGATCTAATTGTAGCGTCGCTCAGCGTGTGTGTGTGTGTGTGTGTGTGTGTCACAGCTGTGCTCTTGTACGACAATCTGCCGAAAGTTCAATGCCGGCCAACAAACAAACCTTTTTTTTTTTCACAATGCAGAAACATGAACTCATTCAAAGGCCGCGCGTTCGTCGGCGTGTGCCACAGATGAGGAATCCATCTCAGGATCTACTGCCCTTCTACATAATGACGCTCTTTGATCAAGATGTCCCGAGTCGAGAGCCGCACCGATCTCATTCTGATGAGTAGGAAGCGAGGGCGGTCCAGAGGCATTCCGGGAGTTGTAGGAGTAGATCAACTCTCCCCCACAGTAACCAACTGTTGAATAGATCCTCACGAGCACCACAGGCCTGGTGTGTCCAGACCCTGGACCCGACAGCGTGTGTGTGTGTGTGTGTGTGTGTGTGTGTGTGTGTGTTCAAAGTAAACAGTAATTACTTTGCTGCTGCAGCCACACTCCTCCTGTCTGTCACTCTGCAATCATCCTCCCATCCTACATTCCTCCCTCTTCTTCTCAGAAGAGGTCTTTTCCTTCCTCTTCGTCCATTACGGTTTTCTCCCGTCCCACTTTCTCTCCTTCCTCGCTCGCCCGCCCCGTCTCCCCCACCCTCCTTCGCTTTCGCCTCCGTTTCGACACGAGGGAGTGAGAAAATAAACACAGAGTGTATCACGGCAGTTCGTTTTCCTCCTTCGCGGAGGGGGGAGGGGGGAGGAAATTAGTAGTCAAGAGGAGACAAGTGGGCAGGAGAGGAGAAGAAAAGGGAAGGGACTAGAAGAGACAACGAGGACCTGAAAAGAGAAGAGACAATGTGAGAGGAAATGAGATGAAAACGGGAGACTATATGGGACCTAAAGTAAGAAAAGGAAGGAAAAGAGGATACAAGAGCAGAGGAGGTGAAAAGAGAGGAATTGACATGGAGAGCAGACAAGAGGAGAAAAGAGGGAGAGGGGGCATGAGAAGGAAACAGGAGAGAAGAGGAAGCAGCTCCTCCAACTTCGGCTGCTCTAGTGCCCTTGAGCATCTCGCTCCATCTGCACTGGGCTGATCCCAGTTTCCCACAGAGCCTCAACTGGTCCTCTGCCACAACACAACGACAACACAACAAGGCTCTAATGTTCCCCCATTCAGCGTGGCCCGTTCCCACGACTCTATATCAGGACATCACACACACACACACACACACACACACACACACACAGAGAGAGAAAGAACGGTATTTTTAGGGTTGTTAGGTTTTTGTGAGGCGAAAGCTATAAATCAGATCCAGAGAAAAAAGAAGCAACGAAAGAATCCAGACAGCGAGTGTGTGTGTGTGTCTTTAATACACACACACACACACACACACACACACACACACACACACACACACACACACACACACACACACACACACACACACACACACACACACACACACACACACACACACACACGTAATTGAAGTCGCAGTGTCAATCCTCAGGCTAATTACAGACCCTGGTGTGTGTGTGTGTGTGTGTGTGTGTGTGTGAGGTCTAAAAGGGTGCCAAGTCAGAGAGATTCTGCAGTAGAAATGCCTCACGCCCATCTGCTCCTCTCCTCCCTACAGGAGACGCATGGACGTGGGAGACGCTCTGCTCCTCATGGACGTGGGAGACGCTCTGCTCCTCATGGACGTGGGAGACGCTCTGCTCCTCATGGACGTGGGAGACGCTCTGCTCCTCATGGACGTGGGAGACGCTCTGCTCCTCATGGACGTGGGAGACGCTCTGCTCCTCTCTACAGGAGACGCATGGACGTGGGAGACGCTCTGCTCCTCATGGACGTGGGAGACGCTCTGCTCCTCATGGACGTGGGAGACGCTCTGCTCCTCATGGACGTGGGAGACGCTCTGCTCCTCATGGACGTGGGAGACGCTCTGCTCCTCCCTACAGGAGACGCGTGGACGTGGGAGACGCTCTGCTCCTCCCTCCCACATTTCCAGCAGTTTCCTGCGAGCAAAATGGAGTCCTGGCGAGACCCAAATACACAATGTGGAGTACAGGAGCAGCAGCTGACCCAGATTACGTTCAACACACATGACCTACTTACTAAATACACACCTCACTGGGTGGGGGGGGGGATGAATATGTTACATTGATGCCTTACATCATCACAATAACTGTTCTGACCAATAGAATGTGGTGATGAGCTTGTTATCAAAGAGGTGTCGAGTGGGAGGAGCCATCCTCTGTACCATGGTACCTCAGGTATCCCTCAGGACAGAAAATGCACTCTTCACTGTTGCACAGGACGGCGGCATGAAAAAAAAAGGGTGACTGCGCCGACTTTCCATCCCAGCAAGTTCCTCTTGCAGATGCACATCCTTCGGGTCAGCTACGTTACCGGAGGGACTCCCTCCTTCACCGTACGGACCTGAAGCAAACCCTGAAGAAACTGAAGGTCCGCTCCTGTTGTCTTGATTGATTTGAAATGGTTGTCATGGTAAAAACGTCGCAACCAAAAACGAATGTTTTGTATCGCACAGGCCGGAGAGAGAGCAACAATGATGTCACTTCCCACGAGGGATTACATCATTTCCTGCCCGATATCGACATCTGCCTCCGACTCTCAATGCGAGGAAGGGAGATGGTTGCAGAGATTTGGGAGGGATAGGGAGGAGGGGTGTGGGGGGGTTCCGGGGACATTGAGATTTCACTCTGCTCTCCTACAACGTGCTGTAGGTCACTCCGCATACTGCACATAACTATACGCCGCTTCATTTATATTAAATCCTCTGCCTGCGTCAATCCGCGTGTCTGTCAAACTAAAAGGGGCGGGGCCTCAAGGACGTTGACCCCCCGAGCCGTTATCCACATTTCCCCAATCAAGGTTGCTTCTTGTCCGTACTTTGCAGAAGCACGTTTATGAGAAAACAGACGCGCGTACGGGTGCCTGCGATGTGGTTTGTGTGTATCTGAGCCGGCAGATCCCTCGGGTACCCGGCTGCTGCTGTGTAACGTGAAACTGAGACCACACACACACACACACACACACACACACACACACACACACACACACACACACACACACACACACACACACACACACACACACACACACACACACACACACACACACACACACACACACACACACACACACAGTGGTGTGTTCCAGATTTAGGCAACAAATGAGCTCTATTTTTGGACCAAAAGAAACAAACAAGAGGCAGCAGGAAGTTGGTTCTACTGTAGCTGAATGGAGTCAACGTGGACACCGCGGCGCTGAGTTTCTCTTTGGGCCAATTTGCTCCGGTTACCATTCGAAACGATCAACTTCAGGGGCGGTGAAAATGACTGCGTGGAGGAAGCTAGCGTAGCTTTTTAGCATCTTCAGTCTGCTGCAGCACAAACCGCTCCACAAAGAGAGCTGCTTGTATCGATTTCCTTCCAATGATGGTCCATGAATCAATAATGCAAAACATGTTTATTCACTGAAAGGTATTAGCGAGCTCGTTAGCTTTGGTTGCTAAACGTTGGTTTCAAAGAGAATCAGCAGTTAGCTTGCCAGCTGCAGTGGTGGTTCAACGAGAACCCGGCGAGCAGTCCAACGTCACCCAGCTTCACGCAGCGCCTATTTTGGGAGGAGGACGAGTGTTGTGTTTTTACGGTGTGACCACCAAAGGCCTCCAGTCCCGATTCTATCACGACGGCACATTGATCTGTCCATTTCTCCCTGACATGATACGTCTCCTCCGTCTAATCCACGCGAGAGAATGAGCCAAACCGCGTGTGTGTGTGTGTGTTCATATGTACACACATCACTTTGATATGGCCATCAGTACAGCTCAAGCGGTGCAGCTGTGTGTGTGTGTGTGTGTGTGTGTGTGTGCAGCTCAACACGACTGAATGATAATAGTGCGGCACCCTGCGCACACACACACACACACACACACACACACACACACACACACACACACACACACACACACACACACACACACACACACACACACACACACACACACACACACACAAAGCTGTCTGATCTTCCCAGAAAAACAAGTTACAAAAAAAGCGTTCAAGCGTTTTTTAACACACACGTCTCCACAGATTATTAAGCCGAGTATGTTTTTAGGGGGCGGGATGACTTTGATTGACAGGTCTCAACGTCACTAAGTGGCCTATTTAGTTCAATAAAAAAAAAAAAAAAAATACCATTGTGATTTCTGACTTCTACCACGTGGAAAAGGTGATTCTTCCAGCGTTTATTTAACGGGTATCATGTGACTTTGCACTATTTAAAGACCGAACCCCTTCAGGCTGTTAGAATCCAGCAAACCGGCCACAGCTTTATATTTCTGGCTGTGGGTAAACGCTGGAGCCTCTTTGCCTCGGAGACTTTCAGTTTTCCACGCATCTCAACGGGGGAAGAAACCGGAGCCAAAAGAACACAGAAGCCCAAAAGAGCATTTCATCTGCTTTAAAGCCACGACGACAACATTTACTTTGGAAACCTCCACGCAACTTTCCAACCAGCCGCCGCCGGCCTGGGACACAACAAGAGATGTGCACCACGTTAAAAAAAAGAAAAAATATTTAAAAAGAGAAGAAAAGGAGCACGTTGCACTCTGGGCACGCGCCTTGTTGCGCGTTATGTCGGGACCAGATGTCGGCGAACATCTCTTCCAGACCCCAAAAACATGCCGAGCCCAAGACTGGAACACTTTGGCTCCAATGGAGGTCTGGAGGTCCTGGGAGTATTGACGTAGCGACCGGAACATTCGGGAAAACCAATAACACCGTACTGCCCAAAGTATGCAAACGCTTTTAAGACTTCACATGAACGTTAAACATCTCCTTCCATACCTACGGCCATTAATCTGCTGCCTGGACTGCAGAGATGAAGCCAGCAGCACATCAACACTCTAAAGACGTGGGTTTTGTTTCAGGGGACTTATTGACAGTCCCGACACAAACCGTTACGCGGCGGTGAGATGGTGCCGGTGAGTGGCTTTATATATGAATAAATCTATATATGCAGATCCGTATAGAAGCTTCATCTTCACGCACACTAAGTGTAGTGTTTACAGGTGGCACCAGTGCGTGTCTCCATCACTGCATGTGTGTGACAGGCAACTATAAATACATATTCCTTTTGCTCCCTCCCTCCCCCCTTTCACCCCAATCTGCATCCCACCCCCCCCCCCCCCCTCTCTCGATCCGGTTTTTGCTGATTCGGCTCGAGTCGGTGACATTTCACCAGAACCCTCACAGCTCTCGTCAGGTTCACGTGTGCGGTGGTCACGTCTGACCTTCATTGGCTTTTCAATACAGGCAGTGTGTGTGTGTGCATCAGTCAGTGCTCACACAAACGAAGACTGGATCCTCGCTCGCAGAAAGGTCATTAGCCGCTGTCACATGACTGAACGCTGACGACAACATGGTTGGGACACACACACACACACACACACACCTCATGGGGTCCACCGGTGCATTCATCAGTGCTTCTTCTCAGCAGGTCTCAGAAGAAGACCCGATGCCGCTGAGAGGCTGTTACAGGAGAAGAGGGTCCACCGCTTGGCCCCGAAGGGTCCACTAAGCGCCGAGAACATCATACGTGCATCAGTAGATGCGTGTGTGTGTGTGTGTGTGTGTGTGTGGAGCTGAACCTCCACTCAAGAATGAAGACGTGCCAGAGAGAAAAAAATACAACCAGGGAAAATAGTAAAGATACTGTAAAAAAGTATGAAAAGCAAAACTCTTTTAGAAGTCAGAGTCCTGTATTACTGAAGTAAAGTGAGTAAAAGTTAGTGTGTACGTGAACACTTGAATGTTGCAGCTGGTAGGAATGTATTTAGACTACAGCTTAAACAAACCAAACACAGTTTCATTTATCAGTGGATTAAGTCACTTTAAGTTGTTAAATAGTTCAGTTAATCTTGAGTGGAATTCCATGGACCAGAAATAGATTTTAACGTTTAGTACTCGAGAAAACGTTTTATTTTAATTTCCCCTCAAAAAAAATAATCAGACGTGGGAATGAAGTTGCATTTCCATCCGGGTTAGCCAGGCCATCAATAGCAATAAATTATATTTTACTGTTGGACTGGATTCATGAACCCCCCGACCTCCCAGTTCCCCTCAGTGACCCCTTAAAGAGCAGAGAGCACGCGGCCTGTCCTCCTGGCCACACGCCACTGCTGCAATCTTTTATTAAAAAAAAGAAGCAATGTGTCATTTGAAATAGTTTCTGTTCCCCCCCCCGCTGCATTGCGACACATCCCCTCTCAGAAGAACGATCCGTTGGTCGACCATCTGCCCTCTGGGAATAACCCGCCTTCTTTCAGGGGCCTTGTAGCGTCTCACGGCGAGGTGACGCCGCTTGGAGCCCTCGCAGTAGCTGTTAGTCGCCTCCAGGGGGCCGCCGGGCGTCTTATAGCCAGTGGGTCCTGGCATCTCGGTACGCATCGTCTTCTCCTAATCAGTACCTCCTCCGTGGAGGTTCCGTGGTGCCAAAGCTCCGGCTCTCCTTCCAGGCCGATTTACTTCCCCCTCTGTTGCCCAACAGGCCGCTTAAAAACAAAACAAAAAAAAACCCAACATGGCCTGCCAAAAACAGAGGCTTTACGATCTCGGATTTAAAACAATAGCTCCAACATTTGGGAAACGTTTCAACGTTACGCTGAAGACATCAGCGCCGCGTCCGGTCCGCACGGTTCAGATGAAACACTTGATCATGTGAACGTGTCACTAAAGACCCGAAGGCACCGTACAACGTGGGCATTGTTCGGTCGATCCGGGCCGTAGCCAGAGGTTGTGTCAAGAGACCAAGCGTTAAAAGCCGCACAGGGCCGCCATTGTAGGCGAAAGCCGACACTTCTGAGGAAGGCCGTTTAAATTCTTATTGCACTGCAAGTGGCTGTCGCTTCCCTCGCGGTGACTCCGGTTCTGCTCGCCTGACGCGGCCCACGTGGGCCCAACGGGGCTACGACCCAAAAACATTGTCACTAAGGAGGAGGAAACTTTGCAGATCTCTTGAACTGAACCTGGATGTGCGTTGAGTGACGGCTTGGACTAGTCACACTGTCGTCTTCCTTCACTGAACACCACATAACTGGGAAACATGACTTCATTTCAGCCCAGAGGATCCGGACTCTGACTGAGTGTGTGTGTGTGTGTGTGCGCTTGTATTGTTGCTGTTGTGAGGACCAAATGCTAATATTTAACAGTCACTTTGAGGACATTTCTCCAATGCGAGGACACGTTGCCCTCATTGTATTGTTTAAAGGGCTAAAAAGGTCAAACAAAATAAGCTTTAGATATATAGCTTTAATATAAAAGTACATTTAGCATTTAAAAGGCTCAGTCTCCTGCAGCTGCTGTTCAATGCTCGGGGGAGGGTGTGTGTGGGTGTGTGTGTGGGTGGGGGGGCATCAGGAAGCACCTATTTTAAAGAGCTTTTCTCCTGTGAGGTCGATATTGAAGCTCTTCTGAACGAGTCGAGGCTTCAGTATGGCGTCTATCATTTCCCAATAAGCTGCACAATCCTCGTCTCGCTCTTCTGTAGAATTTGAGCAATCTGCACCCAATCGAGCAAATTGGTCAATCGATCAATTATCTACGAGTACCCAGCAAGCCAGGAGCGCAACGTCAACGGTTGGGCTTGGTCTGTTTTATGAATTTACAGTTACATGCAGGCCCCTGCTACCGGTTAGCATCAGTGCTAGCTGGCACTGAAAGGGTAGCTTTTCTTTGCGATTCTGCAGTCTCGCTGCACATGTTTATCACGTTCAAATAGAGTCTTTGTTTTCTTTAGCAGGGAATCAAACCCTCTTTTCTACAGGAGAGTAAAGTCTGCCTGGTAACCAGCGAACACGTTGATGCCCGCATGCACACGCACACACACAACCCCCCACCCTCGGGTTTAATCTGCAGCCATTGAGTTTTATTGAAATGGGGCACGAGCTGCCAGCCCTGGAGGGCAGAAGGCTGAGGTTCAGTGTTACTGCTGTTAATCAAAGTCTTTTCAATATTACTAGAGACCTGCTGCTAGGTGGCACATCTTCCCATGACGTGTTCAGTTCAACATTTTGTGCGAAACATCCCCAAAACAGCAGCTTTTCAGGAAGTCAATCGGCGTTCCTCTCCATCCGATTGGCCACAGGAGGAATGATTCTGATTGGAATGAGGAGACCAGTTTAATGTGAACAGCAGCTGAGAACAAAAACAACTGGGAAAAAGAACTCAAGACTTCTGCAGGGAAAAACACCTCGTGGTTTCAGAATGACCCGCGGGTTACGACGTTTGCTCACACACACACACACACACACACACACACACACACACAACATTGCTGCAGTGGAGTCAGTCGCACTGCAGAACTGCCAGGAAGACTCCCAGCACTCTGTGTTGATTCAAACACACACACACACATACACACACAACAAGGTCACTGAGCTACTGGGTTAAACTACTGCTGAGGGGAGGAAGAGGAGACTGACGAGGTCAGGACGAAGACCACGTTACGGCCTGAACGAGCTCCAGCACGCGATGATGTGATTGGATTCAGAGATTTACACCGTTACCACTGGGCTTTTATTCTGAAGAATCCAAATCCTCAACACATTCAGAGCATTAATACCGTGACACACGACTACCTAGCTGTGAGGAGCTATTATTCCCAGTGTCTACCTGAGTGGAGCGTACGCCTTTTTCTACCCTGAGTGTCCACCACTAAACCCGTGACTCTAAGCTCCACGTTTCAGGAAAAACAGTTGAATTTTCCCTCAAACGCCAAAACAGTGACGCACGGATGAAATGTGGGAGGGAAAAGTAAGAGTTTCCACCTCGGTGTCCTCGCTTGAAACAACATCTGCAGCAGGAACCAACGGCAAACGTCTCACAACCTCCTCGGCCTCCGTTCCTCCAACAAAGTCGAACACCTAAACAGCAATTACCGAAGCGGGCCGGCTTATCCCGCCTTCTCTTTCCAGCCACACATTTTTTCCAGAACCAGAGAGCCCCTCACCCCCCCCCCCCCATCCCCCACCCCCCAGCCGTCTACGTTCACGAGTCTACCACACTCTCGATCCTCGTGCAGACGTTGCGTCGAATCATCCGCCACGATCCCCTGTCTCTTGGCCCCCCCTGACCCTGAGGAGGGAGGGGGGGGGGGGGGGGGGGAGTTCACGCGGACGGAAGAGCCAAGAGCCGCAGCAGCCGAGATGAACACAAATTTAAAAAACGCACACGGGCCTCTCGCTCTCAGTCGGAAGGGGTGGAAAAACGAAAAAGGCAGAGAGCGCCGCCTGCTTCTTCTCGCCAACGGGGGGGGGGGGCACACACACACACGTTACTTCAGAGCGACAAACACACTGCGGCTGCGTTTTGCCCTCTCACACGCAGCCTTTACAACGACATCATGTCCTTCACACATCAACGACGCACACTCCCGGGGCGGGGGGGGGGGGGGGGGGGGTGTGTGTGCGATCAGAAGCGGTTCACGCCGTCATCGACGCTGCCTCCGAGTCACAGTTTCACTTTCTCGGGCAAAGTCGGAAAACCTTTTTTTTTTTTTCAAAAGAAATGGGAAGAAACCGCACTGGGTTTTCGAGAGTCAGAGCGGCGGTCCTGATCCCCGGCTGCACAGCCTGCGCCTGGACCGCCACGAGGGCCGAGAGAGAGAGACACAGAGAGAGACAGAGACACAGAGAGAGAGAGAGAGAGAGAGAAAGAGGCTTGAGTAAGCTGTTAAGAAATAAAACTCCAGGGGAGAAAAAAAAAACGAAAAAGGAGAAAAACTAAAACTAGATAAAAATTTCCAAGAAGGAGGCTGTGCAGTGAGCGGCACATCTGTGTGGAATTAAAGGGGGAGACAGACACAAACAGGCTTCGAGCCGGAGACGAGGAGAGCAGCAAAGAGTGTGAAACAAAGCGAAGGCCCCCGTGTTCTCCGTGAAGCTTCATTCCTGCATTGTCCTGCGCTCACGTCTCACACCAAAGAGCTGCTCAACATCTCAATAGATTGTTAAGATGACCACATTTGTTACACAATTCCTTCCTTATCCTTTTTTTTTTTTTTACAATGCCCCCAACACTTTTAGAGGAATGTCCATTACACCAACATCGACTGGACGGCTGACCTCTGACCCCCCGAGGGACTTTTCCCATTTATGTGAAAATGCAATGAACGTGAAGAGAGAGCCTCCTCTGAGCAGCTCATCAGATCACAGAGCAGCGAGTCAACCGAGGGGAGAAGGAGGAAGACGGAGCACGGTTACCTCATCTGGACCCTCCGCCGACACAGTGTGTGTGTGTGTGAGGGAGTAACACACACACACACAAAGCTGAGTCATTGCATTCAGCTGCCAGTCGCTGGTTTCAACAACAAACAGCAGAAAAAAAACGCTCATTGTCACGAGTTTGTGCGCACAACTCGGCCTTAAAATGAGATTTGAAGAGATACGAGATACAGACGCCTCCCTTTTATTATTGGTCCAAATAAATCTGCGTGTGTGTGTGTGTGTGTGTGTGTGTGTGTGTGTGTGCTCATTTGCTCACACTACACATTACTTTAGATATTCATCAGTCACTTGCACTCTTCTTTTGTGTCGAAGCAGTCAGTTTATCGCTGTGTTCAATCTGATCACATTTGAATCGATGTGGGCAAAACGTGGGCGTTGATTGAGATGAGCTCGCCCGGAACAAATGGAGCGCTGCATCCGTTCTACCAGCAACAAGACGGGATTTGTTTGGATTTTAGCAGCTCAGCGGACCAAATGTCTGGTGTACTGTGTGTGCACACAAACACACGCAAACACGCGCACGCCATCTCCAGTTTCCTGCTCCAGCCTCCATGCCGTTTTAATGCGTCTCCGCAGACTCGGCGCTGACACGGCAAAAAAAAAAAACGCACCGCGAACCGCCACAGAGGAGTGCTGCATGACACCGGACGCCGCGGCCGCCCGCTTCGGACGGAGGAAACGCACCTGAGAAACGTGGTTCACTTCACGCCGCCCTTAAAAGGGCTGAATTTGGGGTTTGAGCTTTCGTGGGTTGGGTCTAGAAAATGTGACTGAAGAAGCACATTTCCCCCCCCCCCCCCCCCCCCCCGAGTCAGCCGGCTTCAAACGTCGGATCTAAACCGCTAGCTTGTTGCTAGTGTGTCGGGAAAAAGAAATAATAATAATAATAATAATAATGGATATCTCAACAGCAGGGTGGAGGTGTTTCAACAACAGCCGAGTCACCGAGAGCGACTCGGCCGACTGAAACGAGCGGTCGCTTCCATCGACGCGTCTGGGAGAAACAAGAAGGTTTCGCCATTAAAATACCAATAAAACCTTAAACACGAGTCAGGGAGCGGCGAGCGGCAGAGAACGCGGTCACTCGTTGAGCCGAAACACCGCCTTCGGGCGGCCATTTTGAAAGTAAAACCTCTCGCGGTGTTTGACACGATGGACATAAACCGATTCCAGTGACTTGTCCCTCGGGTGCCACTAGCTTCGGGCCCCCGTGCTAACGCCCCCCCCCCCCGCCAACAACACCACCACGGTTTGCTTGAAGAAGGGGAAAAGGGTCGGTTTCTTTGGTCGGTCTGTCCGGGGACCAGGAGGAATTTCCTGAGAGAAGGACGGATGACTTTTCCATACAAGAAGAAGAAGAAGAAGAGAACAACAACTTCAGATGGTGACCCGGCGTGGCCGCCCCCCCCCCCTCGAATATCGGCGCGTCCAGTCTGACGCGGAGCCACCGGTGGAAACACGCGAAGCGGGGCCTGGGCGGGCAGATGTTTTACGTACGGACTTGTCCTTAATGCTTCCACATTGCAGCTCACAGTGCCCTCAAAAAGCTGTGTAATGTGCAAACTATAGAAAGCATAAAGAATAAGAAGAATTCCTCTTCCCTCGACTGTTTTAACGATGATCAAAAAGGAACTTCTGTGAAAGCAGACGATCCAAAGAGGGCAGCGCAGGAATTTTCCTTCAGTCGTGACTTGATCCAAAGTAAAATCCAAAGTCCTCTTTGTCTCTTTGACCATGAGGCAGATTCTTAGACCTTGACAAGCTGAATCATTATCTGGTAAATATTATGGTATTGTGGGTATTGGATGGCTACGATTAGCACTACTATTGTTTGTGCTCGTAAATATGCCAAAAACATCTGGGCCCCTACCAGGGGACGCTTGTGTCTCCAGCGGTGTGTGGCTTTGCTTTGACGGACCGGAGGAGCTCCCCCCCCCCCCCCGTGGGGATCAATCAGCTCAAACCAAAGGCGACTCGCGAACATCGTCTTCGTCAACTCGAATCGTCCGTCTCGTGTCTCGCTCCAAAGTGTTGTCCAGAGTATCGTTTCATTTCCTGTTTGTCCCGGAACAGATGTGACCAGATGTCACCGCACAACCTCACAAGCTCCGTGGGGAGAAAAAAAAATAGAAAGAAAGAAAAAGAGACCCAAATTTCGCCAAACACCAAAGCATCCGAATGGACAACTGATGGACTACGCGGGTGAGGGTGGAGGTGGAGAGGGGGGTGGGGGGGGGGCAGTGATGATGTCACACTGCTTGACAGAGGGACGGGTCACTGAGCTCTACCTAACCGCCTCCGACGGGACGCCTTCAGTAGAAGTAGGGCACTCAGGATTTTTATACTCCAGTTAACCCTGGGCCCTACAGGGAGATGCCCCCCCCCCCCCCCCCCCTCCAACCCCCACACTCTGCAGCACGCACCACTGGACGTCTCCAGTCCGTCCGGATGATTACACACTACGACTCATGTACAACAGCACCGGAGGGACGGAGTCAAACGGGGGGGGGGTGTTTTGGGTTGGACCCCTCTGAGGAAAGGGCAAAGGTCGTCCAATGACGAAGCACCCGGGCATGGTTCCATGGGCATTTTTTATTCATTTTATTCATGTTAAAAGAAAGGGAAAGGTGTGATCAACTACGGAGCGCCCGTCTCGCCCACCACGGCCGCGGATGTCTTCAATTAGATCTATTTTTTTGATATAAGGTCAATTTCCTGGACGCAGGTTTCTCTGTAGAGGCCCGCCTGGCGGCAGCCTCAGGCCAACCCCCCCCCCCCCCCCGACCCGGAACGATGGACCTCCGCCTCGCACCGGGCCGCTAACGCTCACCGACAGCCGTAGGAACGCCCCACGGCCGTGGAAGTGTTCATATTGGAAATCTTACATTTGGGTGGGGTTCTGCTTTAATTGAAAATAACACATGCTTGTGTTTGTGGAGTAATAACAGATATCCAGTACTATAATGCTTCGAATCTATTAGATACCCCTTTATTTGGAAAAAAACTAAGCAAAACCTCGTAGGCTAAACGTCATCCGCCGGGAACATAAAGGAGGAGAAAAGTGGAAATGAACCCATCCAGAGGACAGAACAGATCAGCCCCGAAGACACCTGCAGCCGCCTCCGTCTTTCACCTCGACACAGTGATCGGACCAGCGCCACCACAGCGCTGCCACCGGTAACCCTGTTGGAAACGGATGTGTTTTATCCCATCTTGGGACGGGCCCCCCCCGGGGGTCAGGGTGAGACAGCGTTGTCCGGGGGGGGCGCGAGGGCGAGACGGGTCGACCCGGCCCGCGGGACGGCGGACAGACAGATGGCCGGGCCCTGCATGTCGGATGATGCTGAATTTTAAATGTACTTTTAAAAACGGGGGCATGGGGCAAACCCCGGGCAGGCTGTAATTGTAGAAGGTGGCAGCTGGGGTAGTTGATGGGTGGGGGGTGGGGGGGGGGCTATATATGCATGCCACGCCTTGCTTGTGTCAAGCTCAGCACGCCCGGCCTCCGCAGGAACCAAACCCCGGAGAGAGGCGCTGTCAGCCGGCTGCTGCTGCACCCCCCCCCCCACCCCACCCGCGGACATCCATCCAGGGGGCCGGGAGCCAGTGCTCTGCAGGGCCCTGCGGCGTTTAATACAGCAGGAGGGAGGAGGGGGGGGGGGGTTACGGGGTACACACACACACACACACATGCAAAACGAATAACGAGCAGACAGACCTACGTGTGCATGTGCACTGAAATGCATGGAGCAGGTTGACGCGAATAAAAGACCCCCCCCCCCCCTCCCCTCCCATCCCATCCTTTCTCTGCACACACACGCACAAATCAACGGGATTAATTGGCGATTTTTTTGTTTTCCTCCCTTCTCCCCCCACCAGCGGATGTTAATTAAAATCATTCGGCTCCGCGTTAAAATCGTCACACAATAAAAAAAAAAGGTCAATGACGTCGCGGTTCCACCCGCCAACGTCGATGATGATTTCGGTCGGATAATAACGCTCAAAGGCGGAACGTGTCGGCGTAGGGATGCGTTGAATTGGGCTACTTACCGTGCGGGGGCGGGGGGGGGGCCGCAGCCAGCAGCCGGGTGTGAGGCGCCTGGTGCCCGGTAGGAAACCCCGCGGTGTGGCGGTCGAGTCTTCGACGGGGATTTAGATGCCGGTTTAGATCCCGGTTTTCACCGACTCCCCCTTTCCCAGATATCCCAGATTTCCCCCCCCCCCACTGCTGCCACACTGAATCCCGACGCCGCTAACACCCGCGTCGAGCTGGAGGGAAGCAGCATGCGCGACATCCGGGAGGGACTTTCACAATAAAACGCGACAAACAACAAATGTGTCAAATCACAAATACCTAAAGGTTTTTGGCGTTATTGTCCAAATGTATACAATTAATTATACACAAAATAAAATGATGACATTTAAATATCATTAAATTATAGTAATATAAATGTGAATGCTGTGTCATGGAGAAACAGTAATTAAGTCTTTTTTGCTCTGCATCTGGTTAATTATTTCACAATCAACTGACTAAACCTCTTTCATAAATCACCCAAACCCGTATTGACTAAAACGGCTTCTGAAAAATAATACAATTCTATAAGCAAAACAAGAAGGACGAGACAACCGGATGTATCGGTTTAAAGGCAGGGGGTGTTTTATTTTGAAGCCGAAATCCTCTCTGTCCCGGTGCGCTACAGTTTGACATGACGCATGTATACCGGATCCCAAAAAACTCAGCGGGAGCGCGTATCCATGCCCTGCGCGTTCCCGGTGCCTCGCTTCCTGTCCAGCCCAACCCAGAAATCAGCCTCGACCAATCGGTGCTGATGAGGTCATTCTACTCTGCTCTGTTATATTAATTTATTCTTATGAATAAATGACAAGAATATATATTAGAAAACATATTGTCATGTATTCTTGATAATTTTGAAATAATTATATGTTGCAATTTATATTACATACATATCCCTATACATATAGATATATATACTGTATATATATTGATCTTTATCACTCTCCGCTCAAACCTCCCCCCGTCCACACACACACACACACACACACACACACACACACACACACACACACACACACACACCCATCATTAGCAGTTTGTTCAGCTTCAAGCTGCTTCTTAAACCGAAGTGTGACCTCTAGTGTTCTGACACCGTGTGTGCAGACAGCAGCCAGGCGGCTACAAGCTAAATTTCAATCTAAGATTTCTGTAAAAATACGGTTCTGATAATAACAACTTTATTGAAATGTCTCAAAATGACCTGTGAGCTTGAGGTACAATTGTAATGTTCAGTTGTTCATTATTCTGCACAGTGGTTCTGAAACATCCATGTGTGTGTTAAAACTATTTGCAAAACTATTTATCTGAGATGAAATGGACTCTGGTCTCACAGAAACCACTGCAGCATTCTCATTTGTAATAAAGTACAGCAAAGTTATGATACATTGATGAATTCATAATACTATATGATATGATATGTATGGGGAAAGCTGCAAAAAGCTGAAATAACATGTGCCAACCAGCTAGGCATTAGAGAAGAACGCTGGGACTGTGCTTTTTGTTGTGGAACCCTGTGTTGCGCAATGAGTGAAACCATAATCCTTTAGCAGTTATACGAAACGCCTCAGTGTGTGTCTTAGTGTGTGTGTGTGTGTGTGTGTGTGTGTGTGTGTGTGTGTGTGTGTGTGATGACTCAGAAGGAAGGAAACAGTCATTTCCACCAAAACCTCATGGATTTTGACCTTTTCAATGTAGATTCACGTGAAAATAACCCAACATCTAAACCTCAGACCGAAACATCTGCTTTGGAATATTTAAGCAAAGCAGGCGAGTGAACGAGGCGGATTAAACCGCAGTATATTCCAGTGACGTGCAGACACTGGAGGTAGGGGGGCAGCATGTCATCATGAAATGTAAAAAAAGATTTAAAAAAATATAATGATTAAAAAAATATATTTATAATTCTTTCCACTGATTTGCAATAGAAGGGTAATTATTAGATTCCAATCAATCCGATGATATTGCTGAATTTGTGGATTTTCCCGTCCAAATAGAGGGAGGCGGCAGTTTTATCACATGTCCTCACACCCCATAGCCCAGGTCCTGTACTTCACGTATTTTAGTCTTGTTAATCTGACATGACGCTGCAGTGAAGACGCGGTGAGGAGGCAGCTGGACTGTGCGCCTCCCCTCCTGCTTTTCACTGCTGGAGGCTGAGTCAGTACCTCCGTCTCCCTGAAGGGGGCGTGTGTGAGCACACGGGCTCCTTCTGCTGTTATCTGTCCACGCATTACGGACAAATGGCGTAGTTAGCGTGTGCTAGCTAAAAACAGTCAAGTAACGTTGGCGAACGTCAAGTGCACCGCATCCGTCCTTTAAGACTGAAAACAGACAGTCTGAATCGGACCGACCAAAAACGACCAATAGTGTCTCACAAGACACCAGTCATAGAGATGTTTGTCCACAAGGCGAATGGACTTAACATAATTTACAAGAATAGAGCATGCTAACACTGCTGTACGCGACACAAATTAATAACCAGCCCTATTTTAATAATATAAAAAAAAAAAAAAAGATTTAGGCAATAATGTAAGAGAGGCTGTACTTTATCGTAAATAATGGCTTTAATAAGGGTGTTGTTGGCAAACCTTATTGCTTGGTTGTCTGTGACATTATAGGTTAACAGCTGCCTTTCAGCACAACACAAGTTGTAGACACTAAACTTTGTGTGTCGCATTTCAGCGGCCTACGGAAATTGGTTGATGATTAGCAAGGGGATTGACATTCATTTTTATTTTATATTTTGATCACCGCACTGAAACAGGTACATTATGGCTCAATTCAGTACGCCCCGTGACCCACGCTCCATCCAATCAGAACGCTTGATTTCCTCCAGCCGTATTATAAAAGAATACACAATACGAGACATGAAACACAACCAGGAGTCAATGTGCAAGAAGCCAGTTGAATGGTGAATTGTTGCTACTTTTTTGAATTTGTAAATCTGACTTTGAGGGAGTCAGTGCCTCCACAGCAACCAACCTCACCGCACGTCACTGGTAAATTCCCCGTCTCGACATGGCCGCCGTCACTTCTGATCCGTCTTTCTGTGTCGGTCTTCTTGCAGAAAGAATCAACTTTCATCCCACAGTTGGATCAAAATTCAACATGCATGGCTTTGAAGGCTTTACCTCTCGAAGGGCCTGGTGATCACCCCTTTAATAGTCTTTACTTTTATGTGTGTGTTCAAGGTGTGTTAGGGCTACAAAGACCTGCATGAGTCTGTTTCATGCTGGTTGCATGTGTGTGTGTGTGTGTGTGTGTGTGTGTGTGTGCGTGTGCGTGCGGTTTTACAGGAATTGAGAAGGTGTCACTTTCCGATTCATCATCAGCTTTGAAGCTGACCGTAATTCCGCAGAATTAAAATGGAGCCGTACTCTGTGAAAATGACAGAGTTTCATTTATCAAAGTCAACAGTCACGGGACACATGATAGAAAACAACAACTGTTGTGTGTTTTCTTTTCAACGGGTGTGTGAACTAAAACAATGATGAATTGTAATCGTGATTGAGTGAAGATAATAAGACCGACATCTAGACATCTACAACTGGACATCATGGATGTAAGCCCTCAACTGTGTGGGCCCAGGGCCGTTTGTGTTTCACCTGATGGACACACACACACACACATCACATCACATCCCAGCTTCGTTGAGCTTCACATGGACCACGCATGCAGCAGTTGACCACTAGAGGGCAGCTGCTGCCCACACTGGACTTTAGGAGCTAATTTAAAGGGCCGGAACGTGGCAGCACTGGACTTCACTTGTTGAGCACTTGATCCTCTGAATAAACACAACTTTTTTTGTGTCTTTGGTTCCAATCTCATCAGAGGGTCGGGATCATTCATTGCCTTAGCCAGCGTTCGTCGGTAGTGACTCACCCAGCCAGTCAGAATTGTCCTTTCAGGTCCGTGTCCCAGTGGTGGGGAGGAGGGTTTTTATTGGTTTACAGGCTGTCAATCATCTGTGTTGACACTGTTATGGGTAAACATGAAAAGGAGTATAGTGATTGAATGATGATTGAAATTTCTCAGTGAGAGTTCATTTAATCTGATTTTGAAATGTTTATTATATGTATGCTGAGCTACTTATACATTTGGTTATATGATTATAGTAAATTTAGTTTACCACAACTACAACCGGGAGAAAGAATTGATTCATTTCAGAATTAATTTAATAGTCTGAGTTTATTATTGTGAAATACGCCACTGTTTCCCGGGAACTAAAGTGTTGACTGTAACTTCGGTAAGAATGGGGTTTTAACCCCACTGAGTGTTTCCAGTCAACACACAGATGTGAAGTCAGCGCGACACAGAATGTCACGTGTCAGCACTTTCAATCCGTCACAACACGGAGACCAGAACGGGCAGCTTCCGGCCGGCTGAATGAAAGAAATGCAAAAAAAAACGTATTCTAATATTCCACACAAGAACAAACTGTGACTAAATAAACGGTTGCTCGTGATCAGATTGAAACATTTGATTGCATCAAACACTCTTTTTGTAAAAGGTGTTCAAGCGCTGATGATCAATAAATGACAGAATTGCAGGTCGTCTTTTACTGTTGTCTTTTCTTCCTGTATTTAAGGGGTTATTTCATGAATTAAGGAACATCATCGGAGTCCAGTGGCTTGCCGAAAAGGTCACTATGGCATCGTCTTTTCTCAACATAAATGCAACACTGCATCACACTCCCTTTCTCCTTTTGAAGATCTCCTTCTGAGACGCTGAGACTGAGACCGGTTGAGCAGAATCACTTTAGTTCTGCTCTTGCTGCTGCTGAACCACAGCGCGAAAAACCTGCCGTCTCGCTTTACGGGCAAAACACCATCATCACTTCCTGTTTCCACTTCCAAACTATAAAGACGAGTTTCAGGGTTTTGTCTTTCTCGCTGTATTCTAATAAAACGTGTTCAGTGGGAGGGTTTTTGTGCTCTGCAGCATTGGTTTCCCTTTAGTCTCTCTCTCTCTCTCTCTCTGCGCGACAGTGTGAGACACCCACAGGATGTTCCCCGCTCGCTGTGCGGTGGCCTGCGTCGCGTTGACGCTCCTCAGCCTCGGCCGCCTCGCCTGGAGCGGTGAGTACGGACACGCTTTTAACCCGGGGGGGGGGGGGGGGGGGGGACGACGGGGAGATTCCGGCACGTGGGACGCTGAATAAACGTTTTCAAAGGGACCCTCTGCGAACCCGCGACCTCCACGCTGACGATCCAGCTGTGATCCTCAGCCAAGCAGTCGGCTGAGGATGAACTGACCTTAGAGGACAGAGGAGCCCTCGTTAGAAGACACTTCTGTCCTTTGAATCTCAGAGTCAACGACCTGCTTCAATTTAGTATTTAATCAGCAATTGTTAAAACATATAGAGCGCACTTGTGCGTTGGTACAATAATGGTACAAAGAATGATACTGTAATCTATAGGCTAGAGGAGATACGTAGCTCCAATTAGCATCTAACAAAGTCCTCCATCCTCTACGACTCAGTTAAAAACATGTTCTCTGGTCTGTTCAAGTGGCTGTTTCACAGGTTTCCCTTCATGGACTATTTTCTTTGGTTTTTAAGCAAGCTAACTGGCTATTCTCGTCTAACTTTTACCAAGAAAGCAAAAAAAAACATATTTTCCAAAACTCTTTCCATTGGAAAGTGGAAATAATGCTAAAAAGAGATGAATCAATGCTGAATCAATATTTCACGATTGCCATTATTGTGTATACTGTGAAGGTCACACTTTAACACTTGGTATTTCAGTAATAAACTGTATATTTTGCACTCATTAGAGACAGCGACTGGTTACTGTACATCTTTGGTGTGGTGGGGGGGGGGGGGGGGGGGGGCAAACTGCAGCCCCAACTTTCTTTTAGCTGCCTATTTCTCTGCCAGCTGTGAAGATAATCCAGCCCTACCGAGTGGTGAGCACCAACGGTACGGCCCGGGTCCAGTGCTTCCTCCAACACCGGCCCTCCAACCCCCGGATCCAGCCGACCTACGAACAAACCCCGGCGTACCCGCACCCGGAGCCCGAGGAGCTGCGCGTGACTCTCCTGAAGGGCCTCCGCGGCACCCGCCAGTTCTGCTCGTCCTTCCTCAGCGCCACCGGGCAGAGGGAGACAGCCGAGGAGACGGAGGGAGAGGCGAGTTTGCCAGTGGACGGATGTTCATGCATTGCAACTCTACCTGAAACGTCAATATGTGAAAATGTGGGCGTCTTACATGCGGTTTTGCTATTTCACGATCCTTGCTAGACGTTAGGATATATATATAAAAATAGAATATTGTGGTGTTGGAGGTAAACCTGACCTTTTTTCCAACACCACAGTATTATCCCATCTTGACAACTTTTGTCTAACAATTTAGGAGGTTTTACAAAGTGCTCGCGTGAATGTCAGCATGGCTTTCTTAGATATCCTTTTGCTGATGAGTTCACAATTTCGGCCAGAGGGTGGCGCTAGAGTCCACGATGTCCAAGAGGAGAAGGGAGCCTAACTGTGCCTTCCAGATTCCTCATATTATCCAAAGGCCATTTGTTATCTCCCGGAGACAAGCTGAGGTTGCGCGTGTGTGTTGCGGGTGCAGTGCTCCGCCCGGGTGACAGAGGGCGCCGTGGAGGTGACGCTGTCCGGACTGAAGGCCGCGGATACAGATATGTATCGCTGCGAGATAGAGGTCTTCTTCCCACCGCCGTACCTGCGGCTCACCGGCAACGGGACGCTGCTGCACGTGTCAGGTAAGGCGACGCACACGCCTCACTTCCAGCCTCACTTCCAGCCTCACTTCCAGCCTCACTTTCCCTTCATCCGTCCCTTTCGTCCACAGGCAGCTCCGACTGTCCCGTGCCCGGGCCTCGGAGACAGATTGCACAGCGGCGTGACGGTGAGGAGGGTGATGCGGGGGATGAGAGGAAGGCACCTGTCAGTGTTCCCGTGGTTGTACTGGTGACACTCGTCATGTTTGTCCTCATCATCATCATCTACTTCCAGGTCAGTGAATAAACATTTTATTTTCGACAATTCATTGTTTTTGTTCTGTTTTGTGGATGCTGCTTGATAAAAAAAAACATATTGCCATATAAATACAATGTGTTTCATTGGTGTTTAATCCGATTACCACGTAGTTAAGGCCTAATCCGTCCATCAGCTGCCACAACTAGATGTAACCACGTCATCCATCACTTATTGTTGAACTGGCTCTTTTTTTCTATTTGCAGGCCGTGCAGTGCAAACAAGGGAGGCGGGAGGATGTCAGGCTGGTGCCTGGAGTGCTTCACAAGGTGGACGCTGCTGCATTTGCGTGTTAAAACTTTGCAGGAAACACCCACTGAATATTCCCACCGGGCTCATTGCGTCAGCCGTTGATTTTGAATGGAGAGTTTGGGGATTACAGGGTTGGTGTTGACAATTCATTTAAAACTACCTCTGTTTTGATTTGAGGTTTTTTATGTGGTTATCTTATTGAGGATAAAAAAAAAATGTTTACATTGTTGTAAACACAAGAAGTGAAACACATGTGGGGCTTGATTCTTAAAGGTTATCCTTTAAATTACAAAACTGAAATGCTTGAAGTTAAACTTAAAAATGCAGATGAAAATGTGACGCAAACAGGAATTTGTTGTTTTTTGTTGTCAGTTTATTTTGTTGCCATTGCACTGCAGCAAAAAATAATGTTGGATATATTTTATTGAACTTTAAATTGAAGTTTTGTGGAACGTATTATACTTTTTTTAATACCTGAATACATTTTTCTTTTTTCACAATTCTCCATTAACCAATAACACAACTGAACAAAGCAACAGAGTGAAGATATAAAAAGTGGTTCAAATGTCATTATGGATGCTGAATAAAATAACAAATAAGTTGCCCATTTCTTTCATGCTTGCAACGTTCTCCTGTTTCAAGAGGTTAACAAAAACAACAAATGCATTCAAGTGAATCATATTCTGTTATAACACTAGTGATTGTAGTTGAGTGAAACGCTTCTATTCCTAAATAAGAGTTTTGCATAGACTGCACGAAGATGTTGCAATATACACATATAAGTACAGTATCGGTTACAAACCATTGGGATATCTAACCACCACCTCTTAAAACAAATCCAGTAGTTATGATTGTAAGCACTTTATTCTTATCTAACGCAAGTTGTGAGGATGGTACCACAGCTCTGACCACACACTATATAAGCAACAATCAGACCAAGTAGAAATATCCAAGAGGAAATGAAAAAAAATAGTAGTATTACATTCATGCACGTTGTTTTGTACAACGTGAGAAGTACATATTTGTGAGCACCTATACAGGTGGTCAACTATAGCCAGCTAATATAACAGAGAGAGAGAGGTATGCGGACAGAGAGGAGGGAAAACAATGGCTTAACTAACCTCAAGTCACCTGTTAATGTCCGTGCACGAGTCATTGCTCCCTAGCTAGAGACATGAGAGACTTCCTACGGCAGGTTTTGCCACTTTGCCGCTCGGTTGTGCCATCGCTAGCGCCGTGTTAGCTAGCGCCGTGTTAGCTAGCGCTGTGCTAGCACTATGCCAGCCGGTGGGTGATGTGGATCCTGCCCACGTGCGCCCGTGTGCCCGTGTCGTCGTCATGGAGACGCTCCGTCTCTTCGTGTCTTAAATGCGGATCTATCGCGGATTTCCATAACGTGTACCTTCTGCTCTCTGATACTGTGTCAGCAGATTTGCATCGGACCCTAGAGAGCTTGAAAAAGTCTTTGCGTCACCCTCGGTGGTCTGGCGCCCAAAGTGAACGTCGGTGGGATCCCGTAGACACATGAGTACGACTAGCACAACAAGCACGTGTCGTGAATGCAAAGCAAGGACCAGACTTGAGACCTTAATCAACGCAATATGACAATGTCTATTTGTGACAGGAGTATTCAGTCCTGCAGTCATACGTGCACGGACCTGTTTCAATCTGTCTAGCAACAGCAATGAAAAGGCCCTTAATACAAAGTGCGCTCGGATGATATAGTCCTTAAGAGCATTCTTGATTGGTTCACTATGATGGAGGCGGCTCCTTGTTTATGACCTTCGGAGAGCCCCATTGGAGCACAGGGACGTCCATCCCTTCAGGCTCTCGGATCATCACGTCTCCTGTTGTTCATGAGTTCACTGCATACTTCAGATAGTTTGTGTGTGAGACATGTTAGTCTCAATATTCTGTTTTATCTACATTTGACCCTGGGAGTGCGTGGAGTTCTTTAGCAACCTAAACCCGGACACTAAGAGTCCAGTCATGTGACAATTTGGCAATGTTTTAATGCTGATGAGCGGGAATAGTGTGTGTCCACGATACGATATCTGTATTTTCAATCAATCACACTTCATCTAAAACCGCAGTCTAACCGTATGTGTCTAATGGAAGAAAAGTGAGTGAACTTCCTCTCGAGTCCATAAACGACAGAACAGTAAGTGTGATGATCGATCTGGTAGGTGTTGAGGTGTAGACACAACCTGACTTTCCAGTTAGTCTGGACCAACGCGATGAGCTTTCTAATACGGACTGTTACAAAGTCTCTATGGACTAAAACCAAAGGAGAGAAGAACAAGACTCAGTTTTATCCTCCCTGAAAAAAGCAATCAGTCAGAGGGAAAAGTTCAAGCTTCTCATTCTGATCACGTCTGTGGTCGCAGTTTGTCTCACGCGCAGATTTCACAGAAGCACAACTCTGAAAAACAGGATGTGGACTTAAACTGCTGACTGCAGTTATGCTGAATCAAATCGAGGTAGTGGAGAGTGGAAACAGGGGAGGAGGCAAATGAGAACAAAAAAACCCCCAGCTCGGCCTAATCGGTTAAAAAAAAAAGTACATTTAAAAAAAAAATTATACTTTTTTTCCCTGAATCAAACTAATGACAGGAAGTGGTGTGATGTTTTTGTTCCTACCCACAGACACTTTGCGAACATCAGAGTGACGGTTGAGTGTGAAGTTTTTAAAGTCACGAGGCCCCCAGGGTAACAAATACTATGGTTAGCTCACAGCTAACATTTAACCACAAACCTTCCCTTTTCCTGTTCAATCAAGAGCTCGGCATGAGAATGAGCTTCTTGAGTGTTTATTGTGCTGTGAAGGACTGTCAGGTTCTCCGCTGATATCATCACAAGATGAACATCTTCATCATCTTCACTATTCCCCTCGGCTGCATCCTCCACCGGAGCCACGGTAGGACTCTCGAACCATCAAAAACCGTCGAGAGCGATTTTTCATGGGTTTTCTAATGCGTGTTGTACTAAGTTAAGCAAATGTGACAAATGAAAGCAGCATAAGTCACCTTTTTTTGGCACATGCTGTTGTTGTAGTAAAATGATTTGTTGTCACACAGCAGACACAATGAGGATTTTAACACATATCAAAGAATAGATTTGAGCATTTTTCAGTCTATTACACAATAATGCACGGACTGAAAACATCTACCTTTGTGTAGCAATTTGTTGTTGTGGAAAATGCACAAAGAATCCTGAATCCTGTTCTCCCGTCAGGTTTTAAGGTGATTCAACCTCAGTATCGCAGCGTAAACCCAGACGGGTCGGCCTCGATCAGCTGTGAACACACGGCCAACGCCAGCTCCGTCGAAGATGTTCGACTCAGCGCCTTGTCAGTGTACGTATCCTGTCATCATTTCTTTTTAATGCATCACCTCCATAAACAGTTCATCGCACGCTGTGCAAACAATCCAATAATGAAATGACAAAACTACGGTGGTGTTAAAGTTTGACACATTCAGCACTTTGTGGATCACAGTTAGCCATTTCATGACATTATGTCACAGACTATTTCTTGGCCCGTTGTGCTACCACGACGTTCTCTAAAATCCTCTTTGTCCGCTCACAGCACAAACAAAGCTAGTCTGCTGTGCCAGAAGGGGAGGACGGACTGCGAGAACATCGCCATGCTCCGAGCGAGTCCCCAGAAATGGCTCTTCATCCTGCTCAACATCGGGCCGGAGGCCATGGCCGTGAAATATCAGTGTGTGTTCACAGTGAAGAAAGACAACCTCGACCTCACCAGGACGGGAACGCCCACCCAACTGCTGCCGAGTAGGTTCCGCACGCAATACGGTCTCAATCAACAAAGTGTTTCCGATTTCATATTTCCTCAAATGTTAAATACAGCTTAAAGGGGCTTGAATTTTAGATGTTGACTTTCCAGATACTACTCTGTTCATTGTTGATGTTTTGGAAACTTTTTATAGGATCCGTGCAGTTGGTCAAACACTGACTTTTATATACAGTAAAAGCAGGAAATAAACCAGGTTTTTAATTTTTCAGGTCAAAAGGAAGCGGCCTGCTTGAATCAGCCTTCACCTTCTTCTCCTCCTCCGTCTCCTCCGTCTCTTGAGACCTTCTGGATTGCGATTGGCCTGCTGGCTCTGATGTTCCTGTACAGCTGTGTCATCACCTCCTTCTACATCAGACTCAGGGTGACTATGTCTGTTTGTCTTTCTGTCCCTGAGAATAAAAAGGAAACAACAAAACACTCAAAGAACACCTTGTGAATTACTGTCTACATTTAGGGAAACATTTCGACCGCAATTTGAGCCGAATCAGAGGTTTTAATGAATGTTCCAGGATAGTTTCATTTTAAAGTATCGACATAAATAATACCGTGTTATTCGTAGGTATCCCATAAATCCCTTTGTGTATAACACTCAGTGTCCCAGTGTGGAACGATAAGTCCGTGCTGATGCTTTAATAGTTGAAGTACTTCCTCATCACAAACCAACTCTTGTTGTTGCTGTGAGATGGAAGTTAACTTTGAAAAGACTGCGTGGATGTAACGAGCAGAAATCAACAAGGGTTGCTGTTTTTCGCAGGAAAATGAATAAAAAATTAAGGGTGAACATTTGAATGATGACACGCTGGTATGTGTTGTTCGTTCACCACAATTTGGCACAGTTTTGAATTATTACCAAAAGGGGCCAAAATGAAAAGAAATGAAAATGGGCTCATTTACAAACTTAGTCTTAGTGTGACTTTACCACAATTTTGCAGACAGAAACTCAGAGTTTGGAATTCTTTTAAATTATAGGGGGCCTCATTGTTAAACTTAGTCTTAGTGTGACTTTGCATCGACTCTGTTCATGTGATGTTCTCTGTTTAGTACCAAGTAAATCTTTAGCTATTGCAGCTAAAAGTCTCACCCGCCGTATGACGCTTTCACTGAGCTACACCTTGGTGAAGGAAAGAGAACTTTAGGTAACCGTTACTTTTCTGTTTCTGTGCTTCAGTGCAGCAAGGATGAAGCCGGGAACTCCACCTACGTAGAAATGAGGAAAGCTCCTCGGCCAAGGAATCCACCTCTGTGACTCCTCTTGGTCCGCCACCGGCCTCGTGCTCAATGCAATGAGAGCGGGAACAGGTACATGGAATACGCTCGAAATGCACACATTTCTCCATTTGAGCAGATAAAAACAAAACAAATCAAATCCATCTTTTCCAGCTTTTGCATTAGAAAATGTTCGTTCATTCAGAGGTCAAATTTTAATCCAATTTTGCTTGTGCTATACGTTTCTTGGTATAGATGACGCATTAGGCCATCTTTAAACATATGGAGTTATACTTAAAGAGGATTAACAATGCCTGGAAATCTTAATTCAGAATGAAATGAATCATAAATCTTTGTACAACTTTAAAGAGGACTTGTTGTGTAGTTGTTGGACTTGTCAGAGGAGGTTGCATCATATGTTGACGAGTGAAATTCTTTGTCTCCTCATAGAGTTTGCATCATGTGTTTAATTTAGATCATGTGTTGACATTGGAAGATGTATGATGACTGGAACGATCCCTCTGACAATAAACAGTTTGCAATCATCTGACATAGATACAAGGAGGTGTGAATCCTTAATGAGAGCGATTCACAAGAGAGCGATGACACAATGTTGATGTTTGTTGTGTAGTCGAGTCTCACGGGCTTGAGTCCGTCAACGTGTGTGTGTGTGTGTTTGACAATGTGTGTGAACGAGAGGGATGGAGAGAAACGGACAGTGTAGGAGGCAGATTTAGTTAGCATTACGTAACTACAAGAGAGTTTAGTTTTCTACCTCTATCTATCTCTTTGTCTGGCAAAGAGGAAATGGCTAAACTGGTCAATAAAACCAAGAATTGCCTCCTTTTGTTCAAATAATCATTTGTTCAGATAAATATCACTCCACTTTGGGTACATTTGGTTTTCCATGTTTGCGCATTTCATAGTTTTCACAGATCGTTTGAAGTCCAGCTCTTATTCCACAGTCGTCCCAGGAGGAATAAAGGGTGCAGTTTTAACCACTCTCTAACCAAGCCGTTTTTAGGCCTCTGCTCAAAAATGGCATACATCGGACAAATATATGCCATCATGACGAAAAGCCAGAGCCTCCAGCATAATATTGCCAAACTCAAAACAGAGATATTTTCTCTGCATAAGGTTTGTAAACAACACAATTAATGTCTCCTGCTAATGAAAGAGCATAAAAAATGCAGACAGCCCGCTCTACATGACACTGACTTGTCATCAGACAATAAAGGTGATAAATGCAAGACTTTTCCTGATTGGTCAAGCCACAGGCACTACAGGGCCCCCTCTGTGGAGTGTGAGTTCCCTCTCTCAAACTAGCTTTCTGCACTGGTCCTTGTCAGTACAAGGTCAAATCAAGCTTTCCACACTGACGATGGTCAGTGCAAGGTTGTCGATGACAAGATTAAGCATTCAGGCTCTCCAGCTGTCAGCGGTTGGGCCTCTCTAACCCGAACCATTTTCTAACTGCTCCCAGGAAGTCGGGCCGCCCCAAATCTTCACTTCCGGCCCAAGCAGCTCACCAAGAAGGAAAACATCTTCTAGAGGAAGTTTTCCTTCTTGGTGGGGAGGAAACACAGCAAACCCTATCAAGGCTGTGTCTGGGCAAAAGTTAGATTAGCATGTGTGGCTATTTCTGTTTAACAAGAGATTGTGTATGTGCTACGGGTCCCAGGAATGTTCCCACAGCAACAAAAATAAATTATCCCTGTAAGACAGATAAAACATCAGCAGCAGAAACGACACGAGGCGTTCATTTACGCTTGCAGGTTGTTTCAGCGGAGCGAGCTGGACTCACGCACAATTACACTTCAACAATAATTGAATAATAATAATGAGTGGAGGCTGTGTATGACCCAGAGCACACGAACATGTTGATAAAAAGGCTGCACGCACTCTCAGGGTCACGTCCATACATGGGACTGGCTCACACGCAAAACAGCCTTAATATTGAGTGAACCTGTTGCTAAAGAACTACACACACTCCCAGGGTCAAATGTAGATAAAACAGAATATTGAGACTAACATGTCTCACACACGAACTATCTGAAGTATGCAGTGAACTCATAAACAACAGGAGACGTGATGATCCGAGAGCCTGAAGGGATGGACGTCCCTGTACTCCTGTCACAAATAGACATTGTCATATTGCTTTGATTAAAGTCTCAAGTCTGGTCCTTGCTATGTGTTCACGACAATTTGACAGCAGAGGATGGTTTAATGATCACGCGTCGTAAAACTGAGCCTTATCAGGTTGACGTGTTGGGTGACTACAATATTGCGAATTTGTACCAAAAGAAACGTTATAAATATTAACTGTCTGTACTTATGACTGGGGATGAGTCCGCCGGGACAGGTCCTGCGGCAAAAGATGGAACTGACGCTGGGCAATAACTCACAAGTTTGGGTCGGTGTATCATCCACTGTCATAAGGTCTAGTCGAAAGACCGAACCAAACAATCAAGGCCAAACTCACAAAGATGTGTGTGGTAAACAAAATTACATAGGTAGAGGCTCTTCCCCTGGTACTGATGCCGATGAGTTCATCACCATAGGGGAGGATTCACCTCTCACCCCATAGACTGGCAGAATGATGCCAGGACCACCCAGAGATGGAGGTCATATGCCACCTCTGGATGTGTTAGAAATAGAAATGAGTCAATATGTGAAGGCACTAAACTCTCCCACTGAAGCTCTCTCTAACCGGGTTGTTCGAGCCCAGGCGATCGATCCAGTGAATCCAGAGCCACCACAGGTGAAAATAGGTGACTGGGTCAGGGTCCGAGTCCACAAGAGAAAGTGGGCGGACCCCAGGTGAACTGGACCGTACGAAGTGAGGAAAGTTACGTCACACTCGGTCCAGGTCAGAGCTAAATCCGGTGCTCCCTTGCACCACCTGACACAGTGTGCCCCAGCACCAGCCCCTGAACGCTGGGAGAAATCAGACAAAATTTGGAAGTGAAACACACACACACACACACACACACACACACACACACACACACACACACACACACACACACACACACACACACACACACACACACACACACACACACACACAGAGCAAGTGTAGCAAGCAGCAACAAGTTCACAAGGACATCACAAAGCCATTCGAAGCACAACAAAAGCTTTCACTCAAACACACATATAAGAGTTCAGGAAAATCATTTGAAATTATGCCCACCACTATGGGGAGAGTTCAAGAGAAACTTCAATTATCTTTCATTTTTAATTGAAAAAAGGGGCTATACATTCTGCAATACAACAATAGTATTTTCCAGGTCAGAAATTGAGTGGCAGACGTGTCTTCTCTTTTTCTAACATAATTGGCCCTTCGAGTCGGATCTCAAGAAGTCTTTTTCCTCAAGGTTTGGACCTGAAACTGTGCACAGGGAGTCTATGACTCTTCTCAAAGTCCTCTGCCCTGGTCCGTTACAGGATTAGTTTGGTTTTGCGAGATGGATCAACTTGAGTTGGAGGAGTGTGACGACATTCGTTTGACTAGCAAACCCGGACTGGTGTTTTTTTTATTATTTATTTTTTAAGTTTAAATCCCTAAAAGCCAACTTTTCTTTACTCTGAGCTACTGAAACAAATATGAATAAAAGTGCCTGTTAGCAATAAAAACAAAAGCAGGTTTCTATTCTGTCATCCGTGGAAAATAGTTTAGATAAATGCGCTAATAGAAAATTGATGTGATAATATAATGTAGAATGGGGTCGTTCCCCAGCAGCAAAAGATGATGATGGATGGGTTTTGAAAAGGGAAGTTGGAAAATTCAGAAAGTTGATGATGGAAATGTTACGCATTTAAGGAAATGGGAAGACGAATATGGTTGATGGAAGGTTGCTAAGGAAATGGGTTTTTTATGTTGAAGAGGCCTCCTCTGCTTGTTCATCCTCCAGCCTCCATCCACCTGTCCCGTCCTCCTCCACCTCCTCAGTCCCCATCACAAACCACAGCCCTGGTCCCACAGAGCCCAGACCCCAGACCCTGTGTCTACATTTGTTACTGACCCAAACCAGATTTCCAAAATAGGCGGACAATACAAATATTTTAAACCCAAATATCCTACCTTCAATCCTCCTGCACAAACCACGTTCTTTCCTACACAGTCGTACGGATCCAAACGCACGATCTCGGACAAGCCCCCACTTGTTACGTCCCGTCTAGGGAGCAGTAATAAAGGAAGGAGGACCAACGATCATGGCGGTTATCAGACAATCATTTTATTCCCACACTAGGACACAGGTCCGCTTCTCAAGGGGTATGTGCTATGCCGCAACGCCGGAACAACACGTCGGTCCTGGCCGGGACCTGACGCCGAAGGAGCCCCCGAGGGCCCTAAGCAAGACGATCTTGTCGATGAGCACACCTGTGCACCGGTGCACCCAATCCCTCTGATTGCCTCGGACGGCCCTGCAGCGCACCTGTAGGAGCACACACACACAACAACGACGGCAGTATACAGCCGTGACAACATTGAACAAAGCTATGAGCCAGATCACGGAGACGCCGTTGGTGCTGAACTGAATAACCGGAAGTGGCGTGGTCCTGACCTCGGTAATGTTTTAGAAGCCTACTAACCTACTTGATAACAAGAACAGTGGGTAGAGCTGTATTTTTGGAAAAACGGAAGAGCAGTGGTCCTGCTCCCGAAATTTTGCCAATTAGCTTCAAATCACCTCGGATCAACTTTCCAAATCGGCTTGCGTTGATGACAGGATTAAGGATTCAGGCTCTCCAGCTTTCAGCGGTTAGGCCTCTCTAACCCAAACCATTTTGGAGCTGCACCTGAGAAGTCAGTCTGAGAGTCTTCATTTCTGCACACTAAGAAGGAAAAGCTTCCTTTACCTCCTTGGATGAAACTTGCGTGTTACAAGAACACAAACAGCTGTTGTGCCACCAAAAAAACCAACTGCCGTCATGACCCCTGATCAACCCCGCAACTAAGGACTGAGCAGAAACCGAGTTAAACAAGACTCGTAGCCACACTTGGCCTGCCATGTGGTCAGTAGCTTAGCATAAACCTAGCTCCCTTGCTGAGCTCTCCCCTCCTTATCTCGCAGACACACACACACACACACACACACACACACACACACACACACACACACACCTCCCCCTCCCCATGCATGAATGAATGTTTTTACTTGTTGTTTTGATACTAGCAAATATTGTAAAATATATTAAAAAATATTAAATGGAATAGAATTTGCTTTTAAATTACGTGACAATTGTTGAAGAAGAGAAGGAGAGAAAATAAGTGTAGGAGGCAGATTTTGTTAGCAACTTAGTGGAAGAAAAATGTTCACCGCCCACCGCCCTAGCAAAATGGGAGTGGAAGCTTTGGATAACTGGGGGCTCAATGCGTGACAATTTAAGGAGCAGTTTTCTGTGATTTGTCTGTGGATATGTGTACTGTAAAGCTGGCTGAAAACATATCCACAACCTCAAAACGTCAACCGATGACCGGCAAACAGCTGACGGGGGGGTGGCGCTGGCGAACAGTACAGCCGACGGTCTGCTGACATGTGTGCTCTAGTCTTTTTCCTTGGAACAATTTCGCCCCAAAAAGGAATAAGGGAGCCTGTGTTTGAGCTGTGCCAAAAACGGCAGGTGTTGACGTCTGCTTTTGGCTTTAACATTATTGTCGCTACACACAAGACATTCACTTTGACAACCATACAGAACAAATTGATACCACAATGCTTAATTAAAAGCAGACTATAATGCTTTATTTAGGTATTCTATATCCTCTATCCTCTACATACCGTATGTCTAATTGGACACGCTAATGATTTGTCCTTCTAATTAACGGTTCAGTAGCTAACAGTTAGCCTGATCGCTCTCAATTGAGTAAACTTGATACTGATGGACAAATAAATGTGTACCATTTATTTATTTTGTTCCTTTTTTCTCCACCAGTCTTGCAACATCAGCAAATGTAAGTGTGGGTAAATCTGTGAGCAAAGTTGAGAAGACTCAATTATCTCCTCATGTGTTGACGCTTGACAGGACGTCCACTTCCACATTACGATATACGCATTTCTGTTTTTTGTGAAAAAGCTCTATTGGTCCCTTTTTAGGGTGGTGCCCCGTTATTTACTTATTTTGTGAGTTATCTTTGCAATTATTATTACTTCTATTGATGTCAATGATGTAATTTCACACTAGCTATTAGCCAAACATTACCACTATGCCCTGCCCAACCGGAGGCAACACATTGGACATCAGAACAGTTGAACGTAGGAAAACGACATTTGGTGGAGGGCCAAAGGTCAACATCAAAACACGTCATAATCATGCAGGACAGAAGATACGCACAGAAACTATTGTTCTTCAATCTCCATGGAGAAAAAAGCAACAGCGGAGGTGATGCAGTAGGAGGGGTGGACCCAAAGTAAAGAGACAAATCAGTTGTAAGACAAGAAGCTTTGGCCAGTCAGCTGAAGCTGTTCTGCAGCTTCTGCTCTCAGTGATGGAAACCTTGGTGGGAACTGAACTTTGCTTTCCACAACTCATCAACACCTCCTGCAGAAAGCAAACTCGTCCTCACTTAGAAGCAACGTTGATTTACATTTTGTTGTCCTCCATCTCTCTGCTCACTGTAGCTCTGAACCTGCTGGTCATCATCTCCATCTCCCACTTCAAGTAGTGACATGTTTAATTTATTTGTGAAAGTGGTAGATTGAATCAAGTGTTGCTTGATTTAATTTTTCTTGTATTGTGTATTTATATCTGACTGAATGATAACATGGACGCAAATATAAATATTTATTTCCCTCCAGGCAGCTCCACACCCCCACCAACCTTCTCCTCCACTCTCTGGCTGTCTCAGATTTCTTCGTGGGCCTCTTCATGATCTTTCAAATAATGATAATAGATGGCTGCTGGTTGCTCGGTGATCTCATGTGTTCTCTTTGGTTGATTCTGTTATCCATTATTACCTCGTCCTCAGCAGGAACCATGGTGCTCATATCAGTGGATCGATATGTGGCTATTTGTTATCCTCTGCATTACTTCACCAAAGTCAAACCAAAAAGAGTTCAAGTCTGTGTTTGTCTGTGTTGGATGTTTGCTGCTTTATTTTACAGTTTGCTGATGAAGAATAACCTGCAACATCCAGGCAGGTATAACTCCTGCATAGGAGAATGTGTCTTTGAAATTGACTACATCTCCAATCTTATTGATCTAATTGTTTCATTTCTTTTTCCCATTACTGTTATTATTATTCTACATATGAGAATATTTGGGGTGGCTGTGCATCAGGCTCGTGCCATGCGGTGTGTTGTGACAATGAAAGTAACTGTTAAAAAGTCTGAATTGAAAGCAGCCAGGAATCTTGCTGTTGTTGTAGTTGTGTTTCTGTTATGCATTTGTCCATATTTTTGTTTCACCCTTACATCCCAAAATAACTTGTACACAACTTCATCTGCAACCATTGTAATATGGTTGTTTCAGTTTAACTCCTGTCTCAACCCTCTGATCTATGCCATTCTCTACCCCTGGTTCAGAAAATCAATTAAGGTCATTGTTACACTTCAGATACTGAAACCTGGTTCCTGTCGGACCAACATGCTTTAGAGACACACTGCATGGGTCGATATTTAAACCTTTAGCCTGGACAGTAATTTGCAGAATTTTTTTCATCCTGCAACTATTTAAGATATCAATTTTCACCTTGTACCTTATGAACTTATTCAGTGTGGAAGGTGCAATCACATAAAGACGAGAAAAGAGTCTGTAAAATATATTTAAAAATATTAAATGGAATAGAATTTGCTTTTAAATTACGTGACAATTGTTGAAGAAGAGAAAATAATTGTAGGAGGCAGATTTTGTTAGCAACTTAGTGGTTTTCAAACCTTTTCTGTCCCGACCCACTTTTGAGGAAGAAAAATGTTCACCGCCCACCGCCCTAGCAAAAATATGCTTGTTTTATTTTTATTGAAATAACACTTTGTGACTCCTTCATCTATAATTTTACAAAAAATTGCGCTCGGGTAGCTGAGGGAAATTGATCACTTTGAAGTGAACCAGATTATTCCATCAACAAATACAAGTAAAATGTACAACCATCATGTTAGAAAAATTCAAATAGATTAGTTTCTATGTAAAACATTACAAATATTTAGCGGAAAATAGTTCATTGTGGCTGTAATGAACCTGTTTTCACTGAACATCTTTTCAAGATGACAATAACAACAGTCTCACAACTCATCAACACCTCCTGCAGAAAGCTAACTCGTCCTCACTTAGAAACAATGTTGATTTACATTTTGTTGTCCTCCATCTCTCTGTCTTTGTCTCAACCCTCTGATCTATGCCATTCTCTACCCCTGGTTCAGAAAATCCATTACGGTGATTGTTACCCTTCAGATTCTGAAGCCTGGTTCCTATGGGACCAACATGCTTTAGAGACATGCTGCATGTCTAGAGAATAGAATTTCATTTATGGTGCCTATTAATCAAGATTTCCCTTTTCACCTCAAATTATTGGGCCAGAACAAAAGGTAAACCCTCTTTCTTTAAATGTAAATAAATACATTTAATACATGAAAAATAGATTGAAAGTAAAATCTTGTATTACATGTTTTTAGCTGACCATTTTCTTTCCAAAGCAACTTCTATTTCATTCACAACCCATGTTTTTTGCATTTTTGCCTGGGGAAAAATTATGGATTGGGTGTCTAGTTCAAGAACGCCTCAGCCTTGTGCAGCCAGGGTTAGAACCACTGACCTCCAACTTTCCAGCACAACCTGTCCACTCCATGAACCACTGTCCCTGATCGCTATATATAAGTAGAAATGGCAGACCCGGCGGCTCCCACACATGGGTCATGGGTAACCTATGTATAAAGCCTGCAGTGTGCAATGTCCAATCAGCATAAAGCGGGCAGGCCGTGATTGGTTTGGCTTATTAAAATCCTGTAACAACCAAAGTGAAATGTATTGAATTTTTCCCACCTTAGCTTTAGGTGAGTTGATTCAGGTGTTTTAATCATAATCATTGATCAAATTTACAGTATGCCGAACATTCTGAATGAATATGAAGAACGCAGACCATTAGCATGCTATTCCTCCATTTGGGAGCCAGGATAGGAAAAAGTCACGATCTTGCTCAGTGTTTTGATCTCAGTGAGGGAGGAACAAGCAACTTGGCAGATGCAGAGCAGAGTGCGCGGGTTGGGATGTAGGGTTTGACCATGTCATGGATGTAGACTGGACCCGATCCATTTACAGAATGGCGACTCTAGCAGTGTGGAGTTTCTCTGAGACAGCAAGGAGAGCAGTCTCTGTGGAATGGCCTGCCTTGAAGCCTGACTGGTGGAGGTCAACCCACATGGAAAGAACCTTATATGTGGATATATGCACATATATGAAACCTATATGCAGTATATATGTACATATATACTGCATATAGGGTACATATATGCTGCATATATGCGTATATATGCTACATATAGGCGACCTATATGCGGCATATATATTGTCATATATGCGGCATATATATTGTCATATATGCCCATATATGCAGCATATATGGGCATATATGCAGCATATATGCGCATATATGCAGCATATATGTGCATATATGCCACATATATGCGCATATATGCCACATATATGCGCATATATGACAATATATATGTTGCATATATGCCACATAAAGGCTAAATTGTGGTGCTTATATGTGCATATACAGACCATATAGGTCTCCTGTATTTCTTATATCCACATATAAGCCCAATGTACACCCAATGTACAAACAAGATATGTCTTATATGGCTCATGGCAGGATCTGGTCATTATGTAGCTCATATCTCACTGTCATACTGTCATACATGATGCCTAGCTCATATTATTATCAAAGCATTAATTAAGAACTAACTATAATAAAAATTCTGCAAGAACTTGTGTAAATGCAAACACGTGAAATTAGTATCACATGTAATGTGATGGTATGGAATTTAACTATGGCAATTAAGTGAGCGGAGATGGAAAGCTATGATGGCTATACAATTTCAAATATTTCTTGTATGAAGATAGTGGTAAAGAAGATGTATGAAGATAGTGGTAAAGAAGAAAATGTATAACAACATCACTCGTGTTTTTCTTTTATTTTGTCAATCAAGCCTTTTTTTTGCAATGTCACTTCCACACATTCACATTAATGCAGTTTCTAAATGGCTGAAAGGTCATTAGTCTAAATGTAGCAAAAAAAAGTAATCATCATCCCATATCTATCTGAGCATTTCACTGTGGTTAATTAATTTTAACACAATGTCAACATTTCCGTACACGGTTTTAACGAAGACACATGTCTTTAATTTGAGATACTTGTACAGCTCCGCTACAGCGTCGCGTGCGAATGACGTCATCAACCGCGCTGGGCCGCTTGTGGATGACGTCATTCACATGCAGCTGCGATCGTATCTTTCGCGCCGAAAGATAACGGCTGGGACTAAGTAAAAAGTAGTAAAAATGGAGACATAGCGAAACGCTGATGTCTCCATTTTTACTGCTTTTACTACTTGAATGGACTGAGGGTGATGATAGTGGGGCGCATAGTATTTTGGCGATTGACTGTGTCCGGAACTTTTCAGTTCAAGATTTTTTTGCCTCGACTGAACAAAACGAGAAGCTGGGCGAAACGGCCGCCAACCCTGGCCGGTTCACCCAGCCAAATTGACGTGGCAAGTAAGTTATGTTACATTCTTTATGTATATATTACATTAAATTTGGCTCGCACGTAAAGAAGTGTAAAATGGATCTTGTTACCTGACTAGCTTAGCATGCTGGCTGTTAGCTACATTAGCAAACATTAGCTATTTGCTAATGTTAATGTTAAGTCTCTTAATTCGGCAGGGGAAGACTGAGAAGGCTTAAAAAAAGGTAACTGACTGCACCAATTGGTGCTTTAGTTTAAGTTATCTCCCCTCTCTTGTTTCTTAATGTGTATGTTTGTAGGTTTGTAATTGTGTCATCTATGATGATTTAATGTGCTTTGCCAAGATATATGTGCAAGGTGGTGTAACGCAAGTTAATAAGAGTTGGGCTAAAAGTCAGTGTCTTGTGGGTTGACAGTAAAAAGGGAGGGTCTTCCAAAAATAAGCACCAGGAGGGTGAGAAGCAGGAGGAGGGTCATGACAGACTTTCAAAGAACAAGGTACACTACCTGTCTGCATCCTGTGTGTGTGCTGTTACATTACATTACAATACATTCATGGTTCCTCTGTTTCTCCCTCTCCCTCCAAAGGTTGTCGTGAAAAAGAAAAATGTTTCTAAATACGAGACAGGAGGAGGAGGAGGAGAAAGTGGATGATGAGGCGCGTCATGACACAAAGAACAAGGTACACTACCAGTCTGCATTCAGTGTGTGTTATTAACTAAGCTATAGAGATTTTTATGTTTGGATAGTTAGTGGTAATATGTAATTTACTTGCCCCACATGCATAAAATTGTTGAAAAGATATTTTTCTTCTCTAACAAGACTGCGGCAACAACTAAAAACTCAGCGAAACCACAGGTGAATAACATTATGTAGTAAGGATGAGTATAAACTGTATGCTTTGTAGGATCCAATTATGGCACTTTTCCACTGCATAGTACAGCATGGTACGGCTCGCTTTAAATGGTACCTGGTCTGTTGATGTTCTAAGCGTACCGTAACGGTACTTTAAACGTGACATGAACACACTGAAGTGGTACTTCTGTGCCGTACTGAGACGAGTCGTACCACGCAGTGGAAAAGCAAAGCGAGCCGAGCCGAGGCGTTACATGCAGTGGAATAAATCATGTTTGTGTGCGGGCATACCATCGCTTTTTTACTTGCTATTTTTGTATTTCCTTGCACCTCAAGAAAATGTGATGTGTGTGTGTATATATATAAAAAAAACTCTTGCTTACTCCACCTTCATTTTACCCGCCTTTCATAATAATTTTGAAATATTACTTTAAGGTGGGAAGCCAACCAGAGGGGACGGGGAGCAGCTGGTTGCCCTGGATAAAATTAAAAAGGCAGCCATTATTGGTGAGTAAATGCATAAAGTGTTGAGAAGGGAAAACAAAACTTTTAAGACTTTATAAGTTCACCACTTTAACCATAGCCTACTTGTATCAATGTATATTAGGCATCAATGGAGACTGGATAAGGGTAGGGCACCCATTATTGTTACTGTATCTGCTTAGCACCTATAATACTAATTCATTGCTTGCTCACTTTTTGATCCCACCTTTCCTTTTCTAAAGCCACATTTCTGGGGTATTGCCCTTAATGTGCTGTACGGTGTGTAGTCCTCTATTTTGTAGAACATATATTGTTGCAAATAACCTCATGGCATATTGTTGTTGTCTGAAGTGTTCATAAATAATATATATTGTGTGTGTGTGTGTGTGTGTGTGTGTGTGTGTGTGTGTGTGAAACAAAAGGTCTTGTTTGCTCAAAGCCCAGCCCAGAGAACACGGAATGTGTTTAAAAAGTCAGGATTTGTTAATTCAGAACAGATAGCTGAATGCCATTCGCTCATTATTGTTACAATATTATTATATTGTCTAATTATTTTTGTCTTCTCTAGATGCTACATTGAAGAAATGGCCGGCAGCCAGCCGAGGGCAGATAGGAACAGCTATAAATTCCAAGCTCGCAGAGATGCGAAGATCCATGAAATGTTTTTTTTTTTTTTGTTGTTGTCATTTTTGTACATTTTGATAGTCCTTAAATAAATAATGTAAATTTCCACATTTTGGGCTTTTATTTTTGTTTCCTAGTTTGGATTTTAATAATTTTACTTATAGGTGGACATATGTACATATATGTACCTATATAGGTACATTTATGCATGTATATATATGTGTACATGTATGCGTGCATATATGTGGGCTTATATGTGGCGCATGTATGCGTGCATATATGTGGGCATATATGTGGCGCATGTATGCGTGCATATATGTGGGCATTTATGTGGGCATATATGTGGCGCATATATGCGTGCATATATGCGTGCATATATGTGGTGCATATATGCGTGCATATATGTGGCGCATATATGCGTGCATATATGTGGCGCATATATGTACATATATAACATATAGGAAAACGGCCAATTTTATATATGTCACATATATATATGTCGCATATATGCGCGCATATATGTGGCGCATATATGTACATATATATTATAACATATAGGAAAACGGCCAATTTTATATATGTCACATATATCAATTACCTATATCAAAACATATATTAAAACATATATGTTTATATAGGTTCTTTCCATGTGGGAAGAAGGTTCTTACGGTGGAGATAGGAGGAGAGTTAGTTATAGATTGCACGTTCCATAGTTTTGGACAGAAGGGAAAGAAGAGATACCGGTCTGTAGTGGTTTTCTTGAGAAGGGTTGAGGATGGACTTCTTCAGAGAGTTGTGAAAATAGCCTAACAGTTAATAGAGCATTATTAATGAGACAGGTGAGGAACAGATTAAGAGCGATGGAATGGGGTCAAGAGGGCAGGTGGTGGGACAGGCAGAGGTTACCAAGGTATGGATTTGGTTAGAAGACAGGGGGGAGTCAGGTAGAACGAGGTAGGTTAGAAAAATAAAAGCGTACGTCACCTATATTTAAAATAGCTGACAAATTCTCTTAGAAAAAGATTGGAGGGGGGAGGAGGACTGGGGGTTGGAGGAGGTTTGAGATAGAAAACGAGGACTCAATTCTGGATTGGTAGAAAGAACTTTTGGCACCAGACATAGAAGCAGAAAAAAGGAGAGAAGAGACAGGCAGGAGTCTGGAGTGGCAGAGAACCTGAGACTGGAGCAAACAGGAGAGCATAAATAGTACACAAGCTGGTGGCGCGAAGGAGCGGTTGTGTTAGTTCCTGGTTGGTGAACTGACAATCTGGCAGGGATTGTGTGGAAGGCTAGAGAATATAAGGCCTGGAGGTGATTAGCGAGATGCCTTTCAGCCGTGCAGATCAATTGGTGGGAGTGGCACCGCCCAGACCAGGACAGGTACAGAGTTAGCTGATGGGGCGGGGTCGTTGGTTATACAGAGTGGAAGAGAGTAGTAGATCAAGAAGTGATCAGAGACGTGAAATGGAGTTACAGTGCGGTTAGTGGTAGAGCAGTTTCTAGTGATGATGTAGTCATGGTGATTGCCGGCTTTGTAAGTAGGAGAGGGATTGAGTGACAGTGCAAAAGAAGAAAATAGGAGTAAAAGGTCAGATGACTTCCCTGTCGGGATGTTAGGAGGATGAGCGGATGGCCATTTTCACTTGTAACAAGTAACAACCTGGACATGTGTGGAGCGGGTGGGATAGGTAAGAGGAGAGGTTATGATGAAGAGCAGATCTAGCCTGAGGGCCGTAGTATCTGCGGAAAGATATTCAAACAGGTACAGATACAGGGGTCAAACACATTATTCCAAATTAGCATGAAAAGGCGCCGCACTCAGCTGCCCCGAAGACTCCCGTCTTTGTCCGGCTCGTCTTGACACCCACGAAAGACTCCCTTGTCTTTGTCCTGCTCGTCTTGACACCCACGAAAGACTCCCTTGTCTTTGTCCTGCTCGTCTTGACTCCCACGAAAGAGTCCCTTGTCTTTGTCCTGCTCGTCTTGACTCCCACAAAAGACTCCCTTGTCTTTGTCCTGCTCGTCTTGACTACCACGAAAGACTCCCTTGTCTTTGTCCTGCTCGTCTTGACTACCACGAAAGACTCCCTTGTCTTTGTCCTGCTTGTATTCGCAAACGCTGAAGCTAACGATTCACCCAACCTAGTTAATTACTCCCTCTTAAGTGGAAGTCGGCTACGGCTGCGCTGACCACTCCACCGTCGCTAGGAAACAAAAGGGTTGATTGCCCTCAGCCGAAACTCCTCAAAATGCAAAACACTGAGCACCTTCACACCCTAATCAGTGAACATTCACCATGTGTATTTTTGACGAACTGAGAGTTTTCAATGATTCAAGTCTGCTCTGCTTCAGAGAGAAAGCAAAACAGAGTTAGATCAGGTTAAACTTAGCAAAGATAGGAGGGCACACTAGCTGTGTTGTCGGAAGGCCTAGTAGTCGAGATGCACACATCCAAGTGTAGAAGTCGCTACAGAAGCGCCATGTGTGCCAGTGACGTGCGGTGAGGTTTGTGGCTGTGGAGGCACTGACTCTTTCCAAGTCAGATTCACAAATAGATGAATTCCACAGAGTAGCGTAAATTCACCATTAAACTGGCTGCTTGCACATTGACTAATGGTAATATCCTGTATCAGCAATCTTTACACAGAAATAGATAATGGCCATATTTGGGCAAGGAAGACTGGTAAATTTATAGCGGCACAGCTGTGGTATTGTTGTCCGGGTGGAAATCGGGAGAAATTCGAGAGAAAGGTCGGTCCGGGAGATTTTCGGGAGGGTCCTTGAAATTCGGGAGTGTCCCGAAAAAATCGGGAGATTTGGCATGTATGTTAATTATCCTAAAAACCCAATGTCTCCCCCATATCAGAATGGTTTGACCCAACCTGGCACACGCTGCTGAAAACATGGACGGTCGAGCCGGCAAAAAAAACGACACTCCGATGCATTAAAAAAGTCCCTTCAAAATAAAATCAGAGGATAAATCTTTTTTTTTTTCTCTAATTTTTATTTTCCCTTGCAAAGTGGGTCACGACCCACCAGTTGAGCATCACAGGTCTAGCTAACCTATTATCTTTCTCAGCAAAGCATGTAATAGTTCTACATAGTTGCCACGATTAGAAGAGGTGGTACTCTCATTGTTACCGCAAAATGATAATTCCTGTTTGGCTAGGAAGCAAATTCCATTAAGGAGGTCTTTTAAAAGCTCTCGGTTTTCCTTTACCGTAGCATTGTGGACGCTAATATTTAGCCTCTGCTGTTCGTCCAAAGCCAAATCTATCCTTGCACTTCCAAAAGTTTTGGCACCAATTTGGCTTTGAATGTGAGTAGTTGAACTCTCGTGTCTACTGAGGCAAAGCCAGTCTTTTCGGTTGTACCACTCTGTTTGAAAAGAACGTGTTATCTCCTGTCCCGTTGTTTGAAGCAAATCCTTCAGCTCCATCATGAGTCTTCAATTATTTATCACTTCCAGTTTTGATGCAAAGTCCAGTTTTGAGAACTGTTATAGCTTATTTATATAATCTTCCATTTTCACTGACAGAGAAAAAAAATAAACGCACTTTCGCGTTACTTCAACACTGTTAGTTTGCATATGCTAGAAGAAGGATAGCAGAACAAGCCAGTTTGTTCACACACGCCCTCTTCAGTGATGCAGAGGTACTGCCTCACACTGCAGTGAAATAGCTGTAAGGGGGAGGCTGACGTCTAGCTGGCTTCCTTCCTGCTTTTTCACCCTGGGATTTTGTCAGATCAACATGTTATAAATATAGGTGGAATACATGACCCAGACTATGGAGTCTACGGAAATATAATAATAGTTTGTACAAACATTTCATTGGTGACATATAGAGTCATTACACAACATCAAATTGAGCAAAAACATGAGCAGCTCAACCGGGTTTGTGAGCGATTGCGCAATCCGAGAGGAAGCACCGCACGTCGCTGCCGGCTCGCCGTATTTCGACAGGAAAATACACAGCGATTCAGCGATATCACCTATAATTATCATTGGATTGATTGGAATCTAATAGTTACACTTCTATCACAGATCAGTGGACAAATATATTAAATATATAAATATAAATATATATATATATTTAATATATCTGGGTGCTGATCTGGGTCCAGCTGTTTTAACTCTAGTTTCTACGGCAGTAGGTTTTTTCTCTTACCGATTTTGGGTCGAGTCGAGCAGGACACTGCCGGTGTTCGCTCTTTTTATGTTGTTAAACAGCGCGTTGGAGACTCACCCCGATAAGAGCACAGCGTAGGGCGGCGAAGGGAAAGCCCAAATCTCAATGTATTTTCTGGAATTATAATATCACTCATTAACTTTATTAGTGATGGGACCGAGCCAAGTGGAGAGGACGTGCTGGAAAAATATATTTTGTGCAGATATATTATTTTACAAATATTACCAGAATATAATCCAAACAAATTCAAATATTGACTATTTGTAAAATTTGTTTTTAATATAATAAAGAAAATAAAGTTTTTTTTTTCAGTTGCTCATGGTGGGGCCCCATTGCCCTCTGTGGACCAGCCGCCAGAAGTTGTTGTTCTTCAATCTCCATGGAGAAAAAAACAACAGCAGAGATGATGAGATAGGTGGGGTGAGGTGGACCTAACGTAAAGAGACAAATCAGTTGTAAGACGAGAAGCTTTGGCCAGTCAGCTGAAGCTGTTCTGGAGCTTCTCCTCTCAGTGATGGAAACCTTGGTGGGAACGGAACTTTGCTTTCCACAACTCATCAACACCTCCTGCAAAAAGCCAACTCGTCCTCATGTTGAAAGAATGTTAATTTACATTTTGATGTCCTCCATTTCTCTGCTCACTGTAGCTCTCAACCTGCTGGTTATCATCTCCATCTCCCACTTCAAGTAGTAAAATGTTTTTTTCATTTATTTGTGAAAATTTGTGAATTTAAACATGTGTTGCCTAATTACAAATTTGTAGATTTTGCTAATTCTTTTTTCTCATTCTATTGTGTATTTATATCTAACTGATTAATGCCATGATCATTGATCCCAAAATCAATATTTGTTTCCCTCCAGGCAGCTTCACACCCCCACCAACCTCCTCCTCCTCTCTCTGGCCGTCTCAGATTTCTTCGTGGGCCTCTTCATGATCTTTCAAATAATGATAATAGATGGCTGCTGGTTGCTCGGTGATCTCATGTGTTCTCTTTGGTTGGTCCTGTTATCCATTATTAGCTCGTCATCAGTAGTAACCATGGTGCTCATATCAGTGGATCGATATGTGGCTATTTGTTATCCTCTGCATTACTTAACCAAAATCCAACCAAAAAGCGTTAAAGTCTGTGTTTGTCTGTGTTGGATGTTTGCTGCTTTATTTAACAGTCTGTTGCTGAAAAATAACTTGCAACAACCAGGCAGGTATAACTCCTGCATAGGAGAGTGTGTCTTTGAAATGAACTACATCGCTAATCTTATTGATCTAATTGTTACATTCATTTTTCCCATTATTGTTATAATCATTCTATATATTAGAATATTTGGGGTGGCTGTGTATCAGGCTCGTGCCATGCGGTCTCACATTGCAGTTGTTAAAAACAAAATAACTGCCAAAAAGTCTGAAATGAAAGCAGCAAGGAATCTTGGTGTTGTTGTAGTTGTGTTTCTAATATGCGTTTGCCCATATTATTGTTTCGCTCTTACATCCCAAAATAAGTTGTACACAACTTCATCTGTAACCTTTGTAATATGGTTGTTTCAGTTTAACTCCTGTCTCAACCCTCTGATCTATGCCATTCTCTACCCCTGGTTCAGAAAATCAATTAAGGTCATTGTTACACTTGAGATACTGAAGCCTGGTTCCTGTCGGACCAACATGCTTTAGAGACACGCTGCATGGGTCTAAACATAAACCGGCTGAACAGCAATATGCTGTATTTTATTCACCTCAAGCAAGATTTCCTTTTTACCTCAATTTTGCCAGAGTTTACAATTTTCTTTCTCAGGTCGCTGGACAGACCTACAAGAACATGGTACAACTGTGTTGTACAACACTATCCCCTCTGGTTTTTCCTTTTGTTACCCTGCTGCTGCTATCCTTCATCATGAAACTATTCAGTGGGGCAAGAACTTGTGAAAAAAATTGAAAAAAAACATCAAATGTAATAGAGTTTTGCTTTCGGATCATGTGACTAAATGTAAATAAACTAATTTAATACATGATAAATATATTGTATCGATGAATAAAATTATAATCTTTTATTACTTAATCTTTTTATTGAAATTAGGGTAATCAGGGTTTACTGATTTTTCCATAGCAGCATGTTATGTAAGTAAGCTATCGTATAAGTGAGTCACTATATCGACCCACAAAGGGAGTTTTAATATTTCTTAAAATGATGGATTAATTTAAATGGATCATGAATTAATTACATTACACTATACAAATAATATTGCGAGGAAAAACTGGAAAACTTAAACCTTAGAATATGCAACATGGCGTTGATGCTTTCTAGTTGATATTAATATATTGTAAACAAAACATCTGCACCTCAATCGCAGAGATAGGCTAATAATGTTCATAACTTTCACAACTATAGCTGTTATAAAGTTCAAAGTGGTGCTTCAATGTATATGTTATATATTTGCCTAACAACAACTAAGTTAGCCGGAAAATTTTCAGGATGAGATGACGTAGATCAGACTTTTTGGTTCCCTCATGCAAGTTTGGCTATACCCCCAATTTATTTACAAGACGACCGTCTTGAGCCGCAACGTTACGTGATGAAGACCACACGCTGCAGCCGAGCATCGACTGTCTCTCATACTGTCTGAAACACTCTCTCACCTTACATCTTCTGCCGCAAACTAAAGACACACTTCTTCAGACTATCCCTTAACTAAAAACTCATATATTACATTGCGTCACTAAAATAGTACTTATAGTGGCTCTTATCTATAACAAGTTGTAAATTGGCCTATTTGATGAAATTGCACTTTCTTAGGTATGGGCCTGGAGTTTGACACCCATGGACTAGAGAGTCACGCCCCCCAGTTTGAGAAACATTCATCATTATCCAAAGTGATAAAGTCACTAAGAGAAAAACACTCGATAACATCGCGACTCTTTGCTCCTAAATGGTGGAACAAGCTAATCTAATGACATCAGGAGCGCAGAGAGCCTATACACCTTTCACCGCAAACTAAAGACACACCTCTTCAGACTATACCTTCACTATCACTTCAACTGTACTTAAAATAGCTCTAATCTATAGCAAGTTGTAATTTGGCTTGTTTAACCATTGTTAGTTTCGTCAACGAAAACTAGGACGAAAAATGTTCGTCAACAGCCTTTATCACATGACTAAGACGTGACGAAAACGGATCTTTGAAAATAAAAACTATGATTAAATCTATTCTAGCTTTTGTTAACGAGACGAGACACAACAAACCACGAAAAGTGGTCGGTGGCAGGTTCCTTTGTCAGAATGGTAGGTCGCGGTGGTCGGTAGGGTCAGAAAAATAAGGGTCCAGAACAATAAGTGACGATGCGGCCGACGGGGAGGCTGCGCGGGTGTTATGGGACGGGCGCGACTCGGCAATCTCCTTGTGATTCCTCCCACTCTGGTCGGTATCAGCTTTTGCTTCAGAGCAACAGCAACAGCTACTTGCAAGTAGCGCAGCGTCTTAAATAAAGTGATATGTCTTAATGCGAAGCTTTAGAAATAAACACAAAGGGATTCTGTATTTTCGACAACTAGTTCAAAAGACACAAAACATAGTGATGATAGGAGGCATGGCAACGCTAAATCAATAAAACCCTGAGAAGGAAAGAGAAAAGGAGCATTTAAATAGGGCTGCAACTTTTCGTGATCGACTAATCTATCGATTATTTACCAGAGTGTAGGAGCGCTTTTGGTTAGTACTAAAAGAGAGACAAAAACACAGCTTTAATTATCACGTTGGTGGTGGTGGGGTGAGTCGGCATCCCAGTGCCGGTTGCTCCAGCTCGTACGTTCAATTGTGTGTTTTTTGACGTTTTAGAATGCCTACTCGAGAACACAAAAAGTGGGTTGAGCTGTATTTATGGGAAAATGGAAGAGGCGTGGTCCTGCTCCAGAAATTTCGCTAATTAGCTTCAAATCCCCTCAGATCAACATTCCAAATCGGCTTGCGTTGATGACATGATTAAGGATTCAGGCTCTCCAGCTTTCAGCGGTTAGGCCTCTGTAACCCAAACCATTTTGGAGCTGCTCCCGAGAAGTCTGGCTGCCCCAGTCTTCACTTCCGGCCCAAGCAGCTCACCAAGAAGGAAAAGCTTCCTTTACCCCCTTGGATGAAACAGCTGTTGTGCCACCAGGAAGTCAATCCCCAATCGACCCCGCAACAAAGGACCAAGCGGAAACAAGACTGGAGGAAACACAGCAAACCCTAGTATGGCTATGTCTAGGCAGAAGTTAGATTAGCATGTGTCGTTATTTTTGTTTTGATGTTTACTGCATTGTTTAATGAGAGATTGTGTATGTTTATGAACTGCGTGACGTGATGAAGGTAACTGCTTATGTGTCCTGTATAAGATCGGATTTGCTTTGAGTCTTTGTTCTTTCTTTAGATTTCTAATTTACTAAATACACATATAGAGTTAACTACGGACAGAGGTTTCACTATGTGAGGAAAACAGGAGTTGTACAAAAACAGCCTGCTAGCAACACCTCAGCCAGCTCATAGCCACACTTGGCCTGCCATGTGGTCAGTAGCTTAGCTTAAAGCTAGCTCCCTTCCTGAGCTATTCCCTACTTATCTCACACACAGCCACTCAAACCTCACCCTCCACATGCATGACAGAATGTTTTTACACTAGCATACTGTTTTGATACTAGCATATTGTTTAATTGTACAACATCAAAATCATAGTCATCTCTAGCTAGAAGGAAGATGAGCACGGAAACTATTGTTCTTCAATCTCCATAGAGAAAGAAACAACAGCAGAGGTGATGCAGTAGGAGGGGTGGACCCAAAGTAAAGAGACAAATCAGTTATAAGACAAGAAGCTTTGGCCAGTCAGCTGAAGCTGTTCTGCAGCTTCTCCTCTCAGTGATGGAAACCTACGTGGGAACTGAACTTTGCTTTCCACAACTTATCAACACCTCCTGCAGAAAGCCAATTCTTCCTCACTTAGAAGCAATGTTGATTTACATGTTGTTGTCCTCCATCTCTCTGCTCACTGTAGCGCTCAACCTGCTGCTCATCATCTCCATCTCCCACTTCAAGTAGTCAAATGTTTTATTTTTTTGTGAAAGTGTGTGAAACAAGTGTACCTTAAATTAGAATGTTGCCAATTTGATTTTTCTTGTTGCTTAATGACAGACTTGTGACAACTAACTAAACTATTTTTTCTTGTATAGTGTATCTTATATCTGATCGCTTAATGGCAAAAAAACTAATGCTAATATCTACATCTGTTTCCCTCCAGGCAGCTCCACACCCCCACCAACCTCCTCCTCCTCTCTCTGGCCGTCTCAGATTTCTTCGTGGGCCTCTTAATGATCTTTCAAATAATGATAATAGACGGCTGCTGGTTGCTCGGTGATCTCATGTGTTCTCTTTGGTTGGTTCTATCATCCATAATCACTGCGGCCTCAATTGGAACCATGGTGCTCATATCAGTGGATCGATATGTGGCTATTTGTTATCCTCTGCATTACTTCACCAAAGTCAAACCAAAAAGAGTTCAAGTCTGTGTTTGTCTGTGTTGGATGTTTGCTGCTTTAATTAACAGTCTGCTACTGAAGAATAACCTGCAACAACCAGGCAGGTATAACTCCTGCATAGGAGAGTGTGTCACTGAAATTAACTACATCTCTAGTCTTATTGATGTGATTGTTTCATTCATTTTTCCCATTACTGTTATTATCATTCTATATATTAGAATATTTGGGGTGGCCGTGTATCAGGCTCGTGCCATGCGGTCTCACGTAGTAGCTGTGAGAACGAAAGTAACCGCTAGAAAATCTGAAATGAAAGCAGCCAGGAATCTTGGTGTTGTTGTAGTTGTGTTTCTGATATGCATTTGCCCTTTTTTTTGTTTCACTCTTACATCCCAAAACAACTTGTACACAGCTTCGTCTGTAACCATTGTAATATGGTTGGTTCATTTTAACTCCTGTCTCAACCCTCTGATCTATGCCATTCTCTACCCCTGGTTCAGAAAATCAATTAAGGTCATTGTTACACTTCAGATACTGAAGCCTGGTTCCTGTCGGACCAACATGCTTTAGAGACACGCTGCATGGATCAAAATTCAAACCTTTAACCTGAACAGCAATAAGATAAAAGAGATGTTTTTTCAGGTCCTTGAGCAGACCTGCAATAACCTGGTACAGCTGAATTGTACATTACTATCCCCTCTGGTATTTCCCCTTGTTACCCTGCCACTTCTATCCGTTGTCATGAACTGATTAAATGTGGAAAGTGCAAGAACATGTAAAATCTTGAAACAGAGGCCAACACCTGCAATATGTGAAAAAAACATCAAAATGGAATAGATTATGCTTTTACATATGTAACATTTGTTATATTGGACATCGTGAATGAATGAATGAATTATATTATAAATATATTGTATCTATAAACAAAAGTATCCATTTTTAAAATATATTTAATGGCAATCAAAGTTCTCCACAAAAGCATGTTATGTAAGTCATGATATTTTAACCAAAATATGAAATCTCCCAAGAGTCACGTAACCATTGAGTGTGTGCTGGTTTGGTTTGTGTTTTAGAGGGTCTTCCTCTAACAAACACTCTGGCCCTAATTTTTTTTCTAGCACCGAGAACCGCTAACCAACCTCTTTTACCTCCTCGGCCACATGACGTCTCACCCAGGCATCGGCGTGAAAGAGTGATGTATTTATACATGTGGTGCCTTAGATCACATTCCTATAAAGACTGGAACTTGCTTCTACTTCTGGGTCTGCGTTTGCGTCTTGTGTCGACAGACTCGTTTCAATTCATGGTTGTAATGCCTAGTTTATGCTTCTGCGTTTTGAAACGCAGATAAATAAAGTTGAAATATTTGAATTTTCAACGAAAAATTCGGCTGACGCTATATTGCGAAAGCCAATCAGCGTTAAGATGCTGCGCTAGTCATCACTGCTGTCCTGCTGCCACAGCATGAATACACTTTATTAAACAGCTGTTCACCGGAGACACACAGGCAGCGGAGACTGAACGCCTGTAGGTTAGCTTATGTCTAACCGAGAGACGCTGGCACTAAGCCGATTCAACAGGTCATCTGTCTTTATTAGGTCCTCAGCCGAATGAAAGCGGGGGGGAGGGGGTGCAGACATTGCTGTCCACAAGGGGGGCGGTGTGCGTGCGGACGCATAAACAACCGGCGCGGTGGGAGGGAGGTGTTGCGAAAGACCAAACTGCTGACAAGCGGCTAAAACAGCCAGAGAAAATCTGTCATATCTTTAGCTTGCTAGCTAGCGTTTATGGCTAGCCTTCACTTGCCTGCGGGGCTGACTCATACACAGATATAAACTGATAACTTGAGATAATTAGTGAAGCAATTGTTTTCCCTTCTCTCTGTCAGACTGTCTTTGTTCTGTCACAGATCTGCTGTTAGCTAGTTTACCACCTGTATTGATTGTGCTCACATATCTCCAACATTGTTGGTTTCTGGTAGTGCTTCCATCAGGGCACAGTAGTCTGCTCCTCCCAGGTCCATCCAATCACGGCCCGATACCAGCACCTCACTCTTTAGGGGGACTTGGATATTGTGCCGAGCAGCTGGCCGCACATACCCGAAAAATCCATCTTCTGTCATGGTGGCCTCAATGCGTCGACGGATAGTCGGGGGCTGTGGGGAAGCATTGCCTGGCTGAAGAATTGGTTTAATTTCCCCATAAAAGTTCTTGTGTGAATCCTTGCATCTGGGATTTCACATCCTCCATGACCACTCGCTTGAGCGTCTCCCTCAAACTTTCCCTCTGAGACAAAGCAGGGGAGGCATGCGAGTTGTTCACAGATCATGTTACCTCAGGCTGTGTGGCTGAGTCCAGTAGTAGTGCCCGTTGGCGGAGTGCAGCCAAGTCTTCGTCTGGGTTACGGGGGGTGTACACCTTCAACGCCTGAGCAATTAGGTCTTCATTAAGCCTTAGCAGCAACTGATCTTGTAGTGGTACAGTGTCGCCGCAACCTGCAATACAGCTCTCTCAACCGTAACACAAAAAAACGTCTCTCCTGGTTTCTCCGTAGAACTGAAAAACTTGTTGATCTTAAAACTTTGTTGGTTTAGGGTTCTATCGGCATAGAGGGAGTCTAGATAACAGGATACACATCAGTATCATGGTAGCCCTTTTGTCTTGGATCACATTTGACCATGTTTCATTAACGCATCTTCTGGTGTTGTTTGTTCTTTGTAACGTCTTTCTTGTCTGTTGTGCTCTGTAGATGTGTCTCTTATAAATAAGTTTCCCCAGTGGGGATTAATTGAGTTTTCTAATTTAATCTAAATGCTCAATCCAAAAAATGAAAGAAAATAATCCCTTGTAGGGATATCCATAGGTCATAGCTCAGACTTTCATCAGTTCATATGATGGCACTTGGAAAATATTTAAACTGGCAAACACTGTTGCATGTGTCCAATTGCCAAAATATTTATTCAGTGTAACCATATAAACTTCTGGGCAGAAGGCAATAAAGCGTTGGGGAGAGGATGCCGACATCTCAATTGTTTCTTTAACTCACTGTAATAACTCACTGGAGAAAATATATTGTACCTCTTTGTCTTTCCACTGTTTTCTCCTCTGTTTAGGAAACTCTTCAACCTCCTAAACATTCTTTTAACAGTTTTTGACATTTTAAACTCTTGTCAGGGCCTCAAGACACTTTTTGAATAGCTTTTATTACTACCAAGTATCATCAAGTATCTTGTCTTACTCTGGGGGGAAATTCTTAGACACTTGTAGAAACTCTTTGTACAAGGGAACATCATAAATACGGCCCCTCATCTCGCCACGAAGTCTCTTGCATTATATTTCCAAACTCATATTGATCTTTCTTCTGCCAAAAGTTTGGAAACTTCACCACTGTTACGGCCATGTGTTCCACAGCAGGGCCTTGTAGGTGTGTATGTGCATTTTTTGATTGAGGTTGCTTGTGTGTGTGTGTGTGCATCTTCCTTTCTTCTCTAATTGACAGGATTTACCACCCCCCCCTGATTGGCTGAAGACCTCACGATCGTTAGTGGCTGCATCTGGCTGGAGCTCAAAAGGCCACCGTCCTCAGGCCCCAGTCTCTCGCTCGGCGGAGCCAGCTGCCACATCGGTTACACTGTATGGGCAGACATTTGTTTTGCCTTGTGGGTGGTTTGACTGATCTGTGGGTGTTTTAGTTTTTTTTAGTGTGGGGAGCCAGTGTGGCTAGGCTAGAGGCCCATGGGCAAACATCACCCGCAGTGAGTCTCTGTCTAGGAACACTAAGTTAGACCTGGGCGGACCACCACCTTTTTTTTGGTTAGCGTGCCAAAGCTACGGCACTATATAGGAACGAGCCTGTGTATTTTTGTTTGTTTCTTTGCTTTGGTTCTGCCTAGCCCTTCTCCCTGCAATCAGTGTGATTACAGAACAATAAAACAATCTATACACAGTCTATACACAACCAACTGTTGTGTCCTACTTGCACCACGACCCCCCCATGCACCCTGTAATTGATACGGTTGGGTCTTGAGCAGCAGTGTGTCAGCGGTCCCTCCCTTCTAGGGAGCTTGAGCGTAACAACCACACAACCAATGTCTCCAGCTGAAGAAATACTACTCACAAAACACGTATAGCTGATTTGGCCAAATAATAAAAGCAAGACTTTCCTCCCACAGAGGACAACATATATGACTTCAGAACAGTTGAATGTGAGAACAGAACATTTAGTAAGGAGTGCCAAAGGTCAACATCAAAACAGATCCTAGTCATCTCCAGCGGGAAGGAAGATGAGCATAAAAGCTATTGTTCTTCAATCTCCATGGAGAGAAAAAACAACAGCAGAGGTGATGACGTAGGAGGGGTGGACCCAAAGCAAAGAGACAAATCAGTTGTAAGACAAGAAGCTTTGGCCAGTCAGCTGAAGCTGTTCTGCAGCTTCTCCTCTCAGTGATGGAAACCTTGCTGGGAACTGAACTTTGCTTTCCACAACTCATCAACACCTCCTGCACAAAGCCAACTCATCCTCAGTTTGAAACCCTGTTGATTTACATTTTGTTGTCCTCCATCTCTCTGCTCACTGTGACTCTCAACCTGCTGGTCATCATCGCCATCTCCCACTTCAAGTAGTGACATAATTCATTTTTTTGTAAATCTGGTCGTTCAAAAAACATGTGCTGCTTAATCAATTTCTTTTATTGTTACAGAATAGTGCCATAATTATTGATCCGAATATTAATATTTCTTCCTAGTGTTGCTTAATCCAAACTTATATAGTTTGCTGATTCATTTTTTCTTTCTGACAGATATCTGACAGATTATTGCCATCATTATTCATCCGAATTTAAATATTTGTTTCCCTGCAGGCAGCTCCAGACCCCCACCAACCTCCTCCTCCTCTCTCTTGCTGTCTCAGATTTCTTTGTGGGCCTCTTCATGATCTTTCAAATAATGATAATAGACGGCTGCTGGTTGCTCGGTGATCTCATGTGTTCTCTTTGGTTGGTTCTATCATCCATTATTAGCTCGTCCTCAATAGGAACCATGGTGCTCATATCAGTGGATCGATATGTGGCTATTTGTTATCCTCTGCATTACTTCACCAAAATCCAACCAAAAAGCGTTCAAGTCTGTGTTTCTCTGTGTTGGATGTTTGCTTCTTTATTTTACAGTTTGCTGATGAAGAATAACCTGCAACATCCAGGCAGGTATAACTCCTGCAAAGGAGAGTGTGTTGTTTACATTGATTACATCACCAATCTTATTGATCTAATTGTATCATTCCTTTTCCCCATTACTGTTATTATCATTCTATATATTAGAATATTTGGGGTGGCTGTGTATCAGGCTCGTGCCATGCGGTCTCACATTGCAGTTGTGACAATGAAAGTAACAGTTAAAAAGTCTGAAATGAAAGCAGCCAGGAATCTTGGTGTTGTTGTAGTTGTATTTCTGATATGTGTTTGTCCATATTATTGTTTCACTCTTACATCCCAAAATAACTTGTACACATCTTCATCTGTAACCATTCTAGTATGGTTGTTTCAGTTTAACTCCTGTCTCAACCCTCTGATCTATGCCATTCTCTACCCCTGGTTCAGAAAATCAATCATGGTAATTATTACACTTCAGATACTGAAGCCTGGTTCCTGTCGGACCAACATGCTTTAGAGACACGCTGCGTGTGTCTAAATTTAAACTTTTAGTTGAAACAGCAATATGCTTAATTTTATTTATGGTGCATCTTAAGCAAGATTTCCCTTTACACCCCAACTCATTTTGCCAGAGTTGGCAAAAGATCAATTTTCTTTCTCACGTCCCCGGGCAGACCTACAATAACCTTGTACAGATGTATTGTACAACACTATCCCCTTTAGTTTTTCCTTTTGTTACCCTGCAACTGATATGCTTCATCATGAACCTATTCATTGAGGCAAGATCTTTTAGAAAGGAGGCAAACATCTGCGAAATGTGAAAAAAACATCAAAATGGAATAGATTTTGAATTATGTGACTAAATGTGAATAAATCTTTTGTTACTTTAACTTTTAATTGAAATAAGGTTATCAGGATTGACTGATTCTTCCATAGCAGCATGTTATGTAAGTAAGCTATAGTATATGTGAGTCATTATATCAGCCCGAAAAGGGCCTTCATTTTACTAGGGGAGTTCAAATGTCTCAAATGACCAGGGAGTCATGTGCTCCATGAATTCATTGTATTATAGTATAAAAATCTGTGAAAAAAACGTTAGTGCTAATTGCTATTGGCTTATATTCAGTAGAAAAATATGCAACATGGCATTAGTGCTAGATATTAGATATTAATGTATTTTAAACAAATCATTCGTACTTCAACCAGAGAGATAGGCTAATGATGTTCATAACTTTAACAACTACCGCTGTGTAAAGTTCAAAGTGGTGCAGCACTCGCATGGAGGTTCAGTTTATTTAAATCGAGATGTCTTCAAGCTCCAGTAAAATACTGAATGTGTCACTGTTTGGATTCTTGTCTTGTTTTATTTTGTAGTTTCATGTCTCTTTTGTTCCTGGGTAACTTCACTTCCTGCCTTGTCCTGTCTTTCCCTGTGATTGTCTGCCGTGTCTGATTGTTTCCAGCTGTGTCCAATCACCTGCACCTCCCTTTTGTATTTAAGTCCTGTGAGTCGCTTGTCTTTTGTGTCATTGCATGTTGGTATTCATAGATGTTAGAAGCCTGTTGCATGGTCCAGTGTCCCGTCCCCATGCCTTGTAAGTTTGTCGTTGTTTCAAGTCCAGTTCCCCGTCCTTGCTTTTTCCCTCCTTCCTCTTTTTTCGGGTGGAGTGGTTTTTCAGTTTAATTTTTGAAATTTTGACTATTAAAGTTCTTTTATATTTGTAATTCTCTGCGCTTTTATCCAAAACAACTTACAATAAGTGCATTTAAACAGTAGAGATACAAACTCAGAAGAACAAAAAGCGAGAAATTGCAATTTCATCAATTAATCCGTTTTACCACTTATAGGTAGGAGCCATTATAAGTACAATTTAAGTGCTACGGTTTGTTAGTGTTTTTAGTCGAGGTACAGTCTCTGTGACGGCTGGCCAGGTGAGACCTGTGCTGGAGACTCCACCAAGGCAAGCTTGGGTGAACTTGGTGATCACATCTGTCATAATAATAGCACAGACAGCTTTGGCAATGTAGAAGGGTAATGGCTGGCGAATGATAGGCGTACGCATAACCTTTGAACCTTGCAACAAATGCTTTTAGAAGCCCCAAGAAGGTGCTCGTACTGGCTAACCGGAATTTGCCAACTCACATTAGTGTTGTTTGGCCGATTTCTTTCTAATAAGGAACTTCACAAGACGTCTCTGTCCAGAGCCTCCAGTGTAATATTGCCAAACTCGAAACAGAGATATTAGGTCCCTCTGCTGTAGACTGTGAGTTCCCTCTCTCAAACTGGCTTTCCGAACTGGCCTTTTTTGGCACAAGGTGAAAGACGGCCTCTTTTAAATCAAGCTTTCCAAACGGTCGATGGTCAGTGCAAGGTTAAGACTGCAGTATCTCCTCAGACCAACGTTTCAAATTGGCTTGCGTTGATGGTAGGATTAAGGATTCAGGCTCTTCAGCATTCAGCGGTTAGGCCTCTCTAACCCAAACCATTTTCTGGCTGCTCCCGATGAGTCCGGCTTCACCAGTCTTCACTTTCGGCCAGCTCACTAAGAAGGAAAACTTCTTCTACCCTCTTGGATACAAGTTGTATGTTACAAGAGCACAAACAGCTTTTTCCCCACAAAGAAACCCAACCGTCTCCTCATGATCCCTAATCGAGCCGGGCAACAAAAGGCCAAGGGGACACCGAGTTAAACAAGTCTCGAGAAAACACAGCAAACCCTATCAATGCACAGTAAGGCTGTGTCTGGGCAGAAGTTAGATTAGCATGTGTCGTTATTTTTGTTATGATATTTAATGCATTGTTTTGCAAGAGATTGTGTATGTCAATGAACTGCATGACGTGATGAAGTGAACCGCTATTGTGTCTCACTGTTCCGCATCAGATCTGATTTACTTTGAGTCTTTTAGATTTCAAATTGACTAACCAATACACCTGTCCCTCCACACAAATGAAGTTACCTACAGAGCTGTATGAGGAACACAGGTGGTGTACAAAAACAGGCTGCTAGCAACACCTCAGCCAGCCCATAGCTGTAACAATAGGACCTATAGGTAGGAACCATTGTTTAGTTCCGTGGGTCAAACAGACTGTTGTTGTTGGAACACCGCCTGTGTAACCGGACCGAGCACGATGTACCGTACACGCTAAGTTAAGTTATTGAAGTTATAACCCAGTGGGGTGAAACTAAGAAGAGTGTACCCTTCTTTGTGACTAAGTACCACGTCATAACAATAGCCACAATCTGCTTGCCATGTGGTCAGTAGCTTAGCTTACAGGTAGCTCCCTTCCTGAGCTCTCACCTCCTTATCACACCGACACACACAGCCACTCACTCCCCCGCCCCCCCACACATGCATAAACAAATGTTTTCACTGAATGTTTTCATCAACTATGAGACTTGATTTATAGTTTAGTTTAGTTGCCCCGTTATTTATTTTGTGAATTATCTTAGCAATTATTAATACTAATTTTTATTAATTGATGTCAATGATTTTATTCCACATGAGCTATTAACCAAACATTACCCCTACGCCGTGTCCAACAGTAGGCAACATATGACTTCAGAACAGTCAAATGTAAGAACAGGACATTTGGTGGACAGAAAACAGATCATCATCACCTCCAGTCGGAAGGAAGATTAGCATAGAAACTATTCTTCAATCTCCATGGAGTAAAAACAAAATCACAGGTGATGCAGTAGGAGGGGTGGACCCAAAGTAAAGAGACCAATCAGTTGTAAGACAAGAAGCTTTGGCCAGTCAGCTGAAGCTGTTCTGCAGCTTCTCCTCTCAGTGATGGAAACCTTGGTGGGAACTGAACTTTGCTTTCCACAACTCATCAACACCTCCTGCAGAAAGCCAACTCGTCCTCACTTAGAAGCAATGTTGATTTACATTTTGTTGCCCTCCATCTCTCTGCTCACTGTAGCTCTCAACCTGCTGGTCATCATCTCCATCTCCCACTTCAAGTATTTCATTATTCGTGTTACTGGTAGATTGAAACAAGTGTTGCTTAATCCAAACTTCTAATAGATTGCTGATTCATTTTTCTTGTGTTGTGTAATTATATCTGACAGATTAATGTCATCATTATTGATCTGGATATAAATATTTGTTTCCCTCCAGGCAGCTCCAGACCCCCACCAACCTTCTCCTCCTCTCTCTCGCCGTCTCAGATTTCTTCGTCGGCCTCTTCATGATCTTTAAAATATTGATGATAGACGACTGCTGGTTGCTCGGTGATCTCATGTGTTCTCTTTGGTTGATTCTGTTATCCATTATTCTCTCGTCCTCAGTAGGAACCATGGTGCTCATATCAGTGGATCGATATGTGGCTATTTGTTATCCTCTGCATTACTTCACCAAAGTCAAACCAAAAAGAGTTCAAGTCTGTGTTTGTCTGTGTTGGATGTTTGCTGCTTTATTTAACAGTTTGCTGGTGAAGGATAACCTGGAACATCCAGGCAGGTATAACTCCTGCATAGGAGAGTGTGTCTATTACATGAACTACATCGCTAATCTTGTTGATCTAATTGTTACATTCCTTTTTCCCATTACTCTTATTGTCATTCTATATATTAGAATATTTGGGGTGGCTGTGTATCAGGCTCGTGCCATGCGGTCTCACATTGCAGTTGTGACAATGAAAGTAACAGTTAAAAAGTCTGAAATGAAAGCAGCCAGGAATCTTGGTGTTGTTGTAGTTGTGTTTCTGATATGCATTTCCCCATATTATTGTTTTGTTCTTACATCCCAAAATAACTTGTACACAGCTTCATCTGTAACCATTGTAATATGGTTGTTTCAGTTTAACTCTTGTCTGAACCCTCTGATCTATGCCACTCTCTACCCCTGGTTCAGAAAATCAATTAAGGTCATTGTTACACTTCAGATACTGAAGCCTGGTTCCTGTCGGACCAACATGCTTTAGGGACACGCTGCATCGGTCTATTCTTGAGATTTGAATTTTATTCATGGTTCGAAATAATTTCTAATTTATTTTGACCTGAATTTATTTTGTGAGAGTTAGAAAATGAGCAATTGTCTTTCTCAGGTCCCTTGGCAGACCTACAATAACCTCGTACAACTGTGTTGTCTCTTCTATTTTTCATTATGAACTGATTCTATGCGGAAGGTTCAAGCACATGTAGAAGGCGAGGCAAGCATTTGCAAAATGTGAAAGAAACATCAAAATGGAATAGTTTGTGCTTTCAAATCATGTGACAATTTAATACAAGATAACTATATTGTATCTATGAACAAAAGTCTCAATCTTTCATTATATCTCTTTGTAATTAAAGTTGTTGGGATAAACCTTTTTCGCCATAAAAGCATGTTATGTAAATCATGAATTTTTAACCAAAACATTAAATTTGAAGAAGCTCTGATTTCTTCATTGCAATGACAGATTTGGTTTATGTGTGCTGTGAAACCTCCCAAGAGTCAGTCACATAACCATTGAGTGTTTGCTGTGTTAGTTTTGTGTGTTTGAGATGGTCTTCCTCTAATAAAACACTGTCGCCTCATATTGGCCCGAAAAGGGCCTTTATTTTAGTGTTGGTTCATTTGTATTATATTACTGCTGAATGTGATGACAGCAGTAATCATTGGCAACACCGTTGGCAGAGAGATGGAGCCCTCATTGCATTCTCATGAATGTGTGTTTGTGTAAATTAAAAAGAGGAGGAAAAACTTGGGTCGCAGCCCACAGCCTCAACAATTGTAATTAAAATAACACTTTGTGACTCCTCCATTTATGCCTTTTCAAACAATGGAATATACAAATTGAAATCACTTTCAAAGAAACCAGATTGCCTTATCAGAACAAAGGAAATGCACAAACATCTTACCCAGAAAAGCGCTATAAAAGAGTATTATTATTATTGTTGTTATATCAATGCAAATAAAGTTCTATCTGTGCAAAACATACATAAAATATTAGGCAGTAAATAGCTTTTTGTAGGTGAATTTGATCTTTTTTTGCACTTGCCGTCGTTTAAAAACAACAATAATGTGGAAACTCTGCAAAACAAAATTAGTTATCTGATACTATCAGTACTAGTGGCTGCAATGAGCCTGCTTCCCTCCACAAATCTCTTCAAAACAGGTTTGCAGACTTGATACAGCCTCTCAATTCATGCTCAATGTTTAGCTTGGATTCTTTGATCGATAGGAATCAGCAGTCTGTGTACCTTTAATAATTTTGGAAGTTTTGGAAGGTTCTTTAAAAAAATAAATGATCTTCCCCAAACTATTGCAGCCTGGAGTTACAACTAAGTTATTCCACACATTCTTGGTCATCACTTTACTTGGAATACTTGCACTGATTGGAGTCAGCCAGGAATGAAATTAAATTAAATGTGTGCGTTAGTAAGCAAGGGTTTTCTGTTGACCTGGAGAGTTTTTTTCTCAAATGGCAGCCGATCTACCGGCACTGCGGTGGTGAACAACCTGGTCTACCGCACGCGCTCATTACCAGTGAGTTGCCTTTAAGGCATTCTCTGATTTTATTTTCTAAGTAAAATTAATTCAATCATTTAAGTATAGCAGCTACTTTTACAGAAATGCAATTTATGTCTTTCTGTAAATCTCACAATTGCAATCATCCGTCATCCTTTGGGCCGCACTGGACCCTCCGGTGGATAGTGGTCCAGGTGGTTACATTAATTGTTATGTTCCACCATGAATCGGGTAGGAAAACCACATTCATTCCCCCTTTAAGACGCTTAGTTAAATAGTTATAATTAAAAAGTAATCAGAATAGTGAATACTAATTACTCCTTTAAAAAGTAACTTAGTTACTTTACAGATTACTTGATTTTAAAAGTAACTAAGTTAGATTACAACGGTTATTCCAACATTTACTTTATTTAGTCGAGTAGGGGGGGGGTGTGCTGTGCTGCTGACTATCCGATGTTCTTGCTTCTCCTCCGCTTTGGATGAGCAAGGTGATATGAGGAGCCGATGTCTCTTGTAGCGCATATAGAACGTAGGGGGATAGTTCCTCCGCGGCTGCTACACCTTGTTTCCCCGCATAGATCTCCCGGATCTTTACTGTTGAATGTCCATGGACTTCGCTTTCAAACTCCAGTCCATTCCACAGGATATCATAGTTCTCATTAGGAGACAGCGAATAGTACATCGTGCAATGGGGAAGATCCACTGGTGGTTCGGTCGGGTGTAATACCTTGAACCACAGGACCTCAACGGTAAACATTTAGATCAGTTTGATCATAGTCTTCCACTCTCCCCCACTAGACCACTGCCTCGTTACTCAGTGATTGTTGAACTTCAGCTTGCAGTAACTGGTGACTATAGTAAAGGGGCGTGGCTCATCGTTGTTGTGTCCCCACTGGGATCGTTACATCCCTTTGCCATTTGGAAAATGATATTTTGGGAACACAAAATGTCTCTTCTCACCAGGTTAATCGGGAACACAGTGGAAACCAAAAAGGATTGGTCAAAACAGAGCGATATCCATTTACACAGGACTAAAATAGACAGTGGCCACTCCCCTAATTGACATGAAAATCTGTTAACTGACACGGAATTCCTTGATGGTGGCAGTGGCGTGTTTATTGTGGAATACCTAGCATAATCTCTTCCATGGATTGTCAGAGTCACCATGGGTTCTGGAAACAGGTTACCGTCAGCCGTTGGACCTGGACCCCCGTATGGCATATGTTCATGACCCGGGGCCTGATGCCGTGGGCTATGACCCTGTTGTGATGCGTATGGTGCTTGTGGTGGATAGACATCATGAGGGTAATGAGCTGGATTGGACTGAGGCCTCTGGCCCTGAGGTGGTTGAGGGCATGCGTCGGAAGAAATGTCCAGGCTGCCATCAGTTGTAACAGTTACTATTTTGTTGTCTAAACTGTCCTCCATTTAACCTACCTCGGCCACGGTTGCCCCCTCCCCACTGTCTCTTTGGTTGGCTATAGCCACCGCACAGGGGCGCCTCACTCATGGATTGTGGTTGCAGTGCATAAGGTTAGGTATAGTAAGCCTGTGGAGGAATGTGCGCGGCCTGTTGTTGTTGCCTCCATCTACACTCACCGGCCACTTTATTAGGTACCCCATGCTAGTAACGGGTTGGACCCCCTTTTGCCTTCAGAACGGCCTCAATTCTTTGTGGCATAGATTCAACAAGGTGCTGGAAGCATTCCTCAGGGAGTTTGGTCCATATTGACATGATGGCATCACACAGTTGCCGCAGATTTGTCGGCTGCACATCCATGATGCGAATCTCCCGTTCCACCACATCCCAAAGATGCTCTATTGGATTGAGATCTGGTGATTGTGGAGGCCATTTGAGTACAGCGAACTCATTGTCATGTTCAAGAAACCAGTCTGAGATGATTCCAGCTTTATGACATGGCGCATTATCCTGCTGAAAGTAGCCATCAGAAGTTGGGTACATTGTGGTCATAAAGGGATGGACATGGTCAGCAACAATACTCAGGTAGGCTGTGGCGTTGCAACGATGCTCAATTGGTACCAAGGGGCCCAAAGAGTGCCAAGAAAATATTCCCCACACCATGACACCACCACCAGCCTGAACCGTTGATACAAGGCAGGATGGATCCATGCTTTCATGTTGTAGACGCCAAATTCTGACCCTACCATCCGAATGTCGCAGCAGAAATCGAGACTCATCAGACCAGGCAACGTTTTTCCAATCTTCTATTGTCCAATTTCGATGAGCTTGTGCAAATTGTAGCCTCAGTTTCCTGTTCTTAGCTGAAAGGAGTGGCACCCGGTGTGGTCTTCTGCTGCTGTAGCCCATCTGCCTCAAAGTTCGACGTACTGTGCGTTCAGAGATGCTCTTATGCCCACCTTGGTTGTAACGGGTGGTTATTTGAGTCACTGTTGCCCTTCTATCAGCTCGAACCAGTCTGGCCATTCTCCTCTGACCTCTGGCATCAACAAGGCATTTCCGCCCACAGAACTGCCGCTCACTGGATGTTTTTCTTTTTCGGACCATTCTCTGTAAACCCTAGAGATGGTTGTGCGTGAAAGTCCCAGTAGATTAGCAGTTTCTGAAATACTCAGACCAGCCCTTCTGGCACAAACAATCATGCCACGTTCAAAGTCACTCAAATCACCTTTCTTCCCCATACTGATGCTCGGTTTGGACTGCAGGAGATTGTCTTGACAATGTCTACATGCCTAAATGCACTGAGTTGCCGCCATGTGGTTGGCTGCTTAGAAATTAAGTGTTAACGAGCAGTTGGACAGGTGTACCTAATAAAGTGGCCGGTGAGTGTAGATTAGACAGTGCATTCTCATTATGGCTTGAAAATGCCATTCCTAACATTGATCAATTATACACTGGAGTAGTATTTTGAAGTTCCGAGGATATATCTAAGAGATATAATATCCCTCCATCCCCTTTGTATCGCTACTTCCAAGTTCGGAATTATGCTAAATCAACCCCAGTTTTCCTAGTCAGCCGCAAGACCCGGTGTGTGAGAAAACTTGCCACCAGCAGTAAAAGGATTTATATCCCGAAAATTTCAAATTCTCAACTTAATTACCCAAAAGTACCATTGTCAAAATCAAAGTAGAGTGGGAAAGAGAACTTACTATGAACATACCCGATTCAGATAGGAACCAGGCCCTGGCTAGAGTCAGGGGACACCCTGAGAGATTCAAATCCACTTGGGGCTGGATCATACAATACTTTGATAAAAAGAAGACTCATTGAACACATAATCGGATTCCTAAATTTCTTTATGACAATATAATTTACTATTCAGATATGCATTCACATTACACAAGAGGGGCGAATAGTCATCAGATTTCTTTACCCCTACCTAAATCCGACTCTATGAAGAGGACCGTGTTTTATAGGTCAATTGTGCTTTGGAACAATCTTCGTGAAATCAAGGGAAAAACTTGTTTTAAAAAAAGATTAAGACTGTATTTGTTTCAACATTATAACATCGTCTGGAATGGTTGAACGAGGATGTATAATGTGTCCTGTTGTTTTGCATTATTTTTATTACTTTAATCAATCCTTTCAGAATTGTTACTTTTTCCTGTCTTTTGTGTGTATTTATATATGATATATTTGTGAGTAATTGTGAATGTGATTACTGTTTTTTTCTGTATTTTTTTTTGGACCCCAGGAAGACTAGCTGTGTCAGGGTATCGGGCTGGGGCAGGTTGCAGGCAGGACTCAAACGCAGAGGTTTCCACACAAAGTGCTCTTTATTCTCGAACTAATACAGGACGTGCTCCAACGACGACTGACGTAAGACAATGACGCGACAAAGGACAACTGGCACACAGGGCTTAAATACACAAGGGAGGTGCAGGTGATTGGACACAGGTGGAAGCAATCAGGCAATCACAGGACAGGAAGTGAAGTTACCCAGAGACACAAGACACAAGAAAGCTACAAAATAAGACAAGCAGACCCAAACCGTGACAAGCTGTCATCTCAGCGTCAGCTGATGGGGATCCTCTTAAATAAACAAAAAACAATAAAAAATAATGTTGATGTAAAATCCACAACTGGTTTCTGGTTGTCTTCACTAACCTCCTACACCGTATTTGATACTTTGTGTATACTTTAGCTACTTATACTGTGCTTTTTGGCAATTAAGGTAAGGTAAGGGTGATATATGGGGGTAGGAACTACAGTCTGTGTGTGTGTGTGTAGGGTGGGGGAAATATAAAATGTTTAACGGCATAATGTATAACTAGAGTCTGCTTTTAATAATAAACATGACTTAAAAATAAACTCTTGTTCCTCTTTGTCCTTCTCCAAAAGACCTTTTAAACTTTCTTAAAGCCCTCAGGACAGTTTGTGAATAGCATTTGTCTTTGGAGGGCAAAAGGTTAACCTCAATACACATCATAGTCATCTCTAGCAGGAAGGAAGATGAGCATGGAAACTATTGTTCTTCAATCTCCATGGAGAAAGCAACAACAGCACAGGTGATGCAGTAGGAGGGGTGGACCCAAAGTAAAGAGACAAATCAGTTGTAAGACAAGAAGCTTTGGCCAGTCAGCTGAAGCTGTTCTGCAGCTTCTCAGTGATGGAAACCTTGGTGGGAACTGAACTTTGCTTTCCACAACTCATCAACACCTCCTGCAGAAAGCCAACTCGTCCTCACTTAGAAGCAATGTTGATTTACATTTTGTTGTCCTCCATCTGTCTGCTCACTGTGACTCTCAACCTGCTGGTGATCATCTCCATCTCCCACTTCAAGTATTTCATTATTTGTGTTACTGGTAGATTGAAACACGTGTTGCTTAATCCAAACTTATAATAGTTTGCTGATTCATTTTCCTTGTGTTGTGTAATTATATCTGACGGATTAATGTCATCAATATTGATCCGAATATAAATATTTGTTTCCCTCCAGGCAGCTCCACACCCCCACCAACCTCCTCCTCCTCTCTCTGGCCGTCTCAGATTTCCTCGTGGGCCTCTTCATGATCTTTAAAATAATGATAATAGACGGCTGCTGGTTTCTCGGTGATCTCATGTGTTCTCTTTGGTTGATTCTATCATCCATTATTGTCTGGTCCTCAATAGGAACCATGGTGCTCATATCAGTGGATCGATATGTGGCTATTTGTTATCCTCTGCATTACTTCACCAAAATCAAACCAAAAAGAGTTCAAGTCTGTGTTTGTCTGTGTTGGATGTTTGCTGCTTTATTTAACAGTTTGCTGGTGAAGGATAACCTGGAACAACCAGGCAGGTATAACTCCTGCATAGGAGAGTGTGTCTATTACATGAACTACATCGCTAATCTTGTTGATCTAATTGTTACATTCCTTTTTCCCATTACTGTTATTATCATTCTATATATTAGAATATTTGGGGTGGCTGTGTATCAGGCTCGTGCCATGCGGTCTCACATTGCAGTTGTGACAACGAAAGTAACCGTTAAAAAGTCTGAAATGAAAGCAGCCAGGAATCTTGGTGTTGTTATACTTGTGTTTCTGATATGCATTTCCCCATTTTATTGTTTCACTCTTATGTCCCAAAATAACTTGTACACAGCTTCATCTGTAACCATTGTAATATGGTTGTTTCAGTTTAACTCCTGTCTCAACCCTCTGATCTATGCCATTCTCTACCCCTGGTTCAGAAAATCAATTAAGGTCATTGTTACACTTCAGATACTGAAGCCTGGTTCCTGTCGGACCAACATGCTTTAGAGACACGCTGCATGGGTCTAATCTTGAGATTTGAATTTTATTCATGGTTCAAAATTATCAAGATTCTCTTTTTCACCTGAATTTATTTTGCGAGAGTTAGAAAATGAGCAATTGTCCTTCTCAGGTCCCTGGGAAGACACAATACAATAAACTGGTACAACTGTGTTGTCTCTTCTATTTTTCATTATGAACTGATTATATGTGGAAGGTTCAAGCACATGTAGAAGGCGAGGCAAGCATTTGCAGATTGTGAAAGAAACATCAAAATGGAATAGTTTGTGCTTTCAAATTATGTGACAATTGATGTCAATTGATTGTATGGTTACTACTTTATTCTGGAATGACTAAATACATTTAATACAAGATAACTATATTGTATCTATGAACAAAAGTCTCAATCTTTCATTATATCTCTTTGTAATTAAAGTTGTCGGGATTAACCTTTTTTGCCATAAAAGCATGTTATGTAAATCATGATTTTTTAACCAAAAGATTAAATTTGAAGAAGCTCTGATTTCTTAATTGCAATGACAGACTTTGTTTATGTGTGCTGTGAAACCTCCCAAGAGTCAGTCACATAACCATTGAGTGTGTGCTGTGTTAGTTTTGTGTGTTTGAGATGGTCTTCCTCTAATAAAACACTGTCGCCTCATATTGGCCCGAAAAAGGGCCTTTCTTTTAGTGTTGGTTCATTTGTATTATATTACTGCTGAATGTGATGACAGCAGTAGTCATTGGTAACACCGTTGGCAGAGAGATGCAGGACTCATTGCATTCTTATAAATGTGTGTTGGTGTAAAGGAAAAACGTAATATTGTAGGTTGTAGATTTTGTGAGCATTGCGTGACTCAGTGGTTCTTAAACTTTTTCTGTCATGACCAAATTTGAGGAAGAAAAATGGTCGCAGCCCACAGCCTCAACAATTATAAATAAAATAACACTTTGTGACTCCTCCATTTATGCCTTTTCAAACAATGGAATATACAAATTGAAATCACTTTCAAACAAACCAGATTGCCTCATCAGAACAAAGGAAATGCACAAACATCTTACCCAGAAAAGCGCTATAAAAGAGTATTATTATTATTGTTGTTATATCAATGCAAATAAAGTTCTATCTGTGCAAAACATACATAAAATATTAGGCAGTAAATAGCTCATCTTTTAAAAACAAGAATAACGTGGAAACTCTGCAAAACAAAATGAGTCATCTGATACTATCAGTACTAGTGGCTGCAATGAGCCTGCTTCCCTCCACAAATCTCTTCAAAACAGGTTTGCAGACTTGATACAGCCTCTCAATTCATGCTCAATGTTTAGCTTGGATTCTTTGATCGATAGGAATCAGCAGTCTGTGTGTGTACCTTTAATAATTTCGGAAGTTCTCAAGAAGGTTCTTTAAAAAAATAAATGATCTTCCCCAAACTACTGCTGCCTGGAGTTACCACTAAGTTATTCCACACATTCTTGGTCATCACTTTACTTGGAATACTTGCACTGATTGGAGTCAGCCAGGAATGAAATTAAATTAAATGTGTGCGTTAGTAAGCAAGGGTTTTCTGTTGACCTGGAGAGTTTTTTTCTCAAATGGCAGCCGATCTACCGGCACTGCGGTGGTGAACAACCTGGTCTACCGCACGCGCTCATTACCAGTGTGGTGCCTTTAAGGCATTCTCTGATTTTATTTTCAAAGTAAAATGAATTCAATCATTTAAGTATAGCAGCTACTTTTACAGAAATGCAATTTATATCTTTCTGTAAATCTCACAATTGCAATCATCCGTCATCCTTTGGGCCGCATTGGACCCTCCGGTGGGCCTTGATATTGGTCCAGGTGGTTACATTAATTGTTATGTTTATTTTAATTAAAAAGTAATCGGTAATACTGAATACTAATTACTCCTTTAAAAAGTAACAGTTACTTTTCAGATTACTTGATTTTAAAAGTAACTAAGTTAGATTACAACGGTTATTCCAACATTCACTTTATTTAGCTGAGTAGGGAGGGGGGGTGATATGATATGAGGTGCCGATGTCTCTTCTAGCGCATATAGAACTTACGGAGATAGTTCCTCCGCGGCTGCTACACCTTGTTTCCCCGCATAGATCTCACAGATCTTTACTGTTGAATGTCCATTCCACAGGATATCATAGTTCTCATTAGGAGACAGCGAATAGTACATCTAGCAATGGGGAAGATCCACTGGTGATTCGGTCGGGTGTAATACCTTGAACCACGGGACCTCAACGGTAAACATGTAGATCAGTTTGATCATAGTCTTCCACTCTCCCCCACCAGACCTCTGTCTCGTTACTGTTACGTTCTGCCTCCCCAGGAGGGGAGTGGGATCCACGCCACTGCCTGACGGCGTCCTGTGGCCAATAAGCAGGGTGTGGTGTTGAAGGTGTAAGAATTTAGACATGGGCTTGAAGTTGAGGTAAACAGGCTTGTTTTTATTTATAGCGCTGTTAACAGGGGAAATGAGGAGAGCTGGCGGTACCAAAGCAAAGAAAAGAACAAAATGCTTCCCACCCCCTTACCTGTCCTATCTCCCAACGAAACTCACAACCTAACTGGCACACTACCAAGGTGCCCTAACAAAACTTACATTAGGTGGCCCAGCAGGGTGTAGCTAGTGTTGTTAGACAGGGGAGTAACACTACGTGCAGGTATGTAAACTCCGGAGCAGGGCTAAACTACTCCTCACCCCCCCCTGTAATAAAGATAACAAAGAAACAAAAAGAACACTTATTAATTGCATACACACTATACCAACTCATCAGAAATACAAATCTTCTACCATACACCAGCACTCACGTATACACAACCAGAGTGCCACCCACTTAGGTGAAACAAACACAGGGGTACATATACTGACAGAAGGGCATGATGTGATTGGAGATGAGTGGAAACAGCTGAACCGGGTAACGAGCGGGGGTGGAGTCAAGATGAATGGAGATCATGGATGATCAGTACCACCTGTATGCACACACACACAACACAGAACACATACACAAACCTATACATAGAACAGGGGACGTAACAGTTACTCAGTGATTGTTGAACTTCAGCTTGCAGCAACTGGTGGCTATAGTAAAGGGGCGTGGCTCATCGTTGTTGTGTCCCCACCGGGATCGTTACATCCCTTTGCCATTTGGAAAATGATATTTTGAGAACACAAAATGTCTCTTCTCACCAGGTTAATCTGGAACACAGTGGAAACCAAAAAGGATTGGTCAAAACAGAGCGATATCCATTTACACAGAACTAAAATAGACAGTGGCCACTCCCCTAATTGACACGAAAATCTGTTAACTGGCACGGCATTCCTTGATGGTGCCAGTTGCGTGTTTTTTGTGGAATACCTAGCACAATCTCTTCCATGGATTGTCAGAATCACCATGGGTTCTGGAAACAGGTTACCGTCAGCCAACAGACCTGGGCCCCCCTATGGCATATGTGTATGACCCGGGGCCTGATGCCGTGGGCTATGACCCTGTTGTAATGCGTATGGTGCTTGTGGTGGATAGACATCATGAGCTGGGTTGGACTGAGGCCTCTGTCCCTGAGGTGGTTGAGGGCATGCGTCGGAAGAAAGGTCCATGCTGCCATCAGTTGTAACAGTTACTATTTTGTTGTCCAAACTGTCCTCCATTAAACCTACCTCGGCCACGGTTGCCCCCTCCCCACTGTCTCTTTGGTTGGCTATAGCCACCGCACAGTGGGGCCTTATTCAAGGAATGTGGTTGCAGGGCATAAGGTTGGGTATAGTAAGCCTGTGTAGGAATGTGCGCGGCCTGTTGTTGTTGCCTCCATCTAGATTAGACTGTGCATTCTCCTGTTCTCCTGCTCTGGTTTTCAATGTATTCAAGCTTGTTGAACACAGCGTCCAATTCCTGCCTGGAAGTAGTGATGTTTGTCTCAAATGCCCTTATCTTTGACTCAATTACATTACATTACATGTCATTTAGCTGACGCTTTCATCCAAAGCGACGTACAATAAGTGCATTTCCACATAGATACAAACTCAGAAAACAAGTAACAAGAAAGTACATTTTTCATCAAATAAGCAGTTACAAAACATGTTATAGAAAAGTGCCATTATAAGTACAATTTAAGTGCTATCATTTGTTAGTGCTACGGTTTGCTAGTGTTTTAGTCAAGGTAGAGTCTGAAAAGGTGTGTCTTGAGTTTTCGATGGAAGATGTAGAGGCTCTCTGTGGTCCTGATGTCATCGGAGAGCTCATTCCACCACCTGGGAGCCAGGACAGCAACAAGTCGCGATCTCGTTGAGTGCTTTTCTCTCAGTGAGGGAGGAACAAGCCGCTTGGCAGATGCAGATCGAAGTGTGCGAGTTGGGATGTAGGGTTTCACAATGTCCTGGATGTAGACTGGTCCCGATCCATTCACAGCATGGTACGTCAGTACCAATGTTTTGAACTGGATGCGGGCAGCTACTGGTAACCAATGAAGTGAACGGAGAAGCGTGTGGTGTGGGAGTATTTCGGAAGGTTGAAGACCAGTCGAGCTGCTGCATTCTGGATGAGCTGCAGTGGTCGTATGGCGGTACCTGGGAGACCCGCCAGCAGAGAGTTGCAGTAGTCAAGGCGGGAGATGACAAGCGCCTGAATCAGTACCTGTGCCGCATTCTGAGTGAGAAGGGGTCGTATTCTCCTGATTTTGTAGAGCGTGTATCTACTAGAGATGAGCCGGATACTCGGCTGAAACTAGTATCCGGTACGGATCAAGCACTTTTGCCGAGTACGAGTATTATACGAGTAATACAAGTCAATATCTGTGCTCGGATTGAATAAAAGTCCTCATTGGGTAGCTGTCTGTGTCTGCGTTCTGTGATTGGTTGGTAGTCACAGCGCCCCTCCCCTACACACATACTGTTTGTGTTGCTGTGTCCCGCTCGGCTCACACACAGAACACTGAGAAGTGAACAGCTCTCTCTCCCTCTCTGTCGTCAGGTTCACGGGTCTTTCTCCATAAATTTAAAGGATTTCTTCGGCTTCAAATTAACTTTTTTTACTTCGGTTGTTGTTAATTAGTAGAGTTTAGGTAAACGTGGGGTTTATTAAGACGTGGTTCTTAAGAATGCGACTCGCGTTGCATCTCTGCCTGTCGGAGATTTTTTTTTTTTCATTTGGCTCGAAAAAGTTTTTAGTTTTTTTACCGTCTGCGGGTTCTCTTTACACACACTCACACACCACAATAATTAAGAAGGAATGCTGTTTTAACCGCAGAAAGGCCTCAGTACAGTACACTGTTTTCAAAGTTCATGTTTTATATTGGTCACCTGTTAATCAAGCTCCCTGCGAAGGGTCAATTGCATGCTTAAAAAAGAGCATAACGGTTAAAGCCCAGCCCATTTCAAGACAACCCGACAACTTACGCGTAAAATACTTCCTACTTCCGGGTTAAGCCCCGCCCACTTCCGGGTTAGTCCCCGCCCAATCCGAGTACAGATACGGATACAGATAATTCATATGGTTCAACAGATACTGATACAGATAATGCTGTACTCGCTCATCCCTAGTATCTACAGGATCGTGTCGTCGCTGCGATGTTGGCAGACAGGGAGAGTTGGGAGTCAAGTGTCACACCGAGGTTCCTGGCACTCTGAGTGGGCGTTAACACGGAGTCGCCGAAGTTAACGGTCAGGTCCTGGGTGGGCGAGGTTTTTCCAGGGAAGAAAAGTAGTTCGGTCTTGTCGGGGTTGATCTTCAGGTGATGAGCGGACATCCACTGGGAGATGTCAGTCAGACATGCAGAGATCCGTGCCGCAACCTGAGTGTCCGAGTCGGGGAAGGAGAGAATTAGTTGGGTGTCGTCGGCATAGCTGTGATAGGAAAAACCGTGCGAGCGAATGACGGAACCAAGGGAGTTGGTGTAAATTGAGAAGAGGAGGGGACCCAGGACGGAGCCCTGAAGAACTCCAGTTGTAAGGGGACAAGGTTCCGACACTGATCCTCCCCAAGATACCCGGTAGGTGCGACCATCAAGGTAGGATGAGAGAAGAGACAGCGCAGATCCTGTGACACCAAGTTCCTGAAGGGCGGCGATAAGGATCTGGTGGTTTACTGTGTCGAATGCTGCAGAAAGGTCCAGTAGGATGAGCACGGAGGAGAGCGAGGCGCCTCTAGCAGCGTGGAGTTGTTCCGTGACAGCGAGGAGAGCAGTCTCTGTGGAATGGCCCGCCTTGAAGCCTGACTGGTGGGGGTCTAGGTGGTTGTTACTATGGAGGTAGGAGGAGAGGTGGTTGAAGATGGCTCGTTCAATTGTTTTGGACAGGAAGGGAAGGAGGGATACCGGTCTGTAGTTGTTTGCTTCCGAAGGGTTGGGGGTGGGTTTCTTCAGAAGTGGGTTAACTCTTGCTTCCTTCAAGGTGTTGGGGAAACAGCCAGATAACAGAGCATTGTTAATGAGACATGCGAGGAAGGGAAGAAGATCAGGGGCGATCGACTGTAGAATATGGGATGGGGTCAAGGGGGAAGGTGGTGGGACGGGCAGAGGTTATTAAGGTAAGGACTTTGTTAGGGGATAGGGGTGTGAAACAGGGAAGTGAGGGCGATTGGGGCGAGGTCTGTGCGATATAACTGGAAAGAGGTGGGTTGGAGAAGAAGGAGCGTATGTCATCTATTTTTCTGGTAAAGTAGGTGATAAAGTCTCCTCTTAAGCGGACACAGCGAGTCGGAAGAGGACGACAGAGTTGTTAGTAGAGTCTCTGCATCCCATCTTCTCCTCTTTAAACTTTGATTGGGTAAATTCCAAGCTGGTCTTCAGCTCCTGTACATCTCTGATTACACCATTCAATCTTTTGTTAGTTCCATCCATGATCAGCTGAATTAAACATTTGAATCTTGCTGCTGCAATAACATATCCTTATAGATCCCTTTCTGCTGCTCCATTAACTGGGAGAGTACACTCATTGGGACAACAGCGTCCTCCTCACAAGGAGATGTTTTATCATTTTTAGGAGGCATAATGTGTCTTACCAGGATGTACCGGGAGTAGATGAAAGTTGCAAATGTTGGTGGTGACAGATCTGTTTGTCAAGGTCCTGGTAGGCCCAAAAAACCCATCAACTTGGGCTACACCACAAGCTCAGCGGATTGTGGAAGTATTGTCCCCGATATTAAGACCCAATTTGAATAAAATTGGGTCTCAATACTTGAGTCAACCACTAAATTTACCAGAAAGGATTCAGTAGATTTTTGTTAGATTCTAAGAGGCAAGGTTCGACAGAGGACCTCAGTTCACGGCTGGCTTCTGGAAGGAGTTCTGCTGACTACTTGGAGCTACTGCCAGCCTCTCTTCCGGGTTCCATCCCCAGTTCAACGGTCAGACGGAGCAGTACAATCAGGAGATGGAAACTGTGCTCCGCTGTATGACCTCTTGGACCCCCACCTCATGGAGTAAACAACAAACAAACTAGGTGGAGTAGGCCGGTACAAGAAGGCAGCTGACAAGTTCCGAACTCCAGCTCCTTGCTACCGGGTGACACAGAAGGTCTGGTTGTCCAACAAAGACCTACAGCTCAAGGTGGAGTCGCGCAAGCTGGCTCAGAGATTCATCGGCCCCTTTTACGTCTCCAAGCTCATTAACCCGGATTTTCCCCATGAGACAAAGCTATACAGTGGGGAAAAATAAGTATTTGAATCCCTGCCGATTTCGCAAATTCGGCCACTTGCAAAGAAATGTGTGATCTACAATTATAATGGTGTATTTTAACAGTGAGAAACAGAATATCAACAAAAATAATACAGAAAACTGCATTTTATAACATGACTGTATTTGCAATTCATGCAGCAAATAAGTGTTTGAACCCCCAAGCAAACAGCAAGAATTCTGGCTCCCAATGACCAGTGATGTGCCCAAGAAGCACACAGATTAGTCTTCATTAGGCCTAACAAGGTACACCTGATCTCAATAAGTGACCTGTATGTGATGGGTAGAGTTCCCCCTCCCTGATTTACAACAGGTGAGGCCAGATCACTTCCAGGTGCGCTTTAAATATAGGTTTTGCCCTAGTAGAGCTAAAGGGGGACTTGCTACACAGCTGCTACTGCAAAATTCCCAGGAATGGGTGATGTTCGGGTGCTCCAGCCGAGCTCTAGCCACTGCTGTTTTTTTGCCTTTTTAAAAAATATATTTTATGGACTTGCGGTTCCTTTGTTTCATTTACTATCTTGATTATGGGTTGTTTTTCTTGTTGTAAACCGACTGTTACAGAGTCCTATTCTGGGGTCCTCTCAATGCCAGTACAGGTGGGCTTGTCATAGGTCTATAGGTGGTGGCAGCTCACAAGGTAGAGGGCTGCCTCATTCTTAGTTTATTTTGCATGTTTTATATTTGCTGTGTCCTCATTTTTTGCTTTCCAGTGTGTGTCTTTCTCGGGTACCTGGTTTTGGCCTTTTCCCCTTTCACTCCCCCACTCCTGTAGGCCACCCTGATGGTCACCTTGTGCTGGTAAAGAATCTCAGTATAGCAATCTCTTTTAGCATAGAGTATATTTTGTATTAAAAGAAACCCTGATTTTTAGACTGAGACTTATTCTGAGCTATTTTACCAACGTTAAACTCGTAAACTGTAAATAAAAATAATTGTTTGAAACTAGAAGTTCACCTCTCTGCTTCTTTTTTAAAACATAAGAAACCTAGATTCAGTGAAGTCCCAGAGTGCCATTGTCACCATTGTGACCGGGCGCACAGCAGCCCCTGTTACATGTATAAGAGAAACCTTTCCAAAGAATCAAACGTCACACCTTCAACCTCTCCACCATGAGCAAGACCAAAGAGTTGTCCGAGAACGTCAGTCAAAATTGTCGACCTACCTTTGTAATTATGGATCGCACATTTCTTTGCAAGTGGCCAAACTTGCAAAATCGTCAAATAATTATTTTCCCCACCGTAACTCGGTTAGCATTAGTCGGCCATTCCCAGAGCGTGATTCTAGCTTAGCTTTCAGGAGGTAACTCATCTGCGATGTTTACATGATTCAATTCAATTACAATTTCATAAATGAAAACCCTTCCATGATGAAAAAGGGAAAAAACCTTATGGAGAACATCAGAGGAGGGATCCCTCCCACGAGGATGCACCAACTACAATGGATGTTATGTCTTTAGAATCATTAATGTAAAAGTCGTGCAGTATTTTTAATTCCTGTGATTCAAATATTGTAAGTGGTGAGCCAGGTGAATGGCAGGCCCACTGCAGATAGAAAATTAATTTAAGCTGCCCCAGCGCTATGTTTGACCTACAAGATTTGAAACTTCCTTAGAAATATACAGTATATATCTAACACGAATAAACTAAAAAAAAGTATCTTGGGACCATGCTCGAAACCGTACCATTTTTTTTTGGTGTGATGTTTACTTTTTTTTACCATTTTCTGGGTTTGAATCCTTTTTCAAAAGTTGTTCAATTTGATATGCATATCAGGACTAGTAAAATATTTATTATTGGGCATAAAGAACTCTCTCTAAAGCATCCCCCTGGAAATTGGAAAAGTACCGTGTTAACCCAGTTTTTGACCCCTGATACTGAAATGACTTGAAAAAGTTTCCAGCTGAATTTGTCATGGTTTTGGGCTCTTCCTGTCCCTTTTCCCCCCCCTACTGGTCTTTAGTTACTCATTGTTTCCACAACTCACCTGCTGAATCCCATTATCTCCCCCCCCTCTCACACTAATTGTTACACACCCGTTCTCTATGTTGTTAATTATTTCTTCTATTTCTAGCCCCCCTTTTCCTCTGTTCTCTGTCAGATTATTTTGCTACCCACGCAGGAGGCACACTCATCGTCCTTTATGCTTAGTCTTGTCCGATTGCGTCTTGTGTTTACTGTCCAGACTCAGCGTCCGGCCCCGCCGAGCAGGAGGAGTCCCAGCTGAACAGCCGCCACCCCGGCCAGCCGGCTTTGTCGGGAACGACGGGCAGAGAACACCTCCTCCCAGCCCTCGACCTCTAGTGCCCCGTTTCACCGAGAGATCTTCTGTTCATTTTTCTAAGGAGACTTCAGTTGTCGTTTTTGTGCCTGCCTTCGCGGCGACCCCTCAGTTTGCACCTTCCGATTAAAGATCATTATTTTTCTGCATCCCGCTTTTGGGTCCTCTCTCCGTATAACAGAATTAGCTCACAAACATCACACATAGATAGCTAGGGCCACATGACAATGAACCTCCATCAGACAATAAAGGTGTAAAACCTAAAGGTAAAAGCAAGACGTTACTCCCACGAAAGGCAACTTATGTTTCAAAACAGTTGAATGTCAGAAGAGGAGATTTGGTGGAGGGTCAAAATCAATACACATCATAGTCATCTCCAGCAGTAAAGAAGATGAGCTTGGAAACTATTCTTTAATCTTTTTATGACTATGAGACTTGATTTATAGTTTGGTTAATTGTCCCCTTTTAGGGTGGTGCCCCATTATTATTATTACTTAATTATCAATACTTAGTATTGATGTGTATTATTTAACACTAGCTTTTAACCAAACATTGCCCCTACGCCGTGCCCAAAAGTAGGCAACATGAATGACTTCAGTCAAATGTGAGAACAGGACATTTGGTGAAGGGCCAAAGTTCAACATCAAAACAGATGGAGAAAAAAACAACAGCAGAGGTGATGAAGTAGGAGGGGTGGACCCAAAGTAAAGAGACCAATCAGTTGTAAGACAAGAAGCTTTGGCCAGTCAGCTGAAGCTGTTCTGCAGCTTCTCCTCTCAGTGATGGAAACCTTGGTGGGAACTGAACTTTGCTTTCCACAACTCATCAACACCTCCTGCAGAAAACCAATTCATCCTCAATTAGAAGGAAAGTTGATTTATATTGTCTTGTCCTCCATCTCTCTGATCACTGTAGCTCTCAACCTGCTGGTCATCATCTCCATCTCCCACTTCAAGTAGTGAAATATTTCATTCATTTGTGAAACTAGTAGATTGAAACATGTGTTACTTGATCACAAACTTATTGTGTATTTTTATCTGATCGATTATTGAAATTTTGATATAAATATCTGTTTTCCTCCAGGCAGCTCCAGACCCCCACAAACCTCCTCCTCCTCTCTCTGGCCGTCTCAGATTTCTTCGTGGGCCTCATTATGATCTTTCAAATATTAATGATAGACGGCTGCTGGTTGCTCGGTGATCTCATGTGTTCTCTTTGGTTGATTCTAGCATCCATTATTGTCTTGTCCTCAGTAGGAACCATGGTGCTCATATCAGTGGATCGATATGTGGCTATTTGTTATCCTCTGCATTACTTCACCAAAGTCAAACCAAAAAGTGTTCAAGTCTGTGTTTGTCTGTGTTGGATGTTTGCTGCTTTATTTAACAGTGTGCTGCTGAAGAATAACCTGCAACATCCAGGCAGGTATAACTCCTGCATAGGAGAGTGTGTCTTTAACATGAACTACATCGCTAATGTTGTTGATCTAATTGTTACATTCCTTTTTCCCATTACTCTTATTGTCATTCTATATATGAGAATATTTGGGGTGGCTGTGTATCAGGCTCGTGCCATGCGGTCTCACATTGCAGTTGTGACAACAAAAGTAACTGTTAAAAAGTCTGAAATGAAAGCAGCCAGGAATCTTGGTGTTGTTGTAGTTGTGTTTCTGATATGCATTTGTCCATACTACTGTTTCGCTCTTACATCCCAAAATAACTTGTACACAGCTTCATCCGTAACCATTGTAATATGGTTGTTAAATTTTAACTCTTGTCTCAATCCTCTGATCTATGCCATTCTCTACCCCTGGTTCAGAAAATCAATTAAGGTCATTGTTACACTTCAGATACTGAAGCCTGGTTCCTATCGGACCAACATGCTTTAGAGACACACTGCGTGGGTCTAAGTTTAAACCGTCAGCCTGAATAGCAGAATTTATTTAGGGTGCAAATTCAAGAATTCTCTTATCAACTCAATTAATTTTGCCAGAGTTGGCAAAGGAGGAATTGTCTTCACAGGTCCCTGGGCGGACCAACAATAACCTGGTACAGATGTATTGTACAACACTATCCCCTTTTGTGTTTCCCCTTGTTACCCTGCCATTTCTATCCTTTATTATGAACCTATTGAATGTGAAAAGTGCAAGCACATGTAGAACCTTAAAAACAAGGCAATCATCTGCAAAATCTTATAAACACGGAATAGATTTTCGAAATTATGATACATTTCTTTTAATCTAATGACTTTAATCCTAAATGGCAAATATCCAGAGTGAATGAATACTCAAATCAATATATTGTATTAAAAGTAAAAATACTGTTTATTTTTCATTAAATTACATTGCAATTAAGGTTTTCAGGATTAACCGATTTCTCCATAATAGCATGTTATGTAAGTCTTGATCTTATACCCAAAATAGGAAATTTTAAGAAGCTACGCTATCTTTATGCCATTGACAGACTTTGTGTGTGCTGTGAAACCTCCCAAGAGTCAGTCACATAACCATTGACTGTGTGCTGGCTTGTTTAGAACAATATTGTAAATTTTGATATTTCATTTAAATAAAATTTTGTGACTATGCTTTTTCAAATAATGGAATATAAAAATTGCAATCTCTTAAAACAAACAGATTGCTTGATAAGAAAAAAAATGTAATTCATGTCCAAAAAATAACAAGAAAATTTTTTTTTGCTGATGAAATTATCCTTTTTTGTACTGAACATCTTTTCAAGATAATAGTGTGCAACTGGTGGAAAATAAAACAATATGAATGAAAACTGCAAGCTGTAGGACGGGTCATCGCTACTCCGCGCATGTTGGGGCACTGGCCTGACGGCTACGAATGCGACGGCCAAGGACGCCTGTGGCCGTCGGACAAAACGTCTGTGAGTTGGTTGTTGTTAACCGCTTTGAGCGACGCTTTGAAATCATTCTCTTTTATATAATAAAGGTCTCAGGCCTTTTCTGTCAACCATTGGAGAAGGATCTGTTAAATTTGCGAGGAACATGGTAAGGATGTCATGACACAGGGTTAAAACCACTTTAATGTTCATGCCCAATTGTGATATTTTGCCAAAGCACCACACTGATATGGTTTAATATTAACAAGTGTTATGCAATTTTTAAAGGCAAAGGTATCAAGATCCCACTGGCCAAATTTGAAAACGCTGTAAAAGAGAACGCTTTGAAATCGTTCTCTTTTACATAATCTCAGGCCTTTTCTGTCAACATTTTTTAGCAGTTTAACTCTTCATCATCCCAGTTCGGAGCATACACATTAACCAGTAATACTGAGAGCCCAACTTTATAATCTAGCGTCCATTTTTATCTGTCTGCTGCCGTAAATTGTACTTTTTTATGAGGAAGAATAGCCACTCCCCTTGATATACTATTAAAGTTAGAGCGAAAGATTTGACCAAACCAAGGGTTTTTGCATCTTAGTTGGCTTGACGTCGATAAGTGCGTTTCTTGTAAGATGATTTCGGCCTTAAGTTCAAGCTTCAGACTCGCGCTCTTTTAAATGGGCCGTTTAGTCCCCTGACATTCCAGCTGACAATTCTGGTGGTACCTTCTCTTGCCATCATTCCATCTAACATGGGTCTACTCTGTGTTTATGGTTAAAGGCTGGTTTTTACATGGAGGCCGTGCGTTCCCTGTGGAACTTTGAACTACATAATACCCTTGTTTAATGTCATTAAAGGCCGCTCTCTTTTTGGCAAGGGAAGCGCTCATGTCCTGGTACACTCTCAAAGTCACATTGCGGTTGATAGACATTTTGATTACACTGGTATTCAACTCAATCTTAACTGAAACCTAACCTATATTGTTGATAATTGTATTCTTAAGAGCACTTAATGATGTTCAGCAAAAAATGACACTAGATTAGTTGGGGAGAAATATTTTTCTCCCACCACACGTTCCATCAAACATAAAAGGGCAACAAATAAAGTGCTTAAAAAGTAGCCTTTTTAAGCAATGCAATGTATCAACATGACAAAAATAACTAAAAATGAGGTATCAGATGAACATCATAAGCTGTTTAGTCATTTTCTAAGATCTGTGGACAAGCTTGATTGATCACTGCATCATAGATAACAAACACTATGACGTTAATCCCTACTAATATCTTTCGGTATGTAGCCACATTGATCACTATATTTTACACATAAAATACGATGAGGTTAACCACTATTAAAGTAGTGAAGTCAAAGTGAGTCTATTCCTTTAACTGTACGAGGACACCACACGGATTATCGTCCTCTTGTTGTTTGAGTAACAAGAAGATAAACGGTAGCTATGTGTAAGTGGAGTGTGTTACTATCCAGTATTATATTAACTTTTTAATTGTTGTTACTGTATCCAACCTCCTCTTACTTTATGAAACCATTATAAAGCTAATGCTGTGGGATGTAATACAAAAGCCCTGAAATAAATCTTGACCTCAGTAACGGTTTTATGGGTTTGATGCATTCAGGTACTGATTTAAAATCCTGGCAGGAAAAACTAGATTTTAATTCTCCCACTTACCAAATGTGAAGCACAAAAGGAGAAATTCTAGCTTTTCTTCTCGTTATTTTATTTTTTCTGAATTGAAGCACTTTATTTGAACATGCAGAAATGTTCACGTTCTTTTTTCTAATGCAGCCCTACTTTTATTTAGTTAATTGAGAGAACATTAGTTATATTTGCAGTCATATCATTATTTATATTTGTACAGTTCTTTGTTATGTGACAATAAATATTTTCAATTGTTTTGGAATTGTACTGAATTCATTTGATTTGTTAGTTATGTATTGATTTCATGCAAATGTTGATACAACTCTATTCCTCTATTTAATCACACAAAGTAGTTCAATTATGATCTACCGGACCTTTGCTTCTAGAAATTTTCTCTAACTGGACCTCTTCACATTTTTGTTGAAGACCCCTGCTCTACATCGTCCAATCCTGCTGGGCCAGAAAAAACTCAGCATCCTCTTGTAGACCAGAAAAGGAAATGAAAAAAAATGGTTTTATTTTTAAACACAACTATTATAAAATGAAACTCGCGATATGACGTATTCACAACTTTTAACCAGAATGTAATTAATAGGCCTTTAGGAAATCAACTAATTCATCAACTATATCTAGTACAAGCATCAACTATTTCCTATTGCGTTGTTCTCTGCAGTGGTAATTGGCATATTATAACACCAATGAAATGTTTATAAAATCAAAGATTTACTTTTTATTCAAAGAAAAATCTTTTTAGAATTATTCTAGTTTCTTAACAACTTCATTAAAATGTTACAATGTAATTTCACTAGTTAATTTATTACTTAATACTAAATGGATCTTGAACACATCTCGTAATAAAATGAAACCTCCATAATCGGAAAAGCACTACATTACTAACAGCTGTAGTTGTGAAAGTTATTACGTCATTAGGCCCATTTTTGCCGAATGAAGAACAAATGTTTTGTTAACAATGTTGGCCTATCAATATCGACTAGAAAGCAACAATGTCGTGTTGCATATTTTTCTACTGAATACAGGCCAATAGCAATGGACAGTAAAAGTTTTTCTCACAGAAAGATGTTATTACTATATAATTAAACCATGAATCAATAAATATTGAAAAAAACTCCCACAGTAAAATGAACGCCCTTTTTGGACTAATGTAATTACTCATAATCAACGTCACGTACATAACAAGCTGCTATGGTAAAACCAGTTAATAACGATTACCGTTATTTCAATTAAAATGAATTAATTAAAAGAAGAGGATAGTTTTGGTTATGAATACAATATATTTATCATCTATTAAATGTATTTCTTCACTTAGTTCATTTAGTTACACAATTTGAAGGCCAAATCTACTCCATTCACATTTTGCAGATTTGCTTGTCTCGTTATTAAGGTCATACATGTGCTTGCACTTTCCAAATTGAGTCAAATCACGAGGAACGATAGAAGCAGCAGGGTAACAAAGGGAAATACCACATACAAAGGATATTGTTGTACAACAAAGCTGTACCAGGTTATTGTTGGTCTGTGCAGGAACTGAAAAAAAACTTTTGCTAGCTGTGGCAAAATCAATTTAGGTGAAGAGGAAAATGAATTTGCACCATACATAAAATTCTCCATATGCTATTGAGCATGAATATTTAAATTTAGACGCATGCAACGTGTCTCTAAAGCATGTTCGTCTGACAGGAACCAGGCTTCAGTATCTGAAGTGTAACAATGACCTTAATAGATTTTCTGAACCAAGGGTAGAGAGTGGCATAGATCAGAGGGTTGAGACAGGAGTTAAACTGAAACAACCATACTAGAATGGTTACAGATAAGGATGTGTACAAGTTATTTTGGGACGTAAGAGTGAAACAATAATATGGACATATGCATAGTAGAAACACAATTACAACAACCCCAAGATTCCTGGCTGCTTTCATTTCAGACTTTTTAACGGTTACTTTCATTGTCACAACTGCAATGTGAGACCGCATGGCACGAGCCTGATACACAGCCACCACAAATATTCTCATATGTAGAGTGACAATAACAGTAATGGGAAAAAGGAATGAAACAATCAGATCAATAAGATTAGCGATGTAGTCAATGTAAACAACACACTCTCCTATGCAGGAGTTATACCTGCCTGGATGTTGCAGGTTATCCTTCAACATTAAACTGTTAAATAAAGCAGCAAACATCCAACACAGACAAACACAGACTTGAACTCTTTTTGGTTTAACTTTGGTGAAGTAATGCAGAGGATAACAAATAGCCACATATCGATCCACTGATATGAGCACCATGGTTCCAATTGTGGCCGACATAATAATGGATGAAAGAATCAACCAAAGAGAACACATGAGATCACCGAGCAACCAGCAGCCGTCTAATATAAATATTTGAAAGATCACGAAGAGGCCCACAAAGAAATCTGAGACGGCCAGAGAGAGAAGGATGAGGTTGGTAGGGGTCTGGAGCTGCCTGGAGGGAAACACATATTGATATTTACATCAATATTCATGGCATCAATCAGTCAGATATAAAAACACAATACAATAAAAAATGAATCAGCAAAATCTACGTCTGTAAGTGATCAAGCAACACTTGTTTCAATCTATTAAATCCAAAATTAAATAAAACATGTCACTACTTAAAGTGGGAGATGGAGATGATCACCAGCAGGTTGAGAGCTACAGTGAGCAGAGAGATGCAGGACAACAAAATGTAAATCAACATTGCTTCTAAGTGAGGACGAGTTGACTTTCTGCAGGAGGTGTTGATGAGTTGTGGAAAGCAAAGTTCAGTTCCCACCAAGGTTTCCATCACTGAGAGGAGAAGCTGCAGAACAGCTTCAGCTGACTGGCCAAAGCTTCTTGTCTCAACTGATTTGTCTCTTTACTTTGGGTCCACCCCTCCTATTTCATCACCTCTGCTGTTGTTTCTTTCCCCATGGAGATTGAAAAACAATAGTTTATGTGCTTATCTTCCATCCTGCTAGAGATGACTATGATGTTTATTGAGGTTGACCTTTGGCCCTCCCACTAAATGTTCTGCTCTGACATTTGACTGTTCCTAAGTCATATATGTTGCCTACAGTGGGAGGAAAGTCTTGCGTTTATTTGTCATATGTAGCAAAATTGAACTGTTTGGATGCCATAATACAAACCATGTTTGGACTAGAAATGGCACTGCACATCACCCTAACACCAACAGGGAAGTTTGGAGGTGGGAACATCATGGTTTCATTGCTTTTCAGCAAATTGTACTGGCAAACTTCACATAATTGAAGGAAGGATGATTGGGCAAATTTATACATATATACATTCTTGACAGAAATCTGCTGCCATCTACCAGGATGATGAAAATGAAACGAGGGTGGACATGATCCCAAACACAGAGCCAAGGAAACTCTCAACTGGTTTCAAAGAAAGAAAATAAACCTGCCCAGCAAATCACCTGACATAAATCCCATTGAAAATCTATGGAAAGAACTGAAGATGAAGATTCATAGAAAAGGCCCACAGAACCTTCAAGATTTGAAGACTGTGTGGACGAAATCCCACCAGGGCAATGCATGTGTCACACTCGGGCTGGGGCAGGATGCAGTGAGGACTCAGGCGCAGAGTTTCTCGATCCAAAGTGCTCTTTATTCTCAAAAACCAATAACGTGCTCCAACGACGAGGGACATATAGACAATGACGCGACAAAGGACAACTGGCACACAGGGCTTAAATACACAAGGGAGGTGCAGGTGATTGGACACAGGTGGAGACAATCACGCAATCACAAGACAAGGCAGGAAGTGAAGTTAACCCAGGACCACAAGAGACATGAAACTTCAAACTAAAACAGGAAGCGAGGCCAAACCGTGACAGAACCCCCCCCTTAAGGACCGGATTCCAGACGGTCCTAAAGGAGGGTGGAACCTAGAAAAACAGACAAGGGAGGGAGGGCGGGGAACCCAACAACCCCCGGCCGCCCAGGGGACTCCAAGGGTCGGCGGCACGGTGTCGGGTCCCTCCGGCCGGGATGACCGCCGGCCCTCAGGGTCTCGGGGGGCCGACCGCTACAGCGGCCGGGCCTCAGGGTCTTGGGGCCCCTGCCGGGTCGGCGACCGGGCCTCAGGGTCTCGGGGGGCCGGCCGCTACGGCGACCGGGCTTCAGGGTCTCGGGGGGCCGGCCGCTACGGCGACCGGGCTTCAGGGTCTCGGGGGGCCGGCCGCTACGGCGACCGGGCTTCAGGGTCTCGGGGGGCCGGCCGCTACGGCGACCGGGCTTCGTGGCGGGGGGCGCCGGGCGGTGCGGCTCCGGGGTCGTCGTGGCGGGGGGCGCCGGGCGGTGCGGCTCCGGGGTCGTCGTGGCGGGGGGCGCCGGGCGGTGCGGCTCCGGGGTCGTCGTGGCGGGGGGCGCCGGGCGGTGCGGCTCCGGCGTCGTCGTGGAGGGGGGCGCCGGGCGGTGTGGCTCCGGCGTCGTCGTGGCGGGGATCACCGGGTTGAGCCCTGACCCCAATCCCCCTCCAAGGACTGGATTCCAGACGGTCCCCAGAGGGTGGGAAGGGGGGGTCAAGATCGGGCGTCGAGGGGCCGGGACGGGCGGAGACAAGACTCTGGGGGCCGGGACGGGCGCAGACAAGACCCTGGGGGCCGGGACGGGCGCAGACAAGACTCTGGGGGCTGGGACGGGCGCAGACAAGACTCTGGGGGCCGGGACGGGCGCAGACAAGACTCTGGGGGCCGGGACGGGCGCAGACAAGACTCTGGGGGCCGGGACGGGCGCAGACAAGACTCTGGGGCCCGGGACGGGCGCTGACGGGCGCTGACGGGCGTCTGGGGGCCGGAACGGGCGCTGACGGGCGTCTGGGGGCCGGAACGGGCGCTGACGGGCGTCTGGGGGCCGGAACGGGCGCAGGCGAGGCTCTGGGGCCCGGAACGGGCGCAGGCGAGGCTCTGGGGGCCGGGACAGGAGCCGGGACCGGGGGGTTCGTGGTCTCCTCCCCCCCCGGGCTCCCTTTCCTCGGGGTGAGGAGGTCTCGAAGCTCGAGGCACATCTTCCTGTAGGCTCTGGGCCCGAGAACAACGTCCGTCTTGCGCTGCCAGAATGGACTTCCCACGTCCAAATAGTCGGGGCCCTGACCGCTCCAAAACTCTGCTGAGTCCTCCTTGGGTCGCGTCATTCTGTCACACTCGGGCTGGGGCAGGATGCAGTGAGGACTCAGGCGCAGAGTTTCTCGATCCAAAGTGCTCTTTATTCTCAAAAACCAATAACGTGCTCCAACAACGAGGGACATATAGACAATGACGCGACAAAGGACAACTGGCACACAGGGCTTAAATACACAAGGGAGGTGCAGGTGATTGGACACAGGTGGAGACAATCACGCAATCACAAGACAAGGCAGGAAGTGAAGTTAACCCAGGACCACAAGAGACATGAAACTTCAAACTAAAACAGGAAGCGAGGCCAAACCGTGACAGCATGCGACTAGTTTCTCCATACAGTAGGCGTCTTGAAGCTGTCATTACCAACAAAGACTTTTGTACAAAGTATTGAATATTGCTAGTGTTTTAGTCAAGGTAGAGTCTAAAGAGGTGTGTCTTGAGTTTTCGGCGGAAGATGTAGAGGCTCTCTGCAGTCCTGATGTCATCAGAGAGCTCATTCCACCACCTGGGAGCCAGGACAGCAAAGAGTCGCCGAGTGCTTTTCTCTCAGTGAGGGAGGAACAAGCAGCTTGGCAGATGCCGAGCGGAGTGTGCGAACTTCTTTGTTTTGGTTTCTTTGAATGTATTACTTGGGTTGTTACAAACATCTGGTGAAAAGTTCACCCTGTAACAAAACACAGACAGACACACACCTATAAACACACTAGCAGCGGCCCTGGGGCCGTCACACAATATGGCCACAAGTACTCCAGGAATACAACCGCCTTTTCACAAGTGTGTCTCTGAATTCAAATATTTGGGCATCTACATCACTGGTAAATTTGAAGGCTTATACAATAAAAATTTCTCCCCATTAGTCACCAAGATGAAGACAGACTTTGATAGATGGAAAACCATCTAGGCTTCATTAACAGGTAAACTCTGTTAAGATAAATGGTTTACCAGGATTCTTATATCGGTTCAATGTTTCAATGCCTGCCAGTGTTCTTGCCTAAACTCTTCTTTACTAACTTGGATAAGCATTTTACCCTCTTTCTATGGGACAATAAGAAAACACATATAAGAAAAGTGATGATGCAAAGACATTGATTTCAAGGTGGACTCTCTTCTAAATTTCCGATATTATTACTGGGCAGCGAATATGCAGAAAATAATATACTGGATCAACATCCTCAAATAAGATGGTGTCTAAACGAAGCCAAATATTTGCCCATCACCGTCTCTTCTATCATTGGTAACCTCTGGACTATCTTTCTCCCCAAGAAAACATTATTCCAACCCAATATCGAAATATAAAATTCTGGCACAGTTTCGCACACAATTTGGCCTCACAGATTTATCCACCATAACCCCTATTCACAACAATTACCTATTTCCTCAATCTAGTTTGGACTGTGCATTCTCACTATGGATTCAAATTGGCATTTCTAACATTGATCAGATATGAGAAAATTCTGAACTTGCCACCAGCAGTAAAAAGATTTATATCCCAAAAATATCAATCATCAACTTCATTACCAAAACTACCATTGTCAAAATCAAAGTAGAGTGGGAAAAGTAACTTACCATGAACATACCTGATTCAGTTTGGAACCAGGCCCTCGTTAGAGTCAATAACAGCTCTTTGTGTGCACATTTAAATGTACTACAATTCAGTACTGCATCGCTTGCACTACTCCAACTTTAAACTCTCAAAAATGTACTCAAATGTAAAGGATAGCTGTAATAGATGGCAAACTTCCAGTCACCTTCCACGTGGTTAAAATACCTGGTGTTCTTTTTAAAGTTGGACAAAATCAAGTTTTCACTGCGGGGACAAACTGAGAAATTTTAATCCACTCTCGGCTAAATCATACAATACTTTGAAAAAATGAAGACTCTCATTGGACCCATAATGATGATGTATGATCCACAACTGGTTTCTGGTTGTCTTCACTAACCTTCTACACCATATTTATTACTTTGTGTATACTTTAGCTACTTATACTGTGATTTTTGGCAATTGAGGGGGTGCCATTTGTTCTGTGTTGGGGTGAGATATGGGGGCAGCAACTACAGTGTGTGTGTTGGGGGGGGGGGGGGGGGGAGAATGTAAAATGTGTAAAAGTTCATTGTATAACTAGTCTACTTTTGATAATGAATGTAACTTTAAAAAAAGAAACTCTTCTTCCTCTTTGTCTTTCTTCAAAAGATGTGTAACACAAACAGACTTCAAAGGCATTTAACAAAAACAGTATGGCATTTATTACACTTGAAAATAAATACAATATGCCCCCCACTTTCTCACACCCATGACACCAAAAAACATTATGGCCGCTTCACTTGTTCATACAAGCAATAGACAAAAAGCACGTGTCAGTACTCACGAATCCCCTGCACCATTCAAAGGGGAAGATGAGCGGAATCCGGGCAATGGACGCTAGGCAGAGCCTGGGAGAGGAACCCGCAGCTAACGGTCTACAACCGGACGTGGGAAACCGATCTCCTTAGTGGTCCACGGTCTTTTTCCCGATCCTCGTCATAAATGTCCTTCTCCTGAACCCGCTGAACGGTCCATATGCTGCTACGTCATGTCGATCTATCAACACTTGTCTCGTCAACTGAATTCACGGCAAAACTAACAGTATGAAAGCCAAGCTAACCTGTATTGTGCTTATGCTAATGGTTAATTGCGATTAGCATCATAACTTTTTTACACTACAACATTTATGTCACAGTAGAGCAAACAATACAAAACTAAATCACATTTACCTCTGGTAGGTAAAGACAAAACCTCGAAACTGTAAAAATAAGGCTGTTATATACCTTTTATTCACCTGTATATATTTTTTTATACTATATATATATATATATATATATATATTAGGGCTGTCAAATGATTAATAATTTTAATCAAATTAATCAGAATTTTCAGTGGATTAATCATGATTAATCACTATTTGCAATTACACCTGAATCCTAACCATTTTTTCTTTCTGAAATGCATACTTAAGATAAATAACAGGACACAGATACATAATTATCATCATTTATCCCAGCAGTTTATCCCACTCTGCTGCGGTCGGCAAAACAAGTTTGTGCTCCTGATGGTCCAGGGCTGCGATGACCAGACATGTCTACCCTCCCGATATTTCGGGACTCCCGAATTTCAAAGCCCCTCCCGAAAATCTCCCGGACCGACCTTTCTCCCGAATTTCTCCCGGTTTCCACCCGAACAACAATATTGCTCCACTATTCGTCACTGGGCGTGCCGCTTCAGACCGAACAATAATAAAGCTTACACCTTGAAGTCGAGCGCGGCGATTAGAACTGAAAAACATGAGACTGGCGCTGCAAAGAAAACCGCTAGCACCCCCCACGTTGACCGCTAGCCCCGGCACCCCCCTCCCCCCCCGGTCCACAACATTCAGCGTGGACAGGCGCAAACGACTTGCTGAACCTGACGGCCTGACATATGCCTGCAGGTGGCAGTAATGTGTTGTATAGGATGAAGTGCATTCCCTAGAGGAAGAGGTACTTTCCTGACCTGATTATTTTGTCACACTGCGCATGCGTGAAATGTGTTAAAAAAATTGACGTAATTAACAACAAACAACTAATTAACGTCATTAACGGGCTATTTTTGACAGCGCTAATATATATATATATATATACAGTGATCCCTCGCCTCTTCGCGGTTCACTTATCGCGGATTCGCTATTTTGCGGATTTTCATAATGCATTTTTTTTTTTTGGTGCATTGTGCTCTGCATTCTGATTCGCTAAAAACTCACTCCCGCTTCTTGTATCAAAACATCCAACGTAATCGATGGTGGCATGTCGGTGTACAAGGATCTTTTTGCAAAGAAGAAAAAAGAGCGACAACAGCTGCCTATCACTATGTTCTTCTCCCGAACAAACACACCTGCACCGCGGGCTTCAGAAGAAGAGAACACTGCAGAGCGCAGTCAGGATGCAGCGGCCCAGTCTGAAGAGCAGTGAAACGGCCTACACGTGAGTCACTGTATTTGTATACATGTAATACTGTAGTTGCTAATTGTAAAAAAAAAAAAAAATTCTATTTCGCGGATTTCACTTATCGCGGGTCATTTTCGGAACGTAACCCCCGCGATAAACGAGGGATTACTGTATATCAAATATACACACTTTTAACTTGGTTTTAGAAAACTATTTACATCCTGATGTCTGAGTGAATTTTGTGGCAGGGCTAGAGATGTTTTAAACTTTCTTCAAACCCTCAAGACACTTTGTGAATAGCTTTTATCTTTGCCAGGGGAAACTCTTAGATTTGTAGCTCACTTGAAGAAACTCTTTGTACGAGGGAACTGATCTCGTCTGACGCTCTTGCATAACATTGGCAATTCAAGAGTTGGCTAAACAAAACTCACTTACATTTGTTATAGGGCCAAAGGTCAACATTGAAATATATCATAGTAATCTCCAGCGGGAAGGAAGATGATTATGTAAACTATTGTTCTTCAATCTCCATGGAGAAAGAAACAACAGCAGAGGTGATGAGGTAGGAGGGGTGGACCCAAAGTAAAGAGACAAATCAGTTGTAAGACAAGAAGCTTTGGTCAGTCAGCTGAAGCTGTTCTGCAGCTTCTCCTCTCAGTGATGGAAACCTTGGTGGGAACTGAACTTTGCTTTCCACAACTCATCAACACCTCCTGCAGAAAGCTAACTCGTCCTCACTTAGAAGGAATGTTGATTTACATTTTGTTGTCCTCCATCTCTCTGCTCACTGTAGCTCTCAACCTGCTGGTCATCATTTCCATCTCCCACTTCAAGTAGTGACATATTTCATTTCTTTGTGTAAAGTGTTGATTAATCACAACATTTTCTGATGTATTTTTTCTTGTGTTGCATATTCTAACCGATTCATTGCAAAAATATTCATGCAAATATCAATATCTGTTTCCCTCCAGGCAGCTCCAGACCCCCACCAACCTCCTCCTTCTCTCTCTGGCTGTCTCAGATTCTTTTGTGGGCCTCTTAATGATCTTTCGAATAATGCTAATCGACGACTGCTGGTTGCTCGGTGATCTCATGTGTTCTCTTTGGTTGATTCTAGCATCCATTATCATCACATCCTCAGTAGGAACCATGGTGCTCATATCAGTGGATCGATATGTGGCTATTTGTTATCCTCTGCATTACTTCACCAAAATCAAACCAAAAAGAGTTCAAGTCTGTGTTTGTCTGTGTTGGATGTTTGCTGCTTTATTTAACAGTTTAATGCTTAGGAATAACCTGCAATATCCAGGCAGGTATAACTCCTGCATAGGAGAGTGTGTCATTTACACAAACTACATTGCTAATATTTTTGATCTGATTGTTACATTCCTTTTTCCCATTACTGTTATTATCATTCTATATATTAGAATATTTGTGGTGGCTGTGTATCAGGCTCGTGCCATGCGGTCTCACATTACAGTTGTGACAATGAAAGTAACCGTTAAAAAGTCTGAAATGAAAGCAGCCAGGAATCTTGGTGTTGTTGTAGTTGTGTTTCTGATATGCATTTGTCCATATTTTTGTTTCACTCTTACATCCCAAAATAAGTCATACACAGCTTTATTTGTAACCATTGGAATATGGTTGGTTCATTTTAACTCCTGTCTCAACCCTCTGATCTATGCCATTCTCTACCCCTGGTTCAGAAAATCAATTAAGTTCATTGTTACACTTCAGATACTGAAGCCTGGTTCCTGTCGGACCAACATGCTTTAGAGACACGCTGCATGGGTCTAAATATAAACCTATTGTCTGAACATCAATACAGTTGTATTCATGGTGCATTCTAATCAAGATTCCCCTTTTACCTCAATTAGTTTTACCAGATTTAGTGAAAGAGCAGTTTTCTTAATTAGGTTCACAGGCAGACCTACAATAACCTGGTAAAGCTTCACTATCCCCTCTGGTATTTTCCTGTGTTACCCTGCAGCTTCTACCCTTCATCATGAACCTATTCAATGTGAAAAGTGCTAACACATGTAGAACCTTAAAAACAAGGCAAATATCTGAAAAATCTGAAAAAACATCAAAATGGAATAGATTGTGCTATCAAATAATGTGACAATTGTTTTATGGAAAACTTTTAAAAACCTGGTTATGACTTTAATCTTGAATGACAAATATCCAGAGTAAATGAATACATTTAATAGATGATAAATATATTGTATCTATAAACCAAAGTATCATTTTTTCTTTAAATTTCATTGCAATAAAGGTTATCAGGATTAACCAATTTTTCCATAATAATATGTTATGCAAGTCATGATTTTTCAAACAACAACTTTGAAGAAACTACAATATCTTTGTTGATTCCTGCATTAATAGACTTTGTGTGTGCTGGTTAGTTTTGGTGTTTGAGAGGGACATTTTAGCATGTGTTCATTTTGAATGTGTGTATAAATGAGAGAGGAATTGAAAAATAAAAGGGCGATTATTGTTTTTTTAGGATTACATAACTCAGTGGTTCTCCAACCTTTTCGGTAAAAATCCACTCATTGAAATAACATTTTTGTTACATTTTGGTTTCATGTCTCTCGTGTCCCTGGGGTAACTTTACTTCCTGCTTTGTCTTGTCATCTGCATGTGGTCAGAGAGTCATTGTGTCCTCGTTTTTTTTTTTTTTTTTTTTGTTTATTGTTTATTTAAAAGGATCCCCATCAGCTGACGCTGAGACAGCTAGTCTTCCTGGGGTCCAAAAAAAAAAAAAATACATGAAAGAACAGTAATCACAATAACTCAAATATATCATATATAAATACACACAAAAGACAAGAAAAGTAACAATTCTGAATGTACCGATTAAAGTAATAAAAATGATGCAAAACACCAGGACACATGATACAACCTTGCTCAACCATTCCAGACGATATTATGATGTTGAAAACAAATACAGTCTTAAAACCAGTTTTTCCCTTGATTTCACGAAGATTGTTCCAAAGCACAATTGACCTATAAAACACGGTCCTCTTCATAGAGTCGGATTTAGGTAGGGGTAAAGAAATCTGATGACTATTTGCCCCTCTTGTGTAATGTGAATGCATATCTGAATAGTAAATTATATTGTCATAAAGAAATTTAGGAATCCGGATGGTAATGATTCTATGAAAATATACTAACATGTTAGCAGATAGTCTATGCTTGACCACCAGCCAAGCAAGACGGTCATGCATCTCTGCAACACTAGTTTGCAAAGAACAACCAAGAACCAGTCTTGCAGCCTTATTTTGAGCCACTTGTAATTTATTTAAATGACTGCTTGCTGCAGCAGACCATACAACAGAACAGTAATCCAGATGACACAAAGCCAATGTACAAACAACACGACTAAACAACCGTGAATTTAGAAATTGTGCACATTTACGCATTACTGCAACAGCTCTACCCATTTTAGCAACCACTTTGTTGATGTGATCAGACCATGACAATGTGGAATCCAGCCAAAGTCCAAGAAGCTTCACCTTTTTTACTTGCTGTACATTTTGACCATTTACTTGTTTAAAATAATTTTTGGATTATCAGATAGTCTGTGCTTTAAACCAAATATTATACTCATAGTTTTTTAAATATTTAGAACAAGTTTATTTGTTTTGATCCAGTTATACAATTTCTCACAAGACAGAACCTGATTAAGCTCTGAACATGTGGGGGCTGCATAATAAAGAGTAGAATCATCAGCAAACATAGTCAATGTAGCCTTACTGAGTATATACGGCATATCATTCGTAAAAATCAAAAATAACAAAGGTCCGAGGCAACTTCCTTGAGGAACACCACAATCCAGGGACTTGCTACAAGATAATGCACCATTAATAAAAACTCTTTGCGACCTCTCCGACAAATAGCTCTTAAACCACCTGATTGCTGATGAAGTATATAAGCATAACTAATGAGTTTGGAAATCAAAATGTCATGGTCAATCACATCGAAGGCAGCACTGAAGTCTACTAATAATGTACCCACTAGCATTGAGTTATCAATTGCTGTTAGCCAGCTATCCGACATTTGCGTCATTGCAGTGCAGGTGTAATGACCATTCCTATAAGCATGCTGAAACATCGTAGTCAAATTGTTGTTAGAAAAGTAATCTTGTACTTGCTCAAATACAAACTTTTCCAGTAATTTACTTAGAATAGGCAGAATGCTAATAGGCCTACTATTTGGGCCACAGAAAGTTGTTTTTGTATCTTTGGGTAAAGGGATTATCTTGCCTCAGCTGATAACTTCAACAGCCGACTATCCAAGTTGTCTGTACCAACAGACCCACCAACAGTTAAAGATCTCAACAACATTTCCACCTGTACAACATTAACCTGATTAAATTCAAAAGTACACATTTTATCTTTCATAATACACCTTTCAATTAGCTCATTTGACTTGGAACCAACAGTGCATTTCATTGTCTCTCTAAAGTTAGAAACCTTATTTACAAAATAATTATTAAAATAATTTGCAATCTGTATTGGCTTAGTCAAATAAACTATAAATACATTTTATAAAATAAAAAGAAGTAGATTTTTTCCCCATGATTTTATGAGTACATTCCACATTCTCTTACTATCTGTACCACTATTGTCAATTCTCTTCTGAAAATATTTTTTCTTTTTCACTCTATTCTCCTTGGTCACCTGATTCCTTAAAATACAATGAAATGTTCTGTCCTCAAGAGAGTCTGAAAGAACCGCAACCTTTTTAGCCTCTTCCCTTTGAGCCATTAACCTCCTTAACTCAGTATCAACCCAAGGAGCACTTTTGGCTTTAACTGTAAATTTCTTTAATGGAGCATGATTGTTAACAATTCTCATAAATAAATTAAGGGATGCATCCACATCATTAATGTCACTAATCGAATTCCATTTTTGATTTTTGGAATTTCAAGTTTTTGATTTATTAAAAGTTTTAACTTTTTAGAGTCCTGCCTCTGCCTGTACCCACCAGTCGTGACAATTCTATGACTCCTCCATCTATGCTTTTTCAAATAATGTTATTTAAAATCGAAAATTGAAATCACTTTCAAATAAACCAGACTGCGCCATCATCATGCAAATGTTCTATCTTGCAAAACATGACATTTGGCAGAAAATAGCTTATTGTGGCTGTATTTACAATGTGCAACTTTACAAAACAAAATTAGTGCAGGTATGAGTCAGTAGTAGTGGCTGCAATTAACCTGCTTCCCTCTACAGATCGGATTATCGACTTGATGCGGCCTTTGAATTCATGCTCAAATTTGACCTTGAATTACATTACATGACATTTAGCTGACGCTTTTATCCAAAGCGACTTACAATAAGTTATTTTCAGTAGAGATACAAACTCAGAGCAATGTCACGGTTTGGTTCTTCTTCCTGTTTTTTTTGGTAGTTTCATGTCTCTTGTGTCCCTGGGTTAGCTTCACTTCCTTGCTTGTCCTGTGATTGCCTGATTGTTTCTACCTTTGTCCAATCACCTGCACCTCCCTAGTGTATTTAAGCCCTGTGTGCCTGTTGTCCCCTGTCGCGTCATTGTCAAGTCTAACTGTTGTTGGAGCACGTCTTTTGTTTGGAATAAAGAGCACCTTTTTGAAGACCCTGCGTCTGAATCCTCCCTGCGCACCAGCAACCCACCTACCTTGGGCGGGCTCCCGTCGGGCAGTTTTCGTGCGTCGGCAGACTAAAAGCGTCAGCTTTGATGAAAAATGTACTTTCTTGTTACTTGTTCTTCTGAGTTTGTATCTATGTGGAAATGCACTTATTGTACGTCGCTTTGGATAAAAGCGTCAGCTAAATGTAGCTTAAGCGCAAGTTCAGTCAAGAAGACAACCGGTCTGACTCTGTTCGCCTCCTTTGTAATTAAGTAACAGCTGATTGGGGGCGTGCACATTTTAGTAACCAATCAGATTCTACACACGGTTTCCTTAAGCCAATCACGTTGTTGCTGTCAATCTTTAAATGTGTTCTCCTCTCTGTTGGCTGTCAGCTGTCATTTCAGCGTGTAGCTGAAGCGACCCTCCTCCACCCCAGTCACCTCCAGTTGGCATCAGCGTTGTTCCGGGTTCGTCATCAGGTTGCTGCTATTCCTTACACCACCTCCACCAGTGTCTGGACTCCAGGGGGATTGGGATTATTGGACCTCACTATCCCTGCCTTCGGGGATAGTACGTCATGATGGAGTCCAATCGCCAAAGACCTTGCACAATTCATATTTTATGCTTGTGTAATAAATTATTGTCTTACTATTAAACGAGTCTCTCCTGATTGAAATGACATGTAAATCTCCTCAGTGTGTTCCGCACCGTCGGCTGAATTTGGTCCTCGTCGGCTTTGTAACGGCCGATTCGACATGTTGAATCGGCGTCGGGGCTTGTTGGTCTGTCGGGCCTTCTGATCATTCTGATTGGCTGCTCAGCCAGCGGCACGGAAGGTATTTCCTCTTACGCAGGCGCAGTCGGGTCGGGTGTTGAGAATCGGCTTGGTGTGACAGGGCAACTTTGGACCCAGACGCTGCCTACGTGAGCCGATTCTGCAGTCTGCTCACATGGGCACTAGTTTGTCGGCGTCGGCTTGGTGTGTTCCAGGCTTAATGCTGAGAGCCAAGACACTGGGACTGCCCGGGGAACGATAGACCAATGCCCACAGCCGACTCATCGGGGCAAAACCCTGTCACTTGCTCGCCTCCTGCTGGGTGGAGCAAACATCACCCGCCCACATGATACTGATAATTAAAAGCTCTTTCATAGTGCTCATTTAGGGAGTCACTGTCTTGGCCTGGTTGAGGAGTGCAAGGTCAGAGGACAAAGCATAAAGTGCGAACCAGGCAGACACAGATCTGATGAGGATGAGTTAGAGAAGGACCAAGCGCCAGTTTAGGGCCAATAGAAATCTTTCCTTTTATATCTATCAAGAATAATAAAACATAATGTTCTTCCTTATGTTAGTCAGTTGTTCTCCTGGCCTGCATTCTGCCAGAAATGTTCCTGCCTTTGCAAACGCAGCGCTGTTACTTTACCTGTGATCTGACAAATACATTTCCCAGTACAAGAGAAGTTGTTTGGCTGAATGTGTACAAAATATCCCCAATCGAGCTTCCAAACACGTTGGGGGATAGATGCAGAAGCGCTGGTAGACTCGGGCAATGTGGTGTCCAACCCAGATGGTGCCAGTCTCTTGCGGTAAAGAGTACCCTACAGGGTACGCCACTGTTACTTCCCCTTTTTGGGCTTGGTCTAGGTAGAGTGGGGAGACGAACACAGGACTGTCAAAGAATACGTGACAAGTCAAAAGTAGGAGTAACGGTGCCAAACAAATAGAACAAAACCAGGCCTGGCAAACCACATCTAGGAAAGAAACAAACAAAATGGCTTCCCTTACTTCTTTAAGTCCACCAAGAATACAGAGGGAGAACCAACCAATAACAAATAATGTTTCTAGACACACACTATGTGATGCAAAAATGCACAGGGTACCCCAAACTTACTGTTATCAGCTATAGATTTTTAACCAATAAGATATATTTCAATATATTTTTCATCTTATTCCTGCACTATGATGTCTGTTGTCCATTGTCGTACTGTCTGCTGTTAATTCCATGTATGTCTGACATATTATGGCAATAAACGTTTCCTGATTCCGGATTCCCTGCTGCCAAATTTGAGGGGCCAGTTCGGAACAGCTCAGTTGGAGGACGCTAAGAACCATGATAACAAAAACAATTGCTTGGAAGCTACTGTATGTATTCAGCAGGGTGGGAATCTCAAAGAAGATGATGCGGGACCAGGGCACCTCCTTTATTATAAGTTATTGAAGGGCTGCCCAGTGACCTAAGAAAGAAAATTGCTCTTTGTTTACTCTAGCACAATAAATTGAGGTGAAAAGGGAAATCTTGATTAATTTGCACAATAATTAAAATCCTGCATATCATTGTCAGGCTATATGTTTAAATTTAGACCCATGCTGAATGTCTCTAAAGCATGTTGGCCCGACAGGAACTGGGCTTCAGTATCTCAAGTATAAGAATGACCTTAGATGATTTCCTGAACCAGGGGTAGAGAGTGGCATATATCAGAGGGTTGAAAAAATGAGTTAAAATGAAACAACCATATTACAATAGTTACAGATGAAGTTGTGTAGAAGTTATTTTGTGATGTAAGAGCAAAACAATAATATGGGAAAACGCATATCAGAATTACAACTACAACAGCACCAAGATTCCTGTCTGCTTTCATTTCAGATTTTCTAGCAGTTATTTTGGTTATCACAAATGCAATGTGAGACAGAAGCACAGAAACCATTGTTCTTCAATCTCCATGGAGAAAAAAACAACAGCAAAGATGATGAAGTAGGAGGGGTGGACACCGAGTAAAGAGACAAATCAGTTGGAAGACAAGAAGCTCTGCAGCTTCTCCTCTTCAGTGATGGGAACTGAACTTTGCTTTCCACAACTCATCAACACCTCCTGCAGAAAGCCAACTCGTCCTCACTTAGAAACAATGTTTATTTACATGTTGATGTCCTCCATCTCTCTGCTTACTGTAGCTCTCAACCTGATGGTCATCATCTCCATCTCCCACTTCAAGTAGTCAAATGTTTAAAGTGTTGCTTAATCATAAAATTGTACATTTTGCTCATTTTTTCTTGTATTTTGTACTTTTATTTGACCGATTGATGACTTCAGTATTGATACCATTTGCAATGTTTGTTTCCCTTTAGGCAGCTGCACACTCCCACCAACCTCATCCTCCTCTCTCTGGCCGTCTCAGATCTCTTCGTGGGCCTCTTCATGATCTTTCAAATAATGATAATAGACGGCTGCTGGTTGCTCGGTGATCTCATGTGTTCTCTATGGTTAATTCTATCATCCATTATTACCTCGGCCTCAATTGGAACCATGGTGCTCATATCAGTGGATCGATATGTGGCTATTTGTTATCCTCTGCATTACTTCACCAAAATCCAACCAAAAAGGGTTCAAGTCTGTGTTTGTCTGTGTTGGATGTTTGCTGCTTTATTCAACAGTCTTCTGCTGAAGGATAACTTGGAACAACCAGGCAGGTATAACTTCTGCATAGGAGAGTGTGTCTTTGAAATGAACTACATCGCTAATCTTTTTGATCTAATTCTTTCATTCCTTTTTCCCATTACTGTTATTGTCATTCTATATATTCGAATATTTGGGGTGGCTTTGCATCAAGCTCGTGCCATGCGGTCTCATATTGCATTCGTGATAACCAAAATAACTGCTAAAAAATCTGAAATGAAAGCAGCCAGGTCTCTTGGTGCTGTTGTAGTTGTGTTTCTGATATGCGTTTTCCCATATTATTGTTTTGCTCTTACTTCACAAAATAACTTGTACACAACTTCATCTGTAACTATTGTAATATGGTTGTTTCATTTTAACTCCTTTCTCAACCCTCTGATCTATGCGATTCTCTACCCCTGGTTCAGAAAATCAATTAAGGTCATTGTTACACTTGAGATACTGAAGCCCGGTTCCTGTCGGGCCAACATGCTTTAGAGACATTCTGCATGGGTCTAAATTTAAACCTTTAGCCTGACAATCACATGCAGAATTTTATTTATGTTGCAAATTAATCAAGATTTCCCTTTTCACCTCAATTTATTGTGCTAGAGTTAGCGAAAGAGCAATTTTCTTTCTTAGGTCACTGGGCAGCCAACTTATAATAAAGGAGGTGCCCTGGTCCAGCAGCATTTTCTTTGAGATTCCCACCCTGCTGAATACATACAGTAGCTTCCAAGCAATTGTTTTTGTTATCATGGTACAGCTGTATTGTACAGCACTATCCCCTCAATTTTTTCCTCTTGTTTCCCTGCCAGTTGTATCCTTCATCATGAACTGATTAAATGTGGAAGGTGCAAGCACATGTAGAACCTTTGCAAATTGTGAAAAAAACATCCAAATGAATCGATTGTGCTTTTGAAATATGTGACAAATGTTATGTTGAGTGAACACATGAAAAAATATTGTTTCTATAAACAAAACTGTTAATCCCTTATTACTTAAACCATTTCATTACAATTAAGGTGACTGGGATTAACTGATTTTTCTATAACAGAATGTTCTGCAAGTCACGATTTTTTTCCCAAAAATTTGAGAGAAGTTACGATATCTTTATTAATTCTTGTATTGACAGACTTTCTTTGTATGTGCTATGAAACCCCAAAGAGTCAGTTACCTAACAATTGAGTGTGTGCTGGTTAGTTTCGGGTGTTTGAGAGGGTCTTGCTTTAACAAACACGCTGGCCTTATATTGGTTAGAAAAGGGACTTCATTTTAGTACAGGTTTATTTTTATTACCTTATTACTTACCACACTAATAATTGGGGAAAGACTTATTTCATTCCCTGAAATCAAATTAATGTAATCATGTAGATGAGAGTAGGATAGAGCGAAACAAATATGGTAGAAGGTAGATTTTCTTATCATTACATAACTCCGAGAGAATTACATTTTCTCTTTGTCTGGCAAAGACAAAAATGTTTAATCTGATCCGATCGAAACAGATCGGATCAAATCTGAATATATGGCAATAAAGATTTTTTTACACCCTTTCTGGGAACCATCACCTAATTGTGGTAGAGAGATTTGTGTGTCCCTATGAACCTGAGTGCTGTGTTGTATGGAACCTTGTGCTTTCCCTTGGCAAAGTTGGCTCTGGAAAAAGAAATTTAGGTGAAAGGGGAAATCTCTAATAGTTTTGCACGATAAATACAATTCTGCATATTGCTGTTCAGGCTAAAAGTTCAAATTTAGACCTATGCAGTGTGTCTCTAAAGCAGGTTAGCCTGATAGGAACCAGGCTTCAGATGACCTTAACTGATTTTCTGAACCAGGGGTAGAGAATGGCATCAGATCAAAGGTCGAGGGTTGAGACAGGAGTTGAAATGAAACAACCATATTACTATAGTTACGGATAAAGTTTTTTTGGGATGTAAGAGCAAAAATTGGGACAAATGCATATTAGAAATATATGGGGTGCCGTTTTTAAAATGTTACACGTTTCAAAATCCAGTTTTGGTACATTTAGCATTATCATATGAAAAAAAGCAGGAGAATATATAAACATCCCTTTTTCAAAATATTTAAGAGGGAAATTCATGTAACTACATGCAATAACTTTTCCAAGGATAATGTTTGACAGTAACACAAATTTGTTAAATACTATAAATGTAAATGTTAAATAAAAATCTCAATGTAAATGTAAATGTAAATGTGAAATGTTGAGTCTAAATGTCAGATATGATGACGAACACTACAATGTTTACGCTAATTTATGCAGCAAGCCAAAATGGCAAAGCCGAATGAATTAGCACTTATTACAGAGCAGGGGTATCAAACTAATTTTAGGTACAGGGCCACATACAGTCCACTTTGATGTCAGCAGGCCGGACCAGTGAAACCATCGGGCATCGGGGGGCACGATCGCGGATGGTCCCATAATCCTAGTTTATGTTTCTGCGTTTTCAGAGGAACACAAGGACACGCAGACGCAAGAGCCCCTTCCGTGCCTTTTCACCCTCTCTTGCGTCCTTGCGTGTGTCGACCCATTTTTCCAAATTTCCAGATTGGTCTGCTAACTATTCTCACATTTCAGGTTTCATAGCATAATTCCGCGCTTTTTGAACCATGCATTGAAACGAGTCCGTCGACACAAGACGCAGACGCATGTTCCAGCCTTTAAGCCTAGTTTATGCTTCTGCATTTTCAGAGAACCGCAAGGACATGCAGGCGCAGGAGCCCCTTGCGCTCCTCTTGCGTGCCTTTTCACTCCCTCTTGTGTGCTTGGGTGTTAGCGATCACTAACGGGCGATGGTGGCGCATAGAGTGGGATATAAAGTTGCTTTGGATAAACGCGTAAAGGCAGAGAGAGACAGCGATTTACACAGAATACACAGCTCAAACTAATGTCCTCCGGCTCAAAACTATACGAATTATCTAAAAAAAACAAGGTGATGTTGAGAGCCCCAAGACTCTACCGAACTCGTCCTAGTGGTTTACATGTCTGTCCGGTTTTTAATACGGCTGTAGTGGCAGTTTACAAAACGCATGTCTTCTGTTTTTTATTGAGAATGTCAGCAGATTTGTAATGGAGCCAATGAGGCTTGAGGCTACCAGCTACTGCTTCAGGTACGTCAATTACGACCTCCTCCAACCAAAATTCTGCCAGTCCAATGTCCACAGCTTTTGATGTTGCACATCTATGAACTAGTCCCTGAGGCATATCGGCAGAAGTTTAGGAGTCATAGAAAGTCACAGAATCAGACTTATACTGAGTTTGCCAGAGAGAAGGGTGTGTTATTTCATAAGTGGTCCGCTGCCACTGCACTGCACATTGTTGTCTATTTAAATGACCAACAATGTTAACTGCTGTAGAAAATTTATCTCATGAGTATGTGTTGATTCACAAAACTACTTTTGCTCATTTTTTTGGCAGACCACGTTGAGTCCCTGTTTTGACCCCCTCTGTCCACAAAAAGCAGAAAGGAAATGTTTCAACTGTCATCTGGGCGGTCATGTAATTGCTGCCTGTCCGGCTTTAAAACATAAAGAACAATCTCTGCGGTTTGTCCAGCTTGAGGGCATTGGTTTGATTAAAGCTAATCACGGTATAAAGACTGAGATTGAACAATGCAAAAAAGTTGGATGCTTGCTTAAAACCAGTTGTCTTTGACGCACGCATTTCACTCACCTGCGTGCTTGAAGATCAGCGCTCTGTCCAGGTGTTAAGAGACACCGCATGTTTCCAGTGGGTAATTTTTGCATCAGTGTTACCTTTTTCTGAGCATCAGCCTGTGGGTTAGGTTCGGTGCTCTGCGGCATTGAAATGGGCTACATTCCTCGTCCCCTGCATAACGTTTGTGTGTCGCTCTGCCAATTCAGGGTATTGTACTTTTACTGGGGAATTACATTGCAGGAGGTAAGGTGACTCCTATGTTCGAGGTCCTGGATTTACCTTGGTCCCTCACCAATAGTTTAGCCACTTCTCTGTTTCCGGTGTGTGTGCTCACACGTTCGTGCGCACGGTTGCTTCAAAATGGGGATGATAATTCAGAGGTTTCAATAACTGACACATTTATGCCAATGTTTTCAGGTGGGTCTGAGCCTGAGGAAGCGGAGCGGCCGGCCGCTGGGCAATCTCTGACTGAGGTTGAAATAGGCGATCCACCCAGCTCAGTTTTTCTTCCAGTTACGTGTGGGTGCCTGGCGAATGCACAGAGAGAGGATCCAACACTACAGCGTTGTTTCAGAAGGGTGTTGAATGACGACAAAGCAAGTGTGGAGGAAGTAGATTTTACACTGGATAAAGATGTCTTGGTTCGCAGATGGTCCAATCTCCCAGATACTGATGCTGATTGGAACATTGTGTACCAGATAGTGGTGGTCGTTTATATAGACAACATGTGCTGTCAGTAGCACATGAAGGTAAATGGTCAGGGCACTTCGGTGTCACAAAAACCAGGTTGTACTAACCTGCTTGTTTGACCAGGGTTAAAAGGTGGATGTAGGTAGTTATATAGACATATATGTCAAGTATCAGGTAAGCCAAATCAAAAAATCCCTCCTCCTCCTTTGCATCCTATTCCTGTAATAGACGAGCCATTTGATTGGGTGATAATAGACTGCGTGGGTCCCTTACCTTCGCACAATAATAAATTCTTCTCTACTTTCGGCCTACCCTGGGTAATTTAGTCCAACTAAGGTACCCAGTCCAAGATTTTTAAACAGGCAAACTAAATGTTAAACATGCAGTTTCCCAAGGTGACCTGGAGTGATGGCACCAGACTCTCGAGCGCATGCTCTGTAAGTATTAGAGATGAGCCGGATACCCGGCTGAAACGAGTATCTGGTACGGATAAAGCACTTTTGCCGAGTACAAGTATTATACGAGTAATACGAGTCAATATCTGTGCTCGGATTGAATAAAAGTCCTCATTGGGTAGCTGTGTGTGTCTGCGTTCTGTGATTGGCTGGTAGTAACAGGGCCCCTCCCCTACACACATACTGTCTGTGTTGCTGTGTCCCACTCGGCTCACTCACACACAGAACACTGAGAAGTGAACAGCTCCCTCTCCCTCTCTGTCGTCAGGTTCGCGGGTCTTTCGCCATAAATTAAATAAAAATAAAATAAAGATTTCTTCGGCTTCAAATTTATTTATTTTACTTTGGTTGTTGTTAACTAGTAGAGTTTAGGTAAACGTAGGGTTTATTAAGACGTGGTTCGTAAGAATGCAACTCGCGTTGCGGGTCTGCCTGTCGGAGATTCTTTTTTTTTAATTTGGCTCAAACCAGTTTTTAGTTTTTTTTTGTACCGTCTGCTGGCTCTCTTCACACACACACACACACACACACACACACACACACACACACACACACACACACACACACACCACAATAATTAAGAAGGAATGCTGTTTTAACCGCAGAAATGCGTCAGTACAGTACACTGTTTTCAAAGTTCATGTTTTATATTGGTCACCTGTTAATCAAGCTCCCTGCGAAGGGTCAATTGCATATTTAAAAAAGAGCATTACGGTTAAAGCCCAGCCCATTTCAAGACAACCCGACAACTTAGGGGTAAAATCCTTCCTACTTCTGGGTTAAGCCCCGCCCACTTCCGGGTTAGGTCCCGCCCAGTCAGAGTACAGATACGGATACAGATAATTCATATGGTTTAACAGATACTGATACGGATACAAATAATGCTGTACTCGCTCATCCCTAGTAAGTATTGTTTGGGAAATGGAACTGATTGGGGTGACAGGGTTCCGTTTGTTTTGTTTGCAGCACGTAAAGCCATTCAGGAGTCCTTGTGCAAATAACCCGTGGCCCGCTAAAAACGTTACATGACCAGTTCATGTCGCTTAAATAGTCACCCGCCAAAAGATTATGTCAGGCACTTCTGTGAGTGGCTACAAATTGCTAATACACTCGCTAAGCAGTCACTTTCTGGTTCGCAAGAAGAGATGAAGCATCACTATGACCGTTCTGCTGTAACTTGTTTTCAACTGGTGATTTAGTGGTGGCGTTACTCCCTACCCTTGTTTCGGTGCTCTCATCCAAATTTAGCAGTCCATATGAGGTCTGTGAACGCCCCAGTGACACAGACTACATTCTTAATACTCCTAAGCTAAGAAGAAAAATGTGTGTCGTACCAACGACTGTGATGATTTGCGGCCCTCGTCATCCAGTCCAGTTGGGCACGTGACTCCCTAACTCAAAAGCAATAGCACAGTTACCTTCCCTTCCCGGCTCCTACATTTACCTGATGAACACAGAAAGAATGTAACCAACCTTGTCAAACAATGTAGGGTTACCGGTGTGTTTAGTGATGTGCCGACCGCAAAAACTGTAGTAAAACATGATATTGAGCTGACCGACCCGCGTCCAATAAAACCGTATCCGTATCATGCCAACCAAACTAAGCGAGAACTGATGAAAGGGGAAGTGCAATATCTCCTTGACTGAAGGAGGAAGTTCCACCTCAATAGCCGAACTGATTGCCCAATTCCATTATAAATATCTTTTTCAATACCAATTACATCTGGTTTTATGTTTATGTTCATCTACTCCTAGCTACAGGACCTAACAAAATGGTGTCTCTCGCTGAATGTTTTGGGGAAGATGAAAAAATTGAGAGAAATTGAAAATTAACTATTGTTACCATGTTAAAGTTCATGATTTTAATTAATATAAATTCAATTAAGAGCTAAAAAGTTAAAGACATAGCACCCATTTCCTGAAACAGTTGAACATTTTAATATTTGACCGTTCATAATAGCTGAAAGTAGGAACCATTTGAAAAGCGGTAAGGAAGAAGAAGAAGAATACGTTGAATAAAGATTTGAAGAACAATACTTATTTGTATAAAAATGCAATCGGTAAGATAAAAATACACTATGCAAGAAAAAAAATAAGTTAGCAAAATCTATAAGTTTGGATTAAGCAACACTTGTTTCAATCTACCTGTAACACAAATAATGAAATACTTGAAGTGGGAGATGGAGCTTTCTGCAGAGATGGAGGACATTAAAATGTAAATCAACATTGTTTCTGAGTGAGGACGAATTTGCTTTCTGCAGGAGGTGTTGATGCGTTGTGGAAAGCAAAGTTCAGTTCCCACCAAGGTTTCCATCACTGAGAAGCTGCAGAACAGCTTCAGCTGACTGGCCAAAGCTTCTTGTCTTACAACTGATTTGTCTCTTTACTTTGGGTCCACCCCTCCTACTGCATCACCTCTGTTATTGTTTCAATCTCCATGGAGATTGAAGAACAGTAGTTTCCGTGCTCATCTTTCTTCCTGCTGGAGACGACAAGTTTGTGTTTTGATGTTGACTCGAAGTTCAAAACAGGAAGCAGAGTTGCAGTGTTATACATTTCTCTTCACTTCTATCAGAGCAGTCACAATAAACCCTATTGAGAATGTGTCTGTCAAACAGCCACTTACGTTATTTAAATCACTGGTAAAAAGCCAGAGAGCAACTAAATGACTACAAGTTAAAACTAATGACAACCAACAAAAAACAACCATGATTCTGGGGATATGTATTCAATAAAGTAATGGGAATGTTGTAAAACCACTGTAATTTTGAAACTGTAATCAATAGAATAATATCAATGTACAGTTATGATTGTATTCAATGTAATGTGATCTACCGAAATGCATTCATGTAATACTTGATAACGCCACAACTGATAGACTGAGAGGCCTTCAAAAGCCAAGCTACATTGAACTCACCAGGAGACCACTCCCAAGGGGTGTGGCCACCGACTTTCACACCTTTACTGATCGGTATAAATACATGAGGCAGCCATTGTTCTCAAGTTCGCTGGTTGTAAACAACAGACATGGTCTAGGGATGGTCTGAGATGGCCCTGTGGCCTGCTGGTTGCGGAGACCAGCGGCTCCTCAGCTGAGATGTCCTTTTTAGCACAACACCCTTTCATTTATTAAATACATTTTAACTGTTCACCCCAAGATGTCTGCCGTCCGTCTGATGTTTCTTCATTATTTGAACACAACACTAACATCAAAAGCTGTAAATGAACTAATATTAGAACATCATGTCTGTCTTACTGAAACGTGGCTGTGAAGAATTTTCCAGCTTAAATTAAGCGCCTGAAGAGCAATAAAGTCATGTTAATAATTTTACTGTAGCCTTTTAATAAACCTTTGTCATGACCCGGGCTCAGACAGCCATGACCATTTGAGGGAGATGCAGATGGTTCACCAAACAGAGTATTCATTCCGCTCTTTGCCCGGACAGTCCACACATGGGGGCGACCAAGCACAGAGTGATCAGGGACCCAAGTTTCCAAGAAGGGGGAGCTTTGAGGTGGAGCATCAGGCCCCAGGTGTCTCCAGTCATAACACATCTCCAATGGAAATTTAAATCCTTTCATCAGGATGCTAGTCTTTTCTCTTAGAATTCAGAACAACTTAAAGCAATATGACTTTTTTTTCTTTCCAATAGTATTGTCCAAAGTGTACATATGATCTCTGTACACTCAAATTTCTGTTTTTCTGAACCCGCCAAAGAATAAATAATGGCTAATTTTTTAACATTTTCGGATAAAACAAAATATAGAGTCATGCTGCATTTGAGTAGTTTTTGAGAGATTATATTTCATTCCACATTGTTTTTTCGGGATCATGTAATGTTTTTTGTGCTCACCATATGTGGCATGGTGTTGTCGTCTCTAGAGGCAGCAACTGAGATCATTTGATAGACTTTGGATCTGTTAAATATGTGTCCTTTAGTGTTGCACTGAAACAGTATGAAATAAAACACATCTGCATGTAACAGAATTTTATATTAAAAATTGATATCCGCCACCAGGCAGTTTCTCTACAGAATGTTGGTCTTACATGAGCCAGTCTGCAGTGTCTTAAGACTAAAAATGGATTTTCTAAACTAAGGGTAAAACACGAGTTGAATGAAACAAACTGTTATAAGAGGCAGATTAAGCATTAAACTAGGTGTCCTGGCCAGAGAGTGGAACACAAAAATATGGGTAGATTAAAACAAGTAGCAAAGCAATAACGAAACCAAGAGTTCTGGCAGCTTTCATTTCAGATTTTGTAGGACTTATTTAGCACAATAAATACTCACATTAAAGTCTTCTTAACCTATGAATTAATGCCTTAACCAAAAATTTAAACTAATTTACGTGGCATAACTGGAAGTTGTTTCATGTTTGGCTGAGTCATCTCAGGCCTCAGAGTACTACAGCAAGTTCATTTCCGTGTTTGGGATTCTAAAAAGAATACAGATTGGTTATGGGCCTTTTTGGTTGTCCTCAAACAGAGGCCGAAGACATATCAATATTTAGTGTGTTGTTTTCAGAGTCAAGCACACTTAATACTGTACGGGCTGACCAATCTGAGAAGAGTAGTACAGATGCTAAAAAATGTATTTTACCATTTCTAAAATCTTTCAACTTTCAATATTGTGGTTTCTCTTTCTAAACTTAAAATAGTGATTTGCATTACACCTAAAAGCTCATCTTAAGCTAGAGTGACACTGTTTAACTAAAGACTTGTTGGTTTTACAAAAATATTTCTATATTAGTTCAAAAGTCCTGATTATACATGTTGGTCTGAGCAGTTGGAGCTTTTTTAAGTTGTTTTGCATTGGAACATTAAACAGCTTAAAAACACATGTATAGGTAATTGTAAAAGTGTTTAAATAACGAGTAGTCATACAAAGACTTCTAGATCTGTATGTACATTTTCATCACCATGACCAAGTACATTTTCTTGTCTATTTTCTCTCAGCATGCAGTGTCTCTACAGCAGGTTTCTCTCACATGAGCCAGGCTGCAGTATTTTAAGAGATACAATGAGCTTCATAGATTTTCTAAACCAGGGGTAGAAAAAGGCATAGATCAAAGGGTTAAGACACGAGTTGAAATAGAACAGACAAGTTACAAAAGCAGCAGATGAAACATTAAACAAGGTGTCCTGGCCTGAGAGTGAAACACTAAAATATGGAGAGACGCACAATAGAAAGACAACAATAACGACACCAAGAGTCCTGGCGGCTTTCATTTCGGATTTTTTAGCAGCTATGGTCATTTGAAACTTTGAAAGAGGTAGAGCTGCAACATGAGACCTCATGGCACGAGCCTGAGTCACAGCCACCACAAAGACTCTCACATACAGAACTATGATGACAGTGACAGGACAGATAAAAGTCAAAAAGAGATCTGCAAGTCCAGCAACATAGTTTATCACAATGACACACTCTCCAAAGCAGGAGTTATACCTGCCTGGTTCTTCAAGGTTTTCTTTAAGCAGCACAGTGTGAAGGAAAGCAGAACATGTCCAACACAGACACACACAGATCTTAACTCTTTTTTGTGTAATTTTGTTGGCATAATGCAGAGGCTCACAAATAGCCACATATCGGTCAACTGATATGAGCACCATGGTTCCTACTGAGGCAGATGTAATAATGTAGTCCAGAACATTATAGAAGATACACATGAGGTCACCTAGAAACCAGCAGCCATCTGTAAGAACAATTTGAAAGAATACGAGGAGGCCCACGAAGAAGTCTGAGACGGCCAGAGAGAGCAGGAGGAGGTTGGTGGGTGTGTGGAGCTGTCTTAGGAGATAAGAAAACAACAAGCTTATCGTTATTGGTAGCAGCAGTTGTCATATCAATAGCTAAAGCAATTACTAAAAGACAAAACATATTTACATTCAAGTGTGAGTTCTGATTCTTAGTTAGTCAACCATTAACCTATTCTCCTAAGATACCAGTTATATGAATTGATAAACTATCAGAATACCTGAAGTGGGAGATGGAGATGATGACCAGCAGGTTGAGAGTCACAGTGAGCAGAGAGATGGAGGATAATAAAATGTAAGTCAGCATAGATTCAAAGTGAGGACGCATGGCGTTCCTGCAGGAGGAGTTGAGGAGATGAGGAAAGCAAAGTTCATCTTCTTCAAGACTTTTCATTATCAGAGAGAGGAGACACGATGCTGCTGTGCTCGTCATGCAACTGATGAAGCTCTTGTCTTCCACCACATCCCTCCTTCTCTTTTATTATCATGACAACTTCAGTGGGAGTGACTGAACTCCCCCCTTACAGTTTAGTCCATCTTCGTAGGTCTTTCACCTTTGAATCTCCTCCCCCTCTCACAGTTACAATTTCCATCAAATAAAAAATTGTTAATTTTGTTTCTGGTTTTGTTCACTGGTTATAACTAACGTGCTGTTTCCCAAATACAGCACAACAAAACTGTGGATAAAGTCAGCGATGCACTGGCATCATCCCGGCTCACATCTCTGAACGGGTCCCACAGCGTTGTCATAAGCCAACACAAGTGTGATTGTTACCTTGGGTTCAACTTGGGAAGCTTCCAAAATGTGAGTGTAGATTTGTTTCTCAGGCTAAACACTGACAAATCGCCCTCATTTTACATATTGGGATAGAAGAAGGGTTTGCTTCCTCATCGCTTGTTTTTTGATTCTCCTGTAATGGGGTCACGCCAATGGCTCTCCTCCAAGCCGAGCCTGAAGGTTCTGTTCGTCCTACCAGAAGTCTTCATCTGTGGTGCTGTCTGTGCTTCTGGCCTCTGGTTCTGTGTCCTGAGGTCCACCTATCTGAGCTAACAGAACCACATTTTATTTAAATATGTCACTGATGTTCTTAATCCGTTGTGCAGTTCAATTCTGTATTCTCGGCTACTACCACCTACAATTAGGGTGTCAGGATTCCACCTTCGTCCCGTTCACCATCGCCTCCCACTCAATCCCATTCCCCTCCCTCTTATTCAATCACCCGATCTCTGTCACCTGACTACCAATCATCTTCACCTGAGCCCAATCACCAGCACTCCTTTATAACCCACATGCATCACTCACCCGTTGTCTGATCTCGTCATTCCATGACCACAGATCCTCCGAGATGGTTATTCCATGACCACAGATCCTCTGAGCGCACCCGTGTGTTCTCCCATATACCTACCTAAGCTTACCTAAACTCCAGTCGTCATCGTCCTGTCTTCAGCCCGATCCACCTCCAAGGGTTCATCTGTTCACCGCCCCCATCCGTGTCCTCACCCGTCACGGAACAAGCAGGACTCTTTGCCACTCAGATAAGACTCTCCATATACTCTGTGTCAATACAACTTACCTTTTCCACTTGACGTCCGCAACGTTGCATCAATAAAAACTGTATTTGAAACATACCCCTCTATTCCGTGTTTCAATACCTGACACAGGGTGGTTAGGCGCTGGACCCTCTTTTAGCTCTTTCTATTATTTTTCTTCAGTATTTTTTGCCGTGTGGATGGAGATTGAAAATAGTGCTGATTGTCCGTCTGGATGGAGTTTTTTGTTTTAAGGGTTCAGAAATTCAATAACCTGGAGCTGACCCAGGAACTGTTTTAAAAGTTCAATCTGTTGAATTGAACATTGTATTCATGAATGAGGTTTCCTAGCAATGGCATATGTTAAGGAAAAATAACGGATCAATAATGGAACTTTGGACAATACATACTTCTTTCATTTCAAGAACTTATAAAAGTAATGACAGGCCGTATCAAGTCTGCAACCATGTTTTGAAAATATTTTTCAAGTATTTTATCACAATAAAATCATGCTCATACCTGCACTGATGTTTTGCACAAGTTGCACATTATTGCTTTTAAAGATGTTCAGTGATAAATAGGTTCATTCTGAGCCACAAAAAAAAGCCAAACGACTTCTCTCGTTCTGGTAGATTTATTTGTAAGATCACAGGTCAAGGATCAGCGCTGCGTTTGCAAAGGCAGGAGAAGTTCTGTTGGCCCACAGGCCGGAAGAACTGACTAACATCAGGAAGAACCTCATGTTTTATAATTCTTGTTAGATATATATATAGGAAAACCGCTGATCTGTGCATGCAGTCATGTGACCGGTTGCCAATCAGGGAGTGATAAAAAGCTCCCCAGGTGTAGTCATTAGTCCCTTTCGTCTCTCACTGAGCGCACTGCGGTTGTGTGGTTTCTCCTGATTCTCCAGGTTGATAGCCAGGCACAAGTTCCCGTCCTTCACGGAGTGAACTGGGGCAGATTGACGTTAACCACTGATAAATGAGCTGCTGTGTCTGTAGAGCTCTGGAAAAGACTCCTCCTCCCGCATTAACTGTGCTACAGCAGTTTGTGTTCTTGCAAAGGGGGCCAGTCCAGTCACTGTTTTATACGATTATTTTACTATTTTGTTTTTGTGGTTATTTGCCGTGGTTGATTATTTTTAGGGCCGGGACTCGATTAAAAATATTAATCTAATTAATTACAGGCTTTGTAATTAATTGAAATTAATCTCATTTTAATTGCATAAATATTTGACCTGAGAACAGTGAGAAGTAATTTTTTTCACATAGATTTTTATTTTAGTTCAACCAATTCCAGCAGACAAGTGTAGAAATAGCATATTTAGAAATATAGTACTTTCAGAAATTCAGGTAGCCTATAGGTAAGTAGACCTTCTGTAAACTACGTTTTTTTTAAGTAGACCAATACTTTCAAGTACATTCAGAACATTGGTTATTTTTTCAGACGTGGACTTAGTTACCCTGGTCCTTAAACCAGTCATCTGGTGCAGTGTGGGTCCTTGTAACGTCCACGTTAGCTGCTAATTGTTTTGCGTTGAGGTGATACTTGAGGCTCCATGTGAATTCCTTGTTGCACAGCTTGCACACAACCATGCTCTTATCGACGCTTCCATCCGTGTGTTTATTATAATAAGATTTCCCATTCACGGGGCCACCCGACACGGTCTCGTCAGCTTCTTCGTTCATGTTCACTGTGGTTTGTTGTTGTCTGAAGTCATGAACGCTAGTTGGTGCTCCAGTATAATCGGTCCTCCGAAACGTTCCGCGGTGCAAAAAATAAGTGTAAAAATGCGTAAAAAATGTTTAATGTGTTATTTTGTGTGTAATTATCGCGTTAATTAAGATTAATTAAAGTCCCGGCCCTAATTATTAGGGTTAGGGTTAGTATTTTAGTAAATGTCAGTAAAGTATTTTTATATACTTTTATGGAAGTTTTGACATAGGTTTCTCTCCTCAATTTATGTATGCTCACAGCTTGATCCTGTACAAGCCCAGGTCTGTGTCGACACACTGCTTCGTCGTGGTGAGACTGCACTGGGTGACACTCTCACGGTGTGTATGTAGCCTCAACACTGTCGATTTTGTAGTGACTTGCATGATATTTTGTAGTGGAACGTGTAAGAAATAAGTGTGTAGTTCATGTCTTTGTCGGTGCTGGGCCTTCTGTCTCCTCTGTCTCTCACAGTCGCCTGCTGTAACGGTGTGGGCGGGCCGACCCGACCTTCTTGCTATGAGGAGAGTAACACGACCTACATCGAGCCATCTAAGTTATTGTTTTATTCTACCAAATTGCTATTTTAAGTGGAAAACTGTTCAACTTTTTGTAATAAAACCAAACTTATTTACGTACAATATTTGCCTCTAGTAAATTGTCCCTGTTAGGGGAAAACCAGAGTTACTCACACAACACACTAATTAATATAGTAAGGGTTCCTCCTAACCCTCAAAAGGAGGTGGCGTTGTCAGGTTTGAAAGGTTTTATGCGGCTCCCTCACTACATATAAAAGGAAATATTTCTATTGGTCCTGAACTGGCATTGAGGAGGAACAGGTCCTCTCGCCGCAAAACAAGATCCAATCACATCCAATGTGTGGTCTCCTAACATCAATGTAAACCTAAAGAACAAAGCGTGAGTGTTAAGTGCTTGATGTTTCTCTAACTCTCATCCTTATGAGATCTTTGTCTGGGGATCTTGTCCTAACACTGGGGGGAAATTCTAAAAGTTCTGTAACTCATAGAAACTCTTTGTACAATAGAACTTCACAAATATGGCCCCTGTCAATGTCTCTGTCTGAAATTCCACCCTGACCCGCCCAATCCCTATTTACATAATATTACAATACATTCAATGATTACACCTTTAACTTAAAGCTTCTTTATGTACACTTAACATGCATAATAACTTGATCACCCAATAGCTAATACTGTATATTCCAATCAAAACAAATCTAAAGTCATCAAACATTAACTTTTTAACCATTGTATTTTTAAATCAACACATTTGTGTTTCACTGCTATCCTAAATCCTTTGCTCATAAGAGGCATGACAGCAAAAATACAAATAAAAAACTTGATTGGGGATGTGAAAGAACTCCGTCAAGGAAGGTTTAAGTCTCCTTCCACCAGGCTTCAAATACTGTGACTGGATGTAATTTGTAAAGTAATTAAATGACATATGAAATGTGTTCATATTCTAGTTAATAATCTAATGTAAAAACATATCTAAAAAGACACAAACTACAATTCTAACAGATATTATAATTTCCACCACTAGCTGTGTTTTTTCTGGTTAAATCCCTAATAGGGGCCAAAGGTTGACATCAAAACACATAGTTATCTCCAGCGGGAAGGAAGATGAGCACAGAAACTTTTGTTCTTCAATCTCCATGGAGAGAAAAACAACAGCAGAGGTGATGAAGTAGGAGGGGTAGACCCAAAGTAAAGAGACCAATCAGTTGTAAGACGAGAAGCTTTGGCCAGTCAGCTGAAGCTGTTCTGCAGCTTCTCCTCTCAGTGATGGAAACCTTGGTGGGAACTGAACTTTGCTTTCCACAACTCATCAACACCTCCTGCAGAAAGCTAATTCGTCCTCACTTAGAAGCAATGTTGATTTACATGTTGTTGTCTTTCATCTCTCTGCTCACTGTAGCTCTCAACCTGCTGGTCATCATCGCCATCTCCCACTTCAAGTAGTGAAATATTTCTTTTATGTGTAAAATTGTAGATTTTAAGTGTTTCTCAATCTTTTTTGTATTGTGTATTCATATTTGACTGATGACAAATATCAAATTGTTTTCATCCAGGCAGCTCCACACCCCCACCAACCTCCTCCTCCTCTCTCTGGCTGTCTCAGATTTCTTCGTGGGCCTCTTAATGATCTTTCAAATAATGATATTAGACGGCTGCTGGTTGCTCGGTGATCTCATGTGTTCTCTTTGGTTGATTCTGTTATCCATTATTACCTCGTCCTCAGTGGGAACCATGGTGCTCATATCAGTGGATCGATATGTGGCTATTTGTTATCCTCTGCATTACTTCACCAAAGTCAAACCAAAAAGAGTTCAAGTCTGTGTTTGTCTGTGTTGGATGTTTGCTGCTTTATTTTACAGTTTGCTGCTGAAGAATAACCTGCAACAACCAGGCAGGTATAACTCCTGCATAGGAGAGTGTGTCTATTACATGAACTATATTGCTAATCTTTTTGATCTAATTGTTTCATTCCTTTTTCCCATTACTGTTATTGTCATTCTACATATGAGAATATTTGGGGTGGCTGTGTATCAGGCTCGTGCCATGCGGTCTCACATTGCAGTTGTGACCATGAAAGTAACCGTTAAAAAGTCTGAAATGAAAGCAGCCAGGAATCTTGGTGTTGTTGTAGTTGTGTTTCTGATATGCGTTTTCCCATATTATTGTTTCGCTTTTACATCCCAAAATAACTTGTACACAGTTGCATCTGTAACCACTCTGATATGGTTGTTTCATTTTAACTCCTGTCTCAACCCTCTGATCTATACCATTCTCTACCCCTGGTTCAGAAAATCAATTAAGGTTATTGTTACACTTCAGATACTGAAGCCCGGTTCCTGTCAGACCAACATGCTTTAGAGACACGTTGCATGGGTTTAAATTTAACCCTAAGCCTGAACAGCAATATGCTGAGATTTTTATTTGCAAATTCATCAAGATTTTCCTTTTCACCTAAATTGATTGTGAGACAGCAAAAGAGCAATTTTCTTTCTCGGGTCCTCGTATTGTACAGCACTATCTCCTCTGTTCCCCCTTCTTAGTCTGCACCTTCTATCCTTCATTGTGAACCTATTTAATATGAAGAGTGGGTTAGCACATGTAGAACCTTAAAAATGAGGTGAACATCTGCAAAGTCTGAAGAAAACATTAAAATGGAATATATTATGCTTTCAAATTATGTGACAATTGATGGGACACATTTTTTTTAATCTACAACTTCAATCCGGATTGACACATATTCAGAGTGGTTTAATACATGATAAATGTATTGTTTGAACAAAAGTATCAATCTCTCATTATATTTTATTGCAATTAAGGTTGTCGGGATTAACCGCTTTCCCAATTAAAGCATCTTAACATCTTTTAACCATATTATAAAATCTGAAGAAGCTACAGTATCTTTTTAACTTTGACACACTGTGTGTGTACTATGAAAACTCCCAAGAGTCAGTCACATAACAGCCACTGAGTGGGAGGCACTTTTATTAATTCAACTATCTTCACTGAAGTTAAGGTAATCCCGATAAACTGATTTTTTATACCAGCATGTAAGTATAGTTTAAGCCCTTAAATTGAACATGGATTTACTGTAGAAGTATTTTCAACTGAAAGTTTATACTTTAAATTAATTACAAAGTATAAAGATTTTGGTTTGAGGAAAACCTTTACTGCCAATTTCTTCCGTATATTTAGCAGAAAAATATGCCACACGGCATTGATCCTTTCTAGGCAATATTGATACATTGTAGACAAACAGAGGGCTGGGGACGTTTGTAACTTTGACTACATTAAACTACAGCTGTTATGGAGTTCAAGGTAGTTTATCCCTAGCATGGAGGTTCAGTTTAAATACATTGAGGTAAGTTCTGTAGGCCTATTAATTACAAGGAATTTGCTTTGCTTGTTCCATGAACAAGACGGATTACAATCAAATCTTTCTCAAAAGGCCCAGTTATTTAAAACGAGCCTTTGAAGAATGTGTTGACAGAGATTGAAAGAAAAACAAAAGTAACCACTGTGAAAGTTTAAAAAATCCATGCAAATACACCAAAAAAACCACACCTGCTGTTTTCTCAAAATGACATGGTTAAACTTGATCCTTAATACAATCCCAGGTAGCCAGCGGACTCTGCCGTATTGTGGCTGAGTGTCGGCTAGCTCGCTGTGTTCCGGCTCGATGGGGCCAGATGTTAGCCAGCTTTGGCCCATTTCATTCATGCCATTTCTGGCCCAGATGTAGCTGTTACAGACATGGCCCTATTCTGGCTCAGACATGACCATCGGGTTTATCGAAGTTGTGACAATAATCTCAACCAGCACTTAAACAGGTTCTGGCCTGTTGATGGCTGCCAGACCTGGACATAATCTGTCATTATAGAATCTGGTTTATTCTGGTTGAGACATGGGTTTATGGGCTACTAGCTCTGAAACCGATTCTGTCCCGTTCATGGCTGCAGAATCTGGGCCCAATATGGCTTCAAAGAAACGGCCCAATTAAGGCTGTGACATGACTGCTGAGCTTTGCCGGCCTCTACAGGCTTGTAAATATTATTATTGTAACCACTAGGGGTGCTTTTCTGCATCCAGGATTCATAGAACCGTAGTTACATACGTAAATTTTGTTTTATTTCATCCTTACTGACCGCCAGAGGCAGTGCCTCACATTAGAAGACTCTTATATCAGTAGAGTCTCGAGGATTACAAGTAACCATCTCGTAATGCTCAGGGAGAGAACCAAGAGGGTTAGGGGAGGGAACGTTCACTCTGCAGTGTTTGGTGAATGTGCTCGGTGCTGCAGCACATATATCCTTCATAGGCATACTTGTGAAGACACTCATGGTAGAGTTTTGCTTCATTCTCAATGGCTGAGCTTGGTTGCTCGCCTTGCATGTTTAGGCAATGGCCTCTGAAACCCAGTAGGATTGGCACTGCCTTGAGAGAGCACAACCCTCTTTAGTCCCAGAATATCTGAGAAAGAACGGTTCCAATCCGCCGTATCAAAGCCGGGACTTCTACACGCTCTGAGGGCCTGCACTTGGAATGGTAGCCCTAACCTCGCCTCTCTTGCTGGGCGGATCAACTGTGCTGGCAATATAGGCTGGTTGATGAATGAGCGTGTCCACGCCGTCAGGAGAGACGCTGCATTAGGCCACGGAGTGATGCCCGAGCCATCTGAGGTACCCTCAGACATGATTTGCTCACCAACAGGGCATGCAGCTTGCCTACATGTTTAGCCGCTGTAATGGAAAGGAGAGAAATCCCCCTTTTGGCCAGTGGCCAACTCTGCTCCACCTGCCTCAGGGGTTCAAAAGGCACTTCTAGGGTCTTCAGTGTCAAGGATACGTCTCCTGCAGGGACTAGGGGGACTTAAGTTACAGAGCCCCCCCTCTCCTTTTTGGTGGAGGGTCACCAGTCTGTGGCTCCCACTGTGTCATGTCAACCTCAGTAGGAAATGGGGCTGCCTACAATCCAATGGTAGGATACTGGCCCTTATAGAGGAGGGACTGTGGAAACCCAAGTACAGAAGACAAGGGGCCTCACACCGGGATCCTGTTCAGAACGTCACTCCAGTCAGAAACAGCTTCCATCTGGTTTAGTCTCTTGGGTGAGTACGTAACGCCCTGGGATTCAGCATGACGTTACAGCTTCACATGTCAAGTTATTATGCATACACGCATAACATACATAATAACTTAATCCTCTCAAGTCATCAAACATCAACATCTGAACCATGATTTTGTCACACTCATCTGCCAGCTCCGCCTCCTCATCACTACGGTCTCTCCCGCCTTCCACACCTGCTCCGCATCTGCAATCAGCCCCGCTACTTAAGCAATGCACTCCCAGCCTGTCCCCGCCAGATTGTTCTCCGCGTCATGCAAGTCTCTCCAGCACTTTCCCTCGGACTGATCTCCTGGTTTCGTCACTGCCTGTTCCCGACCTGTTGGCCTGTCTCCGACCTTGAGCTCTGCCTGAGCGCCTCTGGTTTCTGTTTGCCTGCTCAGAGTTCTGCCCGACGATTCCGCTCCTGTGTTCCGGCTCCCCGACCGGCCTAGCGATGGCACCAGCTGTTTTCCGGCATTTCCTCTCCGGCCACCCTGGGCGTCACCCCGACCCTGAGGACCGAACTCTGCTCTGTCTCTCACCGTGCCCTAACGCCTGCTGTGAAGCTGTGTTTAATAAAAACGTTAACTAAACACTCCGCCCCGTTGTGCTACATTTGGGTAGTTTTTGAATCAACACATTTGCCTCACAGGGCTGTCCTACATCCTTTGCTCATAAACGGCTTGACAGCAAAAATAAATTCCAAAAACCCTTTATTAGGTATTTAAAAGAACTCCAAGGAAGATTTAAGTATCTTTCCGCCAGGCTTTAACTGTACATTGTGGCTTGATTTCATTTGTACAGTAATTAAATGATGTTGCATTTATTAATCTTACTTAAAAATAATATCTAACACTGACTACAATTCTAAGACAATTCTAACACATATAAGTTCCACCACTAGAGGTGCTTTTCTGCTTAAATCCCAAACAAGGGCCAAAGGTCAACATCAAAACACATTGTAGTCATCTCCTACGGGAAGGAAGATTAGCATAGAAACTATTGTTCTTCAATCTCCATGGAGAAAAAAACAATAGCAGAGGTGATGAAGTAGGAGGGGTGGACCCAAAGTAAAGAGACAAATCAGTTGTAAGACAAGAAGCTTTGGCCAGTCAGCTGTAGCTGTTCTGCAGCTTCTTCTCTCAGTGATGGAAACCTTGGTGGGAACTGAACTTTGCTTTCCACAACTCATCAACACCTCCTGCAGAAAGCTTACTCATCCTCACTTAGAAGGAATGTTGATTTTAATGTTGTTGTCCTCCATCTCTCTGCTCACTGTGACTTTCAACCTGCTGGTCATCATCTCCATCTCCCACTTCAAGTAGTGAAATATTTCATTTATGTGTAAAACTGGTAGATTGAAACATGTGTTACTTGATCACAAACTTCTCAATCTTTTTTGTATTGTGTATTAATATTTGACTGATGACATACATACTAATGCAAATATGAAATTGTTTCCCTCCAGGCAGCTCCAGACCCCCACCAACCTCCTCCTCCTCTCTCTGGGCATCTCAGATTTCTTTGTGGGCCTCTTAATGATCTTTCAAATAATGATAATAGACGGCTGCTGGTTGCTCGGTGATCTCATGTGTTCTCTTTGGTTGGTTCTGTTATCGATTATTACCTCGTCCTCAATAGGAACCATGTTGCTCATATCAGTGGATCGATATGTGGCTATTTGTTATCCTCTGCATTACTTCACCAAAGTCAAACCAAAAAGAGTTCAAGTCTGTGTTTGTCTGTGTTGGATGTTTGCTGCTTTATTTTACAGTGTGCTGCTGAAGAATAACCTGCAACATCCAGGCAGGTATAACTCCTGCATAGGAGAGTGTGTCTTTGAAATTAACAATTTCGCTAATCTTTTTGATCTAATTGTTACATTCCTTTTTCCCATCACTGTTATTATCATTCTACATATTAGAATATTTGTGGTGGCTGTGTATCAGGCTCGTGCCATGCGGTCTCACATTGCAGTTGTGGCAATGAAAGTAATTGTTAAAAAGTCTGAAATGAAAGCAGCCAGGAATCTTGGTGTTGTTGTAGTTGTGTTTCTGATATGCGTTTGTCCATATTATTGTTTCACTCTTATGTCCCAAAATAACTTGTACACAGTTACATCCGTAACCATTGTAATATGGTTGTTTCATTTTAACTCCTGTCTCAACCCTCTGATCTATACCATTCTCTACCCCTGGTTCAGAAAATCAATTAAGGTCATTGTTACACTTCAGATACTGAAGCCCGGTTCCTGTCGGACCAACATGCTTTAGAGACATGCTGCATGGGTCTAAATTTAAACCTTAAGCCTGAACAGCATATTCAGAATTTTATTTGCAAATCAACCAAGTTTTTCCTTTTCACCCTCAATTAATTGTGCCAGAGTCAGCAAAAGAGCAATTTTCTTTCTCAGGTCGTCGTATTGTACAGCACTATCTCCTCTGCTGTCTCCCCTTGTTACTCTGCACCTTCTATCCTTTATTGTGAACCAATTTAATGTGAAAAGTCGGTTAGCACATGTAGAACCTAAAAAAACGAGGAAAACATCTGCAAAGTCCTGAAAAAGAATTCAAAATGGAATATGTTATGCTTTTAAATAATGTGACAATTGATGCGACACATTTCTTTCAATCTACAAATTCAATCCGGATTGACACATATCCAGAGTGATTAAATACTTAAATAAATACATATATAAATGTTTAATACATGATAAATTTATTGTTTGAACAAAAGTATCAATCTCTCATTATATTTCAATGCAATCTAGGTTGTCGGGATTAACCGCTTTCCCAATAAAAGCATCTAATCATCATCTTTTAACCATAATATGAAATCTGAAGAAGCTACGGTATCTTTATAACTTTGACAGACTGTGTGTGTACTATGAAAACTCCCAAGTCAGTCACATAACAATTGAGTGTGTGCTTTGTAGTGTTGGGTGTTTGAGAGGGTCTTGCTCATAACAAACAGGCCTTCATTTTAGAGTGTGTTCTTTTTAATTATGTTCTAAATGAGTTGTGTGAACACAGCATTAAATATTAGCAAATTAAGTAACAGCGGTGTCAGTGAGATTGCAGACTCGTTCCATTCTCTCTACACATGAATGTGGGTGTGTATATGAGAGAGGAATGGAGAAATACAAATAAGAAAAGAGGTCGACTTGGTTTTAGCATTACGTAACTCAGTGGTTATCAAATATTTTCTGTAAAGAAAAAACAATGTGTTTGAATGTGTTGAACTTTCATTGAAAAAACATTGACTGCTCTAAGCTTTTTCAAATAATGTAATTATGAAAAATCCCTTTCAAATAAACCAGATTGCTCTATATTTTTGCAAAAGGAGTTCTCTTTGCAAAACATAACATGCTTCCCTATAAAAATCTTTTTAAAATTCATGATTTCATGCTCAAAGTTGAGCTTGGATTTTAATTTGTTTTGAGAGAGGCAACAGCAGCCTGTATACATTTGTATTTTTTATTTCATCATGGAAAGTTCCCAATAAAGAATTCTGAACTTCTCCACCTGCAAAACCACTGCGACCCACTACAGGGTTGCGCCCAACAGTTTGAGAAACACTAACATAGATACAAGAGAACGAAGTTCTTCCTTTAACTCCCTGTCTGACAAAGAGAAAATCTTTAATCTGGTCAGCATAACTTCTAATCAAAAAATCTCAAATTTCCCTTTGGGGATTAATAAAGTACATGAAGTTACCACCCGGCTCAGAGGTTGCAACAAAAAGGGAAGCCACACAAAGTTCGGGTTGAGAAGTGGTTTATTTCCCCTAAATGAGTTCAGGTTGTTTAAATCTGCGTGAGGCTTCGTGCAGTCGGCCCTGCTGAGACCCAGACACTCCCCGAAGTGCTGTCTTTTATTCTCTTCTTGGAGGTCCCAATCAGAGTAATTGTTTGAGAGGCGAGTGTTTTAGCTCCTCCCATCAGGAAACTCCTGGAGAGCAGGAGCACAGCCAGCTGAGTGGGAGGCACGACACAACAGTAAGTGGGATGATCGATCTGGTGGGTGTTGAGGTGTAGATATAACCCGACTGTCTAGTTAGTCTGGACCAACACGTTGAGCTTTCTAATACGGACTATTACAAAGTGTCTACGGACTAAAGCCAAAGGAGAGAAGAACAAGACTCTTAGCTCTCCGTGAAAAAGCAAACATCCATCAAGAAAAGTTCAAGCTTTTAAGTGTGATTGTGTCTGTTATCGCAAATTTTACGGGTCCCGCGGCGCTGGCCGGTCTGACGCTCCACCGCATGTCGGCGGAGGACGGCGTGAAGATGTTTTTGCAGGCCTTTGAGGCGATGGCGGAGGCATGCGGCTGGCCGGCGGGGGAGTGGCCGGTCCGGCTTTTACCTCTCCGTCGCGGAGAGGCACAGACGGCGGCCATGGGGCTGCCACCCTGATGCCAGGTTGTGGCCGGAGGACAGGCCTCTCGCATGCACTTAAAATACTAAAATGCTTTTCAGACCCGCTGCATGGATCTAGAATTAAACCTTCAGCCTGAACAGCATGTGCAGAATTTTATTTATGGTGTAAATTAATCAAGACTTCCCTTTACACCTAAATATATTGTGCCAGAGTTAAAAAAAGAGCAATTTCCTTTCCCAAGTCCCCGGGCAGACCAAGAAAATCCTGGTACCGCTGTACTGTACAACACTATCCCCTCTGGTATTTCCCATTGGTACCCTGCCGCTTTCATCTTTCATTATGTACCTATTCAATGTGGAAGGTGGAAGCACATGTAGAACCTTAATAACGAGGCAAGCGTCTGCAAAATGTCAAAAAACATCAAGAGGGAATAGATTGTGCTTTCAAATTATGCAACTAAATGTGAATTAAAACATTTAGTACATGATAATTGTGGTGATTCTATATTGAATATATTGGATATATAATATATTGCCTCCGCGTTCTAATTGCCGCGCTGACGGAAAACATGGACGGACGAGCCGGAAAAAAAAGACGAAACTCCGCTGCAAGTCCCTTCAAAATAAAATCACAGGATGATTTTTTTTTTTTTAAATTTTCCCATGCAAAGGCCCCCGACCCACTACAAACGGGTCCGCGACCCACCAGTTGAGAAACACTGCTTTAAATTAATTACAAAGTATAAACATTTTGGTTTGAGGAAAACCTTTACTGCGAATTCCTTCCGTATATTCATCAGAAAATTATGTCACACGGCAGTGATGCTTTCTAGCCGATATTGATACATTGTAGACAAACAGAGGGCTAGGGACGTTTGTAACTTTGACTACACTAAACTACAGCTGTTATTCAAGGTTTATCCCCAGCATGGAGGGTCCATTTAAATACATCAAGGTTCTGTAGGCCTATTAATTATTTTCAATAGTTGTCTACGTCGTATTATGAGTTTCATATAATTGTATTTACAAATAGAAGCTAGACTGCTTGGTTTCAATTGCGTTTTTCTGGTCCACAAAAGGATGCTCACACCTGTGATGATGAGAATTTCTGGCTCAGCCATTGGTAAAGTCAGCAGGATTGGATAATGTAGAGTGTAACGCTAACGTTCTGCTTGACTTTATGCTGCTATGAAAATGAAGGAGATGAACGGAGATCAGTAGATAAAACCAACACGAAAAATCGAATTATTACAGTTGGAATGTATTAAAATGCAACATTTTGGAATATTTGATATCCCAATACTCAAATGTAACCTTATTCATTTTGTATCAGATGACAACACCAATCATTATAGTCTGGAGAAAAATCCTTAACAAGGGCCAAAGGTCAAAATCAAACATATCATAGTTATCTCCAGCGGGAAGGAAGATGACCACAGAAACTTTTGTTCTTCAGTCTCCATGGAGAAAAAACAACAGCAGAGGTGATGAGGTAGGAGGGGTGGACCCAAAGTAAAGAGACAAATCAGTTGTGAGACAAGAAGCTTTGGCCAGTCAACTAAAGCTGTTCTGCAGCTTCTCCTCTCAGTGATGGAAACCTTGGTGGGAACTGAACTTTGCTTTCCACAACTCATCAACACCTCCTGCAGAAAGCCAACTCGTCCTCACTTAGAAGCATTGTTGATTTACATGTTGTTGTCCTCCATCTCTCTGCTCACTGTAGCTCTGAACCTGCTGGTCATCATCTCAATCTCCCACTTCAAGTAGTCAAACATTCCTATTTCTTGTGAAAGTGGTAAATTGAATCAAGAGTTGTTTACTTCAAACTTTTTTTGTGTACCTTTAGTCTACCTCAATCTAAAATGTTGTCAATTTATTATTTTCTTGTTGCTTAATGACAAACTTGTGACAACTAACTAAACTATTTTGTCTTGTATTGAGTATCGTAAATCTGATCGATAATGGTAAATGTACTGATGCAAATATCAATATCTCTTTCCCTCCAGGCAGCTCCACACCCCCACCAACCTCCTCCTCCTCTCTCTGGCCATCTCAGATTTCTTCGTGGACCTCTTAATGATCTTTCAAATAATGATAATAGACGGCTGCTGGTTGCTCGGTGATCTCATGTGTTCTCTTTGGTTGATTCTATCATCCATTATTCTCTCGTCCTCAGCAGGAACCATGGTGCTCATATCAGTAGATCGATATGTGGCTATTTGTTATCCTCTGCATTACTTCACCAAAGTCAAACCAAAAAGAGTTCAAGTCTGTGTTTGTCTGTGTTGGATGTTTGCTGCGTTATTCAATAGTTTGCTGCTTAAGGATAACCTGCAACAACCAGGCAGGTATAACTCCTGCATAGGAGAGTGTGTCACCAAAATTAACTACATTGTTGGTCTTATTGATCTGATTATTTCTTTCCTTTTTCCTATTACTGTTATTATCATTCTACATATTAGAATATTTGGGGTGGCTGTGTATCAGGCTCGTGCCATGCGGTCTCACATTGCAGTTGTGACAATGAAAGTAACCGTTAAAAAGTCTGAAATGAAAGCAGCCAGGAATCTTGGTGTTGTTGTAGTTGTGTTTCTGATATGCGTTTGTCCATATTTTTGTTTCACTCTTACATCCCAAAATAACTTGTACACAACCTCATCTGTAACCATTCTAGTATGGTTGATTCATTTGAACTCCTGTCTCAACCCTCTGATCTATGCCATTCTCTACCCCTGGTTCAGAAAATCTATTAAGGTCATTGTTACACTTCAGATACTGAAGCCTGGTTCCTGTCGGACCAACATGCTTTAGAGAAATGCTGCATGGGTCTAGATTTAAACCTTTAGCCTGAACAGCATATTCAGAATTTTATTTGCAAATCAATCAAGTTTTTCCTTTTCACCTCAATTAATTGTGCCAGAGTCAGCAAAAGAGCAATTTTCTTTCTCAGGTCCTCGTATTGTACAGCACTATCTCCTCTGGTGATTCCCCTTGTTACCCTGCCCCTTCGATCATTCATTGTGAACCTATTTAATGTGAAAAGTGGGTTAGCACATGTAGAACCTTTAAAACGAGGCAAACATCTGCAAAGTCTGTAAAAAATCTGCAAAAAATGTAAATGGAATGCTTTCAAATGTGAGGTGAAGTGATGGAACAAATTTATTTTAATCTACGACTTCAACCCAGATTGACAAAGTGATTAAATACTGAAATAAATGATTATATATATATAAATATATATTACATATAATGTGATATATATATATATACAGTATATATGTGATATATTAATACATGATAAATATATTGTTTCTATAAACAAAAGTATCAATCTCCCATTATATTTTATTGCAAATAAGGTTGTCGGGATTAACCAATTTCCCAATAAAAGCATCTTGTTATCATATTTTAACCAAAATATGAAATTTGAAGAAGCTACGGTATCTTTATTTCATTGACAGACTTTGTGTGTGCTGTGAAACCTCCTAAGAGTCAGTCATAAAACAATTGAGTGTGTGCTGGGTGTTTGAGAGGGTCTTGCTCACACTGAGGCCTTCATTTTATCGTGTGTTCATTTTCATCATATTTAGTGATGAGTTGTGTGAAAACAGCACTAATAATTGGCGAATTAAGTAACAGCGGTGGCAGTGAGATGGCACACTTGTTTCATTCTCTCTACACATGAATGTGTGTGTGTGTGTTTATGAGAGAGGAACGGAGAAATACAAATAAGAAGGGCTTTGTTTTGTTTTTAACATTACGTAACTCTGTGGTTCTCAAACTTTTTATTTTTCTCAAACGACTGACTGAAAAAAAACGCCTCACAGCCCCAACAATACAATAGTGTTGAAATTTTATTGAAATAACATTTTATGACTCCTCCATCTATGCTTTTTTAAATCATTACTGTATTTTACCCACTATAAGGCATTATAAGGCGCATTAATCAAACATTAATGTGCATATTAACAATATCTCTGAACATCCGACTTTCGTTCATGATTAATGAAAACGTTTGTGTCAAATGCTTTTCGCTTTCGTCCGTCTTCCGCCGGTTCAAGAATGTCACCTCTAACGGCACAATACGAATGCCCCCGGCAAAATAGATCCAGAGTTGGGCCCCAGCGGGACACTCAGTCAGGAGCATCGAGGGGGCGCCGAGAGGCAGGGGCTGGAACAGACGTTGGCGCCTCCCGGTGGACCGTCAGCTCGATCCCGAGATCCAACGACGAGCTTTTTAACTACAGCAACTTTAATATACGCTGTTGGAGCGGGAATTACCGCGGCTGCTGGCACCGGACTTGCCCTCCAATGGATCCTTGTTAACCAGTATGGATCAACCAATTAACCAATTGAACAATATATGAGGCGCTTCTGATTATAAGGCGCACTGTCGTTTTTTGAGAAAATTAAAGGCTTTTCAGTGCGCCTTATAATGCGGAAAATACGATAATATGAAAATTGCAATCACTTTCAAATAAACCAAATTGCTCTATCATATGGCAAATTAAGTTCTATCTTTGCAAAACTTAACATTTGGCAAAAAATAGTTTATTGTAGCTGTATTTAACCGGTTTTGCATTTGATATCTTTTCAAAACAACAACAATGTGCAACGTTAGAAAACAAAATTAGTGCAGGTATGAGTCATCTGATACTAATTTAAAAAGTTGCATAAGTAATAGTGGCTGCAATTAACCTGCTTCCCTCGACAAATTGGGTATAGATCCAAGATGGCGCCGCCGATGGCTGCCTCGGTGTTTCGGTGCTCTTTGTTTTTTGTTGTTTGTCGTTATTATTGGACGTGGCTACAATCCGAAGCCCAAGGTGTTTTGGGTGCTCGCTCCTTTAGCTTGACGCACGCTCCTGATCTTGAATCTAGAATCGATTGCTCTTCCTTAGTGTCCCGGATGTTGGTGTGTCGAGGTTGAAATTTTTTGGGTTGAATATTGTAACCGTCATTTCTTGGTGTCTCAAGGTTGACATTTTTTGGGTTGAATATTGTAACCTCCATTTCTGTTGCGGCTGAATATTTCAACAGTTTATTTGTACGGGTGTGGGTCGTTCGGGCTCCGGACAAAGTGACTCGATGCCAGGGTCGTGTGCTACAATGGTTTTTATTTATTTGATTTCAGAGAAACCGGGCCGGCGTTCAGCTCGCTCGTCGTTCCTTCCTCCCCTCGCTCGCCCCCGCCTCACTGCTATAAAGGGGAGAGCACACGCACACATCTCATTATCCCCAGGTGATTGTTATTATTCCCACCTGGCACTGTTCCCCGAGCCACTCCCCCTCTCTCTCCCACCTGCAGCCGGGCTGAAACCACGCCCGCCACCACATTATTTTTTTAGGTTGAATTTTTTTGCAGGGTTTTGATGTTGAAAAACATTCAAGTACATAATTTCAATGCATAAATATTCAGTGCTAGAAATTCAATCACCTTTTTTTTCAACCCCCGATGGCACAGATTTACTTCCATAAGTTATTATACATTATATTATATACTCATCTGTGGAATTACTGGACATTCTAGTCAAAGATGTGGGGATAAAAGACCTTTACTCTCTATTAAAAACGTTAGTCTTTCTGTGACCATCCGTTCCATGATTTTACATAAGTGAGAGGTTAGGGCAATAGGTCTGTAGCCATTCGGGTCCGACGGATTTTTCCCTGGTTTTAGAATAGCATATACCATCTTTCCCTGGTGTTGTTTGTCTAGCCCTACTAATTGCTCTTCTCAGTTCAAACATCCTAAATGGCAGGTCAATCATGCCTTATCCCTCCAGTGTCTGGCCTCAGCGGTTAGGTTGTCAGAGCTGTGCACCTTCCTAAACGTGTGTGCTAGAAGTTCAGTCTTTTCTTTACTGCTGACCGCCATTTTGTCCCCACCTTTCATCACTGGTAACTTAAAATTCCTTCTGATCCCCCCCATTCTCCTGATCATGCCCCAGACGTCGGACAGCTGGACCTCTCTTCCAATGCTGCTACAATATTGCCTCCAGAATGTGCGTTTTTGGGTTCTTATTGTTTTCCTTACTATTGCCGGTGCCCTCATATATTCCTCCTCACTGCTGTGTCTGCTTTAAAATAAATGAGGACATCTACACAGGTGCTCCACAATGACAGTGATTGCTGCTGGTGCACTATGGGAGATGTAGTTCTGTTCAAGATTCAGTTCAACAGTGCTTGATGTGTCTTTAACTCTTATCCTTATCAGATCTGTGTCTGCCTAAGAAAAAAACCCATTTTTGATTATCACACTGACATCCAACACTATGTCACTACAGCCCAGATCCAGTTGCGGCTGTCGGAACAAATAAGACGCCATGCCCTGCTATGAACACAATATATATAATAAACGCTAATAGTGGGGCCACGTCCCATTGCCCTCTACGGAGCAGCCGACACTGCTCTGCACAATATTTTCCTGCAGACATCTGCCTTCAGCCATCCCATGTTGTGGGCATCATTATGCATCAGTCTTCTGCTGGCTCCTCCATGTCCTCTGGAACATCCAGGGGCATGCCGTGGCAAATGGCAATATCTAACAAGAGACAAACTACAATTCTAACAGATATTATAATTTCCACCACTAAATATGCTTTTCTGCTTGAATCCCTAATGAGGGGCCATGGTCAACATCAAAACACATCGTAGTCATTTCCTATGGGAAGGAAGATGAGCACAGAAACTATTGTTCTTCATCTCCATGGAGAGAAAAAACAACAGCAGAGGTGATGAAGAAGGAGGGGTGGACCCAAAGTAAAGAGACAAATCAGTTGTAAGACAAGAAGCTTTGGCCAGTCAGCTGAAGCTGTTCTGCAGCTTCTCCTCTCAGTGATGGAAACCTTGGTGGGAACTGAACTTTGCTTTCCACAACTCATCAACACCTCCTGCAGAAAGCTAACTCGTCCTCACTTAGAAGGAATGCTGATTTACATGTTGTTGTCCTCCATCTCTCTGCTCACTATAGCTCTCAACCTGCTGGTCATCATCTCCATCTCCCACTTCAAGTAGTGACATATCCCATTAATACGTGTAAATCATGAGAAACTTGTATCTTTTGATGATTTATTTCTTCTTGTATTGTGTATTTATATTTGACTGATTGATGACTTTCTATTGATAGAAATATCAAAATGTCTTTCCCTCCAGGCAGCTCCACACCCCCACCAACCTCCTCCTTCTCTCTCTGGCCTTCTCAGATTTCTTCGTGGGCCTCTTCATGATCTTTCAAATAATGATGAGAGATGGCTGCTGGTTGCTCGGTGATCTCATGTGTTCTCTTTGGTTGATTCTAGCATCCATTATTATATCGTCCTCAGTAGGAACCATGGTGCTTATATCAGTGGATCGATATGTGGCTATTTGTTATCCTCTGCATTACTTCACCAAAGTCAAAGCAAATAGAGTTCAAGTCTGTGTTTGTCTGTGTTGGATGTTTGCTGCTTTAATTTACAGTTTGCTGATGAAGGATAACCTGGAACATCCAGGCAGGTATAACTCCTGCATAGGAGAGTGTGTTGTTGAAGTGAACTACATCGTTAATCTTTTTGATCTGATTGTTACATTCATTTGCCCCATCACTGTTATTGTCATTCTACATATGAGAATATTTGGGGTGGCTGTGTATCAGGCTCGTGCCATGCGGTCTCACATTGCAGTTGTGACAACGAAAGTAACTGGTAAAAAGTCTGAAATGAAAGCAGCCAGGAATCTTGGTGTTGTTGTAGTTGTGTTTCTGATATGCATTTGTCCATATTATTGTTTCACTCTTATGTCCCAAAATAACTTGTACACAACTTCATCTGTAACCATTGTGATATGGTTGGCTCAGTTTAACTCCTGTCTCAACCCTCTGATCTATGCCATTCTCTACCCCTGGTTCAGAAAATCAATTAAGGTCATTGTTACACTTCAGATACTGAAGCCTGGTTCCTGTCGGACCAACATGCTTTAGAGACACGCTGCATTGGTTTATATTTAAACCCTCAGCCTGCAGTATATAAAGATTTTTTAATGTTGGAAATTAATTCAGATTTCCCTCTTCACCTTAATTCATGGTGCCAGAGTCAGCAAAAGTGCAATTTTCTTTCTCAGGTCTCCAGGCAGACCTACAATATCCTGGTACAGCTGTATTGTACAACACTATCCCCTCAGGTATTTCCTCTTGTTACCCTGCTACTGCTATCTTCATTATGAACCTATTAAATGTCTAAAGTGCAAGCACCTTCAACATGAGGCAAACATCTGCGAAATCTGCAAAAACATTAAAATGGAATAAATTGAACATTTTGTGACACATATGCTTATGTATGGCACACATTTCTTTTAATTTATGACTTCAATTCAGAATGACAAATATCAAGGGTATACGATTACCTAAATAAATACATATACATGTTTATTCCATCAGAAATATATTGTATCTATAAACAAAAGTATTCATCTTCCTTTAAATTTCATTTCAATTAAGGTTGTCAGTATTAACCGATTTCCCCATAAAAGCATGTTATGTAAGTCCTGATCTTTTAAACAAATTATGCAATTTTAAGAAGATACGGTTTCTTCATTGCAATGGCAGACTTTGTTTCTATGTACTTTGAAAGAGTCAGTCACATAATAATTGAGTGTTGCTCATAACAAACAGGCCTTTATTTTATTGTGTGTTATGTTTTAAATGAGTTTTGTGAACACAGCACTAATAAGTTGCAAATTAAGTAACAGCAGTGTCAGTAAGATGGCAGAATTGATTTTCTTTTAGCATTACATAACACAGTGGTTCTCAAATATTTTCTGTAACGACCGACTTTGGAGGAAAAAAAAGTTCGGTTACAACAGTGTAGCCGAGATGAAGCTTATCTCAGCGGGGTTTTCTTTATGAACACACGGACACATGGGTCGGGGGGGCAGCAACAGACTTTATTTGCAGTTTCATTTTCCACTGCTTGCTTGCTTGTTCAGTTGTTCGCTCCCAGGCCTTTCCCCTGAGTGTCTGCTCTAGACTTCCTCTCTCCAAGTTCTGCTCACTGTTTATGAGGGGGAGACAATCAGTCAGGATGCCTCTCTTAACTACCTGCCGGCACCTGATCCACTCCCCCGTTCTGCCCTCTAAGCTTACCACACCCCACCACCATAATAACATTTCGCATCTGATACTTGGATTGTACTTTGTTTTCAGAGAGGCAACAGCAGTCTGTGTACTTTGTACTTTTACAAGTTCCCAATAAAGAATTCCCACCTGTAATACTAAAGTACCGTATGTAACTACGGTTCTATGAATCCTTGATGAACGCCAGAGGCCATGCTTTACCCTGGATATCTTCGGTCTTATGTATGCGTAGGTTGAGTCTTTATCCCGACAAAGTCACCTGTGACCTCAGATGACCGTTGGGAGAGACGCTGCATTAGGCCACGGAGTAATGCCTGAGCCATCTGAGGTACCCTCAGACATGATTTGCTCACCAACATGGCATGCAGCTTGCCTATATGTTTAGCCGCTGTAATGGAAAGGAGAGAAATACCCCTTTTCGGCTCCACCTGTCTCGGGGATTCAAAAGGCACTTCTAGGGACTTCAGTGCCAAGGGTATGTCTCTTGTCCCCCCCCCACACTTTTTGGCACAGGGTCACCAGTCTCTGGCTCCCAACTGTGCCATGTCAACCTCAGTAGGAAATGGGGCTGCCTAAAATCCCATGGTAGGAGACTGGCCCTTATAGAGGAGGGACTGTAGAAACACAGAAGGCAGTACAGAAGGCAAGGGGCTTCACACCGGGATCCTGTTCAGAACGTCACTCCAGTCAGAAACAGCTTCCATCTGTTTTTGTCTCTTGGTTTAGAACGTAACGCCCTGGGATTCAGCAGTCTCTGAGAGGGGTGCTGGTGCCAGCCAAACCAAGAGCCAGGTCTGGAGCAGGGTGGGCATCAGACGTCCAAGTTCCCTTGATATGAGGGCAAGCACTTGCAGTGAAATATCACTGAGGCTGGTTGCGGATAGCCAAAAGGTAGCCTGTATGTATGAGGTGGAAAAGGGAGATGTCGATAAGGTTCACCATCCTGCTCTGTCATCAGCCTTCAGGCTGAAGGGGAGCTTCCAGGTCCTATAGACTGAAGAGTTAAACATGGCTACTTGTTAATTTAGGCTTCTGAGTTAGCTTCAATGAGGGCCCTCCGGCCTAGCAGAATATAGGGCAAAGGACATTCCTAGCAGTGAGGAGGGAGTGAGACCACTGCCTTCACTTGAATAATTACTGTAGATATTAATGTCCCACCAACCCAAGCTTGGTCTAACGCAGTTTTTAGTTTTTTATTGACATTACAGCTTCATGAAGTTATGTGCATGAAGTTATTATGCATATACATACTGCATAACATACATAATAACTTAATCATCAACATCTTAACCATTTTTTTCAATCAACACATTTACCTCACAGGGCTGTCCTACATCTATTGCTCATAAATGGCTTGACAGCAGAAAGAAATTCCAAAAAACCCTTTATTGGGTATATAAAAGAACTCCATCAAGGAAGATTTAAGTGTCACGGTTTGGCTTCGCTTCCTGTTTTAGTTTGAAGTTTCATGTCTCTTGTGGTCCTGGGTTAACTTCACTTCCTGCCTTGTCTTGTGATTGCGTAATTGATTCCACCTGTGTCCAATCACCTGCACCTCCCTTGTGTATTTAAGCCCTGTGTGCCAGTTGTCCTTTGTCGCGTCATTGTCCGTGTTACTTTCCGTCGGTGCACGTTGTCCTGTTTTTCGAATAAAGAGCACACTTCGTCTGTGAATCCTGCATTTGAGTCCTGCTTCCGCCTGCACCGGCAATCCCCCTTGTGACAGAATGACGCGACCATGGAAGGACTCAGCGGGATTCAATTTTGTGAACCCGTTTTTGGGAACCCGTCTGGCCCTCGGCGGTCCCCGCAGCGTGCAGCAGGCTGCCAGGCGTAACGCCGACCCCGGCTCGCCAGCAGGCTCCGGGCGGCGTTCCGGTCGACGCCCTCGCCGCTGTCCAGACACCGCTTGGGACTCGCAGTGGGAGGCCAGCGCCCAGCCTCCAGTCCTCAGCGAACGCGGGAAGCAGGTGCTGGAGCTGGCCGCCCTCCTCCAGGCCAGGTACGATCCCCACGTCCTGAACCTCCGAGGTCGGCGGCAGCAACACCGTCCACGACACCCGTCAGCGCCCGTTCCGGCGCCGAGACGCCCGTCAGCGCCCGTTCCTGCGCCGAGACGCCCGTCAGCGCCCGTTCCTGCGCCGAGACGCCCGTCAGCGCCCGTTCCTGCGTCGAGACGTCCGTCAGCGCCCGTTCCGGCGCCGAGACGCCCGTCAGCGCCCGTTCCTGCGCCGAGACGCCCGTCAGCGCCCGTTGCTGCGCCGAGACGCCCGTCAGCGCCCGTTCCTGCCCCGAGAACCCGGTCAGCGCCCGTTCCTGCCCCGAGAACCCGGTCAGCGCCCGTTCCTGCCCCGAGAACCACGCCCCCGGTCCAGGCCCCGCGGCGCCTGACCATGACCCCTCCCTCCCACCCTCTTGGGACCGCCTGGAAGTCGGTCCTTGAAGGGAGGGTGGGGTCAGGGGTTGGGCCGGAGCCCCACGCCACAACGACGCCGCAGCCGCACTGCTCGGCGCCCCCCGCCACGACGACGCCGCAGCCGCACAGCTCGGCGCCCCCCGCACAGCTCGGCGCCCCCCGCCACGACGACGCCGGAGCCGCACAGCTCGGCGCCCCCCGCCACGACGACGCCGGAGCCGCACAGCTCGGCGCCCCCCGCCACGACGACGCCGGAGCCGCACAGCTCGGCGCCCCCCGCCACGACGACGCCGGAGCCGCACAGCTCGGCGCCCCCCGCCACGACGACGCCGGAGCCGCACTGCTCGGCGCCCCCCGCCACGACGACGCCGGAGCCGCACTGCTCGGCGCCCCCCGCCACGACGACGCCGGAGCCGCACTGCTCGGCGCCCCCTGCCACGACGACGACCCAGGAGCCGCACAGCTCGGCGCCCCCCGCCACGACGCCGCCGCCGCATCGCTCGGCGCCCCCCGAGACCCTGAGGCCCGGCCGCCGACCCGGCAGACCCCCCGAGACCCTGAGGCCCGGCCGCCGACCCGGCAGACCCCCCGAGACCCTGAGGCCCGGCCGCCGACCCGGCAGGCCCCCAGAGCACCCCACGCCCGGCCGCCGCCCCGGCAGGCCGCCGGACCATAGCTGTCGGGTCCCCGCCCTCCCTCCCTTGTCTGTTTTTCTAGGTTCCACCCTCCTTTAGGACCGTCTGGAATTCGGTCCTTAAGGGGGGGGTTCTGTCACGGTTTGGCTTCGCTTCCTGTTTTAGTTTGAAGTTTCATGTCTCTTGTGGTCCTGGGTTAACTTCACTTCCTGCCTTGTCTTGTGATTGCGTAATTGATTCCACCTGTGTCCAATCACCTGCACCTCCCTTGTGTATTTAAGCCCTGTGTGCCAGTTGTCCTTTGTCGCGTCATTGTCCGTGTTACTTTCCGTCGGTGCACGTTGTCCTGTTTTTCGAATAAAGAGCACACTTCGTCTGTGAATCCTGCATTTGAGTCCTGCTTCCGCCTGCACCGGCAATCCCCCTTGTGACATTTAAGTGTCCTTTCGCCAGGGTTTAACTGTACATTGTGGCTGGATTTCATTTGTACAGTAATAAAATAAAAAATAAAATGTGTTTCAATCATGTTGCATTCATTGATCTAATATAAAAACTAATATCTAACACTGACTACAATTCTAAGACAATTCTAACACATGTTATTTCCACCACTACACGTGCTTTTCTACTTAAATCCCAAACAAGGGCCAAAGGTCAACATCAAAACACATCATAGTCATCTCCTAGGGGAAGGAAGATGACCACAGAAACAATTGTTGTTCAATCTCCATGGAGAAAAAACAACAGCCAGGGTGATGAAGTAGGAGGGGTGGACCCAAAGTAAAGAGACGAATCAGTTATAAGACAAGAAGCTTTGGCCAGTCAGCTGAAGCTGTTCTGCAGCTTCTCCTCTCAGTGATGGAAACCTTGGTGGGAACTGAACTTTGCTTTCCACAACTCATCATCTGCAGAAAGCTAATTCGACCTCACTTAGAAGCAATGTGGATTTACATTTTGTTGTCCTCCATCACTCTGCTCACTGTAGCTCTGAACCTGCTGGTTATCATCTCCATCTCCCACTTCAAGTAGTGAAATATTTATTTCATTATATTTATTTCAGTTGTGAAACTGGTGTATTGAAACAAGTGTTTCTTATTACAAAGTTGTAGATTTTCTTCTTGTACTGTATAATTATATTTGACCGATTGATGCTATAGGTATTGATACTGACATCAATAACTGTGTCCCTCCAGGCAGCTTCAGACCCCCACCAACCTCCTCCTCCTCTCTCTGGCTTTCTCAGATGTCTTCGTGGGCCTCTTAATGATCTTTCGAATAATGATGATAGACGACTGCTGGTTGCTCGGTGATCTCATGTGTTCTCTTTGGTTGATTCTATCATCTATTATCATCTCGTCTTCAATAGGAACCATGGTGCTCATATCAGTAGATCGATATGTGGCTATTTGTTATCCTCTGCATTACTTCACCAAAGTCAAACCAAAAAGAGTTCAAGTCTGTGTTTGTCTGTGTTGGATGTTTGCTGCTTTATATAACAGTCTGCTGCTTATGAATACTCTGCAACAACCAGGCAGGTATAACTCCTGCATAGGAGAGTGTGTCTTTGAAATGAACTACATCGCTTATCTTATTGATCTAATTGTGTCATTTCTTTTTCCCATTACTCTTATTATCATTCTACATATGAGAATATTTGGGGTGGCTGTGTATCAGGCTCGTGCCATGCGGTCTAACATTGCAGTTGTGACAACGAAAGTAACCGTTAAAAAGTCTGAAATGAAAGCAGCCAGGAATCTTGGTGTTGTTGTAGTTGTGTTTCTGATATGTATTTGCCCATTTTATTGTTTGGCTCTTACATCCGATAATAACTTTTACACAGCTACATCTGTAACCATTGTAATATGGTTGTTTCATTTAAACTCCTCTCTCAACCCTCTGATCTATGCCATTCTCTACCCCTGGTTCACAAAATCAATTAAGGTCATTGTTACACTTCAGATACTGAAGCCTGGTTCCGGTCAGACCAACATGCTTTAGAGACACGCTATAAGGCCCTAAATTTAAACCTTTAGCCTGAACAGCAAATGCACAAGTTTTTTTTTTATGGTGCATAGCTTTTCCTTATTACCATAATTTACTCTGCCACAGTTGGCAAAAGAGATGTTTTCTTTCTAAGGCCCCCTGGCACACCTACGTTGACTACAGCTGTATTGTACAACACTATTCCTTCTGGTATTTTCCTCTTGTTACCCTACCTTTTCAGTAATAAACTGAATGAAATTAAATTGTAACATTTTCACGATGAAGTTGAGAAACTTATACTTTTTTTTTCTATATATCTTTTGACCTTTCAATTGTGTATTATTATGCCAATAACTATAATAATTGATTTTCTGTAGGCCAACTAATTATATTCATTTGAATGCATCAAATTGTTACAAGCTTCATATTTTTGTGTGTATTAACAAATAAAAGCTAAACATTTTGGTATTGATAGTTTTTTTTAGTTGACAAGAAAATGGTGAGTTTTAGTAGAATAAATAGAAAAAAATGCAATATTTACATTTGAGATTTCATGATAAATTGCAGCATTTCGTATTGTTCGATATTGTAATACTCAAATGTTGAAAACTGCATTGAGATTGTATCGCAACCAAGTGTCATGATAGTGTAGTATTGTAGAGAGCCTGAGAATGTGCTATAAGTGAAACATCATGAAGTTAGACTGCATGATGAGAAAACAAAGTAATAGTATAAACTGATCATAGCAGACAATGAAAATGAAACGTAGGAATAGCTACAAACGTAAACAATTTTAAAAAAAAAGCACAAATATATGAGGTCAGTCAGACCATGATGCAATGACTCCGATCACAATAGATCTCCAACTGGACCTTCTTCACTCCCAGTCTGCAACAGTGACCTCGGCTTGTACTCAAAGTTTCCTCTCTCAGACTGAAACAGAAATATAAGGTTTTGTATCAGGGGGCACTAATAATTGGCAGTGTTGGCAATGACATGTGTTACACTCCTTGGTGGCTCGAACTGGGGCGCAACATAAGGGCAACAGGTCGAGGCAAGTGAGGAGTTAGCCACACAAAATCCAATACACAAAACGTAGCAAAAAAGTATTTATTTTGCAAAAAGCAACAAAGGGGTCAACAAGGACTGTCAGTGGCACCAAAGAAAAGAACATAAACCCATTGACCGGTGCTTAGCACCTAAAATACAGTGGGTGGTGCCCACTAGCCTAGGGTATTAACAACTGGTACACCTACGTGTATGCAATATGTAACCCCAGAGTATCTTACCTGTCCTCATTGACCCTATGCGCACAACAAAAAAAAGTCACAAAAACACACAAGCAGGCTGTTACCAATGCCATTTTAACACAAAACAGTGCTCTTCAAAACCCGGGCCCAGCTCAAGACAAAAGAGCCTTGCTCACTGAAAACAAACATGGACTATATGAAGGGGAATGGTTGATGGGAGATCTGGAACAGGTGTGGTGGTTTGATGAGGGGAACCAGGTGTGCACATCTGTGAAGTGAGAGAATGGAAACAGAAGGGGGAGACAAAACAACAACAGAAACCAACAACACAAAAAAGAACACAATATCTGTAGACCTAGGCACAGAGCAAAGTACGTAACACATGGCAGACTCATTGCATTTTCCACAAATGAGGATTGGACTGGAGAAATATCAGTGAGGAGCTTTTAAATTGCCAAGAAGGTTTTCACATACAAGTAATTTGCTTTAGTGGTTCTTGCATGAACAACACAAAATGTAGACTAAAAACCTCTTATTCATAATAAGCCTTTCAAGAATGTGAAAGGTTCACAGTGTTGAGAATAAATTATTTTTATTAAAACACAGGGAAAGAAAAAGTTGAATATACTACCTGTAACTTTGCGCTGATGCGCACTTCTCCCCCTGTTCGTTGAGGAATAAAAGATTCTTCTAAACCAACACATGCCTGGATGTCACGTTTTGTCCAAGTGTGCTACAATTATTATGAATAAATTCAATAAATTGATTACTTTTTTGCCGGCATTCAGGCCTTCACTCAGCGGTCCACCTGTCAAACAGACTTCCGCTACCTCCAGCCTTATTTGCATCGTTGTGGGTGTCATTTTTGACAGCTTATTCTCATAGCTTACGGGTGACCTGCGAAACCTCTCAATAGTACTCACTGATAATCAAAAACTATTTTTTTACTGCTTATTCAGGGAGTCACTGTTCCTGGTTGAGGAATGCAAGGTCAGAATGCAAGGCAGAGAGTTTTGATGAGAATAAGGATGAGAGTTAGAGACACACCAGCACTCACTTGTATTTTTTTATTATTCTCAGGAGACCACACATTGTATGTGATTAGGTCTAGTATTGCGCTGGGACGACCTGCTCCTTTCCAAAGCTATTTTAGGGCCAACAGGAATTTTTTTCATATCGTATCAACAAGTACAAAACAATGTTTTTCCGTATGTTAGTTAGGTTTCCGGGCCGACAGTACTGCTCACTGCGCTGATACTCTACCTGTGATCTGACAAATAAATCTACCTGAACAAGAAAAGTTGATCGGCTGAAATCTTGCAGATAACCTGAACCGGGCTTCCATCTTTGAATTTGGTGACCCTGACGTGATTTGTTGACCTGGACAAAGAAAGATGTGGCCGTCCGTTTTCTGGACCAATGCAAAGGAGTGGCGCTGTGGTTCAGCATTGACAACATGGGCGAACCGCTACGGAAATAGGAGGCAGACAATCTTTTCTTCAAAAGGACTAAAATGTCTTCAATTGGATAAATCCGAAAGAATTGGTGTCAACTGCAAAACACGTCCCTGTCCATTTACCGAAGAATTTGTGGGACCGAACATTGTACATTCATAAAAGGGTAAGGGGGAAAATCATAGTCAATAGTGGTGCTACAAACATGAGAAATAAAACAATACAAGTGAACTAGTTTTATAAACCTCAATTATCGAGTGGTGTATTCCTCTAATACAGTAGAAGCTTTTAGATTCCATTCATAGTATTGGGCATGCATCCTGTCTCTTATGTTTTAAAGCCACGTGTGAAAAAATAAAATAACCAGTGAAAATATGCAGAAAACGGAGGAAACCATAAAAATATGGGAGGGATGCTATTTAAGACATATAAGAGATATATGGAAAAACCTTAGAAAAAGGACATAGGTAACGAGTGAGATTCCTAGTAGATATTTTTTTTCTATTTAGGCATTCCTTCGGTTTGCAATTGTCTGCCTCGCTTTTTCCCTTTGTTTAATAACAGTAGTCGTATTACCTTTTTTGCATATTATATGCTTCACATCCTCTTATGTTTCCATATTTAGTTTCTGCCAGTGAAAGATAATGCTGAATTTTCTCCATTTCTGCATCAGTAATTCTGGGATCGATACCGTAGTCTTGTCACTAGAGTTTGTGAAACCATATAGACCAGGGATGGACAACTTAAATGATGGAGGGGACCACAATTTTTAATCAGCGCTACCGGGGCGCCACATAGTTACACAGATTTATGACAAAAATGCTTTTTTGAATAACACCAAAATATGTATATGTCTGTATGTTTATTGAACCAACATAATCCCAACATCTTAATATATTTCATGCTCAATTGCATGTATACCAACAAAAGGTTTGAATAAATAACCAGATACTGTGATTTGAGGACTGATATTACAAATTAAAAGTGATCGGGCGCTTATAATTTATAATTTTATAACTTATAATTTTCAGAAATTGATCTAGGGGCCACTCCGTATGTGATACAGACACTCCGTGTGACAGTATGCGCCGGAGTAGGTTCAAGTTCTTCGATGTGTTCCTATGGTGATTTAGCCAAACCTGCTTCAGGGAACCAAAAAGTCATCTCATCCTGAAAATTATCCGGCTAACTCAGTTAGCCACGTACGAGGAACAGGGCCCTGATCTCTTTGCCAGACAAAGAGAGCGAGAAAGCTTAATTCTCTTGTGGTAATGTCAGTTTTTCTGAAACTGGGAGGCACAAACCTCTAGTGGGTAGCAGTCGTAATAAATGTGGCGTTTATGGTGGAATTCACAATTATTTTCCTATATAACAAAACAAATAAGAAAAGTACATAGACTATTGTGGCCAAAAGGAAATGAGCATGAAATGATAGGATGTATCAACCCTGTTTTGGCTCATTGCAGCGCCTTACTGATAAAACCTCTTTTATAAGTATGAGATGGTGCATACCATATTAGCATCAATGTTGTTTTATTTTGCACAAGCTTCAGATTATTGTTGTTTTCAAAACATATGCAGTGTAGAACCGGTTGGAGCCCCTATTTCATGCCAAATATTTGTTAATGTTTTGAATAGAAAGAACTTGTATCTAACGCTATTGATCTAACAATTAAATTTTTCTGATGGAGTAATTTTGTTGAAAGAAATAGCATTTTTCAAAGGCATTGATGTAGGAGTCACAAAAAAAACTATACAATATTACTGAGGCGGTGGAGCGTGAACATTTTTCTTCCTCTAAATTGGGTTGTGACATGAGGTTTGAGAACCACTGAGTTACGAAATACGGATCAAATTCCTTCCTACCTTGTGCACTTTATTTTGTGTTTTTTTATCCATTTGTTATTTTATTTTTTTATTCTATACCTCTTTAAATCAGTAGATTTCAATTGTAAATTTTCTAAATTGATTTCCCCCTATGTTATTTGTCTTGTTGCCCATTTTCTCATTGTTCAATGTTAAGTACCACCGCCATATCAAATTGCTTTCATGTCTAACATACTTGACCTGATTCCTGATTACACACACAAGGACTCGTAAAGAGACTGCAATGTGTCGGCCATCTCATAGCCATTTTGTAGATGATTTAACAACGTAAATATGCTTGGACCATCCACATTGAAACAATTCATGATAAAGGATACGATGGCAGCGGCAGGGTAACAAGGGGAAATACCAGAGAGGATAGAGTTGTAGAATACAGCTGTACCAGGTTATTGTAGGTCTGCAAAGCAACCTGAGAAAAAGTGCTCTTTTGGTAAACTCTGGGAAAATGAGGTAAAGGGGAATATCTGGATTAGTTTTGCACAATAAATACAATTCTGCATATTGCTGTTCAGGCTAAAAGTTTTAATTTAAACCCATGCAGTGTGTCTCTAAAGAATGTTGGCCCGATAGGAACCAGGCTTCAGTATCTTAAGTGTAACAATGACCTTAATTGATTTTCTGAACCAGGGGTAGAGAATTGCATAGATCAGAGGGTTGAGACAGGAGTTAAAATGAAACATCCATACTAATATGGTTACAGATGAAGCTTTGTACAAATTATCTTGGGATGTAAGAGCAAGACAAAAATAGGGACAAATGCATATCAGAAACACAACTACAACAACACCAAGATTCCTGGCTGCTTTCATTTCAGACTTTTTAGTGGTTATTTTGGGTGTCACAACTGCAATGTGAGACCGCATGGCACGAGCCTGATACACAGCCACCCCAAATATTCTAACATATAGAATGATAATAACAGTAATGGGAAAAAGGAATGAGACGATCAGATCAAAAAGATTAGCCATGTAGTTCATTTCATAGACACACTCTCCTATGCAGGAGTTATACCTGCCTGGTTGTTGCAGGTTATCCTTCAGAAGCAGACTGTTAAATAAAGCAGCAAACATCCAACACAGACAAACACAGACTTGAACTCTTTTTGGTTTGACTTTGGTGAAGTAATGCAGAGGATGACAAATAGCCACATATCGATCCACTGATATGAGCACCATGGTTCCAATTGAGGTCGAGATAGTAATGGATGATAGAATCAACCAAAGAGAACACATGAGATCACCGAGCAACCAGCAGCCATCAATTAACATTGTTTGAAAGATCACAAGGACGCCCACAAAGAAATCTGAGACAGCCAGAGAGAGGAGGAGGAGGTTGGTGGGGGTGTGGAGCTGCCTGCAGGGAGACAACTATTAATATTCTTATGAATTTTCAATCGGTCAGATAAAAATACACAATACAAGAAAAAATTAAGTTAGTATAATCTACAAGTGAAATGAAATAAATAAATACAAGAAATTACTTGAAGTGGGAGATGGAGATGATGACCAGCAGGTTGAGAGCCACAGTGAGCAGAGAGACAAAGGACAACAAAATGTAAATCAACATTGTTTCAAAGTGAGGACGAGTTGGCTTTCTGCAGGAGGTGTTGATGAGTTGTGGAAAGCAAAGTTCAGTTCCCACCAAGGTTTCCATCACTGAGAGGAGAAGCTGCAGAACAGCTTCAGCTGACTGGCCAAAGCTTCAGTCTTACAACTGATTTGTCTCTTTACTTTGGGTCCACCCCTCCTACTTCATCACCTCTGCTGTTGTTCTTTTCTCCATGGTGATTGAAGAACAATCATCTTCCTTCCCCTAGGAGATTACTATGATGTGTTTTGATGTTGACCCAAAGTTCAGATCCAACTAATAACACAACAGTGCAACAAAATAGGGGAATTAAAAGGTTTAATGGTGGATCTCTATCATCAAACGCTGTTTTAGTAAATGAACTAATATTAGATCACCATGTTTGTCTTGTATATAACATCTTAAATGAAGTGATAATACGTAATATGTAGTCTATAAGCACTTCCTGGAGGAGTGAAATTGCATTTTGTTTCACACTTACCTTCCAAAACAAACTTGTACACAGCTTCATCTGACCATTTTAATATGGTTCTTTTATTTCAACTCCTGTCTCAACCCTCTAATCTATGCCTGAACAGAACATGCTGAATTTTATTTATACAGTACAGATTAATAAAGATTTCACTTTTCACATAAAATCTATTGTGCCAGATCTATTGCAAAAGAGCAATAACCTGGTAGAGCTGTATTGTACACCACTATCTCCACAGGTATTTCCTCTTGTTACCCTGCCACTTCTATCCGTCATTATGAACAAATTTAATGTGTGGAAAGTTAAAGCCCAAGTAGAACCTTTAAAACAAGTCAAGCATCTGAATAATAAAAAGTATAAAAAGTTTTTAAAGTTTTTAAAATGGGATTGATTATACTCAAACTATGTCACAATTGTATTAGCCAGAGAAACGCAAACTGAGATTGATCCAATAAATATGAACCATCATTTTTAAGAAGAGAAGAAGAAGAGAAGATTAGAGATAGGTTTATATTTAACATCTTTGGAGCTGCTCCATCCAAATTGGGATGGTTGCCGTCCCTCCTAATCAGACCAGGCTCTCACCAAAAGTGTCCTCCACTATTTAAGCCACAGCTGAGAGGTTTTCTCTCTCCCTTCAGATTCCTAGGCTTCGATAGGTTTCACTGTAGCTTGCAAGGTGAGGAATATCTGCTGTGGGTTTCACTTTTGTATTTTATTGCTTTGCTTCAGCGCCTACCCAGAGTTTCTCACTTCCCCTGTTGAGCTTTAAGGAATAGAAAACCAAAATGTTGAAAATTAGCCATTGTTTACATTATTTTACATATCATTTAGCTGACGCTTTTATCCAGAGCAACTTACAAAAAGTGCATTTTAAGCGTAGAGATTCAGACTCAGAAGAACAAGAAAGTGGAATTTCCTCAAATAAGCCGTTTTACAACTTGTTATAAGAGTCATAAGTACAATTTAAGTGCTACAATTTGTCAGTGTTTTAGTTGAGGTATAGTCTGAAGAGGTGTGTTTTTAGTTAGAAGATCTTTTTAGTTAGAAAAGCGCTCTGCTGTTCTGATGTCATCAGAGAGCTCGTTCCACCATCTGGGAGCCAGGACAGAAAAGTATCAGGATAATTGGGATCCGAACCTGGGTCGGCGTGTAGTGGGCGAATTGCCTATCACTGCGCTACGAGTGATGACGACTCAGATGCAGAGACAGAGAGAGACGAGTTGTTGTCAGAGAATCAAAAAAGGGTTCTTTACTTGAATAAAGCAGAGGATTCCATATGGTATGACAGCAACACAAAAATACTTCCAGACAACTAAAAACAAAGTCTGGGAATTAACAAAGTAACTAAGGGTGTCCAAAAAAGAGGCAACAAAAGATCTCAAAAACCAAAACAGGATTAACAGCAATAAAGAATCTAAGCAGGGATTCTCTTGGCAACTCACTTGGCTAAGCTCAAGGTGTAAACTTCCAAGACTCAGCAAACACAAAGAAACTCAAATGGCTTTTAAAGGCTAGCAAATAAGGCATATGTGAACACATTCAAGACAACACACGTGACAGGATTAACTGGAACACTGAGGATCCAGGGTACTGCAGTCCAAAAACCGTGACAGCAAAGAGTCGCGCTCTTTTCGAGAGTTTTGCTCTTAGTGAGGGAGGAGCAAGCAGCTTGGCAAATGCAGAGCAGCCTGTGCGGGTTGGGATATAGGGTTTCACCATGTCCTGGATGTAGACTGGACCTGATCCAATCACAGCATGGTACCGCATGAGCACCAATGTTTTGAACTGAATGCGGGCAGCCACTGGTAACCAGTGAAGAGAACGGTGAAGTGGTGTGGGAGAATTTAGGAAGGTTGAAGACCAGTCGAGCTGCTGCATTCTGGATGAGCTGCAGTGGTCGAATTGCGGCAGCAGGAAGACCTACCAGGAGAGAATTACAATAGTCAAGGCGGGAAATGACGAGAGCCTGAATCAGTAACTGCGCCGCCTTCTAAGTGAGAAAGGGTTGTATTTTCCTGTTGTTGTAGAGCGTGGAACTACAGGATCAGGTTGTCGCTGTAATGTTGGGAGTCAGGGAGAGTTGGCTGTCAAGTGTCACACCGAGGTTCCTAGCACTCAAAGTCGGCGTTAACAAGGAGTTGCCAGTCAGGTCCTGGATAGGAGAATCTTTTCCCTAAAAGAGAAGTATTTTATTATTTTTGGGGTTGATATTCAGGGTTTGTTAGTAAGAGATAGCGAAAGAGAGTAGGAGATGAAGAAGTAGTCAGAGACGTCGTGAAGTTGAGTTACAGTGAGGTCAGAGGTAGAGCAGTTTCAGGTGAAGATGTAGTCAAGATGATAGTCTTTCCCCTCCTACTCACAAAGATGACAAAAAAAAGTAAAACGTCAGATGACTTCTCTGTCTAGATGTTAAAGTCGCCCAGGAGGATCAGGCCCCCTGCCAGGGGGTCTGGGTGTGTGGCTGAAAGAAAAGGCAGAGGAGAGCGCAGCTGGGGTGGATGTGTTGTCCGGTGTGATTCAGGTATCAGTGAGAGCGAGGAAGTCGAGCGATTGCTGGATCACAGAGCCCGGGGATGAAATCTGTCTTGCGAGTAACTAAATGGCAGTTTGGCCCTGCGTTTTCAGAGGAACACAGGGACACACACACAAGACCCGGTGCGCGCCCGTTCCGTGCTTGGTTACCCCTTCCTGCAGGTATCAACAAAATTTGCTAGACTAGCGTCAAAAGCTACGCAAGCCTTACGCAACCCACAAGGCTGTGATTGGTCGGATAACTACAGCCTCTCCATTCATCCTGTTAGCATACCGGCATAAAAGATATTCAGGAGAGATGATTTGAACTGAAGCGCTTTGTCGGAAGTAATACAGAGCTAGCACTACCCATTCAACCAGTAATTGGCAGATTATAAGGATGCACAGATGGACTCCAATTCATGGAGGGAGATCTCCGCAAATGCCGGTTGAGGGGCTTAAAAGTTCTGGTGGAACTACGGGACAATATGGCTGCGAAAACAAACAACAACTTCCACACACACATAGACGCCGTTCTCTGGGCAGTGTGCCACGGGTCAATGTGAACAGCAACTGTACATTATCGCTCAATAATGCCTCCCCCCCTCCCCCCGTGACTCACACTCAACCAATCAGAACGGTGGATTTCATCTACCCATGTTATAACAAGTCCCCTAGCACACGATTAACACGATAACACATTTTGCGTCCCTTGAACTTATTATTTTATTTTTATTTAATTAGGATTTTTTTCACATTGTTATTCTAATGTCTAACTATTCTGTCAAATAAAACGTTCGTTGTTCTTTGAAATAACATACTTGTATAACTATGCAATTATATTGTCATTGTATCAGTGGCATAAAATGGTCTGAAAATTGCAATAGTATCGCAATAACTGTTGGTGCAATAATCGCACAGCAAAAATGTCATATTGTGACTACCCTAATTAGCCATACCATAAACCTACCCATTTCACTTTAATTTTGGAAAACCACTACTGTACTTGCTTGGATGTATTGTTCAGTCTGTGACACACTGTCACCAACAAGCAACAACCGTTTGTGTCAGTCTTAGCACGTTTTCGTGATGTCCCGCACAATTTGGGACGGTTGGCAACCCTAATGGTATCTGCCACTGCAACAAATTTCTCCTTGAGACCAGAGTTTGGCGTTGAACCTTCCCGTACTGGCAACTGGTGAGATCACTCATTTGACTCTATGTGCCTATAAGGATGAGCAGGGGATGTCAGGGAGTTGGTGGCAATATAAGTATATGGATATTTGCAGCTGGGCCAGGGCTTCAATTACCTCTCCTTTTTTTGACCATACATGAGTTTGCATCACAGTTTTTTGCAGTGCGCAGTATTAAACCGAGGGTGTAGCGCCGTTCCTTTTGTGTTGTTTGTCATTGAGCTGCAGACAGGTGACTCCATTTCCTTACGCCAATGACAGCAGATCGTTTGATTCTTTTTGTTTATTATTTCACGCAACAAAGTGTTGAATAAACATAGAAATAATATATTCTATCACATTGTAGAAAACGATGCAGCTCTTCTGTGTTGCACCTGCTGCAATCATGATGTCAATAAATCCAGACAAACAAGGACATCAATCTAACATAAATGCTTTTCAAGATATGTTACATATCCTGCTGCACAATGAGCATGAATCTAAAAAAAAGAGATGAATGTTCCGCCAATTCCAATGAACTGAAAGATACACTTCAAGCTGTTTCAAACACTAAGTAAACTGTAAACAGTTAATATATTATTCATAGGTTGAAGTTTAAAGCCGTAGTTTGAAGCGAAGTGTTTTTTTATTTATGTATATTTACAGTATTCTTTGAACAGTTCAATTTGAAGAAAACAATTTGCCTTTAAAAAACAAATCGGTTTAGGCACCGGTATTGTAAAAACCCAAACAAAACCTTTTCCTATTTTGGAATAATAATGCCTGGAACATGTTTGCTGCTAGGCCACTTCCATCTACTCTGCACGCACACAGTCTGCAGAGGACCACAACTGTGTTCCTAAAAGACAGTGGTCTTCCTAGCTTAATTTACAATGTACAAATACAATTAAACCATAGTCTCTGAAATACATGCTTTCTAATTTGGGGTTACTCATTACCTGTCAGATGTACAGTACTCTTTAGAAGAAAAAGTTTTAATTGCGATTAATGAATTTCAAAATGTGCGATTCCTTTTTTTTTGCACAAACGTCGAAGTCTCGAGAGTACGTATAGTATAATAACCTTAAATTATTATATAATAAATATAAATGTGTTTGAAATTTCACACTTTGCTTTGAATATAGGAGGCGGATATAATTGTGTTCAATTCTCTTCATTCATTTTATGCATTTAAACTAGCAAAGAGACCAACGTCACAAAGACAGGGACCTGTACAACAGTACAGAAGGGTTATGGCTCAATTAATTTACATTGGTTGTACTGTAAATTGGAAATTTAAATGTGTGTTATTTTCAGTCAGGGTCGATTGAAGTGATTTTATGAAAAACACTTGAGAGAAAATAGATATTAATGCACCTCACTCTGTACAAGCTAACCATACTGAGTATAAGTAAGTAGAGATGCAATGCAAAGTCCCAGATAATTGACTAAGTCAAAGGGCCCATAAAATAATGTCTGCAAGGTTTCTCCTTCTAAATTGGAAAGAGTGATTTTCATGACCTCTTAAGGTCTTAAGCTACAGAGAAACACTGTGCCATTACACTCCCACTGTGACCTCGTCGAAGGCAAAAAGGAAAAAGCATTTCATTATTAGTCTAAGCAGCCTTCACCTTATCTATACGTTGTTCTCAAACATGTCAAGAAACAGATTTTCATAGTAGTATAAGTTGTATCTGCATGTATAAGTGCTGTTCAAAGGTCTGTACATTTTCATGTCTACTTTCTCTCAGCATGCAGTGTCTCTACAGCAGGTTCTGCTCACATGAGCCAGGCTGCAGGATCTTAAGAGTTACAATGAGCTTCATAGATTTTCTAAACCAGGGGTAGAAAAAGGCATAGATCAGAGGATTAAGACACGAGTTGAAATAAAACACAAATATTACGATAGTAGCAGACGAGACATTGAGAAATGTGTCCTGGCCTGAGAGTGAAACACAATAATATGGACAGATGCACATTAGAAAGACAACAATAACGACACCAAGAGTCCTGGCGGCTTTCACTTCAGATTTTTTAGCAGTTATGGTCAATGAAAACTTGAGAGGTAAAACTGCAGCATGAGACCTCATGGCACGAGCCTGAGTCACAGCCACCACAAAGACTCTCATATACAGAACTATGATGACAGTTACAGGACCAATAAAAGTAAAAAAGAGATCTGCGAGTCCAGCAATGTAGTTAATCACAATGACACACTCTCCAAAGCAGGAGTTATTCCTGCCTGGTTCTTTTAGGTGATCTTCTAGCAGCAGAGTCAGAAGGAAAGCAGAACATGTCCAACACAGACACACACAGATCTTAACTCTTTTTTGTGTGACTTTGTTGGCATAATGCAGAGGCTCACAAATAGCCACATATCGGTCAACTGATATGAGCACCATGTCTCCTACTGAGGCACAAGTAATAATATAGAGCAGAAAAGTATAAAAGATACACATGAGGTCACCTAGAAACCAGCAGCCATCTAAAAGCATGATTTGGAAGAACACGATGAGGCCCACAAAGAAGTCTGAGACGGCCAGAGAGACAAGGAGGAGGTTGGTGGGTGTGTGGAGCTGTCTTAGGAGATAAGAAAACAAGCTTATTTTTATTTGTAGCAGCAATTGTCATATTCATTATTATCATTATTATTATGAAAACACAATTTTTTTAAAATTAAAGGCGGAGTTCTGATTATTAGCTAAATCTTTAAACATTCATCTGAGCTACCGGTTTTATGAATTGATAAAATCTCAATACCTGAAGTGGGAGATGGAGATGATGACCAGCAGGTTGAGAGTCACAGTGAGCAGAGAGATGGACGATAATAAAATGTAAGTGAGCAAAGATTCAAAGTGAGGACGCATGGTCTTCTTGCAGGAAGAGTTGAGGAGATGAGGAAAGCAAAGTTCATCTTCTTCAAGACTTTTCATTATCAGAGAGAGGAGACACGATGCCGTTGTGCTCGTCACGCAACTGATGAAGCTCTTGTCCTCTTCCACATCCCTCCTCCTTTTTTACTCTGGAGACAATTCTTTCTTAGAAGGAAGGACTTCTGACCGACTGCTTCATCCATCTTCATCAGCCTTTTCCTTGTACATCACCTTCCCTCCCCTCTTTCTCCTACGTGTCTTTAGAAACAATGCCGATGGTGGCCATATACGGACATATACGTTATTTATTTTTGGACATGCGAGCGCAAGTCCAAGCTTTAGACTGAAAATCGGGGGGAATTTTTTTCCACTTCACCTGAAAGGCTTCAGGCCTTGAGAACTTGGGGCTGCTTAAGCATGAAGAGCTAACAGGTCAGGTGATTGAGGATAGCTGCCGAGGTCTGGTTACAGCACTACTTATTTGAAATTGTTGATACAACTATTCCTCTAAGAGTGACGCAAAGTGCGACAAGTGGTTGTTTTTCAGAACAACAGGTGTGGATGGTCGGTGGTAGGTTCCTCTGTCGGAGCAGGTTGGGCGGTCAGTTGTAGGATCCTCAGGTGGCCGGTGGTAGGATCATTTTTCAGAAAAGCTACTGCTATTTAATCACACTAAGTAGTGACATGATCTTCAAGACCTTTGCTTCTGAACATTTTCTCTCACTGGACTTCTTTATATTTTGTTTAAAGACCCATGTCCTATAGTGTCCAAGCGCCGCAGACTTTATCACAACAAATAACTAATTAATTAGAAACTGGAACCTGGCTGGTTCTCCTCAACCCTGTTCACTTCCCCTTTCAGAGAGTTTTCATTACTAAACAATCAGTAGTCTAGAATGTACAACATATCTTCACCAATAAGGATTAAGGTGTAACCATATTCAAAAAAAAATAGATGAATTTGTTATTTAGTTAAAAAAAGAATAAGGCAAGACAGAATATGCCAAATGAGATAACGAGGGAAGTGATGAAGACTGAGATGAAGATACTGAAAATAGCCAAGTTGATGGGAGAGATTTTAGTCTCCCTGGATAGAAGAAATAGTAGAAGGAAGAGAGATATATTCGCTTCCTCTGCAAGCAGTCGTGTCTGTGCATTGACTTTACAGACAAACCGCTTCCCACCACTTCTCTTATAGGATGGAAACAACAGAAGGTGCTGAACTGTGCTTTCCACTTCTCCTCAACAGTTCCTGCAGGAAGCCTCAGTCTGACGGCACGCTGGTCAACGTTCTGCTGTACTTTATCTCTCTGCTCATAGTAACTCTCAACCTGCTGGTCATCATCTCCATCTCCCACTTCAGGCAGATAAACTCTCCGCATTAATTATTACATGTTTTGTCAATTTACACAAATTACATGACTTTCTTTAAATTTTAATGTTCTAGTAAGTAATATATACAATTTTAATGTTATTATAATGCTATGCATTCAAATATAATGTTGGACTCCAGGAGGAATTAATCGATACTAACAAGCCACCGTTGTTAAAAATCTTTAAAGTGATGATATTGTTCCTCTCCAGGCAGCTCCACAGCCCCACCAACCTTCTCATCCTCTCCCTGGCTGTTTCAGATTTGCTGGTGGGCCTCCTCCTGATGCCGGTTCAAATCCTTTTATCTGAAGCTTGCTGGTATCTGGGTGACTTCATGTGTGCTCTGTATTTTGTTGTTAACTTTGTCATTACTTCTTCTTCAGTTGGAAATATGGTTCTTATATCAATTTATCGTTATTTGGCTATTTGTGATCCTCTAAATTATAATACCAGAGTTAATCTGGACAAAACTAAAATCTGTGTTTGTTTGTGTTGGATTTCTTCTTTTTTCTATAATATTCTCCTTTTGTTGAACTTTATGAAACACCCTGATGTGAATTATTCCTGCTATGGAGAGTGTGTAGTTGTTCTTAACCATAATACAGGATCTATTGACCTTGTCTTCACCTTTATTGGCCCCATTACCCTCATCATAGTTCTGTATTTGAGGATATTCATGGTGGCTCTGTCTCAGGCTCGAGCCATGCGGTCCCACATCGAATCGTTCACACTCCGGCCTAAAGTGGGAATAACTGCCAGGAAATCTGAGATGAAAGCAACGAGGACTCTCAGTGTTGTTGTTGTTGTGTTTCTGATATGCTTCTGTCCATATTATTCTCCATCCCTTACAGGTGAGGTTATTGAAAACAGTAATTTATTTTTACCCTTTGTTGTCTGGCTGCTGTATTTCAACTCATGCCTTAACCCAGTGATCTATGCGTTCTTTTACCCCTGGTTTAGAAAGTCTGTTAAACTCATAGTCACCCTTAAGATAATGCAGGTGGGCTCCTGTGATGCGAATATACTGTAGAGACTGTAAAGTCTGCTGAGTAACAGAAATAAACTGTATTGTGATGATTAAGATGTATTTACTCTGGTTACTAAGTCACAGAAGAAAACTCAAAGCCCGGAGCGTCTTGGCATAATATATTTGGAATCTGTAGTTGATGTTACACATTAATATGGGGTGAATTAATTTCTGTTTTGCTACTATTTTGTTCTATTGTTCTGTCTATATTCATTAAAGCACTGTGTTGAAGTTAAACTAACTCAATGCATACCTTTTAGTTACTTCGTTTCCTTGTGTATGACAGATCTATTTTTTTACTTTTTGCCAAGAGCTTGATTTCATCATATAAAGATGTTTACACTGGGAATAAGAATATTGAGATAATTGCAAAACTTTTTTTTCAAAATGTGTTTAGATCTAGAACATCTTTTTAAGAATTATTTAATGCAATCCCTTACTTTTTTAGCAAAAGATATCCTGCTCATATCAGAAGGATTTGTCATCCTCTTTCTTTGACCGGTATTATATGTGTATATACACTCACCGGCCACTTTATTAGGTACACCTGTCCAACTGCTCGTTAACACTTAATTTCTAAGCAGCCAATCACATGGCGGCAACTCAGTGCATTTAGGCATGTAGACATTGTCAAGACAATCTCCTGCAGTTCAAACCGAGCATCAGTATGGGGAAGAAAGGTGATTTGAGTGACTTTGAACGTGGCATGATTGTTGGTGCCAGAAGGGCTGGTCTGAGTATTTCAGAAACTGCTAATCTACTGGGATTTTCACGCACAACCATCTCTAGGGTTTACAGAGAATGGTCCGAAAAAGAAAAAACATCCAGTGAGCGGCAGTTCTGTAGGCGGAAATGCCTTGTTGATGCCAGAGGTCAGAGGAGAATGGCCAGACTGGTTCGAGCTGATAGAAGGGCAACAGTGACTCAAATAACCACCCGTTACAACCAAGGTGGGCATAAGAGCATCTCTGAACGCACAGTACGTCGAACTTTGAGGCAGATGGGCTACAGCAGCAGAAGACCACACCGGGTGCCACTCCTTTCAGCTAAGAACAGGAAACTGAGGCTACAATTTGCACAAGCTCATTGAAATTGGACAATAGAAGATTGGAAAAACGTTGCCTGGTCTGATGAGTCTCGATTTCTGCTGCGACATTCGGATGGTAGGGTCAGAATTTGGCGTCTACAACATGAAAGCATGGATCCATCCTGCCTCGTATCAACGGTTCAGGCTGGTGGTGGTGGTGTCATGGTGTGGGGAATATTTTCTTGGCACTCTTTGGGCCCCTTGGTACCAATTGAGCATCGTTGCAACGCCACAGCCTACCTGAGTATTGTTGCTGACCATGTCCATCCCTTTATGACCACAATGTACCCAACTTCTGATGGCTACTTTCAGCAGGATAAAGCGCCATGTCATAAAGCTGGAATCATCTCAGACTGGTTTCTTGAACATGACAATGAGTTCGCTGTACTCAAATGGCCTCCACAATCACCAGATCTCAATCCAATAGAGCATCTTTGGGATGTGGTGGAACGGGAGATTCGCATCATGGATGTGCAGCCGACAAATCTGCGGCAACTGTGTGATGCCATCATGTCAATATGGACCAAACTCCCTGAGGAATGCTTCCAGCACCTTGTTGAATCTATGCCACGAAGAATTGAGGCAGTTCTGAAGGCAAAAGGGGGTCCAACCCGTTACTAGCATGGGGTACCTAATAAAGTGGCCGGTGAGTGTATATGTGTGTATATATATATATATATATATATATATATATCAGTGGAGTGTGACACTTACAAGCTGAGACTACACAAATCAAACCTGAGCGACTCCCACCCCAAATATGCACGTACAAAACTATGATGGTGTCCTAAAGGACACAAAAAAAATACTTTTAAGTCCCACTGACAAACTAAAACCGACAACACACCTTACAAAGCAGTTCTTAAACATAGGACAGGACGTTTTAGGGTCTGTGGTGGGTCAAGAGACCTCATTGAAATGGCACTAATTTAGAAGGATTAACTTCATACCATCTGTTAAACTAAATGGAAAATAAAAGTCTCAGTTACTTTTTTTGCTAAGCCCCCCATGCATAGATGATGAAGGTGTATCATGTGTATGAGTATGAAACACTTCCAATTCAGCTCAAATAGCCAATGGAATGTGAAAACATGCAAGAAAATTGACCTCGGTATTTTGTTGCTCTTAATAGTTTCACAGAAATAGAGTAAGTAGAAAGGCTCCAAATATGGTTTTTAATAAAATACCTCTCACCTTCTTAGCCCTTACGAGAACAGCATTCTTAGCATACAATGATTACCAACTGAGATACGTGGGGAATAAAAACAGTAGTCAAATGTAAAGCTCAATTTTAGAATGATTGTTGAAGTCTGAATCAGCTAAATGCAATGTTGTTATGTATATGTATTTGAATGGAATTTGTAGTCTGTGTGTGTTTGCGCGTGGCGATGTGACATGATGGGATCCCTGAAAGTGTTCAGCAATTGTTTGGTCCTTACTCTGTGATTGAATCTGAGTCACCTTTCTAGGTCAGGTCAGTCAAGGGGCTGGTCATCTCCACAAAATCTGGGATGAACCACCTGCAGTACCCTGCCAGCCATAAAAACTGCCTCACCTCTTTTTCAGTCTTGGGCCTGGGGCAAGCCTTACAGTATCAACTTTTCGCTTACCGTTAAGCGGTAACAACTGATTTTTGCTCTTCGGCAGGCGGCAGAATTAAGTTTTACACCACATCTCTAATCGCGCAGCTACTAACGGAGCTACTTGTCTTGCGTGTATTGAAGTTGAGTCATGGTTATAACTTCATAACAACAAGGAATAACACACAACAAACGCTCTTTTACAGGGTAAAAAAAACACGACACAACAGCTTGTAACACATAAACAATTTTTAACACTGAAAATTGTAAATTTGTCAAAATACCCCGCCAAATTACATGCTGGGTTCATCCCACCGAGGAAGAAAAAAACTTGTTGTTGGCGGTTCGACCAACGGTTCGCTGACGGCGTGGACAATAAATATCAGAGCCAAGAGCAGCGAGTGTAGTCACCTACTGCTGCTAACACATCCCGTCAGACCAGGATTATTATTCATTCATATCCGTTAGTGAACTTTTCTTCTCTTGTTACCCTGGTAACCGCTGTCATTGCAGACGGTTGCGTTCATTCTTACTGTGAAAATTACGTACTTCCGGTTTAGCGGCTACGCTTCGTATTTTTATTTCATGGGAAAAACCACAAAAAGAATTAACGGAGTAAAAAGTTGTCAGTTGGTCTTGGGATAGTTGAAAGTTGACACAAGCAGTATGTAATACAGACTGGGAGGCGCACTTTCGCGGGCCCGCGAATGCGCGACGACACACAGAGAGTGCATTGTGGGATTTGTAGTATTATGGTGATGCGTGCGATATACGGGCGGGCCAGCTCTAATAGTAAATAGATTTGACCATGCGGGCCAAAGATAATTCATTCACGGGCCGGATGTGGCCTGCGGGCCTTGAGTTTGACACATGTGCTGTTTATGCTTCCTGTAGGCAAGGTAATCAGAAAACACTGCATAAACTTTTACTGTTATTGTTATGTATAGGCCCGGTATGATATAAACACAATTTTATGAATTGTATATAGTAGGGGGCAACATCTCACCCTCAGTTAGGGAGACTTTGGCCTGAAGGACCCTTGTCCTAGAGTAACTTACTAGATGAATTTCTTTTTATTGGTTCACTGTTTACCAAAGCAACAGGACACAATGTAAAGACACAAAGGGTTTGTTCAAAATCCGCAGGACCAAGTTTATCTGTTAATACATTCTCATCAATATGACCAAGTACATTTCCTTGTCTATTTCCCTTTCACCATGTAGGTTTCTCTCACATGAGCCAGGCTGCAGTATCTTAAGAGTAACAATGAGCTTCATGGAATTTCTAAACCAGGGGTAAAAAAAGGCATAGATCAGAGGGTTAAGACACGAGTTGAAGTAAAATAAACAAACTACGATTGTACCAGACGAGACATTGATCAAGGTGTCCTGGCCTGAGAGTGAAACACAATAATATGGACAGAGGCACAATAGAAAGACGACAATAACGACACCAAGAGTCCTGGCAGCTTTCATTTCAGATTTTTTAGGAGTTATGGTCATTGAAAACTTGAGAGGTAAAGCTGCAGCATGAGACCTCATGGCACGAGCCTGAGTCACAGCCACCACAAAGACTCTCACATACAGAACTACGATGACAGTGACGGGACAGATAAAAATTAAAAAGAGATCTGCGAGTCCAGCAACGTAGTTAATCACAATGACACACTCTCCAAAGCAGGAGTTATACCTGCCTGGTTCTTCAAGGTTGTCTTTCAGTGGCAGAGTCGAATATATTGCAGAACATGTCCAACACAGACACACACAGATCTTAACTCTTTTTTGTGTGACTTTGTTGGCATAATGCAGAGGCTCACAAATAGCCACATATCGGTCAACTGATATGAGCACCATGGTTCCTACTGAGGCAGAGGTAATAATAAAGTCAAGAAAAGTATATACGATACACATGAGGTCACCTAGAAACCAGCAGCCTTCTATAAGCACAATTTGAAAGAAAACAATGAGGCCCACGATGAAGTCTGAGACGGCCAAAGAGAGGAGGAGGAGGTTTGTGGGGGTGTGGAGCTGTCTTTGGAGATAAGAAAACAACGAGCTTATCGTTATTGGTAGCAGAACTTGTCACATCAAAACATCAAAACAAATAGTAATACACAAAAAACATTTACATTCTTTTAAGCCACCACTTTTGTAAAATGATTAACCTGAATACCTGAAGTGGGAGATGGAGATGATGATCAGCAGGTTGAGAGTCACAGTGAGCAGAGAGATGGAGGATAATAAAATGTAAGTGAGCATAGATTCAAAGTGAGGACGCATGGCCTTCCTGCAGGAGGAGTTGAGGAGATGAGGAAAACAAAGTTCATCTTCTTCAAGACTTTTCATTCTCTGAGAGAGGAGACACGATGCTCCTGTGCTCATCATGCCACTGATGAACCTCTTGTCTCAAAGTCCTCCTTCTCTTTTACTCTGGTGACAACTTCAGTGGGAGTGACTGAACTTCCCCCTTACAGTTTCATCCATCTTTGTAGGTGTTTCTCCTGTGTATATCCTCCCTCTCTCACAGTTACAATTTCCATCATGCAAAAGCAACAAATATAAAATTGTAAATGTTTCTACAGGTGGACCTAAGTCTGATTTCTCTTAAAATCCACTGCTTGTAACTAACGTGCTGTTGGGGGCCACCGTGGCTCAGGGAGTAGAGAGGCTGCGCTGGGAACTGCGATGTCCCTCCATGTCCCATGTTGAAGTGTCCCTGAGCAAGACAACAAACCCCAAATTTCCCCCCTGGCAAATAAACCATGGGTCACAAATGCAAGGTAAGTCGCTTTGGATAAAAGCGGCCGCTAAATGACATGTAATGCAATGTTTCCCAGATCGGTTCAGATATTTAGCACAAAAAAAACTGAATAAAGTCAGCACTGGTATCCTCCCCGGCTCACATCTCTGAACGGGTCCCACAGCGTTGTCATAAGCCAACACAAGTGTGATTGTTACATTGGGTTCATCTTGGGAAGCTTCCAAAATTTGAGTGTAGATTTGTTTCTCAGAATAAACACTGACAAAGCGCCCTCATTTTACATATTGGGATAGAAGAAGGGTTTGCTTCCTCATCGCTTGTTTTTTGATTCTGTCATACCGGGAGGTCAAGCTTGTGTTTGTGTCCTGTTGTCACGTCTATTTTTGAACATCCTGTTTTATTTTGGTGGTTAATTCTCCTCTCGTTTCAGGTGCCTTGCCCTTCCTCATATGTCTCCTGTTGATTGTCTTCCCTGATTCCTAATTGTGTCCACCTGTTCCCCCACCTCCCTCATGGATACTTATAGTCTGCGTCTCCCCTTGTCCTGTGCCAGTGTGTCTTGCATGTTGAATGTATTCACACCCGCATCATAGCTACAACGGTGAATTATCGTTTGATACCCTACTATTTGTGAGTATTGTTTGTTGGAATAAATCCAGATTAGTCAACCATCTCTGCATCCTTGTCCTTCCATCATGCTACGGGCGTGACAGATTCTCCTGTAATGGGGTCACGCCAATGGCTCTCCTCAAAGCCGAGGCTGAAGGTTGTGTTTCTCCTACCAGAAGTCTTCATCTGTGGTGCTGTCTGTGCTTCTGGCCTCTGGTTCTGTGTCCCGAGATCCACCTATCTGAGCTAACAGAACCACATAATCTTCAGTGAAAAGAAAAGAGAAGGTCGACCTCCTCTTAACCCCTGCTGCACCATGAGATGTTCGAAATCTGTTGTGCAGTTCAATTCTGTATTCTAGGCTACTACCACCTACACAAGCGTTAGGCGCTGGACCATCTTTTTGCTATTGCTCTTTTTTGTCATTATGTTTTGCAACTTCACTAACAGCAGGCCTGGCACAGGCCCAATGAAGGTGATTGGTCACGTGAAAAAGGTTACCGTCGGGATCAATTAGAAAATAAGGCTAATTGTTTGGGTGTATTTTTAACTGCTCAAAGAACAAAGTAAAAAAAACCTGGAGTGGACCCAGGAACGGTTTTACAAGTTAAATCTATAGTAAAACCTACTACTAGCTCTGAAAGGAGGCTCAAACAGGGCTCTTCTGGTCGTTTTTTCCTGCCATGGCTCTGCTGCCAGCGGCTGCCGCTATCATTACTATTATAAATATTACTGTCATCATAAACCAACCGTAGCCGCTTTGCTTCTTTCCTGAAATATTTGTGCCTCCCCACAGGCTTCTGTGGATGGTGGTTGTCCCTGCAGTGGTCCTGCCGTACACCTGGCTTACTACCCGCAATATTTGAATAATTTATGTTATAGGAATTGAATGTATTGTACATCTTTAACGTCGTCTGTAAACATGACATCCATTGTAGTCCGTGCATCCAGGAGAGGAATCCTCCTCTGAAGGTATTTTCACTTTTTTGCCCATTGGGAGTTTTTCCTTTGCTCATGTAAGGATTTTGGGACCAAGGATGTTGCATGTGTACCGACTGTTAAGCCCTCTGAGGCAAATGTGTGATTTTTGATTACAGGCTACATAATAAAATAAATTGAATTGAACATTGCATTAATGGATGATGTTTCCTTGCGATGGCATATGTTGATAAGGAAAAATAACGGGTCAATAATGGAACTTTGGGTAACACATAGTTCTTTCATTTCAAGAACTTACATTATAAAAGTAATGACAGACCGTATTAAGTTTGCAACCATTTTAAAAATAATTGTATTTCAAAGCAGGCTCATTGTAGACACTGATACTGATGGAAAGTATTTTATCAGTCTGCCATCTTAATGCCAACTTTGTTCATTAGCCAATAATAACTGCCGTGTTCAAACAACTCATTTAATATATTACATTACATTACATGTCATTTAGCTCACGCTTTTATCCAAAGCGACGTACAATAAGTGCATTTCCACATAGATACAAACTCAGAAAACAAGTATCAACAAGTATCAAGAAAGTACATTTTCATCAAATAAGCAGTTATATAAATGAAAATTGATAATAAAAAAGCTCTTCCATAGTGCTCATTTAGGGAGTCACTGTCTTGTCCTGGTTGAGGAGTGCAAGGTCAGAGGTCAAAGCAGAAAGTGCCAACCAGGCAGACACAGATCTAAAAAGGATGAGAGTTAGCGACACATCAAGCACCATCCAACACTCACGCTTTGTTCCTTATGTTCACATTATTGTTAGGACACCACACGTTGGATGTGATTCTTCCAGAAGTCCCCAACCGGGCTTCACAATTTTGGTCACGTTGGTTGGTTCGATGCATTGATTCCTTCTCTATTTCAAAATGAACACACACTAAAATGAAGAACCTTTGTTAGAGAAAGACCGTCTCAAACACCCAAAACAAATCAGCACACACTGAATTGTAATGTTACTGACTTTTCTCACAGCACACACCAACAAGGTTTGTTAATGCAGGAATCAACAAAGAGGGTCATAGCTATGACTTGCATGACAAGCTTTTATTTAAAAAAATGGTTATCCTGAACACCTTGAATGCAACGTTAAGTGGTTTACGTAATGAAAGATTGGTACAAATATTTAACACGTAAGAAATAGTTACTCTGGATACAATTGTCAAATGACATTATTTGAGCAAAATGTATTCAATTTTAATGTTTTTTTGGCATTTTTCAGATGCTCAATTAGTTTTTTAGGCTCTTCATGTGCTTGCACTTTTCACCTTTAATCAGTTCATAATGAAGCATAGAATAGGGATAGTGTTGTACAATACAGGTGTACCAGGTTATTTAAGGTCTGCCCAGCGACCTGAGAAAAGAAATTGCTTCCTTCCAACTCTGGCAAAACAAATTATTAATTTGCTATGAGTAAAATTCTGCACGTTCTGTTCAGGCTAATTTGAATTTTCGACCCATGCAGCGTGTCTCTAAAGCATGTTGGTCCGATAGGAACCAGGCTTCAGTATCTGAAGTGTAACAATGACCTTAATCGATTTTCTGAACCAGGGGTAGAGAATGGCATAGATCAGAGGGTTGAGACAGGAGTTCAAATAAAACAACCATATTACAATGGTTACAGATGTAGCTGTGTACACATTATTTTGGGATGTAAGAGCAAAACAATAATATGGGCAATTGCATATCAGAAACACAACTACAACAACACCAAGATTCCTGGCTGCTTTCATTTCAGACTTTTTAACGGTTACTTTCGTTGTCACAACTGGAATGTGAGACCGCATGGCACGAGCCTGATACACAGCCACCCCAAATATTCTAATATATAGAATGATAATAAGAGTAATAGGAAAAATGAATGAAACAATTAGATCAAAAATTTTAGCGATGTAGTCAATGTCAATCACACATTCTCCTATGCAGGAGTTATACCTGCCTGGTTGTTTCAGATTTTTGTTCAGCAGCAAACTGTAAAATAAAGCAGCAAACATCCAACACAGACAAACACAGACTTGAACTGCTTTTGGTTTAATTTTGGTGAAGTAATGCAGAGGATAACAAATAGCCACATATCGATCCACTGATATGAGCACCATGGTTCCTACTGAGGACGATATAATAATGGATGATAGAATCAACCAAAGAGAACACATGAGATCACCAAGAAACCAGCAGCCGTCTATTAACATTATTTGAAAAATCATAAAGAGGCCGACTAGAAAATCTGAGACGGCCAGAGAGAGGAGGAGGAGGTTGGTAGGGGTCTGGAGCTGCCTGGAGGAAAACAGATATTGATATTTGGATCAAAATTGATGTCATTAACTGGTCAGATAAAAATACACGTTACAAGAAAAAATTAAATCAGCAAAATCTACAAGTTTGAGAATAGGCAACGATTATTGTACCAGTTTCACAAATAAATAAAATGTCAGTACTTGAAGTGGGAGATGGAGATGATGACCAGCAGGTTGAGTGGTACAGTGAGCAGAGTGATGGAGGACATTAAAATGTAAATCAACATTGCTTCAACGTGAGGACGGGTTGACTTTCTGCAGGAGGTGTTGATGAGTTGTGGAAAGCAAAGTTCAGTTCCCACCAAGGTTTCCATCACTGAGAGGAGAAGCTGCAGAACAGCTTCAGCTGACTGGCCAAAGCTTCTTGTCTTACAACTGATTGGTCTCTTTACTTTGGGTCCACCCCTCCTACTTCATCACCTCTACTGTTGTTTTTTCTCCATGGAGATTGAAGAACAATAGTTTCCATGCTTATCTTCCATCCTGCTGAAGATGACTACGATGGGTTTTGAGGTTGACCTTTGACCTACTCATAAAAACATTGTATGCTTATTTACTCTCCCCATAGTCCACTGATCTGTGCTAAAAGTGTAATTATTAGATTACAATCAATCCAATGATTATTATGGGCAATATCGCTGAATTTGTGTATTTTCCTGTTCAAATACGGGGAGGCGGCAGCGACGAGCAGTGCCTCCTCTCGGATTGCGAAATCCGTTATAAACCTAGTTGACCTGCTTTTTTTTTTCTCAATTTGAGCATGTGCAATTAATGTCTCTATATGTCACCAAAATAATGTTTGTACACAGTTTTATCACATGTCCTCACACCCCATAGCCTGGGTTCAGTATTTCACAGGTTAGTCTTGCTAATCTGACATAATGCCACGGTGAATAAGCGGTGAGGAGGCAGATGGACTGTCAGTCTCCCTTTCTGCTTTTCACTGCTGGAGGCTGAGCCAGTACCTCCGTCTCCCTGAAGGGGGCGTATGTGAACACACACCTGGCTACTATCCAGGTTGATTTTATTACCTGTTACAAATGGCATAGCATGTGCTGGCTATGATGTTCATTTTAGGACATCCTCAGATCTCTGAAGACTGAAGTATCATACTCAAACGAAAGAGCATCAGGTCTCAGACCAAAAGTTCTCAGGCTCAGGTGAAAGGGCTTCCGTCATTCTTAGACCAAACTCCGTCAAACCAAACAGCGTCATTCTTCCTCCGTGTTGCTCAAGCTAAGCAGGTTTATCGCTAGCTCACGCACTGACATTTGGACTTGCTAACTTAGTATTGTATTTAAGAGTTCTAAATCCAGTCAAGCACATAATGTGACAACAAGATAAATAAATTATGGCTCGCAAACTCACCGTATTAGAGTGACGCCGAGTGCAAAAATTGGTCGGTGGAAAGTTCCTTTTTCAGAACGGGGTTCACGGCGCTCATCACGTACACCTGAGTTGTTCTCTTTGGCTTAAAGGTGCTAAAATTGGTTGCGAAAGTTGACATTATCCAAATCTGCACATTTGCAACGTTTCCGGGTTATTGTTAGGTGATCGCCACCGAGCTAAAAACTGAAATTGAAAGTTGAAATATATTACATCTTTGGCAAAAAAACGGCGTGACGCGGCGGGGCAATAGCCTATCTGCGCCAAGATGTTCTCCATCGTCACTGACGTCCTGCAGATACCGGTATCCCGAGTTGTACAATACATCCTGGTATAACTAAATTTCCATTTGCACTGAATATAGTACAATAAAGTGTAGGGTAATTGTACTGTTTAACGATACACTGATACTAAATATTAAGTAATGTTAAGGACGTTTGCTCAATGATAACGTGTGTGTGGCTCTTAAAAGAACCGTTTAGATGTGCTTAAGAATATGGTGTCTTCAGAATGAAGAAGTATGATGCGAAGGCAGTGAAGTCCGTTGCCCGATCCGAGCCAACGGGCTACCAAACGGGCTAACGGCTAGCACCATGTACCGCGGAAGTGGCAGTCATCCAGATGAAGTTTCTGTAGAAGTCTGTGAAATTCACCGAGCAGTCTGCGACTACGGATGCTATTTACTACAAAAACACGACTCCGGGTGATAAACCACGTCCCCTCTACCGTCCCTGAGCAAGACACATAACCCCTAATTGCTCCCATGGCAAAGTGTAAACCATGGGTTAAAAGTGGCTTTATATCGTTTTGAAAATGCACATATTGTTTACTGATGGTAACTTTAATGAACTTTTTACACGGTGGCCATGGAATAAACTCTTCAGTATATCAGATAATTTGCAACCCCATTACTTGATAAAATAAAGTTGAATGTGGTCCGATTTTACACATTTTTAATTGAGCACAATTGCATCAGTTTGACCCTTATGATAGTGCTGCATTCAGAAACTCAACAAGTGAAATATTTTATAAATATAATATACCCTCCCAAGGGCCGGATCCTAGACGGACCCCAAAACCGCAAATGGCGGGGTGGCAGGGGACGGGAGGGAGGGGGCACGATTAGGCGCGTTGGAGCCCGGACTGGCGGAGTTGGGGGCACGGTCAGGCGTGATTCTTGGGGCCGGGTCGCTGCTGCCCACCACGGGAAACGGTGTGCTGCGGCCCAGCGTGAAAGGCGTAGGTGGCTTGGAGGTGAGCAGCCAGCTCCAGCACCTGCTTCCAGCGGGAGCCGGGTACTGGAAATTGGACGCTGGCCTCCAACCCCGCGGCCCACGTAGGGCCCGGAGAACGGCGAGGGCGGTGACCGGAACGCCGTCAGGAGACTCTGGGTGAGCCAGGGTTGGCGTTGAGCCGGGCAGCCAGCTGCACGCTGCATTGGCACCTTGAACTACAGCCCTTCGGAAACGTGAGCTAAACAACTGCTGTTGTTACGCTGCCTTCACATTAAACAGGAACTCAGTTCCCAAGCTGCTCAGCCACATCTCGCCCGGTAGAAGCCATGAGCTGCTAGCAACTTCTAGACGCTCTACAGGAGCGAAGTGCTGGGATCGATTGCTTCTGTCTCTACTTGACCAATCCTGCTCAAGAATGAGGTTTGGCCCGCCTGAGCTCATCCATCCATCCATCCATCTTCAAACCGCTTAACCTGTACTCAGGTCATTTGATCATCTTAGTTGAACCACGTATAAGGAACAGGGCCCTTGAAAACTTGAGAGGTAGAGCTGCAGCATGAGACCTCATGGCACGAGCCTGAGTCACAGCCACCACAACGACTCTCACATACAGAACTATGATGACAGTGATGGGACAAATTAAAGTCAGAAAAAGATCTGCATGTCCAGCAATGTAGTTTATTACAATGACACTCTCTCCAAAGCAGGAGTTATACCTGCCTGGTTCTTCAAGGTTGTCTTTTAGCAGAAGCGTCTGAAGGAAAGCAGAACATGTCCAACACAGACACACACAGATCTTAACTCTTTTTTGTGTGACTTTGTTGGCATAATGCAGAGGCTCACAAATAGCCACATATCGGTCAACTGATATGAGCACCATGGTTCCTACTGAGGCAGAAGTAATAATAAAGTCAAGAAAAGTATAAAGGATACACATCAGGTCACCTAGAAACCAGCAGCCTTCTATAAGCACAAATTGAAATCAAAACAAGGAGGCCCACAGAGAAGTCTGAGACGGCCAGAGAGATGAGGAGGAGGTTGCTGAGGAGCTGTCTTAGGAGACAAGAAAAGAACAAGCTAATTATTATTGTTAGCAGCAATTGTCATATCTAAACATAAAAGCAATGACTATAACACAAAGTAATATTCCCAATTACGTCTTAGTTTTGATTATTATTTCAACCATTAACCAATTCTTTAAAGCTACAAGCTTAATGCATTATTAAAATATCCTAGTACTTGAAGTGGGAGATGGAGATGATGACCAGCAGGTTGAGAGTCACAGTGAGCAGAGATGGAGGATAATAAAATGTAAGTTTTAGTGAGGACGCATGGCCTTCCTGCCAGAGGAGTTGAAGAGATGAGGAAAGCAAAGTTCATCTTCAAGACGTTTCATTCTCTGAGAGAGGAGACACGATGCTGCTGTGCTCGTCATGCAACTGATGAAGCTCTTGTCTTCCTCCACATACGTCCTTCTTTTATACCGTATTTTCGCGACTATATGGCGCACTGAATTATAAGGTGCACCTTCAATGAATCGCCGATTTTAGAACTATTTTCATATATAGGGCGCACCGGATTACAAGGCGCATAGAGTAGAAGATACTGCAGTAAAACGTTTGACTGGGGTTGTGTTATGCATCCACTAGATCGGGCTGTGCTAAATCAAACGTTATTAAGCGTTCACTCCCATGGTAACGTTGTTCAAACGTTAATGTGGATATTAACAATATCTCTGAACCTCCAACTGTCGTTCTTGATTAATGAAAACATTCTTGGCAAATGCTTTGGTGCATCTTGCACCGAGAGGCAGCGCTGGGACAGACGGTGGCGCCTCGCGGCGGACCGTCAGCGCGATCCCGACATCCAACTACGAGCTTTAATATACTGTTGCGACTCTCGCTAATGAATCTCTGGACAATATGCTTATCTTCTGGTTTTATTGTCGAGAAACAGGCTACTGTCGGCCGTAGCCTACGCCGAACAAAAACACACCATCGCTCTCCAAAACAACAACAATTCCCGCGTCCCCATAGGTGGCACTAAGATGAGTGACGTAACATTGTGCGCCCTTCACTGAACCTCCCAAAACTCTGTAAAGTGCAACGCCGCTCCAGAACATGAAAACACAGTCCGTTACAATACGCTGTTGGAGCGGGAATTACCGCGGCTGCTGGCACCAAACTTTCCCTCCAATGGATCCTCGTTAACCAGTATGGATCAACCAATTGATCCATATATATGGCGCTCCTTTTTTTAGAAAAAAAAGGATTTTAAGTGCGCCTTATAGTCGTGAAAATACGGTACTCTGGAGACAATTCTTTCTTAGAGGGAAGAACCAAACCCCTGCCCTACTGTTTCGTCTGTCTTTTTCCTGAACATCACCTTGCCCTCCCTCTTTCTCCTTCACATCTTTAGAAACAATTAACTTCCATCATGTTCAGTGATGGAGAACAGCAATGAACAACACAGTTAAAGCTGCTTTATTCAGGACAGATCATCATTTATCTTTTTACAGTGGCCATATACATTATTTACTCTAGCGGTCGGCAGCGCCAGTCTCATCTTTTTCCGTTCTAATTGCAGCGCTTGACTTCAAGGTGTAACCTTTATTATTGTTCGGTCTGAAACGGCGCGCCCAGTGACGGATGGTGTGGCAATATTGTTGTCTGGGTGGAAATCGGGAGAAATTTGGGAGAATTTGGGAGAATTTCCGGGAGTCTCCCGGAAAATTCGGGAGGGTTGGCATGTCTGAGATATGATAGTCTGAACCTTTCTGAAAACCCTGCTTTAGAAACCTGGAGTTTAAATTAAACTTATTTAATATTTTGTTTGTGAACTGAGATAGAAATTTCCCATTAATCATGTGCGTGGCCTCGGTTCGACCCTTCAGGAGTTCGGTTTCAGCCCATCTATCCATTACTATACCACTTATATGCAGTCAGCTTCTGGGCCCAGTGGCCCTAGAAAGGTCTCCCAGACCTCATATTAGGCTGGTTCATACCATTTTTGACTGTATTTGTATTGCTTCTGTTTATTAAAATTCTCCAATTTTTAATATCATGCCAGTTGACTCTTTTTGAGTCTATGTTGCGATTGTTGCTTTGTTGTGAAGTTTGCAAACAAATATCCCTGTTTTGAGTTTGGTAATCTAATGCAGGAGGTTCTGGAGAGAGAAGGTCAGGGGCCGTATATCTGAAGTAAAAGTGCAGATTGTCGCGGGAATTGAAAATCGCAAATGACAAATTACGTTTTCCATGTCATGCATATGCTTTCAAAGGGGAAAGTGGGAGTTTCCCATAAAGAGATGGGAGGGGATGCATTAAATCACCTAATTATGTATTCTGCGGTATATACAAAAGCTCTTATTTGGTGTGCATTTTTAATTTCTCTTTGCTATTTGGGCTTATTGGGACCTGATTAGTATACAAACTAAGAATCATCATTTGACATTATGTGGTTTTTGAGAAAAATGATGTCCACATACGTGTACACTCGGTCCAAATTCCCATAGAACACAAAAGTCATCATTCTGAAATAAAGTGTTCTACTCTTTATTTACCAACCTGAACACAGCACACAGCTTTTCCTTTCCTTCAAAACACATATGGACATGTTTTTGAACATGTTTTGAACAAACAGTGCAAAGACAAAACTAGAAAAAACATTTTGCACCCTTCAGCACAGTCACATCAACACTACGGCTCATTTGAAGTGCTGCAAACAGTTGCAGGAAGAGCTCATTTCTGTGACAAGGTATAAATATATAGTATACATGTCACTGTTCCATCTAAAACTGTCTATTTCCATTTCTGAACATGGCTATGTAAAAACAAAATTTGCAAGAAATATTTTATATTTCCAAAACCAATAATCAACAATAACAATACAGTCCAAAACTATCACTATTTCAAACTAGGAATGCCCTTTTTTCTCTATGAACATGTTCACACCTATGTGTGAAAAGCGGTGTAACAGTTGCGATCCCTTTGCAAGCACAGAAACACCTTGCATGTCCCACACTGCACTCGTGATTTCCCAGAGCAGCCTGTCGCTCTGCAGCGGGCCGCATTCTTCAGGTTGACCACCTCTGGAAGATGTGCATTGGCCCTTCTGCGGATTGAGATATGGGGCACTTCCTTCACTTGACCTTTTTTCCCTTGTTCTGAAAGGTCTGCATCGTCTTCTGGTACACCATTGTCACGCTGGGCCAAGAAGGCCTTAGCCACTTCCATGCGGAACTCAAGGAACTGCATGATTGCCTTCTTTGGTGTACCACATACAACAAGATCTTTGCGGTACAGTAGCCAGCTGTTGGCCAATGCCAGATCCATGAAGTGCATTAGCATCCGCAGTGTCCACTTTTTAGTGCGAATGTTCATGCGATAATAGCTCATCATTCTGTCGACCAAGTCAACCCCACCCATCTTGGAGTTGTATTCACGGATAATACTTGGTCGTGAGATAGTCACATATCGCTTCAGTTTCTTGTCCCATCGCTTGCAGGTGTCTTCTGGTTGAATAGCATGAACAACAGACATCATCAGTACTGGTTTATTGTCATACCACTTCACAACGCCAATGTTTCCATCTCCAGTGGTAACTTCTGCTGAGGTGCCTCTTCCAGCCTTTTTCATTGCTTTGTCAGTTGGTAGCTTCTGCACTGGTGCAGCAACCCGATTCTTCATAACTGTACCAGTCACGTAGACGTGTTTCTTCATCATTCGTTCCACACCGGCAATGGTTGTGAAGAACCGATCACAATACAACTTTGTACCAGGATGCAGAGTTTGACAGAGACGATCGATGACTAAGCTTCCAAGACCCAGATCTTCTGGTTCTTCAACCTGCTCACGCAGTGCATCTGCACCTTGATATATGTCAAAGTCCAGCACAATGCCATCTGCTGTAGCGCAAACAAAGTTTTTCATGCCAACTGGGTTTGGCTTCATTGGCAGATACTGGCGACACGGACAGGCTCCTGTAAATGGAATCATCTGCTCATCAATAGATACGCATTCTGGCCGAGCCTGAGACCTGCAACCTTTTAGAATGCGATCAAGAAAAGGTCTCACCTTCCAGAATTTGTCACATTTCTTCAGGTCTTCTGGAACGTCATCATCAATGAGCACTTTGAGGGATTGCCTCAGTCTGAAAAATCTGTCGCGTGTGAATCTTTAAGTGATGGCAGGGAAATGTAAGGCTTTGGACCAGTACATCCTTATTTGCGGGTATGGGACACAGGACATCAAAATACAGGCACCAAAAAAATGATACACCTCGTCAACAGTTGTTTTGAGTAGTTTCCCACTTTTAGCCAGTGATGTTGCATTAGAGCAATCTGCAATCATTTTGATCAAATCTTTATCAATATACTGCTCCACATAGTTCAGTGGGGTCCAGCCTTCTCTGTCATGCTCGGTTTCCTCGTCATGCTCAAACTGAACTAGGTTTGGTGTCAACGGAGTAGCAGTCCAGCGCATTCCACGTCCATTCTTGGACTGTCCTTGACGTCTTGGTCCTGGTGTTGGCTCTTCAGGGCCATCATTTGAGCCATCAACCTCCACCTGCTGAGTCTGACGCCGACGTTTGCGAGTCGCTGAACACTCTGCTTCTTCATTTTCACCACAGTAACGTTTACGTCCCCTGCTGGGCTCACTGGGCTGTGGAATGGGGTCCTCATCCCCACTATCGTCCTCCTCACTGCTGTTCAGCTCCTTTGGTGGAGGTTGATAATCAGCATCCTCCACAGGATCATCAATGTCAGACAAATCTTCCACCTCCGAGTCTTCTCCAACAATTGTCCCCAGTATCCGCTCTGCTCTTGACAGAGGAATATTCTCTGGGAATCCAATCATGAGAAAAATCATTATAATAAATGAATATTTGAACTATCTTAGAGCCATCATGCGACACAATTTGTTCAGATATGCACTTTTATATATTTTTGAATGACAATAAAAGTCTAACTAGCTAGCTAGCTAGCTAGCTAACTACTATCTAGCTTACTATCTATCTTTCCATCTTATCAAATACAAACCATGTAGATTTATTAATAAATCATGCTTTATCTGTCTGTACTGTTGTAAACTATTATTTTCTACCAAAATCTTCCCAAACTACGTTTTTACACTCACATTGTGTTGTTAGCATTTTAGCTAACATTTTAGCATTTTCATCAACACTAAATTCCTCTGTCCCTGTATGTGGACATCATGTTTAGCGGCATAGTAGATTGTTACTGTCACTTACTTTTACCAAATTTACATGCCATGGCAAACATTCAACACTTGTGTACATATCTGCACAAGAATCAGCCACAAAAATTATTTGGTATTTGTACCTGGTCGACGGTTGTGTCGGGAGTGGCCATCCGAAATTCCCAGGGTGTTCCATGACATCTTGAATTTGACCTGTAATGTGTATTACTCTTCTGACACCACTAGATGGCAGAGTAATTAGCCTTGTATGTGGACATCAGGCCCCCTTTAAGCAAAATTAAGTGGTATGGTAAAGACAACCTAAAATGTGATGTCCACGCATGTGGACGGCAGGTCCACATACCTAATTATGTATTCTGCGGTATATACAAAAACCGCCTGTAAACGCGTGCCTCCATTTTGCGGTAAAAATTCTGTCTCTTAAAAGCAGGTGTAAAACCAGAATGTGGGTTTCAATGTGCCTCCTGGTAAAATGACAGCAGTAATCTGAGCCAGACAATGACATAGACCAGGGGTGTCAAACTCATTTCAGGTTCGAGTCAGATACTGCCGACTTCGAGCGCACGCAGGCCACTGAAGATCGGCGCAAACGACGGGCGCAGTGGTGGGGGGGCGCTGATGGTCCGACCGACCGACTGTTCGCTGACGGCGCGACGTACGCACGGGCCGCGAGTTCGACATATGTGACCTAGACAAATAACACGGACAGTTCAATATAATTAAATCTATGGTTTAAATCAGTGTTTCTCAACTAGTGGGTCACGACCCACTAGTGGGTCGCAGACCCGTTTGTAGTGGGTCGCGGGCCTTTGCATGAAAAAAAAAAAAAAAAAACTTTTATTTTGAAGGGACTTTTTGTAATGCAGCGGAGTTTCGTCTTTTTTTCCGGCTCGTCCGTCCATGTTTTCCGTCAGCGCAACAATTAGAACGCGGAAGCACCCCCCCGTCCACACCGCTAGCGCAACCTCCCTCCCCCGTGACACCGCTAGCGAACGCGGGAGCAACCCCCCCCCCCCCCCCCGTTGACCAATTGGGTCGCGGCTTGTCATTAAGGGGTAAAGGTGGGTCTCCGAGCCAGACAAGTTGAGAACCACTGGTTTAAATACACGTATTCTGGCACATGCTGGTGGAGATGCGAAGTTTACTCTGCGATCTCTTTAAACCAGTGATTCTCAACCGTGGGCTTTTGCAAGGCAAAATAAAAATTAGAAAAAAATAAAATAAAAATCATCCTGTGATTTTATTTTGAAGGGACTTTTTTAATCGTATTTTTTGCCGGCTCGTCCATGTTTTCAGCAGCGTGTGTCAGGTTGGGTCAAACCATTCTGATATGGGGGAGACATTGGGTTTTTAGGATAATTTAACATCCTGAATATGAAATTCAGCTTATGAACTTGATTTTGAATAAATTTGAGATGTTGAGAATGTTCCTCGATTTGGGTCGCGGCTTGTCATTAAGGGGTGATGGTGGGTCCCGGAGCCAGACCAGTTGAGAACCACTGCTTTAAACTGTCTCTGCTCTGCTCACTGAAGCAACACAATCTGTAAAAAATGAATATCAGAGCCAAGAGAAGCGAGTGTAGTCAACTACTGCTGCTAACACATCCCGTCAGACCAGGATTATTTATTTATATCCGTTACTGAACTTTTCTCCTCATGTTACCCTTATGTGTGAATGTGATTGAGGTAACAAAAAAAGATAATGGTGAAACAGAAATCTCTGACTGAAGGCCTCATTTTTTGCATTTGCCCATGGCCGCTAGGGTGCAACGTAACAATCAATATTTGTTTTGTTTTTTTTGTTTTGTCATGATGACGTTTTAACAGGTTCTAAGCATATGAGCCACTGGTTTAGTGCTGCAGTGGAAAGTATGAACAGAAACCAGTCCGTCCATTATGGATTAAATGCTTTACTTTAGCTGTCCACTTTTCTCTTTTTTAAGAGCGCCATTTGTTCCTCATTTGTCTCACCCGTCTCACTCGTCTTTTTGTCAAACGTTGTTATCTTTCTTTTCTTCCTACCGTCTATTTATGTGTAATTTTCCGCTACCTCTCTCTGGTCCGGGAATGCTTCTGGGTCTTGGATTCGGACCGCGGCCCTCCAGTTAGCAACTAAACTTTTGTGACTTGATTTCTTTTAAAACTTGACAATTGAACACATGACATGATCTTCATTTAAATGATGTGCTCATCCAAATCTCTAAAAACAATTTTAAGAAACAAAATATATATGAATGAATTAAACAGCTGAAGTATGTGATAGCATAAAAAAGGTATAATTTAAGTACACATATTCTTACATAGCCACAGAGGCCTAAACAAACTACACAGCAAAATCAGTTAATCAGTTAATTTTCCAGAGTTCAAGTGCAGAGTTGAAATCACACTTCGTAATCGTATGAAAGAGCTGGAGTCATTATCCAGTGTTAAGATCAGATTCATTTGCAACACTTAGTAGAGTTAAATTAACTCTTCGATAGGATTGAAATGTAACTGTACAGTGTCACACTTCTTGGTATCAGGCTTAACTCCATGTAATATGGGGCATGGATTGGTGAGGGTGCACCAGGAACCACAAGGTTATTGGTTCAAACCCTGGCTTCCCCATGTTCCATGTCAACATAACCATGACTTGGTCGATTGAAAAGTAGCTAACAAGCCAAAAAAGTGTGGGCACCCCTACTCTATGGTCTTTAGATGGTTTACGGAGGTGTTACTGTGCGACAAAAGAATGTAATATTAAAATATGATACAATCGGTACATAATAGATCAACCATTCCCATTGGGAGACGTTATCAGAAAACGCTGCATAAACTTCCATTGTTATGCAGACGATACTCAACTGTGTAACACCCAGACTGGGGATTTTGGTCACGAAGTGATTTTCTGTGTGTCTTCTGTCAATCACCCTTCCCTCTCGTTTCAGACACGGCCTACCTGTGTGCCGCCGCCTCCATGATTACAAGCCCCACCCTTATTGTTTACACCTGTGTCTCGTTCCCCTGTGTATTTAGCCCTTGCCGACGAATTGTTCTGTGCCAGTTTGTCTCTTGTTCCCCATGAGCTTACCAGCGATCTTCTTCAGTGTGCCTTCCAGTGTTTCGAACCTTTTCTGTCCACCCGCAAACCTTTGCCTGCCGACTTGGATTTATCTGCCTCCTCTGTCTGATTACCCGTGTACCGAACCTCTGCCTGGATTAAATACAAGAATTGCCCCTAACTACCGTGCGTCGAGTCTGCTTCTGATTCTAGGTCCTTGTGGCCCTAGCCCCCCTGTCAAACTGTATCTGTCGATCAAGCTAGAAGAAACCAACCAGTTTTTTAGACTTCAGGATTGTCTTGGAGACATCAAAATTTGGATGACCTGCAACTTCCTGATGCTAAACTCAGAAAAAACGGAAATTATCATGATAGGCCCAGAGCGCTTTCGAAGTCATCTGTCATGTGATACAGTCTCTATGGATGGAATTGCTCTGGTATCCAACAGCACCGTCAGAAATCTTGGAGTTCTCTTCGACCAGGATATGTCCTTCAACTCTCATATAAAGAAGACTTCAAGGACTGCCTTTTTTCATCTACATAATATACCAAAAATCAGGAACTTCCTGTCTCAAAGTGATGCAGAAAAACTAGTTCATGCATTTGTTATAGATTGGATTACTGTAATTCTTTTGCCAGGCTCATATAACTTCTTATATATTAACTTCTCTGCACTGACTTCCTGTTAAATCAAGAATAGATTTTTAGGTACCGTATTTTCGCGACTATACGGCGCACTGAATTATAAGGCGCACCTTTAATGAATCGCCGATTTTAGAAATATTTTCATATATAGGGCGCACCGGATTATAAGGCGCATATCCGGGACCCGGGTCGCGGCTCGTCCCCCGTCGACGGGGGGGTGCTTCCGCATTCGCTGGCGGTGGCGGGGGGGTTGCTTCCGCGTTCTAATTGCCGCGCTGACTGAAAACATGGACGGACGAACGTACGAACATAACTGAGATGCCTTCCGGTGTAACTGAGATTCTCTCACACTGTATACTGAGATGCTCTCACACTGTATACTGAGATTCTCTCACATTGTATAGTGAGATGCTCTCATGTTGTATAGTGAGATGCTGTCTGAGTGTCTCAATAGTGTGTATGAGAGTGTCTCAGTAGTTAAGTCCTAAACGGCCCCTCATAGAATTTGCTTCGGACCACGAAACGTTCATCTGTAGCTGTGGCTCGCCACTAAACAAACTCTGTGGGGCAAACTCTGACACATAAACACATCGGAATAACCAACAGGGGGGGGGGGGCTAGTGGGCATTTCAACATGTCCGACTGACAGACAGGAGTTTTTAGTCGCATGCTCTCTGCCTGCTGGTGGGCGAAACTGCCTTACGTAGTGAGTGGACAATTGTAAACATTAAGAATAAAAACGCTTGGTGATCCTGGCAAAAGAGGGACGAGTGCATGTAATTAGGAGAGAATTACTACTACTTCCACCTGGTACCAAATGGCTCTGCCCAGTGGTTTGGGACCTCTGCTAAACAGTGTTGTTTTATTACCATGTTGGTCTTCTTAATTACGAGAGGCAGATCATTGGTTAAATGAAGTAGTGCAAAGGGCCTGAGAACTTCTTTATGGAACCCCACTCCTCAGTCAGGAGGAATTTGGCCCAGGCTGTATTGCTTTGAACAGGCTAATAAGATGTGAGTTGATCGAGGTTAATTAACTCATATTATTTTCATCTATCCAGCTGAACCAAGGCAGCGGTCTAACATGGCCTCATGAGGAAGTCGTTCAACCCAGAAGCCGACACTGAGTGACCTGCAGGAAAAGCAAGTGTACTTTGATGTAGTAAAGGGCTTTGAGCACACATCAACTAAAACTAACCAAACTTTTTGTCTTGAGGGCCACATACAGCAAAATATACTGTACATGTGGACTGGGCCACTCACTAGATGTGAGGTCTCACTTCTAATGCACTAATATTTGAAAAATCAATCAAACGCAGGTGCATTACCGTTGATAATTGAACATGTTGGAAGAAAAAAAGCCTCCTTCATAGCTCTCCATTAGTAGATTTATTTTATTTTATTCACAAAGGTTAGCAGGTCATTCTCTTAGTCTCTCTTTTCACAACACACACAAAAGTCTATCAATGCAGGAATCAACAAAGATGTTAAAAAAATCATGACTTGCATGACATGCAGAAAAAAAAAGATTCTCACAATTTTCAGATGCTTGAATTGTGCTTATACTTGAATTGAACCAGTTCATAGTGAAGCATAGAAGCAGAAGGGTAACAAGGGGAAATGGATAGTGTTGTACAATACAGCTGCACCCGATTTTTGCAGGTTTTCCCAGCGACCTCAGAAAATAAAATGCTCTTTTTCCAACTGACACAACAAAATAAAGGAGTTCAAATGTAACAACCATATTACAATCGTTACAGATGAAGCTTTGTACCAGTTATTTTGGGATGTAAGTGCAAAACAATAATATGGACAATTGCATATTAGAAACACAACTACAACAACACCAAGATTCCTGGCTGCTTTCATTTCAGACTTTTTAACTGTTACTTTCATTGTCACAACTGCAATATGAGACCGCATGGCACAAGCCTGCAGGGCTGGACTGGTAATCTGGCATACCCGGTGGGCCGACGCACTTAGGGGCCGGTCGATAGGCCTATAATATAATATAATATAATATTTAACATCACATCTTTATGAAATCACTTAAGTTACGTGACATTGGTAACCGATGTTGGGTTTTTAAATGCACATAAGATGCTAGAATAAACTGCTCTTAGTTATAACCTTAACCCTCTCACGCATCCGCCTGTATTAGTGAAAAGTCACTTTAATGACTTAACTTTCACACTTTAGAGGTTGCCGCTGTGACGGTTTTATATATTGTTTATACTTCAAATTATGAACAGAAATGGAACAAAGTGAGCTCAAGCAGACAAGTCATGAACCTGAAATAACACTTTCTATGTCAGTAACGTTACAGAAAAAATACTCAAAGAAACTGAACTTCCTTTGCTCCTGCTTCTTTTTATAATGTACAATTATTAGTGTTAAATTGTTTATGTGTCACAAGCTGTTGTGTTGTGGTGTTTTACCCTGTTAAAGATAGTTTGTTGTTGTTATTCATTATTGTTATACACTTATTTATACCGGAAGGAGATCTTATACCGGTTAACCGTACAGCCCTACGCTGGAGCTTAAAATAAGTGTAATCAATGCGCACATAAACCTTAGAGCCCTTAAATCAAACATAAAAGAAGATAATGGCATGTCTATCTGCATGTTTATTGCAGGTTGGAAAGTATCTGTTCACTGTACAAAAGTTTGTTTTCATTGTTATGGACCACACGCATGGACACACACACAGTGTGATTGAGACGCAATGGGCCTCACAGTTGCTGTGTACCTCTGCAGCCAAGGCAACTTTCACACCTGCTCTCATTAGTGTCACATGCTGACAGTGCAATCAGAGAGGTCACTGTGAGACCAAAGAATGTAATATTAAAACATGATGCAATCGTTGCACAAAAGACCAACCATCCCCATTGAACAAAAGTTGCTCTTGTTTGGCTGACAAAGTTTCTTCTTCCATGATGAAATGTTTGTGATGAAACCCCTCAAAAGACCTGATCGACAAAAAATCCATAAAACGTAAAATTATTGTAAATGTAAGAAACACAAAGGACTTTTTTAGTTGGTGATTTGGATTAGTTGGTTTCATATGGAGACGAGCACTGAACAGCTGACATGTCGGACATAGAATAAAAACAGCTCTTCAGCTCTTAAGTTTTTAATTTCAGTGAGCGTATAACCATAGAGGCCTGGTTGGATAGAAATGTTTAGCCTCTGAGTTGTATTTCCAAGTAAAAGTTTTGATAGACGATGTGAAATGAGTGTTTTTACTCATAGCCCCTCTTCCAGTTTGGTCTCAGTGATGTGACCACGACATGTTCATCCGACGCTGTGGCTCACCACTCAAAACACTACGAGGACCAAACTCAATACCTTTAGTTTTGTCAATGTTCAGTGTTCACTCTGACCCAGTTAGACACTCTAAAAAACATGATTTCGGATGGTTACTAGTCCATCTTTGTTTGAAGCAGTGCTACAGAGTGTTGTTTTATTACCATGTTGGTTTTCTTAATTACAAAAAGATGTTGTGATGTGGAGACGGTATGCACAACAGTACCCGTATTCACAACCTTTTGAGCACTACGTTATTGTAATAGCTTAGGGGTAATCGATGAAACCTTTACTACAAGACCCTTCACCAGGATCCTTTAAACCTTCGACCTCGTCTCGACCCTTTGCACCCGTACATAGTATGATTATGGTGGATGAAATTCTCTTGACTGAGCAAAGGGGCAAACCGAGGGTGCCTCAAGATATTTAATTGTGCAGGAGATGGGCATTTTCATCAGGGCTAAGAGGCGCAACCGTCAGCTGGTAATAGATCTTGTGTTTGCAGTGCATGGAATGACGCAAGCTGTCACGAGATCATGTCGCCAGCACCAGGAGGTATATACGAGGAAACAGGCATTCTAGTTAAAGCTTTTAAGAGGCGGAGAATTTTCACCGCAAAATGGGGGCACCCTTTCACAGGCAGTTTCTGTACATACGGAAAAATACATGATCTCTTGGGAACAAATAAGTGGGCGCAAACGCATTAGTACATGTGGCCCATTGTGACAAGCTTTTAATGTTACCAGGTATCTTGTATGACTCTAGAGTTCTGTAACTTTTAGAAACTTTTTATATGAGGGAACTTTAAATTTACGGCCCTTGACCTCGTGTCCGTCCAGAGCCTCCAGCATAATATTGCCAAACTCGAAAAAGATGGATTGTCTCTGCAAAAGGCTTCCCAACACAACCAATGTCTCCGGATGAAAAATTATCTTGAAAGCCTCCCACATTACAGATAGCTAGCTCTAAATGATGATGAACTTCCATCAGACAATGAAGATGAACGCAAGATTTTCCTCCGAACAAAGGACACTTATGTTTCAAAACGGTTGAACGTGAGAAGAGGACATTTGGTGGAGTGCCAAAGGTCAATATCCAAACACATCATAGTCATCTATTGTTCTTCAATCTCCATGGAGAAAGAAACAACAGCTGAGGTGATGCAGTAGGAGGGGTGGACCCAAAGTAAAGAGACAAATCAGTTGTAAGACAAGAAGCTTTGGCCAGTCAGCTAAAGCTGTTCTGCAGCTTCTCCTCTCAGTGATGGAAACCTTGGTGGGAACTAAACTTTGCTTTCCACAACTCATCAACACCTCCTGCAGAAAGCCAACTCGACCTCACTTAGAAGCAATGTTGATTTATATGTTGTTGTCCTCCATCTCTCTGCTCACTGTAGCTCTCAACCTGCTGGTCATCATCTCCATCTCCCACTTCAAGTAGTGAAATATTTCATTTATTTCTAAAACTGGTAGATTGAAACAAGTGTTGCTTAAACAAATAATTTCTTCTTGAATTGTGAATTTATATTTGACCGATTGATGACTTACATATTAATGCAAATAGCAAATTGTTTCCCTTCCAGGCAGCTCCACACCCCCACCAACCTCCTCCTCCTCTCTCTGGCCGTCTCAGATTTCTTCGTGGGCCTCTTCATGATCTTTCAAATAATGATAATAGACGGCTGCTGGTTGCTCGGTGATCTCATGTGTTCTCTTTGGTTGATTCTTTCATCCATTATTACCTCGTCCTCAATTGGAACCATGCTGCTCATATCAGTGGATCGATATGTGGCTATTTGTTATCCTCTGCATTACTTCACCAAAGTCAAAGCAAAAAGAGTTCAAGTCTGTGTTTGTCTGTGTTGGATGTTTGCTGCTTTATATAACAGTGTGCTGCTGAAGAATAACCTAGAAAAACCAGGCAGGTATAACTCCTGCATAGGAGAGTGTGTTTATGACATGAACTATATCACTAATATTTTTGATCTAATTGTTTCATTCCTTTTTCCCATTACTGTTATTATCATTCTATATATTAGAATATTTGGGGTGGCTGTGTATCAGGCTCGTGCCATGCGGTCTCACATTGCAGTTGTGACAATGAAAGTAACCGTTAAAAAGTCTGAAATGAAAGCAGCCAGGAATCTTGGTGTTGTTGTAGTTGTGTTTCTGATATGCGTTTGCCCACTGTATTGTTTTGCGCTTACATCCAAAAATAACTTGTACACAACTTCATCTGTAACCATTGTAATATGGTTGTTACATTTGAACTCCTGTCTCAATCCTCTGATCTATGCCATTCTCTACCCCTGGTTCAGAAAATCTATTAAGGTCATTGTTACACTTGAGATACTGAAGCCCGGGTCCTATCGGGCCAAAATGCTTTAGAGACATGCTGGATGGGTCTAAATTCAACCCCTTAGCCTGAACAGCAATATGCAGAATTGTATTTATCCTGCAAATAATTAAGATTTCCCTTTTTTACCTTGGTACATTATGAGCTTATTCAGTTTGAAAGCCGCAAGCACATATAGAGCCGTAAAGACAAGGAAAGCACCTGTGAAATGTAAATAAAGTAAATGCTCTATAGTATTTTGGCTGTAATTACCTGATTTGCACAGAACATCATTTCAAGATCACAATAATGTGAAACCTATACAAAGCGAAACAATAATGGTGCTGATATGTATGAGCTATCTCATACTTCTAAAATACATTTTATCAGTATTAGTGATGCCTGTCTCTACAAATCTGATCGAAACAGGGTTGCAGATTTAATTTGGCCTCTTAATTCATGCTCAACGTTGAAGTTGAATAATATTTTATTTTGAAAGAGGCAACAATAGTCTGTATACTTTTGTTATATGTTAAGCTCTCAATAAGGTTTTTTGAAATAAAAAAATTGTGAGTTACCACAACAACATCACCTGTATTACAACTGCTTCCAGACTACAGGAGATTGTGGTTTTCTAGCTCTATCTCTTTTTCTGGCAAAGAGGCAATGTTTTATCTGGTTAGTGAAACACCCCCCAGTTTTAGAAATAGCGATGTAACTACACTGTTACAAATTTTCCCAATAAATTACAGTAAACAGCTGCAAGCTACTTTTCCTGTTTTAAACTGTTATTCTACATTATACCTGCTATAAATTACAACAACTGCTTAATTCTGTAAAAATGATTACTAGTACAGTAATTCTCACAACCTGGCTCTTAGGTTTGCAACAAATACTGCAAAGACACCACAGTGGCTGGAAGATCGGTTTTATTTGCAATCCAAACAACAACCTGGCGTAGCAGTGCACCATGTTCGAGAGAATAATGCCTCTGGTGCACACTGGAGCAGGGCTTTTATGCCCCTCCCTCTTCTCAGACCAGGTGCTCTCCATTTGGCAATTTAATGCAACGATGCCCGAGACAACGCATGCGCAATAACCATTGACAAAGCATTCTTCTTGTAGCAAGAGGAGCTTATTGACAAAGCCTCCGTATTGAGATCAATCTGCATCCGCCAATCACGGGAGGGAGGGGCTTCCATAAATAGGTATGGACCGTTGGGGTTCTACGCTGACGTCGATCCAGGGTTGCTGTGACGTCCCTGTCAGGTGCGGACCATTTCACGGGCTCTTGTGCCCTCGTGCCGCAAGGGTTTTGTAGCCGCGGCTTTTACCGGTGAGTAGCGCGTAATCCTGAGTCCCCTCCTAGTACAGGATCTCTCTAATCAGCACGCTCTATTACGTAGCCGCCGGTAGCAGCGGTGGTGGCTCGTAGCGACGCGGAGTAAATGACGACTGCCTGATCGTTAGGTACGTCCCTTTCTTTTCTTTAAACCCCTATCGTGTCCTAGGCTGTAGTGCTCGTTTGAGTTTACATTATCCTCCGCCGTAGGAACAGTGCTAGCCGGAACCGGAAGAACGCTGCTGTTTTGCCTTGTGTCAGTCTGCCATCAACAACGCGGACTTCTACCGATTCCTACGGGGAGCCTGAACGCCGCTTCCACCGACGCACCGGCTCCGCGGCTGTGAACGGTCCTTCGCGTTCGGGTGTACTACCTGGCCGGCTCACCCATAAAAGACACTAATCGTCCGGCATCATCAAACGCCGGCATTGGGCAGCGGCTATCTGAGCCGCCGCTACAGCCCCGTTTATTTTGATTTCTTTCTTGACTAAGTTGATTCTTTTTGTTTGAATAATTATTCCCCTTTGTTTGTAGGTGCTGTCACGGCCCAGGTGGTGGGGTCGGTGTCCTCGGGCGTGGTTACCCTCTTTTATTACTGCGGTGCATTTGAGGCCTCCCGTGTTTGTGAACCCTCACGTGTGTGTGTGTGTGAGAGTGATTGGGGTGCCTCCTTTATTTTATTCTCTGGGATCCACACCCGTACCGGGCTTCCTTCTCTCTCACCACTGGTAAGCCACAGCCCTACTTGACATTGTTGTTTGTTACCCCCAGTCCTTGAAACCCATATATACTGTTAACTTAATAAAATATGTTTTTTATACTGGAACCACGTCTCTGGCTATAGTACCAACGGAACTACATGCTCGAACCCTGACCACCTCTCTCATAAGGGTTAAATCTTTGGGTGGAATTCCCAAGGTGGCGTTGCAAGAAGATAAGGAAAAATAATGGGTCAATAATGGAACTTTGGGTAACACATAGTTCTTTCATTTCAAGAATTTATATTATAGAAGTAATGACAGGCCGTATCAAGTCTGCAACCATTTTAAAAAAATTGTATTTTAAAGCAGGCTCATTGTAGACACTGATACTGATGGAAAGTATTTTATCAGTCTGCCATCTTAATGCCAACTTTGTTCATTAGCCAATAATGACTGCCGTGTTCCCACAACTCATTTAATATATAAATGAAAATTGATAATAAAAAAGCTCTTCCATAGTGCTCATTTAGGGAGTCACTGTCTTGTCCTGGTTGAGGAGTGCAAGGTCAGAGGTCAAAGCAGAAAGTGCCAACCTGGCAGACGGAGGTCTCAAAAGGATGAGAGTTGGCGACACATCAAGCACCATCCAACACTCACGCTTTGTTCCTTATGTTCACATTATTGTTAGGACACCACACGTTGGATGTGATTGGATCTTGTGTTGCGGCGAGAGGACCCGCTCTTCCTCTAAGCCAGTTCAGGGCCAATAGAAATCTTCCCTTTTTTATCCAACAAAAATTATGAAACCTAATGTTTTTGCAAACGCAGCGCTGTTACTTGACCTGTGATCAGACAAATAAATCTACCAGAACGAGAGAATTCGTTTGCCTGAATTCTTCCAGACGTCCCCAACAGGGCTTCACCTTTTTGATCACGTTCGTTCGTTCGATGCATTCATTCCTTCTCTATTTCAAAATGAACACACACTAAATTGAAGAACCTTTTGAGTGTTTGTTAGAGAGAGACCCAGAGATGCTCACGAGTCCCAAAGCTCGAGGTCGAGTCTGAAGTCTTTCGAGGACGAGTCTGAAGTCGAGTCTGAAGTCACCGTGTGTTCGACTCGAGTCGCACTCGAGTCAGAGTCTCCAACTCGAGTCCCCATCTCTTATCAACGTCCCTTTTACCGTAAAAAAAACATACCAACAACTTTTTACTCCTCCTTTACTCTTTACTTAATGTTTTTTTTGGTGGTTTTTCCCATAAAATGAAAATACGAAGCGTAGCCGCTAAACCGGAAGTACCTATATTTTAACAGTAAGAATCGACGCAACCGTCTGTAATGACAGCGGTTACCAGGGTAACGAGGAGAAAAGTTCATGAACGGATATAAATAAATAATCCTGGTCTGACGGGATGTGTTAGCAGCTGTAGTTGACTACACACGCTGCTCTTGGCTCTGATATTTTTTGTCCACGTATTGTTTTGCTTCAGTGAGCAGAACAGAGACAGTTAAAGGAGATCGCAGAGTAAACGGTCCACCGCTGGAACGCATACGTCCCGACGTCAGCGAACCGTCGGTCGGACCGCCAGCGGCACCACCGCCTTCCCGTCAGCGCCACCCAGCAGCGGCATTCGACATCTTTCTCGTGTGTGGCCGCGCGTGCGCAGCCAGCAATATGTGTCAATGTACGCGTTACGTAGGCAGGTAACGGAGGGAGCGATATAGCGAGCTCATCAGATTTTTCCTAAAATTAAACATTGTTCACGAGTCCCAAAGCTCGAGTCCGAGTCGAGTCTGAAGACTTTCGAGGACGAGTCTGAAGTCACCGTGTGTGCGACTCGAGTCGCACTCGAGTCCGAGGCCGTTTCTCAATACCTAAGACGGCGAGAACGGACTCGCGTTCCCGCGAGAATAGACTCGGGAGACAGACTCGGGAGTCCTGACTCGCAGGTTCGGGAGAACGGAGAACGGTCATTTCCGCAGTTGGAACAGCAGCTGACTTGATGACGTCACCACGTCAGCTGGTCTTGCTAATACATTTTTATTTTAGTTTTTGACTTAAACATTTTACTATTCAGTCAGAAAATTACATTACGTTACTTAAAAAAAGTAGTATTTATAAACTTCGACATAAAGTTGTGTTTATTTTCCTCTGTCGTTGTTGCCTGTTGCTGAGGTGAAATGCATTCTGGGATATATGTCTCTCACAAGAACAGACGAGCCTGCTCCGATGCATGCCCGGTAAAATGGGCGGGGCGAGCCACATCCGGGTATTATGACCGTTCTCGGCCAGATGCGGACTTGAGAATTGGAACAGTACTCGGGCTGAGACTGATGACGTTTCACGAGTCCACGAGAACAAAAGTCCACACAAGAACGCATATTGAGAGACGGCCCGAGTCTCCAACTCGAGTCCCCATCTCTGGAAAGACCGTCTCAAACACCCAAAACAAATCAGCACACACTGAATTGTAATGTTACTGACTTTTCTCACAGCACACACCAACAAGGTCTGTCAATGCAGGAATCAACAAAAAGGGTCATAGCTATGACTTGCATGACAAGCTTTTATTTAAAAAAATGGTTATCCTGAACACCTTGAATGCAACGTAAAGTGGTTTACGTAATGAGATATTGGTACAAAATATTTAACACAGAAATGGTTACTCTGGAGACAATTGTCAAATGACATTATTTGAGCAAAATTTATTCAATTTCCATTTTTTTGGGGCATTTTTTAGATGCTCAATTTGTTTTTTAGGCTCTACATGTGCTAGCACTTTTTTATCATATCATTTAATCATTTCATAATGAAGCATAGAATAGGGATAGTGTTGTACAATACAGGTGTACCAGGTTATTTAAGGTCTGCCCAGCGACCTGAGAAAAAAAATTGCTTCCTTCCAACTCTGGCACAACTAATTATTATTTTTCCCTATGAATAAAATTCTCCACATTCTGTTCAGGCTAATTTGAACAGAACGCAGTGTGTCTCTAAAGCATGTTGGTCCGACAGGAATCAGGCTTCAGTATCTGAAGTGTAACAATGACCTTAATTGATTTTCTGAACCAGGGGTAGAGAATGGCATAGATCAGAGGGTTGAGACAGGAGTTTAAATGAAACAACCATATTACAATGCTTACAGATGTAGCTGTGTACACGTTATTTTGGGATGTAAGAGTGAAACAAAAATATGGACAATTGCATATCAGAAACACAACTACAACAACACCAAGATTCCTGGCTGCTTTCATTTCAGACTTTTTAGCAGTTACTTTCGTTGTCACAACTGCAATGTGAGACCGCATGGCACGAGCCTGATACACAGCCACCCCAAATATTCTACTATATAGAATGACAATAAGAGTAATGGGAAAAAGGAATGAAACAATTAGATCAAAAAAATTAGCGATGTAGTCAATGTCAACAACACACTCTCCTATGCAGGAGTTATACCTGCCTGGATGTTGTAGGTTATTCTTCAGCAGCACACTGTTAAATAAAGCAGCAAACATCCAACACAGACAAACACAGACTTGAACTCTTTTTGGTTTGACTTTGGTGAAGTAATGCAGAGGATAACAAATAGCCACATATCGATCTACTGATATAAGCACCATGGTTCCTGCTGAGGACGATATAATAATGGATGATAGAATCACCCAAAGAGAACACATGAGATCACCGAACAACCAGCAGCCATCTATTATCATTATTTGAAAGATTATGAAGAGGCCGACGAAGAAATCTGAGACGGCCAGAGAGAGGAGGAGAAGGTTGGTGGGGGTGTGGAGCTGCCTGGAGGGAAGCAGATGCATATTTGCATCAAAACTCATGTCAGTAGATGGTCGGATAAAAATACATTTTACAAGAAAAAATTAAATCAGCAAAATCTACAAGTTTGAGATTAGGCAACAATCATTTAAATCTACCAGTTTCACAAATAAATGAAATGTCACTACTTGAAGTGGGAGATGGAGATGATGACCAGCAAGTTGAGTGGTACAGTGAGCAGACAGATGGAGGACATCAAAGTGTAAATCAACATTGCTTCAACCTGAGGACGGGTTGACTTTCTGCAGGAGCTGTTGATGAGTTGTGGAAAGCAAAGTTCAGTTCCCACCAAGGTTTCCATCACTGAGAGGAGACATCAGCTGACTGGCAAAAGCTTCTTGTCTTATAACTGATTTGTCTCTTTACTTTGGGTCCACCCCTCCTACTTCATCACCTCTGCTGTTGTTTTTTCTCCATGGAGATTCAAAAACAATAGTTGCTCATCTTCCATCCCGCTGGAGATGACTACGATGGGTTTTGAGGTTGACCTTTGACCCAGTACTTTCTGATCATGTGCAATGTTTTTCATGGCATGCACAATAATAAGTTCCATGCACCTACTCATAAAAACCATGTATGCTTATTTATTCTCGCCAGGAAGTCCACTGATCCGTGATAGAAGTGTAATTATTAGATCACAATCAATCCAAAGATTATTATGGGCAATATCGCTGAATCTGTGTATTTTCCTGTTCAAATACGGGGAGGCGGCAGAGACGAGCAGTGCCTCCTCTCGGATTGGGCAATCCGTTATAAAACCGGTTGAGTTGCTTGTTTTTTCTCAATTTGAGCATGTACAATTAATGTCTCTATACTGTATGTCACCAATGTAATGTTTGTACACAGTTTTTTCACATGTCCTCAAACCCCATAGCCTGGGTCCTGTATTTCACAGGTTAGTTTTGCTAATCTGACATAATGCCACAGTGAATAAGCGGTGAGGAGGCAGATGGACTGTCAGCCTCCCTTTCTGCTTTTCACTGCTCGAGGCTGAGCCAGTACCTCCGTCTCCCTGAAGGGGGCGTGTGCGAACACACATGCTACTTCTGCTGTTGATTTTCTTCACGTGTTACTGACAGATGGCATAGCATGTGCTAGCTATGGTGTTCATTTTAGGACATCCTCAGATCTCACACAGATGAAGTATCATATTTAAACAAAAGGGTGTCAGGTCTCAGACCAAAAGTTCTCAGGCTCAGGTGAAAGGGCTTCAGTCTCAGAAAAAATCTCCGTCATTCTAAGACCAAACTCCGTCAAACCAAATGGCGTCAAACCAAACAGCGTCATTCTTCCTCCGTGTTGCTCAAGCTAAGCAGTTTTATCGCTAGCTCACGCACTGACATTTGGACTTGCTAACTTAGTATTGTATTTAAGAGTTCTAAATCCAGTCAAGCACATAATGTGACAACAAGATAAATAAATTATGACTGGCAAAATCACCGTATTAGAGTGACGCAGAGTGCGACAAGTGGTCGATGGAAGGTTCCTTTTTCAGAACAGGGTTCACGACGCTCATGTCCACCTGAGTTGTTCTCTTTGGCTTAAAGGTGCCCTAAATTGGTTGCGAAAGCTCACATTTCAGGGAGTTATTCAGAAGTTATTTACTTTATCAGACAGGGTCAAAACAGGGATATCAGTCCAACAGGCGAACAAATCCGAAAAGGGCTAGGCAGGGAATCCGTAATCAAAAAGGGCGGCCTAGGTCTGAACGAGGTATCAGGAAAATTGAGAGAAAATTCATCAGGAGAAAAATTAATAAGCTGGAGAATTCGTGACAGGCACATGCTTAACGTCTTCGTCTTTGTCTACCTCGACGACATTCTGATTTTTTCGCCATCACCCCAGGTGCACGTCCAACATGTTCCTCGTGTTCTCCAACGCCTCCTGGAGAACAAACTTTTTCTTTAAGCGGAGAAATGTTCTTTCCACACCTCCTCAGTTATGTTTCTTGGTTCGGTCATATCTGGAGAGGGGATCAGTATGGACCCGGCTATGGTTCAGGTGGACTCTGACTGGCCCGTACCCAACTCCTGTGTCGCGCTACAACGTTTTCTCAGGTTTGCAAACTTTTACCGTCGTTTGATACAAGGTTTCAGCCAATTTGCCGCTCCCCTTACTGCTCTAACCTCAGTCAAATCCCGGTTTAGGTGGTCTGACCCCTCTCACCCTGGACATTAATTGTTTGTGTCCCTTCCATCCGGCAGGAGGCTGAGGTCCGTCAGGACTAATATCTCCCGCCACACAAACAGTTTCTTCCCTTCGGCGGTGGGGCTCATCAACAGAGCCCGCGGCTCTGACTGACTCTCACTCCCATGTCGACTCACTTTGTCACTTTGTTTAGCTGGTGCACTTTATCTATATTTTTATCTATTATTTTATTTAAGTTTATCTTAATCTCTTCTTACTTACTAACCCATAGCTTTAGCGTACTAACCCATAGCATGTATTTTATTATACTTTTAATTTTATCTTATTGCTGCACTATGTTGTGTTTATTGTACTGTCTTCCGTTATGCACCAACCGCCAAGACAATTTCCATGTATGATTAACATATAATGCCAATACACATTTCCTGATTCCTGAATCTGCGCAGAGGGCGTACCGAGAATACATCCTTAAAGCCAAGAGACTAAATGCTCGCAAAGCCCGCAGGGCTCTGTTCTTTACTCGTCTCGATTTCACCATAGGTGTACGGCAGGACAACTGCAGGACAACTGCAGGACAACTGCAGGGACAACCACCAGTAGATATCGTACCGCCCGGGATCAAAGAACGCCAGGTGTATGTTGCGTTGGCACCTTGAACAACAGCCCTTCGGAAACGTGAACTAAACAACTGCTGTTGCTACGCTGCCTACACATTAAACAGGAACTCACAGTTCCCAAGCTGCTCAGCCACATCTTGCCCGGTAGAAGCCATGAGCGCTGCTAGCAGCTGGGATCGATTGCTTCTGTCTCGCTCCTCTACTTCACCAATCCTGCTCAAGAATGAGGTTCGGCCCACCTGAGCTCATCCATCCATCAATCTTCAAACCGCTTATCCTGTACTCAGGGTCGCGGGGGATCTGGAGTCTATCCCAGACAACTTTGGGAGAGAGAATGGGTACACCCTGGATTGGTTCCCGGCCTGTCGCAGGGCAAACGACCATTAACACTCACATCTGAACATCTATGTGCAATTTAGCATTCGATGGAGAGAATAAAGGGAAGAAACCTTTAGAGAGACAGAGGAGGATCCCTCCACGGGATGGACACACAGAGTGAACAAATATTGTGCAACATGTTCAATTAATACGGCAGAAATGATTCAAATAAACATTATCTCCTCATATGGGTTCATGATCATGTCCTGCTCGTCACTGGAGAAAAAAGACGTTCTACCTTTTTTTGCCAATGTACTGTTAAAAAATCCTTGTTTTTTCAGTGATCGACTCTTCCGCCTTCTAACGCGCCATTATCCTGATAACTGACATCGGGTTCAAACTAACGAGACGGTTGGTGCGCGGATCCGCCTTTGAGGCGGAGCCTGGTGTGTCAATGATCTCGTTAATTTGACCAGGATAATGGGACATTTGATCATCTTAGTTGAACCACGTATGAGGAACGGAGACCTGGCGGCTTTCGTTTCAGATTTTTCAGCAGTTATGGTCATTGACAATTTGAGAGCTAAAGCTGCAACTTGAGACCTCATGGCACGAGCCTGAGTCACAGCCACCACAAAGACTCTCATAAATGGACTATGATCCTAAAGCTTCCTGTTTGCACCGTCCCGCAAAGGCCCAATGAAGGTGAACGGTCACGTGATATTTCAAAGGTTGCCGTGTGGACGAAGATCAATTAGAAAATAATGCTGATTGTCCGTTTGAACATTTTGTTTCTGCTGAAAGGGTTCCGAATTTTGGCAGTATAACCTGGAGCTAACCCAGAAACTGTTTTAAAAGAAACATGCAAAAACATCTAAGACACAAGTAACCGATAGCAATTCTGCAATGTGTCTGCTGACGACTGCTGCCGTTATTATTATTATTATTAATATTACTGTCATCATAAACTGTACTGTACAGTAGCCGCTTGCTCCTTTTCTGAAGTATTTGTGCTTTTCCTCCCCACAGGCTCCTGTGGATGGTGGTTACATCTACTGGTGGTTGTCCCTGCAGTTGTCCTGCCGTACACCTAGCTTACTACCTGTAGTATAATATGTGAATTTGAATTTGTGTCATAGGAATTGAACTTATTATAAAATTTGTTTTTTTTCTGATGGAGCATTCAGGTTTACCTCAAATCAATTAATTTTTATATCTCAGTAATTGGCTCCTCCATCTTATCCATTTCCAAAGTGTTATTTCAATAAAAATAAATAATTTACAATATTGTTAGGGTGGTGGGGCATGAACATTTTTCATCAAAACTGATTTGGGACAGAAAAAGTTTAAGAACCACTGAGTTACATAATACTAACAAAATCTGCCTCCTTATATATTTGTTTATCTTCATCTCTCCCTCATTTACACACACACTCATGTGTAGAGAGCCAATGCTGTTAATTTGCCAATTATGACTGCTGTGTTCACGCAACTCATTTAATATAATGAAAATGAACACATGCTATATGAAGAACTTTTTCAGGCCAATATAAGGAGGGCGGTTTTGTTTAATAAAGACCGTCTCAAACACCCAAAACAAACCAGCACACACTCTGTTGTTATGTGGCTGACTCTTTTCACAGCACACACAAACAAGTCTTTCAATGCAGGAATCAACAAAGAGGTCATAGCTTTTTCCAATTTGGGGGTTTTGGGTTGATTGCAGTGGTTTATGTAATTAAAAATTGATACAATCTATTTAACACATAATATCTTACACTTAAATATCTTTACTCTGGATAAAACAATTGTCAAATGACATGTTTGAGCAAAATCTACTCTTCATATGCTCGATTTTGTTTTTTAGGCTACATGTGCTTATACTTTTCGCAAAGCAGCAGCAAGGTCACAAGTGGAAATACCAGAGGGGATAGTGTACAATACAGCAGTACGAGATTATTGTAGGTCTGCCCGCGGACCTGAGAAAAAGATTGCTCTTTTTCCAACTCCGGGACAATAAATTGAGGGGAAAAGGGAATTATTGATGGATTTGCACCATAAATAAAATTCTTCACATTCTGTTCAGGCTAGTTTGAATTTTGACCAATCAAGCGTGTCTCTAAAGCATGTTGGTCCGATATGAACCAGGCTTCAGTATCTCAAGTGTAACAATGACCTTAATTGATTTTCTGAACCAGGGGTAGAGAATGGCATAGATCAGAGGGTTGAGACAGGAGTTAAAATAAAACAACCATAATACAATGGTTACAGATGTAGCTGTGTACAAGTTATTTTGGGATGTAAGAACAAAACAATAATATGGGCAAGCGCATATCAGAAACACAACTACAACAACACCAAGATTTCTGGCTGCTTTCATTTCAGACTTTTTAACAGTTACTTTCATTGTCACAACTGCAATGTGAGACCGCATGGCACGAGCCTGATACACAGCCACCCCAAATATTCTAATATATAGAATGATAATAACAGTAATGGGAAGAATAAATGTTACAAATAGATCATAAAGATTAGCAACGTAGTTAATGTCAATAACACACTCTCCTATGCAGGAGTTATACCTGCCTGGTTGTTGCATGTTATTCTTCATCAACACACAGTTATATAAAGCAGCAAACATCCAACACAGACAAACACAGACTTGAACTCTTTTTGGTTTGATTTTGGTGAAGTAATGCAGAGGATAACAAATAGCCACATATCGATCCACTGATATGAGCACTATGGTTCCTACTGAGGACGTGATAATAGTAGATGATATAATCAACCAAAGAGAACACATGAGATCACCGAGCAACCAGCAGCCGTCTAATATAATTATTCGAAAGATCATGAAGAGGCCAACGAGGAAATCTGAGACGGCCAGAGAGAGGAGGAGGAGGTTGGTGGGTGTGTGGAGCTGCCTGGAGGGAAATAAATATTGATATTGGTGTAAACATTCAAGTCATTGATTATTCAGATAAAAATACACAATACAAGGTTTCAATCTACCAGTTTGACAAATAGATAAAATATTTCACTACTTGAAGTGGGAGATGGAGATGATGACCAGCAGGTTGAGAGCTACAGTGAGCAGAGAGATGGAGGACAACAAAATGTAAATCAACATTGCTTCAAAGTGAGGACGAATTTGTTTTCTGCAGGAGGTGTTGATGAGTTGTGGAAAGCAAAGTTCAGTTCCCACCAAGGTTTCCATCACTGAGAGGAGAAGCTGCAGAACAGCTTCAGCTGACTGGCCAAAGCTTCTTGTCTTACAACTGATTGGTCTCTTTACTTTGGGTCCACCCCTCCTACTTCATCACCTCTGCTGTTGTTTCTTTCTCCATGGAGATTGAAGAACAATAGTTTTCGTGCATCTTCCAGCTGGAGATGACTATGGGTGTGTTCTGATGTTGACCTTTGACCCAGTACTTTATTTTTTATTTTTAATGATGGTTTGTTAAATTATTATCCATTTATTTAAAGAGAACAAAAATGTATTTGAAAGTAAAGTCACATACCAGCCTACATCTATGGGGTTGGTGAGCAGCCACTAAATGAAATGATGTTACTGATGAATTATAACGAACCTAATATTAAACAAAAAACAAACACTTTACTGATCATCATAAGTCATTGCTGGAAAAAGGACAAAAAGCAAGGTTTGACAATTGGCAAAATGATTTGCACTATAATTGGAGTTTTTCCTTTTTTAATACTCACTTTATATTTTTTTAACAACATGCATTACTTTGTCTGTCCACTTTCCAGTTGCATGTAGTCTTGGTACACATGATATTCAGGTGATATGTACAATGCACAGAAAGAACAAGAAACATCAAATGGCGGTCACTCCAACAGAAAATAGGATAAAAAAAATAAAAACAAAGAATAGACACAACATAGGATTGGCACTCGGTAGGATCTTTACCTTCTTTATTACTACTCTAGTTGCCTCAGTCCAAGATGGTCCAAGTCGGTGGTATAGTTTTCGGTTCTGATGTATGGTGGTATGCCTTTAGCAAAAGCGGTGATAAAATAACCTTGAGGTTTTCATGAAAATCCATGAATATATCCATCTGGTCCTGGGCTTGAAATTATTTTTGAGCATGGAGATCACCTCCTTGGATCTCCCATTCCTTGATAGACTCATCTAGTTCCTTAGCTGCTGATTCTGTCAGTTTAGTTAGCTTTATAGGATTTAGGATTTGTGAGTTTTGCATCTTAAAAGCAGGTATCTGTAATTTTTGGTTTGGTTGAACATATATTGTCACGGTTTGGTTCTTCTTCCTGTTTTATTTTGTAGTTTCATGTCTCTTGTGTCCCTGGTTATCTTCACTTCCTGCCTTGTCCTGTGATTACCTGATTGTTTCCACCTGTGTCCAATCACCTGCACCTCCTTGTGTATTTAAGCCCTGTGTGCCTGTTGTCCCTTGTCTATGTTGTGTCGAGTCTACATGTTGTGGGAGCATGTATTTGGGACTAAAGAGCACCTTTGGAAACCTTTAGGCCCTGCGTCTGAGTCTTCCCTGCTTTCCTCCGCACCAGCAGCTCGAACCCTGACATATATTGTGATCTGATTCATTGCATCAAGGTTTAATGTGATCACAACCATTGCATCACGGCCCATTTGACCTCATGCATTTGTGCCGGATTGTTATTTTTACGTTTGTCACTATTACTACTATGATTCATTTTCATTGTCTGCTATTATCAGTTTCTACTATTTGTTTAACTTTATGACATTTACCCTGTATATCCTGTACATGCTCTCAGCATGCAGTGTCTCTACAGCAGGTTTCTCTCACATGAGCCAGGCTGCAGTATCTCAAGAGATACAATAAGCTTCATAGATTTTCTAAACCAGGGGTAGAAAAAGGCATAGATCAAAGGGTTAAGACACGAGTTGAAATAAAACACACAAATTACAATCGTGGCAGACGAGGCATTGAGCAAGGTGTCCTGGTCTGTGAGTGCAACACAATAGTATGGACAGATGCACAGTAGAAAGACAACAATAACGACACCAAGAGTCCTGGCGGCTTTCAATTCGGATTTTTTAGGAGTTATGGTCATTGACAATCTTAGAGGTAATTCTGCAGCATGAGACCTCATGGCACGAGCCTGAGTCACAGCCACCACAAAGACTCTCATATAAAGAACTATGATGACAGTGACAGGACCAATAAAAGTCAAAAAGAGATCTGTGAGTCCACCAACGTAGTTAATCACAACGACACACTCTCCAAAGCAGGAGTTATACCTGCCTGGTTCATCAAGGTTGTCTTTCAGTGGCAGAGTCGAATATATTGCAGAACATGTCCAACACAGACACACACAGATCTTAACTCTTTTTTGTGTGACTTTGTTGGCATAATGCAGAGGCTCACAAATAGCCACATATCGGTCAACTGATATGAGCACCATGGTTCCTACTGAGGCAGAAGTAATAATATATGCTAGATACTGATACAGAACGCACATGAGGTCACCTAGAAACCAACAGCCACCTGTAAGCACAATCTGAAAGAACATAATGAAGCCCACAAAGAAGTCTGAGACGGCCAGAGAGATGAGGAGGAGGTTGGTGGGGGTGTGGAGCTGCCTTAGGAGATAAGAAAACAACAAGCTAATTGTTATTGTTAGCAGCAATTGTCATATCTAGACATAAAAGCAATGACTATAACATAAAATCATATTCCCAATGAAGTCTTAGTTTTGATTATTAGTTCAATCATTAACCAATTCTTCTAAGCTACAAGCTTAATGCATTGATAAAATCTCCTAGTACTTGAAATAGGAGATGGAGATGATGACCAGCAGGTTGAGAGTCACAGTGAGCAGAGAGATGGAGGACAATAAAATATAAGTAAGCATAGATACAAAGTGAGGACGCATAGCCTTCCCGCAGGAGGTGTTGAGGAGATGAGGATAACAAAGTTCATCTTCATCAAGACTTTTCATTATCAGAGAGAGGAGACACGATGCTGCTGTGCTCATCAAGCAACTGATGAAGCTCTTTTCTTCCTCCACGTCCCTCCTTCTCTGGAGACAACTCCTTCTTAGGAGGAAGGACCAAACTTTTTACTTTTTTATTTACTGCATATCATTAGGCTTTTTCATTCATCCTACTTTCATCTCCTTTTTTCCCTTACTTCATCAGTCTTTTCTGTCTGGTGACGAAGGTTTACGCTGTTTCTGGTCTTAATACGGTGATCGCCACCGAGCTAAAGACTGAAATGATCTAAACAACTGCATTAGTAGAGTTTAAAACCAAACTGGTGACAGTGATGCATGTTAATAAAAACACATTCAGAAAACAACGAAATTACTGTAAAACACGTTTGATTGGGATCAGAGCGGCATTTGATTTAACACATGAGGCTGCAGGATTAATCTTAGCCTGGTGTGGAGCAGGCTAGCTTCAAAGAATAAATCCCCATGGTTACTTGGCCGGGTTTAATTCAACCTGCTTTTGTGCAAGCAAGTCCTGGATAAATCCCTTATCCGGGTTTTGTGCAATAGCCCCCTGGAATATAGTTGGTATATAAACGTGCATAAATAGGCGGGGGTCTCTGAGCCAAAACCCAAATGCCGGTAGTAGTCAACCTCGGATCAACATCTTCTGTGGCACCACAAATTATAAACATCGACGCACAACCCATCATGATTATCAGATGACCCAGAACACGATGACAACAATTGAACAATATTGTGTAAAACACATGCTTCCTAAAGTGATTACTCATTCATTAAAAAGATTTAGCCTTAAGAAGAAAAAGAAAACAAGTAAAGTCAATGTAATAACGCACGGCCACTGCATTGACTGGTTGGGATCGATTACCTCCAATTGATCGCAGCTGTACATAAGGAGCACAAAGGCTTATGTGTGAATGTGATTGAGGTAACAAATAAAGACAACGGTGAAACAGAAATCTCTGAAGGCCTCATTTTTTTACATTTGATAGAATATGAAAGATCTAGTTTTTCCTGCCAGGATGTTAAACGTGTACCTGAATGCATCAGGGCCGTTCTCCTCCTCACGTGGAGGAGCTCATTGCGCCTCATGATGACGTTTCAACAGGTTCTGAGCACATGAGACACTGGTTTAGTGCTGCAGTGGGAAGTATAAACAGAAACCAGAGTCCGTCCATTATGGATTAAATGCTTTACTTTCGCTGTCCACTTCTCTCTTTTTTAAGAGCGCCATTTGTTCCTCATTTGTCTCACCCGTCTCTTTCTCCGTCTCACTCGTATCTGTCTTCCTACCGTCATTTTATGTGTAATTTGCTGTGATACATGATACACTCGTTGCATAATAGACCAACCATTTCCATTGGGCGACGTTATCAGAAAACACCGCATAAACTTAAACCAGCTTCCACTTTCAGTTTGGGGAGCAGACTCGTCAGCTCATTTAAGATAAAGCTTAAAATGTTCCTCTTCGATACCTCATAGTTGGCTCAGGTTAGCCTGGACCGGCCCTTAGTCAAGCTGCTCTAGGCTTCGACTGCCGGGGGATTTCTTAGGACACACCAAGCCCCTCTCTCACTCTCACTCTCTCCTTCCACAATAATCCACGTTTTATTAATGTACATCACTAATTCCGCTTCTTTCCGGTAGTTTTTTTTGTGCTTACCCGCCTAGCAGGTCTCCGTGAATTGTAGTTCCGTCCGGACCCTGGTTCTGACTCCTGGCATGGCTCTGCTGACACCTGCTGCTGCCATTACTTTAATTATGATTCATATTACTGTCATCATAAACCAACATCTTTCTGCTCTCCCTCCCCACAGAAGCCTCTGTGGATGGTGGTTCGATCTGATGGTGGTTGTCCCTGCAGTGGTCCTTCCGTACACTTGTTCTGCTACTTGCATTTACTTGTATCATTTCTGTTAGAGGAATTGGATGTATACATCTTTGACGTTGTTAATTCTGTACACATGACATCCATTGCAGTCTGTCCATCCCGGGAGAGGGATCCCTCCTCTGATGTTCTCCCTAAGGTTTTTTTCCCCTTTTTGGGGAGTTTTTCCTGTGCCGATGTGAGGGTTTCGGGACAGAGGATGTTGCATGTGTCCAGACTGTTAAACCTTCTGAGGCAAATTTGTAATTTTAGATTTTGGGCTATACAAAATAAATTGAACAAAAGATGTTGTTCTTTGGGCTAAGACACTTTGTTGATTAAATATTTGGACCTGAAATTCCACAAAATGTAATATTGTAATTGTGACAAACACACTGAAGAGCTGACGTATCGGACGACATGAAATCAGAACAGTTTGTTTTTTTATTCAGTGACATTAAACACAGTGTTCACAGCATTCTCAGTTTTGAAGATGTACATTTTCTTGTCCCATTCCTCTTGTGGCTGTATTGTAAATCTGTATTGCAGGTCTCCATATATGGACATACCCGGTGGAGGTGGGCGTGGCCTCTAATTGAATCCTCGGGACAAAAGGAACCAATGACGTGTCGCGCCGGGGTGGGAGCATTTGACTTATTTAAAGTTGTAAAATAACAGACAATAAAATGATTTAATATATCAACACCTTCTCATTGGAATCTCTCTTTGTACATTACACCTTTAAAATGCAAAGAACAGAAAGTACTTTTCCAAATTAAACATTCAAATTAGACATTTCTAAAGAAGTTTTAACTGGGTTTAAACATCTTAGACTTTTGAATTAAACTCAAAATGAACATTTTTTGCAAAATCCTTTAACACAAAATGAACTTAATGCTGAAATGATTCTCTCCAATCTACTCAGTAGTTAACCATACCTTTAAAGTTAAGCAGCATTTTAAACAAAAGTAAATAAAATCTCACCGACCATTGGCGTCTTTGGACCGAACCGTAAAGTAGCTTTTTCCTCCTCACTGCTGTGTCTGCTTTAAAATAAATGAGGACATCTACACAAGTGCTCCACAATGACAGTGATTGCTGCTGGTGCACTATGGGAAATGTAGTTCTGTTCAAGAATCAGTTCAACAGTGCTTGATGTGTCTCTAACTCTCATCCTTATCAGATCTGTGTCTGCCTAAGAAAAACATTTTTGATTATCACACTGACATCCAACACTATGTCACTACAGCCCAGATCCAGTTGCGGCTGTTGGGACAAAAACACAAATATTGAGTATTTGTAAAATGTGTTTTTGATATAATAAACCCTAATAGTGGTCTGTACAATATTTTCCTGCAGACATCTGCCTTCAGCCATCCCATGTTGTGAGCATCATAATGCATCAATGTCTTCTGCTGGCTCCCCCATGTCCTCAGGAACATCCAGGGTCATGCCGTGGCAAATGGCAATATCCCATGACCTTCCTGTGAATGCATGTGCAAGACACAGGCAGTGTTTTCTTCAGTTCCCACAACATGCAGTTTGTGCATTTACTTCCGTGCGGTTTGTATGTTCATGCCTCGCCATGCTTATACGTGCACGTTGCGAAACAATTACACCTGAAGTGGGGGCAAAAGCGTTGGTACACGGGGCCTTTTTCTCTTTATTTTTACCGGGGATCTTGTCTTAACTGTGGGGGGGAATTTTGAAAGTTCTGTCACTTATAGAAACTCTTTGTACATTAGAACTTCACAAATATGGTCCCTGCCAATGTCTCTCTCTGAAATTCTTCACTGACTAGACCGATCCCTATTTACATAATATTACAATACATTCAATGATCACACCTTTAACCTAAAGCTTCTTCATGTACACTTAACATGCATTATAACTTCATAATCTAATAGATAATTGTTTTTGAAATGATAGATTTGTCTTGCAGGGCTCTCCTACATCCTAAAATCTAATAAGACACAAACTACAATTCTAACAGATATTATAATTTCCACCACTAAATGTGCTTTTCTGCTTAAATCCCTAATGAGGGGCCAAGGTCAACATCAAAACACATCGTAGTCATCTCCTATGGGAAGGAAGATGAGCACTGAAACTATTGTTCTTCAATCCCCAGAAGAAAAAAAACAGCAGAGGTGATGCAGTAGGAGGGGTGGACCCAAAGTAAAGAGACAAATCAGTTGTAAGACAAGAAGCTTTGGCCAGTCAGCTGAAGCTGTTCTGCAGCTTCTCCTCTCAGTGATGGAAACCTTGGTGGGAACTGAACTTTGCTTTCCACAACTCATCAACACCTCCTGCAGAAAGCCAACTCGTCCTCACTTAGAAGGAATGTTGATTTATATTTTGTTGTCCTCCATCACTCTGCTCACTGTAGCTCTCAACCTGTTGGTCATCATCTCCATCTCCCACTTCAAGTAGTGAAATATCTCATTTATTTGTAAAACTGGTAGAATGAAACAAGTGTTCACAAGCTTGTATACTTTGTTGATTTATTTCTTCTTGTATTGTGTATTTATATCTGACCTATTAAGCCATGAATAATAATACAAATATCAAAATGTCTTTCCCTCCAGGCAGCTCCACACCCCCACCAACCTCCTCCTCCTCTCTCTGGCCGTCTCAGATTTCTTTGTGGGCCTCTTCATGATCTTTCAAATAATGATGAGAGATGGCTGCTGGTTGCTCGGTGATCTCATGTGTTCTCTTTGGATGATTCTATCATCCATTATTATCTCGTCCTCAGTGGGAACCATGGTGCTCATATCAGTGGATCGATATGTGGCTATTTGTCATCCTCTGCATTACTTCACCAAAGTCAAACCAAATAGAGTTCAAGTCTGTGTTTGTCTGTGTTGGATGTTTGCTGCATTATTTTACACTTTACTGATGAAGGATAACCTGCAACATCCAGGCAGGTATAACTCCTGCATAGGAGAGTGTGTCTTTGAAGTTAACTATGTTGTTAATCTTTTTGATCTAATTGTTTCATTCATTTTGCCCATTACTGTTATTATCATTCTACATATGAGAATATTTGGGGTGGCTGTGTATCAGGCTCGTGCCATGCGGTCTCACATTGCAGTTGTGACAACGAAAGTAACTTTAAAAAATTCTGAAATGAAAGCAGCCAGGAATCTTGGTGTTGTTGTAGTTGCGTTTCTGATATGCATTTGTCCATATTTTTGTTTCACTCTCATGTCCCAAAATAACTTGTACACACCTTCATCTGTAACCATTGTAATTTGGTTGACTCAGTTTAACTCTTGTCTAAACCCTCTGATCTATGCCATTCTCTACCCCTGGTTCAGAAAATCAATTAAGGTCATTGTTACACTTGAGATACTGAAGCCTGGTTCCTGTCGGGCCAACCTGCTTTAGAGACACACTGCATTGGTCTAAATTTAAACCTTTAACCTGAACAACAGTGTGCTCTGAATTTCATTTGCAAATTTATCAAGATATTCCTTTTCACCTAAATTAATTGTGAGTCAGCAAAAGAGCAATTTTCTTTCTCAGGTCCTCGTATTGTACAACACCATCCACTCTGTTCCCCCTTGTTGCTCTGCACTTTCTATCCTTCATTGTGAACGTATTTAATGTGAAAAGTGTGTTAGCACATGTAGAACCTTAAAAACGAGGTAAAAAAAACAATTTCTGAAAAAAACTTTAAAATGGAAAAGATTATGCTTACAAATTATGTGACAATTGATGGAACACATTTCTTTTAATCTACGGCTTTATTCCAGAATGAAAAATATCCAGAGTGATTAAATACTTTATTGCGATGTATGTTGTTTCTATGAACAAAAGTATCAATCTCTCATTATATTTCATTGCAAATAAGGTTGTCGGCATTAACCAATTTCCCAATAAAAGCATCTTGTCACAATGTTTTAACCAAAATATGAAATTTGAAGAAGCTACTGTATCTTCATGTCTTTGACAGACTATGTGTGTGTGCTGTGAAACCTCCCAAGAGTCAGTAACATAACAATTGAGTGTGTGCTGGTTAGTGTTTGAGAGGGTCTTGCTCATAACAAACAGGCCTTGATTTTAGCATGTGTTCTTATGATCCTCTTTACGACTAGTCGTAGCAAGGACCATATTGTATTTCAAGGAATTATTAGGGTCCTCGCTACGACAAGTCATAGAGGAACCTGTTATATTTCATGGAATTATTAGGGTTCTCGCTTTGACTAGTCGTAGAAGAACCTATTGTATATCAAGGAATTATTATTATTAGGGCCGGGACTCAATTATAATTTAAATTAAGATTGGACGGGTCCTCGCTACTCCTTGCACTTTGGGGCACTGGCCAGATGGTTAGAAATGCGGATGAGGACGCCTGCGGCGTTCGCAAGTCAGTGGTGTTAGTTCATGTTTCCACCAGGCTTGGATTATAATATGTATAGAGGGTAAGGATGTCATGAGAATTGAGAAATATGGAGCAGTTTAGATGAAGTATATCTCGAGTTGAAACCACTGTTCCATTTGTTCTGTTTTCTTTGCCCCAATTTAATTTCTCATTTAGTCTTTCATGAACAACGTCAAAGGTGACATCCTTTCTGAGTAGATTGTGATGTCTTTAATAGAGCAGCAATCAAGAGGCCAATGTAACTCTGGATGAGCTGCATAAGAAATATAGTTTGGAGTTTAACACCAGTCATGTGGGAGACACTGCAAACATGTGGAAGAAGGTGCTGTGAGGTGCAGGTCAGATGTGACCAAAATGGACCCTGAACCCAAAACTGCCCATGTGACAGGGGGTTAGGGGAAAGTGTCAACAACGCCACTTGGGGACCCACGAGCTATAGGAAAACACCCAAGGCACGCAGATAAGTTACTGTGGGCTATAGGCAGAGACCAGTTGATATTTAAGTAAACGGTTTTATTAAAACAAAGCAATAAAACTACAGTAAATTCTAATAACTACAACAACAAAAAAACTTAAGTCTACTTAACACGGCAAACAAAACACAGCAAAAAAAACACAAACAGTACAACAAAGAAATGACAAAGTAGAGAACACATTACCAAATATAATTGAGCAAAACAACAGCAGGGTCCCTGTGCAGCACAACACAAGAGGTGTTTGTTAGTATACGGATTTAGGGACATTAAAAACCAACACAACCAAACATACCTGTGCAGCACAACACAAGAGGTGCTTGAGGCCCTGACGGCAGGTGCTTTTAAAGGCCTGCTCTTAATTGGCCGTTTGGCTGGGGAGGAGCCAGCCGAAAGGCTGCGTTCAACCCCACCACAATCTACCCCCTAGTTTTTAATCGTCGGCTCGACGATTGTGTACTAACACCATGGCCGGAACATGTGGGAAGGTCTAGGCACAGGCACCCGAGAGTTGGTAGCCCCAATTGACCTACTACCTGCTGTAAGGGGCAGATGATGCATGTTCGGATGCCTCCCAGCATTGGTACGAGTGGTCCTTCTCAGCGTGGCTCCTCTGTTGCCCGGGGAGGCCTCCACAGCGTCTGCCACTGGATTGGCCCTTTGGCAACTTGTAGATGGCACTGCCTCTGGTTGGGTTGTTTGATGACCGGCCGGCGAGTGCTGAGTTGGGGGATCATCAGGGGGTGCATCACCATGTCCAGGAACGAGCATAAACCATTCACCATCCAACAGGGGCTCCTCCACTAGAAGGGGTTTCGTCTCCTGTGGTGCCTTATTAGGACAGTTAGTTCCCCGAGCAAATTTATTCTTTATCAATGAACGATGGACATGTTTTACCTTTAGAGGGTCATTGACTGGAGCAATGGTGTACACCGATCCGCCGACTGCCGGGGCCCTCAGCACCTTGTACTCTACCGAACTCCAAATGTCTTGGATCTAGTGGCGGCCACTGATACCAACATCCTTAAGGTAGACCAACTGACCTTCTTGCAGGGGGATGTCTCTCACACGTTTGTCGTAGTGAGTCTTACGACGAGCAGCTGTAGCTTCAAGGTGCTTGGTCGTTCCCTCAAAAGCATCTTGTAGCCGGGTTTGGTGTTCCACAATCCAGTCCTGGGTGGTGCCGGTTACAGGTTCTTGGACTCGGCCCAGAAGGAAATCTACAGGTAACTGCGGGTCTTGCCCAAACATTAAAAAAAAGGGAGACTCACCGGTGGACTGGTGTGCTGTGGTATTGTATGAGAAGGTCACTTGCGGCAGGTAACACGACCAATCTCTCTTCTTTGTGACGGGCAGAGTGCGTAGAAGGTTGTGTAGGGTACGGTTAAACCGCTCACATTGGCCATTGCCAGTTGGATGGTAGGGAGTGGTGTGGCTTTTCTCGATATTATACATACCACAAAGCGGTTGGATAAGCTGGCTCTCAAAGTTCCTACCCTGGTCAGAGTGTATACGACTTGGCACACCGAATTTGTAGAACCACTCATTAACCAGCACTTTGGCCACTGTCGAAGCACGTTGGTCGTGGGTTGGTACTGCCCGAGTGTACTTCGAAAAGATATCGGTCATAACGAGGACATTCTCCATTCCATTCTTTGATGGCTCCAGCAGTGTAAAATCCACTGCCAGTATTTGATTTGGGCGAGACGCCAACAAATGGCCCATGTAGGCGCAGGCCGCCGGTTGAGTGTTTTTAGCTACCTGACAGCGTTCACACTCCAGACACCACTGTTTAATGTCCTGGTGCATTCTAGGCCAATAGCACCGCTGGTGGACCAAATCCGTGGTACGCTCTACACCTTGATGTCCATGTTCGTTATGCAGTTGATATAGTACCTTATCTTTGAGCGACATGGGTAACAGCAGCTGTGAGACCTCTTCTCCCTCCGGGCGACAGACGTTGCGATAAAGCACCCCATCTTTTTCCACTATCCTGTCCCACTGTCTTACCAGTACAAGCACTTCCTTGGAGGCCTGGCGTCTTTCCGATGCATCGGGGCCCTTCCCTTTGGTCCAAAACCCCAGGAACTCCTGGATGGTTGGGTCTGCTTCCTGTAAAACACGTAGGTCAGACGGCGTGTGGCAGGGAAAGGCGACGATAGTTGACTGGGCAGCCTGAATTATTCCCCTAGCCTGCCGGAGTGACTCTGGAACATGAATACCAGGGGCTGCACAGTCCAATGCGTTGACCGGGTGTTGCCTGGAGAGGGCATCTGCATTCTGGTTACTTCGACCAGGCCTATACTTTATGTCAAAGTCAAATGAAGCAAGTTGCGAAGCCCAACGCTGTTCTGTGGCACCTAGTTTGGGTGTGGATAGATGACTTAGAGGGTTATTATCCTTGTATACAACACATTTTTGTCCTAAGAGGTAATCTCTGAATTTCTCCGCCATAGCCCATTTAAGGGCGAGAAACTCCAGCTTCATAGAGCTGTAGTTGCTCATATTACGCTCTGTAGGCTTAAGGCCACGACTAGCATAAGCTATTAGGTCTACCAAAGTCGAGAACCAGCGGGCACCTGACACATCCTTGTGGGTCTTGCTGTTCAAGAGCCGATAATCCACACACAGACGAAGGCTGCCATCCTTTTTCTTGACCAGTACAATAGGGGAGGCAAAGGGGCTACTACTTTCCCGGATAACCTGTGCCTCCAGGAGCTGGTGAATATGGGTTTTTACTGTCTCATAGTCTGAGGGGGGGATGCGTCTATATCTCTGACATATAGGTACCTCATCCGCTAACCGAATATCATGGGAAATTAGGTTAGTACAGCCTATATCTCCTTCATGAGAAGAAAATACACCACAGTATTTCTGCAGCAAGGCCCTGACCTGACACTGCTCCCGATCCTTAAGTGCAGCTAGATCAATCGTAGCAATTTTGTCCTGCACTGAACTGGTAGCAATCTGGGTGAAAACAGTAGCAGATATCCCTTTCTCCTCTAGACCCTTGGGAGAGCTCACCAAATGAGCTGGTCTCAAAGTACCTAACACAGTGCGGGGGTAGAGTACAACATCCTGGGTCCCTACATTGACGACAGGGATGTAAACAGTACCTCTCGTTATACATACTAGCGCTCGATGGTTCAAACAAAGCATTATCTGCCAGGAGGTGTTGGGAGCATGTAGCTGCCACCAATTTCATAGTACCCCCCGGGACTCGCCACACCCTTCTTCCCTTTACTTTTACACAACCTGAACGATCGGGGGGAGTGTTGGTCAGGACCTGGTGACACTGCTGGAAAGCTTGTTGAATTGGGGTTGGAGCCTGCAACACAGAAGGCAATTTAAACAGAGCTGGCCCATGCTGTACAAACAGCTCCCAGTAACACTCCTTGATAATGTTCATTCCTAGTACACCAGGGACTTTAGGAGGACTTGTTGAGAGATCCTTGACCACCAGCACTCCCCTTTTTGCAATGACTTTGTCACAAAGCTGTACATCTAACTCAAGGTAGCCTACATATGGTATTGCCAGCCCATTAGCAGCACTTAGCCTTAGCCATTTGCAAGAATGTAGTTTTTCTGTACCCCAAGGTTCAAAATGCTGTACAAAGAAACTCTCAGTTATGGTGGAGACCCCGTATCAACCAGACATGGGACCAAGACCCCACCCATGAACATAGTAACGTTTGGGCAAGCAGACACCAAACTCTGAATATCGTCTATTGCAGACTCTGAGCCTGGGGCACCCCCACCTGAACTTTGACTCAACAGTTCAGGGGGAGAGAGTTTCCCAGATTCTGAGGGCAGTGTCCATCACTCGAGAGAGTGTGCGCCGCTGCCGAAGCTGGCGGTGGAAAAGCAGGTCTATATTCTCCTTTACATTCTCTAGCAAAGTGACCAGGCTGTCGGCACCTTCTACAAATATTAGTTTTAACGCGTTGATTGAACTGGGTTCTAGGGACATTGTTAAGGGCCGCCAGACTTTTGGAAAGATGATTTAACTGCTCTTGCTGAGTCCTGAGAATCTCCTTGATTTCACCCAACTCAGGACTAACAGGAGATTTACCATCCCTGAGATCATTTAAATGGCCTCCCTGTACTGTGTGTTGGAACCCAAATGCCGCAGGGACAGAGTTACTTCTACCCCTCAAAGATCCCGGCGTTCCTTCTTGCTCCCACCTAATGGCCTCACCACGGACCTCTAACAAGGTGGCAGTGGGTTGGGCCCGGACCATCTATTTGAGTTCTCTGCGAAGGAAACACAAATCGGACACGTGTTCGACAAACTGATCCCTGAGTAATACTTCCTTGTTCACAAACCCAAGTGGAGCCCGTTTAACAACCCGATCCATTAAACACATTAGTGCGTGAGAAAATTCTTGCAATGTCTCACCCTCCTGTTGCTTTCTGGAAAAGAAGTCTTCCTGCAAAGACACATATGATCTAGTACAACCATACAATTCTTGTAGTATTTTTAGAATTTTACTAGGATCTTCCTTGTCCTCCCCAGAGCGGTACTTAATCTCTTCCCTGGCCTCTCCCTCGAGATGGTCATAAATGAAGAGTGCCTGTTCAGCACCTGGCAGGTGCTTAGCACGTATACAAGACTGGACCTCTTCAACCCACTCGACGATGCCAAGACCCGTACTACCCCTAAACAACGGACACTTTCGGTCTCTGGGCAGATAGATCAGTCTTTCGGTTACAGCCGCATGACCTGAAGGACGCCCAGGTGCTGAAGAACTTGAGAACCCCATTGAGCACATGATCTCAACATGGAATTATTGAGGTGCTGGCACCATTTCACTTTTTATATTGGACCTATTTAATGAAAGAGATAAATATAACTAGAAAATGTGGCTTCCTGTTACCATGTGGTTGGCTCTGCGGCCGTAAATAGTGACACAGTAATTCCATTTCAGGTAGAGAGTGCACATTCCCAGGGTGTGACTTGGCGATAACCAAGACATTCTGATGTACCAGTCCAAAATTAAAGCCTCTCAAAATACCATACAATAGCCATCAAGAACAAACACAGAATCCGCCTCACTGATGCACACCTGCAAGACTTTACACACCAGAGTTACACACCAGACTACAATACACTGGTGAACAGCATGCAATGCCAGTCTTCCGACTAACAAAGAAACAGATCCCAAATGGTGTCAGTTGCAAAGCTGAATCAAAAATGGGATACATTGTGTTCAATTTAATAGTGTTAGTGAAATGTAACAGATATAATTTTGCAAAAATTCAGCAGACTTGTTCATTAGTTCAAAATGTGATTAGATGTATTTGAAAATATTGATTTTTCTTAAACATTACATCATTGATAACCTTTTCAATCAAGGTACAATACATGGTTAATGCTTTGTTAAAAGTGTTTGTCACTGGCTAGTGAAATAAAATGTTTTCACATGAAATGTTGTGAATTTAAATTCGGAAAATGGTGTTCAAAAGAGTATTCATGAAATGTAAAATATTATTTTGTAAAAATGATTACTGTCTTCACATAGATGAGTATCATTAATCATTAATAATATATATCTAAAGACAAACAGAGCAAATTTGTTATTTCAGAAGAGTGTATCAAAATGGGTGCCCTTCGTATGACTCAGTACCCATGAAGTAGCCCTCAGGTTCAAAAAGGTTGGTGACCCCTGCTTTAGAGAGACAGAGGAGGATCCCTCCACGGGATGGACACACAGAGTGAACAAATATTGTGCAACATGTTCAATTAATACGGCAGAAATGATTCAAATAAACATTATCTCCTCATATGGGTTCATGATCATGTCTTGCTCGTCACTGGAGAAAAAAGACGTTCTACCTTTTTTTGCCAATGTACTGTTAAAAAATCCTTGTTTTTTCGGTGATCGACTCTTCCGCCTTCTAACGCGCGATTATCCTGATAACTGACATCGGGTTCAAACTAACGAGACGGTTGGAGCGCGGATCCGCCTTTGAGGCGGAGCCTGGAGTGTCAATGATCTCGTTAATTTGACCAGGATAATGGGACATTTGATCATCTTAGTTGAACCACGTATGAGGAACAGAGTCCTGGCGGCTTTCGTTTCAGATTTTTCAGCAGTTATGGTCATTGACAATTTGAGAGCTAAAGCTGCAACTTGAGACCTCATGGCACGAGCCTGAGTCACAGCCACCACAAAGACTCTCATGAAATGGACTATGATCATCAAGTCGAGCAATGTTTTTAATCACTATGACCCACTCTCCAAAACAGGCAGGTAGGTGCAAGACGCTCTTTTTTGTCAGGGTCGGTGCTGAAGCAGGCGGAAGCAGGACTCAAATGCAGAGGTTCTCGATCAAAAAGTGCTCTTTATTCCTGACAAAACCAATAACGTGCTCCAACAGCGGGGAACATATAGACAATGACACGACACTGGACAACAGGCACACAGGGCTTAAATACACAAGGGAGGTGCAGGTGACTGGACACAGGTGGAATCAATCAGGCAATCACAGGACAAGGCAGGAAGTGAAGTTACCCAGGAACACAAGAGACATGAAAACTACAAAATAACACAGGAAGAGAGACCAAACCGTGACAGAACCCCCCCCTCAAGGACCGAATTCCAGACGGTCCTCAAGGGGAACAGAACCAGAGAAACACAGACAAGGGGAGGGAGGGTGGGAACCCAACGATCTTGGACCGCGCAGGGAACTCAGGGTGATGGCGGCCACTCGTCGGGTCCTTCGGGGGGTCTACCGCTACGGCGACCGGGCTTCAGGGTCTCGGGGGGGCGACCGCTACGGCGGCCGGGCTTCCGGGTCTCGGGGGGCCGACCGCTACGGCGGCCGGGCTTCAGGGTCTCGGGGGGCCGACCGCTGCGGCGGCCGTGCCTCGTGGCGGGGGGCGCCGAGCTGTGCGGCTGCGGCGTCGTCGCGGCGGGGGGCGCCGAGCTGTGCGGCTGCGGCGTCGTCGCGGAGGGGGGCGCCGAGCTGTGCGGCTGCGGCGTCGTCGCGGCGGGGGGCGCCGAGCAGTGCGGCTCCGGCGTCGTCGCGGCGGGGGGCGCCGAGCAGTGCGGCTGCGGCGTCGTCGTGGCGGGGGGCGCCGAGCAGTGCGGCTGCGGGGTCGTCGTGGCGGGGGGCGCCGAGCAGTGCGGCTGCGGCGACGTCGTGGCGGGGGGCGCCGAGCAGTGCGGCTCCGGCGTCGTCGAGGCTTGGGGCTCCGGCCCAACCCCTGACCCCACCCCCCCTTCAAGGACCGACTTCCAGGCGGTCACAAGAGGGTGGGAGGGAGGGGTCATCGTCGGGGGCCGTGGGGGCGGGGAAGGAGACTGGACTCTGGGGGCCGGAACGGGCGGAGACTGGACTCTGGGGGCCGGAACGGGCGGAGACTGGACTCTGGGGGCCGGAACGGGCGGAGACTGGACTCTGGGGGCCGGAACGGGCGGAGACTGGACTCTGGGGGCCGGAACGGGCGGAGACTGGACTCTGGGGGCCGGAACGGGCGGAGACTGGACTCTGGGGGCCGGAACGGGCGGAGACTGGACTCTGGGGGCCGGAACGGGCGGAGACTGAACTCTGGGGGCCGGAACGGGCGGAGACTGGACTCTGGGGGCCGGAACGGGCGGAGACTGGACTCTGGGGGCCGGAACGGGCGGAGACTGGACTCTGGGGGCCGGAACGGGCGGAGACTGGACTCTGGGGGCCGGAACGGGCGCTGACGGGCGTCTCGGCGCCGGAACGGGCGCTGACGGGCGTCTCGGCGCAGGAACGGGCTGGGGCAAGCGTCTTTGGACCGGGTCAGGAGCCGGGGCTGGAGGGGTTCGTTTCCTCCTCCTCCTCGGGCTCTTCCTCGGGTTGAGGAGGTCCCTTAGTTCCAGGCACGCCTTCTGATAGCTCCTGGGACCAAAAATGAAGTCCGTCTTGCGCTGGAAAAACGGGCTCCTCACATCCAGGTATTCCGGGCCCAAGTCGTACCAGGAGTCTGCTGAGTCCTTCTTTGGTCGTGTCATTCTGTCAGGGTCGGTGCTGAAGCAGGCGGAAGCAGGACTCAAATGCAGAGGTTCTCGATCAAAAAGTGCTCTTTATTCCTGACAAAACCAATAACGTGCTCCAACAGCGGGGAACATATAGACAATGACACGACACTGAACAACAGGCACACAGGGCTTAAATACACAAGGGAGGTGCAGGTGATTGGACACAGGTGGAATCAATCAGGCAATCACAGGACAAGGCAGGAAGTGAAGTTACCCAGGAACACAAGAGACATGAAAACTACAAAATAACACAGGAAGAGAGACCAAACCGTGACATTTTTTCTATTTTTTGTTCTTTTTCTTCTGAATTTTTTGCAACTAAACTCAAAGCAGCGGTTAGAAAATCAGCTTCCTGTTTGCACCGTCCCGCAAAGGCCCAATGAAGGTGAACGGTCACGTGATATTTCATAGGTTGCCGTGTGGACGGAGATCAATTAGAAAATAATGCTGATTGTCCGTTTGAACATTTTGTTGCTGCTGAAAGGGTTCAGAATTTTGGTAGTATACCCTGGAGCTAACCCAGAAACTGTTTTAAAAGAAACATGCAAAAACATATGAGACACAAGTAACCGATAGCAATCCTTCAATGTGTCTGGTGACGACTGCTGCCGTTATTATTATTAATATTACTGTCATCATAAACTGTACTGTACAGTAGCCGCTTGCTCCTTTTCTGAAGTTTTTGTGCTTTTCCTTCCCACAGGCTCCTGTGGATGGTGGTTACATCTACTGGTGGTTGTCCCTGCAGTGCTCCTGCCGTACACCTAGCTTACTACTAGGAATATGTGAATTTGATTTTCTGTCATAGGAATTGAATGTATTATAAAATTAATTTGTTTTTTTAGGGCTGTCAAAAATAGCGCGTTAACGACGTTAATTAGTGGTTTGTTGGTAATTACATCAATTTCACGCATGCGCAGTGACCAATTATTCAGGTCAGGAAAGTACCTCTTCCTCTAGGGAATGCAATTTATCCTATACAACACATTACTGCCACCTGCAGGCATATGTCAGGCCGTCAGGTTCAGCAAGTCGTTTGCGCCAGTCCACGCTGAATGTTCGCAGGCCATTAACAAAATCAACCTCAGATCATTTGACCAACACAATAGCAAATGTTCCAACACGTTGGAATTTGACGCTGGAAATGGTCAAGCGTGTGAGCAGAAATAAAGAGGCCGTCATCGCCTTAATTGCCAATTCAAAAGGACCGGGGAGTGTGCTAGCGGTGCGGGTGCTAGCGGTCATTGTGGGGGGGTGCTGGCAATCGGGGGGGGGCTAGCGGTTTTCCTTGCAGCGCCAGTCTCATCTTTTTCTGTTCTAATCGCAGCGCTCGACTTCAAGGTGTAACCTTTATTATTGTTCAGTCTGAAGCGGCGCGCCCAGTGACGGATGGTGGAGCAATATTGTTGTTCTGGTGGAATTCGGGAGAAATTCGGGAGAATGGTCGGTCCGGGAGATTTTTGGGAGGGGCTTTGCAATTCGGTAGTCTCCCGTAAATATCGGGAGGGTTGACATGTCTGGTCATCGCAGCCCTGGACCATCAGCAGCACAAACTCGTTTTGCCGACCGCAGCAGAGTGGAATAAACTGCAGAGGCTGGAGACCCTTCTAGAGCCATGCAGGGAAATCAGTCTGTAACTTATCAAATAACATTGATTTGATTATTTTCTGGAATGAATTAAACCAAGTCAAATATCAATAACATGTATTTATGTAAAAAATAATAATGATGATAATAATAATGATAATTATGTATGTGTTTTTTATCTTTGGTATGCATTTCAGAAAGAAAAAATGGTTAGGATTAAGGTGTAATTGCAAATAGTGATTAATCCACTGAAAAATCTGATTAATTTGATTAAAATTTTTAATCATTTGACAGCCCTAGTTTTTTTCTGATGGAGCATTCAGGTTTACCTCAAATTAATTGCAATTTTTATATCTCAGTAATTGGCTCCTCCATCTTATCCATTTCCAAAGTGTTATTTCAATAAAAATGAATAATTTACAATATTGTTAGGGTGGTCGGGCATGAACATTTTTTAATAAAAAACTGATTTGGGACAGAAAGAGTTTAAGAACCACTGAGTTACATTATACTAACAAAATCTGCCTCCTTATATATTTCTTCATCTCTCCCTCATTTACACACACACACACATGTGTAGAGAGCCAACGCTGTTAATGTGCCAATTATGACTGCTGTGTTCACACAACACATTTAATATAATGAAAATGAACACACGCTACATAAAGAACCTTTTCAGGCCAATATAAGGAGGGCGGTTTTGTTTAATAAAGGCCGTGTCAAACACCCACAACAAACCAGCACACACTCTGTTGTTATGTGGGTGACTCTTTTCACAGCACACACAAACAAGGTCTTTCAATGCAGGAATCAACAGAGGTCATAGCTTTTTCCAATTTGGGGTTTTGGGTTGATTGCAGTGGTTTATGTAATAAAAAATTGATACCATCTATTTAACACATATTAAATATCTTTACTCTGGATAAAACAATTGTCGGTAACACTTTACTTGAATGGGTGTTCATAAGACTGACATAACATTGTCATAACCATGACATGACAGCTGTCATAAATATCAATGAATACTTATGACAGTTGTCGTTAAGTGTCATTCGGTAAGTTATGTCACTTTTGATGCAAAGGTGACATTGTTTGAGATGTCCTTGTTATGACAACTTGACATAAGCCAAGACAACAAAACCTGTCATAAACATGTCATAGCAGACCTAACTGTCAAACTTAAGAAAACGTTTGGTTTCATATCTTAGAGCGACATTAAACCGTCCTATATGGATGGTTTTGACACTCGCTGTCATAAAACCATTACAACTGTGTCATAAATGTTGTCCCTTTCTGTAAGATGTCGTTAAGAGTAACTACACTGCCAAATGACTTTATAACAGTGTCACGACTGTTTTCTTTGAATTCAAGTAAAGTGGAACAATTAGATTCTTCAATTAATATGTCATTATATGTTATTACATAGTCAAACCAGTTTATAATTGTGTCATAACTGTTTTCTTTGAATTCAAGTAAAGTGGAACAATTTGAATGTTTCCTTAATATGTCATTAAGTGTTATTACACTGTCAGATGATATTAATACCTTAAAAAAAGCAACAAACAAGTCAAGAGGTAGTGTTTCCTTTATGTATTCCAACACAAAACATTTGGTTCTGATGTTTATCCAAAGTGACATTTTGTAACACACAAGCAAGTATCTGCTCAGGAGAGAACATATGAGTCTGACACGACATAGATGCATAAATACCAGCAGACATTGTAGAGAGTCAGATTTTATTTTTTACTTGTTTTTTCACATCGTGGAAAAGTCTGCCCAACACACCATTGTAATGGCGTACTCCCAACCAGTGGTGCCACTCTATCATCTTAAGATGAAGCTTGAGTGATTCAGGAGTACGATTCCCTCTGTGGCGCCATACTTCCAGCTTGTAGCTTTGCCATGCACGCTCAATATGCTGAGTATGAGCACTTGTCTCTCGGTCCACAAAGTTGTTTTTATGGCAGACGGAATAATGATCATACCCATACTGGGCAAGTTGCCCTTTGTAGGCACGCCATTCGTCACTGAGGATGGATGTTCTGGGTTCGACATGGCATCTAATATGACCTATAAGTGTCTTCCTTCTGCGATCCCTGACGAGTCTCAGAATGGGTCTTCTGGAATTCCTGTCGACCTCCAACATCCCAAAGACCCACTGCCGTTCACGGCGCCAAGTGTTGCCACATCGGCCACGATGGTACTAAAAGTAAATGAGAAAACACAATATTTAATAAGGTTTGGACTGTATTACATCTTAACGTGTGTCCTTCCCACGTGCACTGACGGATAATGTATAAAATATTACTTCTTATAAAATCTTGATCTAAAATTTGTACAGATGCATACAAATATATAGCCCACCTTTCGTTTGTGGGCAAATTTGCTCTCATCAATAACAACAAATCGATGACGACCACCAATCCTCATTGATCTTTTCCTCAGTCGCTTGACAGCAGCAATGCACACCTTCAAATGTGAAAATAAAATATCAGCATCTTGAGGTATAACTATGCCTTAGTATGGAATTTGATAAATATGTATGCACACGTTTAGGAATTAAGTTGCATTGCATGTGTCACTGAGTGTACCAAATAATTCTCCAGCAATGTAGAATCCAATTGACTAGAGTGGTGACTTATGTATCTGTTTTATACCTAATATAGTTAGAGACTAGTCTGGTATGTAATGTGACAACCTTTCGGAGTACTTTTGCCATTCTTGTCAATGTCCTGGAGCTTGCTGCTATCCTGTCAGTGATCATGGCAAGTTGCTTCAACTGCAAACCTTGGGCAAATCTGAAGAAAGGAAAAAGTAAGAAACATAATTGATAAATTGGGCTAAGATGAAACTAAGATTTATTATTTAAGACATAAATGGCTTGAATAAAATTAGAGGGGCTGGTGGAACGGAATTCCTAATAAAATGATTCTACATGAATTACACATAAATAAATCACTGCTAAATATGTTATTTAGATATATTAATACTGTACCTGTTCATGAACTCAAGCCATTTTGTCAGAGGGATGTGAGACTTGGCGAATATTGAGCCATTACGTACAGACTTTGGGAAACTTTTATGATGCTTACACACCCTGAGGAAAAAGAAGGAAAAAAGTCAAAAAGGCTGACACGTGGACAAGGTTGTCCATGCTTTTATCTCTTCAAGACTAGCCTACTGCAATGCTCTGTACTCTGGGATTAGTAAGGGAAACATCCGTAGACTGCAACTAAAATACTGCCATATATTTTCCTACTGTGTAACAAATATGAATCTAAAAATTCAATAATTAATTCAAATTAATAATAAGTGCAGCCACAGAGGGTGTTTGGTGTATAAAGTGATACATGGTCAGCATGTTTGTTTTCACTCTGGTCCACACACAGCACAACTGGCAGAGCTAAAGCGTGAAGTTTTCATGAAGACTGACCGGAAGAAAGCGCGCATGACGTCATGTTTACGTGACCCCGATTGTAAAAATTAGTTTCTAAAGCAGGGCTCCCAAGTCTTACGCTGAGATAATGTATATCAATATCTCTGACGCGCCACTAATGCTATAGAAACGGCAGGAAACTAGCAGAGCATTTATTAATAACAACAATTAAGGATAATATTATTACCCAGTAATATTATTAAGTCCCTCAGACCCCGTCCAACCGTGCGCGGGGATCTCAGGCACGCACGCTCAGCTCAGTGCCTTCTTTTACATAGTTCCCGTTTAAATTAACAAAGTAGAATTAACGTTAGCTTCTGCTTACCACCACAGCCCATCCTTGACATGGCATTTCACCAGATGCATGCTACGGTTGCATTTTGCGCACTTCATCGTCCTCATCATGATACCACGTTTCTGCATCCATTTCACAATTTTCCTTCTGCTCTTAACTGTATTTGAACGCCTAGTATGTTTAAAAAGTTCTTCCACCAGTGCCATTGCATCAACAACTGGTCACCCGTCTCCGAGCTAATCCGCGGCCGCGCCTTTTTTTGAAGTCGGTACGGCAGACTTCTTCTCGTCGCTTAATGCTCCATTAACTAGACAGAACAGCGCCCCCACGTGTGTCTACAGGGGAATTGCGCAACGTTTACTTTACGTGACTGCACAAATAAGTAGATCCCAACGCGACAGAGACGGACATCCCAGGAGTGCAACACACACTAATCAAGAGTCTGGAAGTATCCTCAAAGTTTACTATTTCAGGTAAGCGAAAGCGTATTGAATTTGGATTTTTAAAGAACATTTTTTTGACATTATAACTGTGACGGTAGTCTTTTGTTTACAGTTTATGATCATTGCCGTTTTAGGTAAAGTTAGTCAGCAACTAATGCTAGTTAGCCTTTAGGTACTTATAAGCAACGTCCTTACGTCTCTGTTACAAGGCAGCCAACAGGCTATAATGGTAGTAGCTTAGAGGTTAGTAGTATTTCCTCCAGTTTTCTTGTCGCTATTTCTAAACAACTAAGATGTCACGGTTGGCTATTTTATCTTAACCAATGTAACCTTAGCTGCTATGACACGGTGCTGTTTTCAAGTGTAGCTAGATGGATACCCGTTTCAACAAACGTGGCGGGAAAGCTGAGGAAAATAATGAAGCTAACCCTAAGTTGCTACAAGCTGTGGAGGAGGACCTGTCACAAGAATTTGAAGAGGTCCCTATTCAGCCAAAGAAAAGAAAGCCAATCAAATATTCCCCAAGGAAAACAAGTAAGTCTAGTTCATTCATGTTTTTTTTTTACTACTTTCACCAGTATGGCTAGAAATATACTTTTTATTTATGGTAGTTGGCTGATTGAGGCACATATGTCCATTTTTGCCTATCTTCTCAATAAACAATATGCACAAAAGTACTGGGAATTTGGTCGGTGTACTGCAGTGCAATGAATTAATGTCTGTTAATGAAACTTGTAAAATATAAGGACACAGATCAAAATATTGCACTGCAGTACACCACCACCATTCACTAACCTCAATCATCCACTTAAAGTACTTCCTCTGTTCCAGTGGCTCCAACAGGGGCATTGGAGTTGGCCAAACTGAAGGAACAAGCCAAGATGGATCGACAGAAGATTGAACACCTTGAGGAGCGCATTAATTACCTGGAGGAGGCCAACAAGGACCTGAAAGCCGACAAGGACTTCCTACTCTCCCAAATTAAGGAAGTCCCCAGCACACTTGCATCTTCTGGGAAAGGTACAAATACACTACAATTAACATTCATGCAGTACTTGTTGTTCAAGGAACCAAAAATATAAATAGGCTGGGCAGAGTGTAAGGATATATCATTATATACAATTGCATTGTTGGTACAACTGAGATGTCCATTTGAGTGGAAATACTATTTTCCCAAGCCCTTCCAAAACTTTTCCTATATGACCTGATTAGTCTCTGGTGATTGCATTGCTACACAGAAAATTATTTAAACTTTTGCCCAAGCTAGTAATGTTAGCCACTGAAATAGAGTAGAGCCATCACTGTATGCTACAGCTAATGCTCTACTAACATGTTAACAAAAACACACACAAACTGTTTCACTCACTGTTACTGCTAAAAAAATAACTGAGCTTTCCTGCCAGTAAATTGCTCTGGGAGTATAACCAGAGTGCAATCGCTTTTCGCTCCCCCCAAAAAACTGTGTGTTAATTAATCAACTACAGTGCAATAGAAAAAATAAGAAAGAAAAAAATAATAATTAATAATAATTAATGTAATTATAACCCTCTTCTTGTACTTGTGCAGTTTTCTGCTATCAAAAAAGTGACTCTGCATAAAAAAGTAAATTCTTAGTTTTTTGGTTTGTTTACTTATAAACATCTTTGCTTCTCCACCTACCCCCACTTTGCTTCCCCCAGGCAGAAAGACTGCTCCAGAACCTTCTTCATCTTCGACTTCAACATCGACATCTCCCTCCTCAGACTCAAGCTTTTTATCATCCTCAGAAGAAGAGGAGAAGAAAAAGTCCAGGAAGAAGAAGTCCAAGAAAAAGACCCAGAAGTCAAAAAAACACTCTGGATCATACAGTCGTTCAAGAAGTAAGCAGAGATATTATATAGATATGATATTATAACAGACTTTATAATCACCTTTATAATAAAGTTAAAGTTGACCGCTGCTTAACCTTTTATGGATTACATTTGTATGAAAATCAACTACTTTCATGGGCTTTGTTAATAATAATTAGATGGAACTAAAGATGATATATTGATGTCTCGCTAATGGTATATTTTAGTAATCATTTGTTAGATATTTAACCTCTGAAACAGAAAAATATAAGAAATAAATCTACTTACTGTACCATCCTAGTTCACTGTGCATCCTCTATCCATTATAGGGTTATGTTTGGTACAGGCAGGTAAAAAAGGACATTACTTCCTGGGCATCCTCTTTCTAGGCTGGTGAAGGCAGATATTGCTAGCCACAGAGTCGGGTAGGAAAGTCTAATATAACCAGCCTAGAAGAAGGATGCAAAAGTAAGAAGGATCCTTTCTCATCAGCTAGTACTGCAAAACCTATAGGGTGCCAAATCAACAATGCCAGTATAAGTCTGAAAAAGTGACCTATTTTGTTTGTTTTTCTGTTGTGTTCTTAAGTAACCACAACAGATGGAGTGATCCGTCGCTATAAGAATGTCCTTCGGATCTTCAAAAAGTGTGGACCCATGAAGAAAGCCTTCGCGAAAATGAACGTTGAATCGAAACACGATTGCACGCACAGCTATAATTGCTGAGCTCGCAATTACTTTTCGGGACGCATTCCAAGGTCTGCTGACAGGTGACGAAGATCAAATGAAGATTTGTGTGCTTGCAGAGCGTTGCCGCGGGGCTATAAACGAGGAGATGGCCGAAACCATCACAGCATGCAAAAAAAATGGAAAGCTCCTCCCAATAATGTATAAGTATACTTAATAATTTTCATTTTGTTCACAAATGTTTAAATTTTGTTAAACGGTTTAAACTTGCTGTTGAACTTAAAGTTAATGTGTTTATACACAAATGTTTAAATTTTGTTAAACTGTTTAAACTTGCTGTTGAACTTAAAGTTAATGTGTTTATACATACACAATATATGTAGAAATTTTCTATGTGTTATGTTTTGTGTTACAAAAACAATACATAAAGGAAACACTACCTTAACTTGTTTGTTGCTTTTGTTAAGGTATTTATATCATCTGACAGTGTAATAACACTTAATGACATTTTAACGAAACATTCAAATTGTTCCACTTTACTTGAATTCAAAGAAAACAGTTATGACACAATTATAAACTGGTTTGACTATGTAATAACATATAATGACATATTAATTGAAGAATCTAATTGTTCCACTTTACTTGAATTCAAAGAAAACAGTTGTGACACTGTTATAAGGTCATTTGGCAGTGTAGTTACTCTTAACGACATCATAAAGAAAGGAACAACATTTATGACACAGTTGTAATGGTTTTATGACAGCGAGTGTCAAAACCATCCATATAGGACGGTTTAATGTCGCTCTAAGATATGAAACCAAACGTTTTCTTAAGTTTGACAGTTAGGTCTGCTATGACATGTTTATGACAGGTTTTGTTGTCTTGGCTTATGTCAAGTTGTCATAACAAGGACATCTCAAACAATGTCACCTTCGCATCAAAAGTGACATAACTTACCGAATGACACTTAACGACAACTGTCATAAGTATTCATTGATATTTATGACAGCTGTCATGTCATGGTTATGACAATGTTATGTCAGTCTTATGAACACCCATTCAAGTAAAGTGTTACCCAATTGTCAAATGACATGTTTGAGCAAAATCTATTCCATTTTAAATCCCATTTTAATTCCGATTTTGTTTTTTAGGCTATACATGTGCTTAGACTTTTCGCATAGCAGCAGCAAGGTAACAAGTGGATATACCAGAGGGGATAGTGTACAATACAGCAGTACGAGATTATTGTAGGTCTGCCCGCGGACCTGAGAAAAATAATGCTCTTTTTCCAACTCTGGCACAATAAATTGAGGGGAAAAGGGAATAATTGATTTGATTGATCAATTGATTGATTTGCACCATAAATAAAATTCTGCACATCCTGTTCAGGCTAGTTTGAATTTTGACCGATGGAGCGTGTCTCTAAAGCAGGTTGGTCCGATATGAACCAGGCTTCAGTATCTCAAGTGTAACAATGACCTTAATTGATTTTCTGAACCAGGGGTAGAGAATGGCATAGATCAGAGGGTTAAGACAGGAGTTAAAATAAAACAACCATATCACAATGGTTACAGATGAAGCTGTGTACATGTTATTTTGGGATGTAAGAACAAAACAATAAAATGGGCAAGCGCATATCAGAAACACAACTACAACAACACCAAGATTCCTGGCTGCTTTCATTTCAGACTTATTAACAGTTACTTTCATTGTCACAACTGTAATGTGAGACCGCATGGCACGAGCCTGATACACAGCCACCCCAAATATTCTCATGTATAGAATGACAATAACAGTAATGGGAACAATGAATGAAACAATTAGATCATAAAGATTAGCAATGTAATTAATGTCAATAACACACTCTCCTATGCAGGAGTTATACCTGCCTGGTTGTTGCAGGTTATTCTTCATTAACACACAGTTATATAAAGCAGCAAACATCCAACACAGACAAACACATACTTGAACTCTTTTTGGTTTGACTTTGGTGAAGTAATGCAGAGGATAACAAATAGCCACATATCGATCCACTGATATGAGCACCATGGTTCCTATTGAGGACGAGATAATAGTAGATGATATAATCAACCAAAGAGAACACATGAGATCACCGAGCAACCAGCAGCCATCTATTATAATTATTCGAAAGATCATGAAGAGGCCCACGAGGAAATCTGAGACGGCCAGAGAGAGGAGGAGGAGGTTGGTGGGTGTGTGGAGCTGCCTAGAGGGAAACAGATATTGATATTGGTGTAAACATTCAAGTCATTGATTATTCACATAAAAATACATAATACAAGGTTTCAATCTACCAGGTTGACAAATAGATGAAATATGTCACTACTTGAAATGTGAGATGGAGATGATGACCAGCAGGTTGAGAGCTACAGTGAGCAGAGAGATGGAGGACAACAAAATGTAAATCAACATTGCTTCAAAGTGAGGACGAGTAAGCTTTCTGCAGGAGGTGTTGATGAGTTGTGGAAAGCAAAGTTCAGTTCCCACCAAGGTTTCCATCACTGAGAGGAGAAGCTGCAGAACAACAGCTTCAGCTGACTGGCCAAAGCTTCTTGTCTTACAACTGATTTGTCTCTTTACTTTGGGTCCACCCCTCCTACCTCATCACCTCTGATATTGTTTCTTTCTCCATGGAGATTGAAGAACAATAGTTTCCGTGCATCTTCCAGCTGGAGATGACTATGGGTGTGTTCTGATGTTGACCTTTGACCAAGTACTTTCTTTATTATTTTTAATGATGATTTGTTAAATTATTCTCTATTTATTTAAAGACAACAAAAATGTATTTGAAAGTAAAGTCACATACCAGCCTACATCTATGGGGTTGGTGAGCAGCCACTAAATGAAATGATGTTAGTGATGAATTATAACGAACCTAATATTAAACAAAAACAGTTTACTGATCATCATTAGTCATTGCTGGAAAAAGGAAAAAAAGCAAGGTTTGACAATTGGCAAAATGATTTGCACTATAATTGGAGTTTTTCCTTTTTTAATACTCACTTTATATTTTTTTAACAACATGACAACATGCATTACTTTGTTTGTCCACTTTCCAGTTGCATGTAGTCTTGGTACACATGATATTCAGGTGATATGTACAATGCACAGAAAGAACAAGAAACATCAAATGGCGGTCACATAGGATTGGCACTCGGTAGGATCTTTACCTTCTTTATTACTACTCTAGTTGCCTCAGTCCAAGATGGTCCAAGTCGGTGGTATAGTTTTCGGTTCTGATGTATGGTGGTATGCCTTTAGCAAAAGCGGTGATAAAATAACCTTGAGATTTTCATGAAAATTCATGAATATATCTATCTGGTCCTGGGCTTGAAATTATTTTTGAGCATGGAGATCACCTCCTGGATCTCCCATTCCTTGATAGGCTCATCCAGTTCCTTAGCTGCTGATTCTGTCAGTTCAGTTAGCTTTATAGGATTTAGGAACTTTGTGAGTTTTGCATCTTAAAACCAGGTATCTGTAATATTCTTTTAAAGATTTGTAGAACTCTGCAAAGGATTCTGCTATTTTATCCGGTTTTGGTTTAAGGCGTATTCACACAGAGAATGCAAGGAGTCTGCAAACTCACTGCCAACACTTCCAGTTATTAGTGCGGGTACAAAATGATTACAAACGTTGCCATTGTTTCTGTTTTAGTCTGTTGGAGGGCACTTTGAATACAAGCAGAGTGGGAGTGGAGAGGGTTTGATTGGACATATATTGTGATCTGATTCATTGCATCAAGGTTTAATGTGATCACACACATTGCATCACGGCCCATTTGACCTCATGCATTTGTGCCAGATTGTTATTTTTACGTTTGTCACTATTACTACTATGATTCATTTTCATTGTCTGCTATTATCAGTTTCTACTATTTGTTTGACTTTATGACATTTACCCTGTATATGCTTCCTGTAGGCAATGTTATAAGAAAACACTGCATGAACTTCATTGTTATGCAGACACTCAATCGTATCCGACGATCAAGTCAGACAAGACCGCCCAACTAGTTTAACTCTGGGAGACATCAAAACTTAAAAAGTTATCTTGATAGGCCCAGAGTGCCATTGAAGTCAGCTTTCTGGTGATACAGTTTCTCTGGATGGAATTGCTCTGGTATCCAGCAGCACCGTAAAGAAATTTGGAATTCTCTTTGACGAGGATGTGTCCTTTAACTCCCAGATAAAGCGGACATCAAGGACTACCTTTTTTCATCTACACAACGTATCAAATAATTTATTTATGTTTTGTGTCGTTCCTGAACGTAACCTGTTCGGGTTGCTGGGCAACGAGTACAAGGCGGGAATTCCAAGATCATCCTTGCCCCCCTCCAACCAGTTCCAAATAGGCAAATAACACACCAGGGGTCAGTTTCAAAAAGCAGGCTTAGTGGAAACTCAGAGTTTGTTAACCCTGCGATGAGGGAAACTCTGGGTGGTCTATTTCAGAAGGCGAGGTAACTAAACCTCAGGATCAGTCGCTATGGTAACTGAGCCTGTGAACCTAATCTGGTTGGGAGCAGGTTTTCTTCAATAAACCTTGAGTTTCTTTCACAGGCTGCTCCCTCTGACAGCAGCCAGCCAATGACACAGCGCTCTTTCATGTCCTCATTCATTCATACTCTGTATAAGACATATTTTAGTTGAATATGAACAAATATGATCTCTGTTACGTTAAAGATTAAAGTGTTTTCTTGATCATGGCATGTCCTTTTCTGGACCATCCTGTTGACGAAGAAGCGGTTTTACTTTGCAAGGTGCTAAACGTCGAAAGAGAATATTGTGGCCCCAATGAGATATACCGTATTGTCATTTCTAGATAACTACTTGTTTGCAGTTTCCTTCATAACACCAGTGATGTGGAGAATATTAGTAAAACTACTGTGTGTAGAGCCATGAAAAACGTCTTTTAAACGTGTTTGTTCCCTGGACACAAACCAGTGAGAGCCATTAAAGAGGAGTTCCACAGGATGCACCTGAATAAAATACATTATAGGTTCAATACCCTTGGACCCGTTTTTACCAGCCATTCTTGTGATTAAATATGAGTGTGTATTCCAATACAATACAAATAAAATTTAGGGTTTGACTGACAGTTTGTTGAACCTCCTGCTTTAGTGCATTCTGACAGAGTGTAAAACCTATGGAATATGATTAGTGTGTACATAAATTATTAACTGAAGCGTTGACCCGAGCAGCAGTTTTCTCCCACGTTTCTCTGTCTTTTGCTGCAGTAGCGTGTTGCTTTGCTTCTAATTACGGTTAGGCATCTTCTTCTATCCTTTGAACTGCTTATCCTGCACACAGGGGTCGCGAGGGGACCGGAGTCTATCCCAGCCAACTTTGGACGAGTGACAGGGTACACCTTCCAGGGCTAACACAGAGGCAAACAACCTTTCACACACCTACAGACAATTTTAGAGTTCCCAATCAACTTAATCCCCAGAGCATGTCTTTGGACTGTGGGAGAACCCACGCAGACACGGGGAGAACATGCAGACTCCCCACAAACCCAGGACCTTCTTGCTGTGAGGTGACAGTGCTAACCACCACACCACTGTTCCGCCCAGTGGTTAGTCATCTTGACTAATATGATTCATATTTTACCATTAGAGTTAGCTGAATTGTGTGAGAACAAAAATTATACAACCCCAACACACATATATATTAAGAAAGTGAAACCTGCCAGGCAATCTTTCAAGGAGCCTTGACGCTCTTTTGTCATCGCAACCAGGAAAACATCCACACAGACCTACACCATAGGCGCAAAACAAGAACAGGACGACCACATAACATGCAAACACCCAGCGGCTGTGACAGACTTAGTCAATTATTCATAATTATGTTGAACAGATAATAAAAACTGCTCAGAATTTAATTGAGGGTCTCATTTGAAGGGCCAAGAAGGGCACATAACATGTCAGTGGGAAATAGTAAAAATTATTTGTTGGGCTGTAATTAATAAGAACTATCCAAACTATTATCTGAAAAAAATTGCTTATTTCCAATGCCAGCATGTATAAATATACTTTATTAAAATGATATGGGCATTCTATATTCATAGCAAAATGTGAAATCTCAATAAAATATATATATATTGAACTGTAGCTTCTTTTTTGAAAGTACTGAAGGCAAAGGAACAGGAAACGGATTAGAAAACAGACTGACTTAAACTATTGAGCTTGACACAACCTTCGGAAGGCACTGAATGTCAGGTGTCCATTTCAAGTAGGAGGTTCAACAAACTCTCAGTCAAATCCTAAACTCTTTGAGTTTTGGGTTTCAAAACAGCTGTTTAGAGTTGGTTCAATTGACTCAGAGTTGAGTGCGTGGGCTGAAGGCAGCAAGAATGGAATCATGATACAACGGGTTACCATGGCAACCAACACAAACAATCGGTCGGCATTCGTCACCCCTATTGAGCTGGAAATATTAATGCAAGCGTTCGGCAAGTATGAACCGCTGATAGGGGTTTAACAATGGGAAAGATACACTACACAGCACATATACTGAACCAAGAATATTTTATGTGACATCTTGTCATCAAAGAAATAGTCTCTAACCTAAACCAACAACGGTTATGACCTGGGGCTCAAGATAGGTGACAGAGCAGACAAGTAAAGACATAAAGTCTCTGTAATTCTCTATGACTTGTTTATTTTTCACCAAGAATGTGTTGTGACTTCTCCCCAAGGTTCTCTCGGGCTCCAGGGCACCATTTTTGTATTATTCATACCGTGACAAACAGTTGTTCTTTTCGGTTGGCCCATAAAAGGATGTTGTGTCTCTAAATTGTGGAGGAGAAGCTTACAGCTTCCTTCCATGTGAAGCTGTTGTAATTTTATCCTTTTGAGCAAATAATGAAAAAGACAACTTTAAATCTCGAGACTTATTCTGGAATTCTAAGTGCTTTGAAATAGTGTTCAAACAGATTTCCTAGAGTAACTTAAGTTGTAGTTTTAATAGTTTGTTCACTGTTTAAATGACCTGCTACACAATGAATAGAAATATGATCTGCACATACAAGTGTTCGTACAAAGTTCACAGGACCAAAACTTCTACATCTGTTATTAAATTCTCATCAACATGACCACGTACATTTTCTTGTCTATTTTCTCTCAGCATGCAGTGTCTCTACAGCAGGTTTCTCTCACATGAGCCAGGCTGCAGTATCTCAAGAGTAACAATAAGCTTCATAGATTTTCTAAACCAGGGGTAAAAAAAGGCATAGATCAGAGGGTTAAGACACGAGTTGAAATAAAACACACAAATTACAATCGTGGCAGACGAGGCATTGAGCAAGGTGTCCTGGCCTGAGAGTGAAACACAATAAAATGGACTGAGGCACAATAGAAAGACGACAATAACGACACCAAGAGTCTTGGCGGCTTTCATTTCTGATTTTTTAGGAGTTATGGTCATTGACAATCTTAGAGGTAATTCTGCAGCATGAGACCTCATGGCACGAGCCTGAGTCACAGCCACCACAAAGACTCTCACATACAGAACTATGATGACAGTGACAGGACAGATAAAAGTCAAAAAGAGATCTGTGAGTCCACCAATGTAGTTAATTTCAATGACACACTCTCCAAAGCAGGAGTTATTCCTGCCTGGTTTTTCAAGGTTGTCTTTAAGCAACAGAGAGTGAAGAAAAGCAGAACATGTCCAACACAGACACACACAGACCTTAACTCTTTTTTGTGTGACTTTGTTGGCATAATGCAGAGGCTCACAAATAGCCACATATCGGTCAACTGATATGAGCACCATGGTTCCCACTGAGGCAGAAGTAATAATATATGCTAGATACTGATACAAAACGCACATGAGGTCACCTAGAAACCAGCAGCCACCTGTAAGCACAATCTGAAAGAACATAATGAAGCCCACAAAGAAGTCTGAGACGGCCAGAGAGATGAGGAGGAGGTTGGTGGGGGTGTGGAGCTGCCTTAGGAGATAAGAAAACAACAAGCTAATTGTTATTGTTAGCAGCAATTGTCATATCTAGACATAAAAGCAATGACTATAACATAAAATCATATTCCCAATGAAGTCTTAGTTTTGATTATTAGTTCAATCATTAACCAATTCTTCTAAGCTACAAGCTTAATGCATTGATAAAATCTCCTAGTACTTGAAATAGGAGATGGAGATGATGACCAGCAGGTTGAGAGTCACAGTGAGCAGAGAGATGGAGGACAATAAAATATAAGTAAGCATAGATACAAAGTGAGGACGCATGGTCTTCCTGCAGGAGGAGTTGAGGAGATGAGGAAAACACAGTTCATCTTCTTCAAGACTCTTCATTCTCTGAGACAGGAGACACTATGCTGCTGTGCTCATCATGCAACTGATGAACCTCTTGTCCTCCTCCACATCCCTCCTTCTTTAATACTCTGGAGACAATTATTTCTTAGAGGGAAGAACCAAACCTCTGCCTCACTGTTTCATCTGTCTTCATCGGTCTTTTTCCTGTACATCACCTTGCCCTCCCTCTTTCTCCTTCACATCTTTAGAAACAATTATAACTTCCCTCGTGTTCAGTGATGGAGAACAGCAATGAACAACACAGTCAAAGCTGCTTTATTCAGGACAGATTATTATTTAACTTTTTACAGTGGCCATATACATTATTTATTCTTGGACATGCAAGGCTTGCTTTTGGACAAAAAACATTAGAACTGATGAACATTGCCCTGTTCCCTCTTTCAATATGTGACGTACATTTTCAACACAGTACATCGATGATGTGTCCTAGCAATAGCAGGTGTAGATAAGGAAGAACAAGGGGTCAATAATGGAGCATTACCACAGTTTAGATGTGCTTCAGCAGAGGATCCATTAAAGGATATGAACTTCTAAAATGAATGGGTCAAGACTTCAGAATGCTTTGGTTCATATGAAACACAGCCAGTGGACAGTTATTCACAATAGATATGATAGTGGGAACATTTCTGAAAACCCGCTTTAGAAACCTGGAGTTTAAATTAAACTTATTTTGTTTGTGAACTGAGATAGAAATTTCACATTAATTATGTGCGTGGCCTCGGTTTGACCCTTCACGAGTTGGGTTTCAGCCCATCTGTCCATTACTATACCACTTATATACAGTCAGCTTCTGGGCCCAGCGGGCCTAGCAGGGTCTCCCAGACCTCATATTGCGCTGGTATCTGAACCAGCCCCTCCCTTCCCTGCCATGCTGCTGTTTTGTCTCACCTGACTTCGGTTTCAACCCCGTTCAACGGGTTGGTGCTACACAAGCTTACAACGTCATCTACGCGCGTCACAGCGCCAGGATCTATTGCTCAAAGTGTCCGACAGGGCTGTATGTGGGTGCGACACGGATGATAGTTTGCCTTTTTTGGTTTGCCCGTGCTTGCGACTACGTGTATGGAGATTGGGGTTTATGTTTATGGGTTGATTGGTTAAATTATGATTTAAGTGGTTTTGGTTTATATTTGTTAAGTTCTGATAAAAATACTCATTTTTGTGGAAATTCTATTATCTGTTAATCTTGGTTATTTTTGTTATTTTGGTGGTAGGGCTCTAGGCCATTAAGACACCTACGCCGGCTAGATTTTCCTGAGATTGAAGTTTTTATTTATTTTTTGGTTTATTGATTTATTTTCCCTCCCAATAATTGGAGGTTCTTCCCCCATAGTTGCTGAGTGTCAAAGGTGGTGACGTCGGTGTCCCCAGTTAGTGGTGTCCCCAGGTAGTGGTGTCTCTCTCCTGTGTGCTGTGTTTCCCCCCCGTTTGGTTTAATTTGAGTTTTGTTTGCCGCAGTGTGTTTGTGTGTTCACGTGTGATTGGGGTGATCCTTCCCTGAGACCCCACACCCCATTGACCCTGTCCCTCCACCGGTAAAGACTCAGAACTTACTTCCCTTACCTGGGGACAGCAGCGTTTCCTTTCCTCCAAGACATTGCTGTTTGACAATCACCTTTCCTCCACAGTTCACTCAGTTGCCCAGATACCAGGACTGGAATGAGACAGAGACACAAGATTAGACATGTTTAACTTCAGCCTGCATTTCTTTACACAGAAGTATATAACTGGCTTCTTTTGAAGGCAGACTGGCTAAGGAAATAGCTGGAAGGCTAAGGAAATAGCTTCTTTAGCATACGAAAGGAAAGCAAATAATTCATGGCAGCGTGCGGTGAATCGTTAACCTTTTTTACTAATCATCATCCTTTTGGTGATTGACGGCCGAAATTTCATTCAAACAACTTTTTGTAGAGAGAGGAAAGAAAAATGCCCAAACCGACTAGATCAGAGACGAAGCTACAGGGAGATGTGGCGACAACGGAAGAGGAGTACGTAAGCCTGAGTCGAATTACTGAGTTACTGGATAAACAAAAGGACATCTTTAAGGATCTGCTCCATCAACAACAGGAGAACTTTAGAGGATTCATAAAAATAATAATGGAATCTACTAACAACCGATTGGATTTACAGACAAAGGACATTCAAGAGCTAAAAACAAGCCTGCAGTTCACGCAAGGTGAGGTGGAAACTTTAAAAGAACAGAATCTGAAACTCACGGAGCGCACAAACACTTTGCAAACCCACTTTTATAAAGTATGTGACAATTTGCACATTATCACGGATAAACTGGAGTATCTGGAGGGACAGAGCCGCAGAAACAATCTGGTCTTTGAGGGAGTGTTGGAGTCGCCCGGAGAGACTTGGGCCGACGCCGAGGAAAAAGTGAAGGAGAAGTTCCAGCTACATCACGTGGTCGAGGTGGAGAGGGCTCACCGCGTAGGGAAACCGGGCAGCGGGAGAGACTGGCCGAGACCCATCATCGCCAGACTACTGCGGTGGAAGGATCGAGAGGAAATCTTGCAGCGCGCTAAACGACTCAAAGGAACAAAAATCTTCATTAACGAGGACTACACCGAATTAATAAAAAGAAAACGTAAAGAACTGATGCCGGAGCTGAGAGCTGCACAAGAAAGGGGGGAGATCGCCTTCTTGAGATATGACAAACTCATTATACGTCCACGCAGCAGTACACCACATCCAGTATAAACACCGGGAAAAACGTATGGATTTTGGTATGTAAAAGCACATAATTTCACATCTCTAGTAATACATATAGTTCTCTAGGAAACACCGACTTGGACTTTTCAATAAGGAGAATTGCTGAAGCAAACTCCCAGGATTTTACATTCTCTCAATACGACTTACAGAACACTGAGATCGACATCGACCCTGAAAATAACTTTTTTTCTAGAGCTACCAATGACTGTCAATACTATACAGAGGATCTTTACAATAGTAAACTTAAGAACGTTAAGGCATTCACTGTAATCCACTTCATTAGTCGAAGCCTCTATGCAAACTTTGACCACATCAAAAGCTTCTTAAAACATTTTTCCACACCATTCAGTGTCATTCTAATAACAGAAACATGGATTAATAATGACAGAGAATTTGAGTTTTCTATTGATGGTTATGAATTTGTAAGTATGAACAGAAAGAACAAGCATGGTGGGGGCGTAGCTATGTTTATAGACTCCAACTATAGTTATAAAGTAATGGAGAATAAGACAATGGTGGTGGATGATACACTTGAACGCCTTACTGTAGAAATTACAAGGCAAAAAAAGAAAAATATTATTGTGAGTTCTATTTATAGAACACCTGGCTCTGATATAGATGTTTTTTCTAATTGGATGGAGGAGCACTTTTCAGGATTAAATCATAAAGTCATGTTTGTGGGGGGAGACCTCAACATCGATCTGTTTAACCCATATAAACATAAAAAGACGGACGAATTTATAAATACCTTATTCAGCATAGGTCTGTTTCCCCTAATAACCAAACCGAGTAGAATAACAACCCATAGTGCCACCTTGATTGATAACATTTTCTCAAATGAAATAGAGAGTGACACAGTGACATAAAAATGGATACGTAAAAGATGAAGAGGAAAACAAGTATTGGTTTAGAAGGTTAAAAACAGAGAAAACTGTTGATGCATTCAAAAAGGAGCTTTTAGCTCAAGACTGGAGTATTGTGTACAGAGAGAATGACACGAATATGGCTTATGATGAGTTTACGAGAGTATTTCAAAAGGTATACGAAAAAAACTGCCCAATGAAGAAATATTGTAAAAACAGAAAGTGTAAAGAAACACCATGGATGTCTAAAGGTTTACTAAATGCTTGCAAGAAAAAAAATAATCTTTACAAAAACTTTATAAATAACAAAACAAAAGAAGCTGAGGATAAATATAAGAAATATAAAAATAAACTGACAGGTATCATTAGAAAATGTAAACAGGATTATTATAATAAGTTGTTAGATACTAATAAGAATAATATTAAACGTTTATGGAACATCTTAAATAGTATAATTAGAAATAAACCAAGAACGATTAATTATCCAAAATATTTCAAAGATGAGGATAACACTTTAAATAATATGAATGAAGTAGTCGAAACATTTAATAAATTCTTTGTAGATGTTGGACCGAACCTTGCTGCAAAAATTGCAAACGTTGAAAACTATAATTGTGAACTGATAGAAACAAATCCTATGTCCTTGTTCCTCAGTCCTGTGGAGGAAAAGGAGATACTGGACATTGTTAAAGGGTGTAAAAATAAGACCTCAACAGATTACCATGACATGGACATGAAAACTTTAAAAACTGTTATTGAAAGTATCTCTAAGCCGTTAACTTACATCTGTAACTTATCGTTGCAAACTGGACAATTTCCGGATAGTATGAAAGTCGCAAAAGTATTTCCTCTGTTCAAAGCAGGAGATAAACATCTCTTTACAAACTATAGGCCTGTTTCCCTTTTACCACAATTCTCTAAAATCTTAGAAAAGGTTTTTAACTCTAGACTTGACAGCTTTATTGAAAGGTGTAATTTACTCTCGGACAATCAGTTTGGTTTTAGGAACAATCACTCAACCTCACACACGCTCTTTGATATAACTGAAGAAATAACTAATGCTGTAGATAACAAGAAATGTGCAATAGGGTTATTTATTGACCTGAGTAAAGCATTTGATACAATAGACTATGATATATTAATTAATAAACTAGAACATTATGGAATTAGGGGGGTAGCTCTACAGTGGGTTACCAGTTACTTAAAAAATAGAAAACAATGTGTGAAAATTGGTGGTTATCAGTCGAGTTGTCGACAAATTGTCTGTGGTTTACCTCAAGGTTCTATTCTGGGCCCAAAATTGTTTAATATGTACATTAACGATATTTGTAAAACGTCTGAAGTACTTAAATTTATCTTGTTTGCTGACGACACAAATATTTTTGCATCAGGAGACGACTTACAGCAGCTGTGTCGGATTGTTAACTGGGAACTCAAAAGTGTCAACAAGTGGTTCAAACAAAATAAATTATCTCTAAATCTGAGTAAAAGCAAAATCATGATATTTGGCAACTGTAATTCCAATGCTCAGGAAGCAATTCAGATAGAGGGTGCTGTTATCGAGCAAGTGCATAAAATCAAATTCCTTGGTGTGATTATTGATGACAGAATTACTTGGAAATCTCACTTTAAATATATATCTACGAAAATTTCCAGAAGCATTTCAGTAATAGCAAAAGCAAAGCACATCTTAAACATCAAAGCTCTACATACCTTATACTGTTCTCTGATTTTGCCCTACTTATATTATTGTACTGTGGTTTGGGGTAGTACTTATAAAAACACAGTTAAACCTGTAGTATTGTTGCAAAAAAGAGCTATCCGAGTAATTCATAAAGTTGGGTTTTTGGACCACACAAACTCATTATTTTTAAATTCAAAGATCATGAAGTTTTGTGACATTGTTGACTTCCAAACTGTACAGATGTTATTCAAAGCAAGGTATAAATTGTTACCAAACCAAATACAAAGAAGGTTCCAAGAACGTACTGGCTGTTATGAATTACGTGATGAATTAAACTTTAGGATTCAGAAACATAGCACAACTTTGAAAAATTTTAGTCCAACAGTTAATGGTGTACAATTGTGGAATAAACTGGAGATGGAGTTGAAACGATGTCCAAACATCAACCTGTTCAAAGTTAAATACAAACAAAAGACTTTTGAAATATACAGACAAGAAGAAATGTGTTGTCACTAGGGGGAGCATGAATGAATGCTTGAAATGTAGCTGTTTGAAATGCTCAGAAATGTTCTTTTTTATTTTTTACTTTTTGTTTGTTTGATTTTATTATTGTTACTTTATTTATTTTATTGTACTTGGGGGTGGGCTCTCATAAGCTTTTGCTTCAGTCCACTCCTTTTGAGCACCATGTGTACTGCTCAAATAAATAAAAAGTTGAAGTTGAAGTTATTAGGAAGGCCTGGTATTTTAAATAGTATTTTATATTTGATGTTTTAGTAATTGTAATAAATAAAATCATGGTTTTTAACGGAACTACGTCTCTGGCTTCATGCATAAATCAAACTTGTGTCCTTTCTGTATTTTGGTGACTCAACTATAGTCAAATTCTATTCACGTGGTGAAATTCCCCAGGTGGCGTTGCCGGTGTCTTCCTTGGGTTTGGGTGTTGAGCGGGCCAAAAAGGCGCTCCACACCAAAAGATTCCTACTCGCCACAATCGGTAATCTAATGCAGGAGGTTCTGGAGAGAGAAGGTCCGGGGCCGTATATCTGAAGTAAAAGTGCAGATTTTCGCGGGAATTGAAAATGGCAAATTACAAATTGCGTTTTCGATGTCATGCATATGCTTTCACAGGGGAGTCAAGGGGAAAGTGGGAGTTTCCCATAAAGAGATGGAAGGGGATGCATGAAGTCACCTAATTATGTCTTCTGCGGTATTTACAAAAAACGCCTGTAAAAGCGTGCCTCCATGTTGTGGTAAAAATTCTGTCTCTTAAAAGCAGGCGTAAACCAGAATGTGGGTCTCTTCACATGTGCCTCCTGGTAAAATGACAGCCATACATTAGTTGTTGGAAGAAATCAAAGATGACTCAGCATTCACATTCCATTGCAGCAGTTGTTAAACTGCTCGCTACATTACAATTATTGGCATAAGGATCATTTCAGGAGCAGCCACAGCATCAGCAGTGGGAAAATCAGTGTGCACTCAGCCGTATCACAGCACAAGTACTTAACACAAATGTACGCAGATGAGGCCCTAAATCTTAACGAGTAAACACTTTAGAAAGCATGTATTTTAGACACTGTTTGATTGTATTTTTTTAAACACTACACACATTTCATCATCTCCAGCGACTCTTCCTGCTGTCTTTGTGCACTTTCCTGTGCTCTCAACTCTCCAACATTTGACAGCTGTGTTTGAAGGGCCAACAACCTCCTGGCATGTAGCCAGGACGGTGGTCCTCTGCAGACTGTGTGCCACGCAGGGTAGATGTTGAGATGGAAGTAGCCCAACAGCAAGCTTAAAATGGTCCGTTTGCCAATAATCCCCCTTCTTTTTGACACATGAAGGAATTGCTCTGCAAAGTTCTTTTGTTTTTACTTCCAATGCAAAAAGATCTCTCCATCTTCAACCACCGTTTCCTAGGTAACACACACCGGAAGTAAACAAAGTTCTAATCACTGCGTTAAAATATTTTAGTGCATAAATCTAGGCCACAAAAATCGCATAGATTAACGCAATAATTTTGACAGCCCTAATATATATAAATATATATGATTTGCGTTGTACAGTGAAAACTACAGCCTCAATTGAATGAAATATACACCAAAAATAAGCATTGTATCATAACATTGTATTTAATAAATATATATGTGATTGAAATTTCCCATTTTGGTTTGAATATAGAAGGCAGATATCATTTTTATAAATTGTCTTAATAAATCCTGTCAGGAGAGACGAGTGAATATTTTCAGATTATACTTTTACCGAATCATTTATACGATTTACTAACATTGAGACATTTAATACTAATTAACAGATAAACCAAATAAGGTTACCTCTGTGGTTTTGCATATGTGGAAATGGGGCCCTCAATCTTCAAATTTGGCTGTATGTTATTTTGTAAACTTTAATATTTAACAACTGATCTGTGTCCACTTAAAAGTATGTTGTGCATTCATGATATGATTAATTTCTGTTTTTAGGATCCATAAAGGCATACATAATAGTTTCTGCTCAATTTATTAATAGTGGTTGTCATCTATGGAACTTAGAATGTGTTTTTTTTCAGTCACGTTAGATTTGGAGTGTAAGCTTGTATGAGAAAGAACGAATGTTAACACACCTCGCACTGTGCAGGCTAACCGAGCTGAGTTTAGATGCTGAGCAGAGTTTTTGTTACCTGTTACAAACGTTCAAAAATAACAAAACTAACTAGAGGGCGCTATAGAAAGATTTCTCTATACCCAAACGTGAGACCCAAAAATTATCACATTTTTTAACAGTCCAGATATCCATGCTAGTCTAGTAGTGAGAACCCTAATGATGTTTACCAACCATTGTTAAAATCTATGAACGGAGCCTTGAAAACACAACTGGCAGGTTTCTCTGTATAAATTGGAAAGTTATTAACATTACCTCTAAAGATCTTAAATTGCAGTCACAGAGTAAAAACCCAATCGAAGGCAAAAAAAAAAAAAAAAATTCTATAATAGTCAAACATCCTTCAGTTTTTATTACATTTTAGTCTCACACAGGTCAGGCAACAGATTTCCTGGAGTAACTTTTTAATAGGTTCACTGTCTAATTTAAGCAGGACAGAATGTAAAGAAATATATTCTGCATGATAAAGTATTTGTACAATTCTCTGGAAGGCTATCTGTTATTAAATTCTCATCACAATGACCAATTACATTTTCATGTCTCATTCCTCTCAGCATGCAGTGTCTCTACAGCAGTTTTCTCTCACATGAGCCAGGCTGCAGTATCTTGAGAGTTACAATGAGCTTCATAGATTTTCTAAACCAGGGGTAGAAAAAGGCATAGATCAGAGGGTTAAGACACGAGTTGAAATAAAACAAACATAATACGATTGTAGAAGATGAGGCATTGAGCAAGGTGTCCTGGCCTGAGAGTGAAACACAATAATATGGACAGAGGCACAATAGAAAGACAACAATAACGACACCAAGAGTCCTGGCTGCTTTCATTTCTGATTTTTTAGCAGTTATGGTCATTTGAAACTTTGAAAGAGGTAGAGCTGCAACATGAGACCTCATGGCACGAGCCTGAGTCACAGCCACCACAAAGACTCTCATATACAGAACTATGATGACAGTGACGGGTCCAATAAAAGTAAAAAAAAGATTTGCACGTCCAGCAATGTAGTTAATCACAATGACACACTCTCCAAAGCAGGAGTTATACCTCCCTGGTTCTTCAAAGTTATTTTTCAGCAGAAGCGTCTGAAGGAAAGCAGAACATGTCCAACACAGACACACACAGATCTTAACTCTTTTTTGTGTGACTTTGTTGGCATAATGCAGAGGCTCACAAATAGCCACATATCGGTCAACTGATATGAGCACCATGGTTCCTACTGAGGCAGAAGTAATTACAAAGTCCAGGAAAGTATAAAGGATACACATGAGGTCACCTAGAAACCAGCAGCCTTCTATAAGCACAATTTGAAAGAACACGATGAGGCCCACGAAGAAGTCTGAGACGGCCAGAGAGATGAGGAGGAGGTTGGTGGGTTTCTGGAGCTGCCTTAGGGTTAGAAAGAAAACAAACTCATCATATATACATATTGTTAGCAGAAATTGTCAAATCAAGAGATAAGACCAATTAAGACATAATGACTCCAATGACTTTTTCCATTCAAGTCTAATAACTATTTCTTTCTATTAGCTTAATAAATTGATAAAATATCACAATACCTGAAGTGGGAGATGGAGATGATGATCAGCAGGTTGAGAGTCACAGTGAGCAGAGAGATGGACGACAACAAAATATAAGTAAGCATAGATACAAAGTGAGGACGCATGGTCTTCCTGCAGGAGGAGTTGAGGAGATGAGGAAAGCAAAGTTCATCTTCATCAAGACTTTTCATTCTCTGAGAGAGGAGACACGATGCTGCTGTGCTCATCATGCCACTGATGAAGCCGTTTTCTTCCTCCACATCCCTTCTTCTCTGGAGACAACTCCTTCTTAGGAGGAAGGAACAAACTTTTTACTTACTGTTTCGTCTTCATTAGGCTTCTTCATTCATCCTACTTTCATCTCCTTATTTCCCTTACTTTACCAGTCTTTTCTGTTGGGTGGCGAAAGTTTGCGGTGTTTCTGATCTTAATACGGCGATCGCCACCGAGCTAATCACAGATAGCGCAAAATCTAACTGTTATTTTGATTACTCAGTGATACCCTTAGGTCAATGTAAACAGAGGGCTATTGCACGAAATGGTCCGTGAGGTAAAAGTTGCGGACCACTGATCTAAACAACTGCAATAGTAGAGTTCAAAACCAAACTGGTGACAGTGATGCATGTTAATAAAAATAAATCAGAACACATTCAGAAAACAACAAAATGCCTGTTAAATAATTTTGTTTTGGGATCAGAGCGGCATCTGATTTAACACATGAGGCTGCAGGATTAATCTTAGCCTGGTCTGGAGCAGGCTAGCTTCAAAGAATAAATCCCCATGGTTACTTGGCCGGGTTTAATTCATCTTGCTTTTGTGCAACCAAGTCCTGGATAAATCCCTTATCCGGGTTTTGTGCAATAGCCGCAGTTAGCCTTAAGAAGAAAAAGAAAACAAGTAAAGAATTTCAAAATGTGAAATTAATCAGTGTAATGACGCACGGCCACTGCATTGACTGGTTGGGATCGATTACCTCCAATTGATGGCAGCTCTACGTAAACGAGCACAAAGGCTTATGTGTGAATGTGATTGATGTAACAAATAAAGACAACGGTGAAACAGAAATCTCTGATTGAAGGCCTCATTTTTTGGCATTTGATAGAATATGAAAGATCTAGTTTTTCCTGCCAGGATGTTAAACGTGTACCTGAATGCATCAGGGCCGTTCTCCTCCTCGCGTGGAGGAGCTCATTTCGCCTCATGATGACGTTTCAACAGGTTCTGAGCACATGAGACACTGGTTTAGTGCTGCAGTGGGAAGTATGAACAGAAACCAGAGTCCGTCCATTATGAATTAAATACTTTACTTTCGCTGTCCACTTCTCTCTTTTTATAAACCGCTATTTGTTCCTCATTTGTCTCACCCGTCTCTTTCTCCGTCCCACTTGTATCTTTCTTGTCTTCCTACCGTCATTTTATGTGTAATTTGCCGCTACCTCTCTCGTGTCCGGATGGGACAGCTTCTGGGTCCGGATCCGGACCGTGGCCCTCCAGTTAGCAACTAAACTTTTGTGACTTGATTTCTTTTAAAACTTGACAAATGAACACTTGACATGATCTTAATTTAAATGATGTGGTCATCCATATCTCTGAAAACAATTTTAAGAAACAAAATATATTTGAATGAATTAAACAGCCGAAGTATGTGATAGCATAAAAAGGGATCATTTCGGTACACACATTCTTACATAGCCACAGAGGCCTAAACAAACTATTAACACTTGTTAAGACAGATGAAAGGTGCGTTGTATATGGATTTGTTTTGTGCTTACAGCCAACAGGGGCAAGTGGGTGGTGGGGTAGTCGTGCAATGGAACCGGCCAACGGGAGGAGGGTTGGGGGGCTCATAACCATGACTCGTCGATTGAAAACTCTACTCTACCGTCCTCCGGAGGTGTTACTGTGAGAAGAAAGATTTATAACTGATACAATCGTTGCATAATAGACCAACCATTCCCATCGGGCGACATTATCAGAAAACACCGCATAAACTTAAACCAGCTTCCACTTTGGGGAGCAGACTCGGTCAGCTCATTTAAGATAAAGCTTAAAACGTTCCTCTTTGATACCTCATAGTTAGGGCTGGCTTATGTTAGCCTGGACCAGCCCTTAGTCAAGCTGCTCTAGGCCTAGACTGCCGGGGAACTTCTTAGGAAACACCAAGCCCCTCTCTCACTCTCACTCTCTCCTTCTACAATCATCCATGTTTTATTAATGTACATCACTAATTCCACTTATTTCCGGGAGTTTTTTGTGCTTCCTCGCCTAGCAGGTCTCCGTGGATCATAGTTCCGTGCGGACCCTGGTTCTGACTCCTGGCATGGCTCTGCTGAGACCTGCTGCTGCCATTACTTTAAATATGGTTCATATTACTGTCATCACAAAAACCAACATCTTTCTGCTCTCCCTCCCCACAGAAGCCTCTGTCCACAACCACCATCGACCTGATGGTGGTTGTCCCTTCAGGGGTCCTGCCGTACACTTGTTCTGCTACTTGCAATTCCTTGTATCATCTTTGTTAGAGGAATTGGATGTTGTTACGATAACTGGCGGTCTAGGGATAACCGTAGCACTAAAATTGTCGATGTATCACGGGGGAGAGGGAGATGAAAGGAGACAATGCAGGCACTTTGTGAAAGAAAAGAAAACTGGGGTTTTATTGTTTTTCCACGGACCCAGTTGATTCCCAGATGCTCGGGCACTAGGCACTGTGCACTATGCACGGGGCAAACAACAAAAAAAAACAGAGGGGGATAAGCACCCCTACCTAAATACATTGGGGGAAAGAACGTAGGCGGCGCCAACTGAGAGAACCAAGTATAACCAAAACACCCCTACCTCGACCTACCCCTATCCAAAGAAAAAGGTCGAAAGAAAACAGAGTCTTCGCGCACTCGGCGCCTACACCTCCTATCTAATAACAGAAATACAGGGGGTGGCGCTCACCTCTAACCTAGTGTGTCTATACACAGGACAACTACGGGCAGGATGTATATCGCGATATACTAACCTACCGTTCTTCCCCCGGCGTGGCTTTGCAGCTGATGCCGCGGATGAAACAAAAACACTTATCCAAAAACACAGTCTGACATGCACAGCAATCGGTGTGCCGGAGAGCAGCCCACAACCGGCGGCCCTGGGTGTCAGCGATACTGAGAGGAAGAACCAGAGAATGAGCCCGCCGTTCCTCTTAAGCAGCGGCTCCGTCTCCTGATTGGCCCTCGTCCTCCGCCCCACTGACGGCCGATCCGCCAGTCACAGCGACCTAGAGGAGGGGCAATTCACAGGAAACCAATCAAGGTGTAATCAAACAATAAGCAACACCCCTGCAGTGCACGGGGAACGTAACAGATGTATACATCTTTTACAAATCCATTGCAGTCTGTCCATCCCGGGAGGGGGATTTCTCCTCTGACGTTCTCCCTGAGGTTTTTTCCCTTTTTGGGGAGTTTTTCCTTTGCCGATGTGAGGGTTTCGTGACAGAGGATGTTGCAAGTGTCCAGACTGTTAAGCCTTCTGAGGCAAATTTGTAATTTGCGATTTTGGGCTTTTCAAAATAAAATGAAGTGAATTGAACAAAATAAGTTGGTTCTTTTGGTCACAAAGACACTTTGTTGATTAAATATTTGGACCTGAAATTCCACAAAATGTAATATTGTAATTGTGAGAAAAACACTGAAGAGCTGACAGATCTGACGACATGAAATCAAAAGTTTTATTCAGTGACATTGAATACAGTGAGCGTGCATTCTCAGTTTTGAGTTACATGTTTTATCTCATAGCGTTTCCGGTTTAGTGTCAGTGCTTTGAATTTGGACCAAGAAATGTTCATCTGACACTGTGGGCCAAACTCTGAGGCATAAAAAGTCAAAAAGACCGACTGACAGATGTGGTGACGCTTGCAAAAGAGGGATGAGTGCACGTAATTAAGAGAGAATTACTATCTCCGCCAAGTACCAAATCGCTCGGCTTCTTAATTGCGAGAGGCAGCTCATTGGTTAAAGTAGAGTAGTGCAAAGGGCTGGAGAACTTCTTCATGGAACCCCACTCCTCAGTCAGGAGGAATTCAGCCCATGAGTCGTTCAATTCAAGTTCAAGCCGACACAAAGTGACCTGAAGGCCCCCCACATGCTAATGAGGGCAGGAAAAGCAAGTGGACTTTGATGTAGTAAAGTGTTTTGTCCAACTAGTTCATGTTGTCATCACTACAGATATCATTAACGAAAACTTTTTTACCCGAGGGTCACATTCAGAAAAATATACGAAGGACTAGGGCACTCACTAGATGTGAGGTAAACTGTCTCACTTCTAATGCACTAATATTGGAAAAATCAATCAAATGCAAGTACATTACGTTTGACAATTGAACATTTTGGATGAAAAAAAGCTTCCTTCATAGCTCCATTAGTAGATTTGTTTTATTTTTTCAAAAGGGATAGCAGGTCATTCTCTTAGTCTTTTTTTTCACAAAACACAAAAAAAGACTGTCAATGCAGGAATCATGTTTAAAAATCATGACATGCATGACACGCAAAAAATGTTTTTTCGCATTTTTCAAATGCTCGATCTGTGCTTGAACTTGAATTGAACCAGTACATAGTGAAGCATAGAAGCTGAAGGGTAACAAGGGGAAATGGATAGTGTTCTACAACCCAGCTGCACCAGGTTATTGTGGGTCTGCCAAGAGACATGAGGGAAAAAAAGCTCTTTTTCCAACTCTCTAATTTGGAATATAGACCAATGCAGCGTGTCTCTAAAGCACGTTGGTCCGACAGGAACCAGGCTTCAGTATCTGAAGTGTAGTAATGAAGTTAATTGATTTTCTGAACCAGGGGTAGATAATGGCATAGATCAGAGGGTTAGGACAGGAGTTAAAATAAAACAACCATATTACAATGCTTACAGATGAAGCTGTGTCTACATTATTTTGGGATGTAAGAATGAAACAATAATAAGGGCAATTGCATATCAGAAACACAACTACAACAACACCAAGATTCCTGGCTGCTTTCATTTCACACTTTTTAACAGTTACTTTCATTGTCACAGCAGCAATGTGAGACCGCATGGCACGAGCCTGATACACAGCCACCACAAATATTCTAATATATAGAATGATGATAAAAGTAATAGGAAAAATGAATGTAAAAATCAGATTAAAAAAAATAGCGACGTATTCAATGTCAAGAACACACTCTCCTATGCAGGAGTTATACCTGCCTGGATGTTGCAGGTTATTCTTCAGCAGCACACAGTTATATAAAGCAGCAAACATCCAACACAGACAAACACAGACTTGAACTAGATTTGGTTTGACTTTGGTGAAGTAATGCAGAGGATAACAAATAGCCACATATCGATCCACTGATATGAGCACCATGGTTCCTATTGAAGACCCGATAATAATAGATGATAGAATCAACCAAAGAGAACACATGAGATCACTGAGCAACCAGCAGCCGTCTATCATCATTATTTGAAAGATCATTAAGAGGCCCACGAAGAAATCTGAGACGGCCAGAGAGAGGAGAAGGAGGTTGGTGGGGGTCTGAAGCTTTCTGGAGGGAAACAAATAATGATATTAATATTTAAGTAATTCATTGTCAGTTAAAAATACAAAATACAAGAAAAAGGAATTAGCAAAGTAGTGATCAAGCAACACTTTCTTTATTTCACGAATAAATGAAATATGTCACTACTTGAAGTGGGAGATGGAGATGATGACCAGCAGGTTGAGAGCTACAGTGAGCAGAGAGATGGAGGACAACAACATATAAATCAACATTGTTTCAAAGTGAGGTCGAGTTGGCTTTCTGCAGGAGGTGTTGATGAGTTGTGGAAAGCAAAGTTCAGTTCCCACCAAGGTTTCCATCACTGAGAGGAGAAGCTGCAGAACAGCTGACTGGCCAAAGCTTCTTGTCTTATAACTGATTTGTCTCTTTACTTTGGGTCCACCCCTCCTACATCATTACCTCTACTGTTGGTTTTTTCTCCATGGAGATTCAAGAACAATAGTTTCCGTTCATGTTTAAGTGTATTTGCAGGGATTTTTATGTCTTTTGCTTTCTCTGTAATTATTTCTCTGTATTTTATTATTTTTTCGGGTTTAATGCTCTTATTGTTAAGCTCAGTAGGTTGCTGGCCAACGGCAGCAGTGGAGGTAATGCTGATGACCCAAGCAGGAAGTCCCCCCATAGGCCAGACCGTCCCATGTCAGAGAACTTTTGGTTCAGCCTTTGCGGTTGTTGGAGGACCAAGCCTAGGTCTACAAGTACCTACAAGCACATCTTGCACTGGCGGAGCTTAACTTTCTGAAGTTTAGCCTACTAAGTTAGCTTCAATCTTTACATTGTTAAAGTTTAGCTGTGTAATTTTAAAAGATGGAAGGGCTTGTCTCCCTGGATCATAGTTTCGTGCGGACCCCGGTTCTGACTCCTGGCTCATGGCTCTGCTGACACCTGCTGCTGCCATCATCATTACTTTAAATATGATTCATATTACTGTCATCACAAACCAACATCTTTCTGCTCTCCCTCCCCACAGAAGCCTCTGTGGATGGTGGTTCTATCTGATGGATGTTGTCCCTGCAGTGGTCCTGCCGTACACCTGTTCTGCTACTTGCAATTACTTGTATCATTTCAGTTAGAGAAATTGAATTTATTGTACATCTTTTACATTGTTGATTCTGTACACATGACATCCATTGCAGTCTGTCCATCCCGGGAGAGGGATCCCTCCTCTGACGTTCTCCCTAAGGTTTCTTCCCTTTTTTCCCCATTGAAGGGTTTTTTCATATTTTAGGGAGTTTTTCCTGTGCCGATGTGAGGGTTTCGGGACAGAGGATGTTGCATGTGTACAGACTGTAAAGCCCTCTGAGGCAAATTTGTAATTTGCGATTTTGGGCTATACAAAATAAAATGAATTGAATTAAATTGAATTGATGAAAAATTGTTTGTTCTGGTGACTGACTCCTGCTGGGCCACTGATCAGCCTTCACCAAGGGTAAGCTTGGGATATGACTTCGTCATCAAAAGTTTGGACACAGAAATGCTCTTTCTGATCAGACCCCCTGTTTTTATGCCAGCTGGCATGTCTATCTGCATGTTTATGGATGTTTGTTGCAGTTTGAAAAGTATCTGTTTACTTTCCAAAACTTTAGTTTCTTTTCGTTGTTATGGACGATGCACGCGCAGGACCAAGCCTAGGTCTACAAGCACCTACAAGCACATTTTGCAGTGGCGGAGCTTTCGGAACATTCTTGTTTGTAATTGTATTTGTTCAAATTTTATAGTGTTCTACTGAGGTGTGTTGGGTTCTGGAAGCCCCTCGAGGGAGATCATACTATGATGAATAAAAAGTCATCTGGCTCGAATTTTAAAAATCATGAACTATTTAATAACTAAACAAAGTGATAAGGAATACAATTTACAAAGTTTAAGATAACAAAGAGTAAACTGTTGTTTCCCTCCGACCATCCGAACCCTGTAAGGAAAACAATGTTAGCCACTTTGGTGAGCATTGGAACTTGGATGAAACAAGTGCATTGATTAAACAACCGCTGTTAACCGAATTCTCACGTCTTAACATAAAGCGCTTTATCCATCTTCAACCGCATATCCGGGGCCGGAGGCGGCCAGGATGCATCCTTACCAGATGCCCAAACAACCTCAACTGGCTCCTTTCAACACAAAGAAGTGACAGCTTTACTCCGAGCTCCTCATGAATGGCTGGGCTTTTCACTGTATCTCTAAGGGAGATGCCAGCCACTCTCCTGAAGAAACCCATTTCGGCTGCTTTTACTCATGACCTAGTTCTTTCGGTCATGACCCATGTTTCATGACCATAGGTGAGGGTAGGAATGAAGATTGACCAGTAGATCAAGAGATTTGCCTTCCGGGTCAGCTCTCTTTTTGTCACAGCGGAGCGGTAAAGCAAGTGCAATACCGAACCGAACCAGTAAGAGTTGGAGGCCATAGACAGAACATGCCATCAGGACCACATCTGCAAAAAGCAGCGATGAAATCCACAGCCTCCCAAACTGTATACCCTCCTCCCCCCCGACTATGCCTCGATATCCTGTCCATGAAAACCAAAAACAAGATTGGTGATGAGGCGCATCCCTGACCATCACTACATTGTATTTGTGGATGATGTTTCCTAGCAATAGCATGTTGTAAATAAGAATAACAGGTTAATAATGGAACTGTGAAACCCAATTTTATTTCAAGAAATAAAATGAAGACTGTATCAAGTCTGCAACCCTAATTTGAAAATATTTGTATTTAAAAAAAGGCTCATATCACTGATACAGATGGAAAGTATTTTATCAGTATGAGATACCTGGACTAATTTAACAGTTTTGCACCAGTTGCACATTGTTTTGAAAACAATACAGGCCCCCTCTTTAGATTGGAAATGGTCAGGACACAGAAAGACCACTAGTAATATATGTAAAAATTACTTTTCTTTGTTATAAAATGTAGAAACATTATAATATTTATATTTTAAAATAACAGTCCTCTAATGGGTTGCACGTCCACCAGGAAAAATCTGATTACCAGCTGTCACACAGCTTGTGTCCATTTAAAGTCTCTCTGGCTACGTTCAGTTCGGGGTGGACTGTAAAGGGCTCAGTGTGTCATCGTGACTGGTGGCCCCTCACTTTGAAGGACTTCCCTACTAACGTTAGTCCCGGCCTACGTGAACAGTTGGTCACGTACGCCAGAACAAAAGGAGTGGTTACGACTCGGTAGGATTTGCATGCAATCTCGTAGTACCGTTGGGTGTCGGTGTAGTACTGTTGGTTAATCAGTAACTCTTGTACTCCGAGATTTAATGTATCGACAATCCAACGAGTGTGGCTCTTGGTGACTGTTGCAGCTCAGTTAGTTTTGATTACCACCGTCTCATTGCCGCTGCCGTAATCTGCCCGTTGCAGCCCCTTTCGATTTGTCTGCCCCCGTTCCTCCAGTACTTGCTGTTCCTGTCAACCCTCTGTGTCTGACATTTCCGCCTTTTTTATACTCCTCTTTAACCCTCGATAGGTTGGTTAATAATTGTCCAGGTAATTAGTCCGGGTGAAAGCAATAGTGATCTGCTAGCCCAATTGGAAGTCTGTGTCGGGAACAGTAGTCCATGCAACTCACACTGTGCACACAGAGAAGATGCAATACACAGTGAACACACAAGACCACAGAAAACAATAAATCTCACACTAGTCACTGCAAACCAGAAACTCATCATTACATTCACCCATCCATTCCCAATAGGCTGACACAATCACCAAAGTAAAATGATCTATATGTGAAAACCTTCTCGGCAATTTAAGATTCAAAGATTTTCTAAGAGATTCTTCTAGTAATCGATACCAATTTGTTTCGCTGTTATTTGTAAATATAAATATCACATATTCACAACTATTGAAAAAAAATGAAGAGGCCTACAGTAAATCTAATTCATCAACTGTATTTTAAGCATTAAGTATTTTCTCTTGCGTTTTTTTCTATAGATGTTATTGTCATAATAATACACCATTGAAATGTTATTCACATTTAGTCACAGAGTTTAAAAGCTTGTTTTTTATTTACATTTTGCAGATACTTGCCTCATTAATATACATGTGCTTGCACTTTAAATAGGTTCATAGAAAGGCCGGGTAACACCAGAGGGGAGTGTGTAGTACAATACAGCTGTACAAAACAAAGAAAACTGCTCTTTTGCTAACTCTGGCAAAATTAATTGAGATGAAAAGGGAAATCTTGATTCATTTGCACCATAAATAAAACTCTGCATATTGATGTTCAGGCTAAAGGGTTCGATTTAGACCCATTCAAGCATGTCTCTAAAGCAGGTTTGTCCGACAGGAACCAGGCTTCAGTATCTCAAGTGTAACAATGACCTTAATTGATTTTCTGAACCAGGGATAGAGAATGGCATAGATCAGAGGGTTAAGACAGGAGTTAAAATGAACCAACCACATCACAATGGTTACAGATGAAGTTGTGTACAAGTTATCTTGAGATGTAAGGGTGACACAATAATATGGGCAAATGCATATCAGAAACACAACTACAACAACCCCAAGAGTCCTGGCTGCTTTCATTTCAGACTTTTTAGCTTTTACTTTTGTTGTCGCAACTGCAATGTGAGACCGCATGGCACGAGCCTGATACACAGCCACCCCAAATATTCTAATATATAGAATGACAATAACAGTAATGGGAACAATGAATGAAACAATTAGATCAAAAAGAATAGCGATGTAGTTAATTTCAAAGACACACTCTCCTATGCAGGAGTTATACCTGCCTGGATGTTGCAGATTATTCTTCAGCAGCAGACTGTAAAATAAAGCAGAAAACATCCAACACAGACAAACACAGACTTGAACTCGTTTTGGTTTGACTTTGGTGAAATAATGCAGAGGATAACAAATAGCCACATATCGATCCACTGATATGAGCACCATGGTTCCTACTGAGGACGATATGGTAATGGGTGATATTATTAACCAAAGAGAACACATGAGATCACCGAGCAACCAGCAGCCGTCTATTAACATTATTTGAAAGATCATAATGAGACCCACGAAAAAATCTGAGACAGCCAGAGAGAGGAGGAGGATGTTGGTGGGGGTCTGGAGCTGCCTGGAGGGTAACAAATATTAATGTTTGCATCAGTATTTATGTTATCAATCAGTCAGATAAACAAAACAAAAAAGAAAAAATGAATCTGCAAATTTTAAAAGATTGTGATTGAGCTACACTTGAGCACACACATAAATCTGCCAGTTTCACAAATAAATGAAATATGTCACTACTTGAAATGGGAGATGGAGATGATGACCAGCAGGTTGAGCGCTACAGTGAGCAGAGAGATGGAGGACAACAACATGTAAATCAACATTGCTTCTAAGTGAAGACGAATTGGCTTTCTGCAGGAGGTGTTGATGAGTTGTGGAAAGCAAAGTTCAGTTCCCACCAAGGTTTCCATCACTGAGAGGAGAAGCTGCAGAACAGCTTCAGCTGACTGGCCAAAGCTTCTTGTCTTACAACTGATTTGTCTCTTTACTTTGGGTCCACCCCTCCTACTTCATCACCTCTGATGTTGTTTCTTTCTCCATGGAGATTGAAGAACAATAGTTTCTGTTCTCATTTTCCTTTCCACTGGTCACAGTGGCTGCTGGTCCATAGGGCAATGGGGCATTGCAACACGATGTGGGACAATACAGTACATTCTACTAATAGCCAATATTTGTGTACTTGTTGTTAAAACGTGGATTATATACCCGGTAATTTTTGTAAATTAAGATATCTGCGCAAAAAACACGTCCTGCTTGTCTGCAGGCTGTGTCTCAAAATCACTAATAAAGTTAATGAGTGACATCATATTTCAGCGTCCTAAAATACATAAATATAAATATAATGTCTAAGTCATTATGGGGCGCCGTTTGTAAAATGTTGCACGTTCTAAAATCCTGCGCAGTTTTCGTACTTTTAGCGTTATCATATGAATAAAAAAAGCAGGACAATATTCACATGTCACTTTTTTAAACATTTAGAGACAAAATCATGTAAATACATGCAACAACTTTTCCAAGTACAATGTTTGGCAGTAACACAAAGTTGGTAAATAATAAATGTTAAATGTAAATGTTAAATGTTATATATAAATGTTAAATGTAAATGTAAATGCCAAATGTAAATGTTAAATCTAAATCTAAATGTTAAATGTTATATATAAATGTTAAATCTAAATCTAAATGTTAAATCTAAAAGTAAATTTTAAATGTAAATCTAAATGTTAAATCTAAATCTAAATGTTAAATCTAAATGTAAATCTACATGTTGACTTTAGGTTAGACATGACGACTGACAATTACAATATTTACGGTAATTCATGCAGCAAGCCAAGATGGCTGCCGTATGAATTAGCTCTTGCTATAGAGCAGGGGTACCGCGCACCGCGGCTGTTTCCCACCCCGTCGATCGGAACATCTGCTGCATTTTTTTTTTTTTATTCATATGATAACGCTAAATGTACGAAAACTGTGCAGGATTTTAGAATGTGCAACATTTTACAAACGGCGCCCCATAAGTCATAGATACATCGGAATGTTTAGCTAGCGAGTTAGCTAAACGCGCACAGGACTACGGTGAGGCCACACAACCAGGATAATTCTTTATTGTCACGGTTTGGGTTTTCTTCCTGTTTTAGTTTGTATCCTCGTGTCTCTTGTTTCCCTGGGGTAACTTCACTTCCTGCATTGTCCTGTCTTCCCCGGTGATTGTCTGCAGTGTCCATTGTTGTTTCCACCGCTGTCCAATCACCTGCACCTCCCTTGTGTGTTTAAGCTCTGTGTGTCTTGTGTCTTGTTGTTGTTGGTGAGTGTTCCTGGTCCCTGTCTGCGTTTTGGCCATATTCTTATGGATTTTGATTAATTAAAAAAAACTCTTTGTTGGACTTGTGCGTCTGAGTCCTGCCTCTACCTGCACCAGCCAGCCCACGGGACAATTGTGTGAAGTTTGAGCTGGTCTTTCCTCAACACACTGATCGGATGTTTGCCCGACAAACTAGGTTCATCTCAATGTATACATGTTCTAATAGATTTTATGTAAATATATTTATAATAGTTACAATATGGCAATTTTATCATTTTCTGAATATTTTTCAATAGGATGTCCTTATCATGCTAAACTGTTGGAATAAATATTAAATATTTAACTGCCAAGTAATAATGCATGTTTCATACCTTTTTCTTGCATTGAATCATACAAAAAATCCACCAGCCGCCACCTCCCCTAGAGATGACTATGATCTGTTTTGATGTTGACCTTTGGCCCTTGTTATGGATTTAAGAATGGGAGAACGCCTAGTGGTGCAAATGATATGTGATAGTGTTGTGTGTTATTAGATATTAGTTTGTAGAATATATTAACTGCAATATGAATTAAATACATTTTAGATAAGTCATTTAATTACTGCATACATGACATCCAACCATAATGTACAGTTAAAACCTGGCAGAAAGACGCTTAAAACTTCCCTGATGGATTTCTTTCATATTTTCTTTGAGGGTTTTTCTGCTGTCATGCCTTTTATAAGCAAAAGTTCTAGGACAGCCCTGTGAGGCAAATGTGTTGATTTTAGATGTGTTATGATTAGAATGTATTGGCTATTAGATGATGAAGTTATTATGCTTGTTATATGTCAACCTGCCAAAGACAATGACTGTGCCCTTCTACACGGCCATCATTACTTTATTTTAAAAACTAACCCTATGCATTACATTGTATTTCTCACACTATGCCGTCATCTGTCTTGTTGTCTATTGTCTATCTGCTGTTATGTGTCAACCGCCAAGTCCAATTCCTTGTATGTCTGACAAATTTTGGTAATAAATGTTTCCTGAGTTCAGATTCCTGATGCACATGAAACTTTAGGTCAACGGTGTGATCATTGAATGTATTGTAATATTAGATAAATATAGATTGTTAAGTCAGTGAGGGACTTCAGATTTAACCATTTTTTTAAACTATTGCAATATTTATATTATTTGTAAAAGCCTAGATGGATGAGTCAATTTTTTAATTAAATGAAATATCAAAATTTATAATATTGTTGAGGCTGTGAGAAGTGAACATTAATAAGATGAATAATAATAATAATAATATAATATAAGAAGAAAAGGTTTTAGATCCACTGAGTTATGTAAAATCTGCCTCCTACAATATTAGTTTCATTCCTTCTCTGCATTTACACACATACATTATTGTGTAGAAAGAATGCAATGGGTCTGCCATCTCACTGCGAACGTTGTTGCCAATTATTACTGCTGTCTTCACACAACTCCGTTAATCTGTAATGAAAATGAGCCAATACTGAAATGAAGGCCCGAGTGTTTGTTAGAGGAAGACCGTCTCAAACACACAAAACAAGCCAGCACACACTCAATGGTTATGTGACCGACTCTTGGGAGTTTTCACAGCCCGCACACAAAATCTGTCAATGCCATAAAGATAGCGTAGCTTCTTCAAAATTCATATTTTTGTTAAAAGATCAAGACTTACATAACATGATATTATGAAGATATCGGTTAATTCTGAAAACCTTAATTGCAGTGAAATAAAGTGAAAAATGAATACTTTTTTCACTTTTATTACAATATATTTATTTGAGTATTTATTCAGTCTGGATATTTGCCATTTAGGATTTAAGTCATTAGATTAAAAGAAACGTATCATAATTCAAAAATCTATTCCGTTTTGATGTGTTTAAGATTTTGCAGATGATTGCCTTGTTTTTAAGGTTCTACATGTGCTTGCACTTTTCACATCGAATAGGTTCATGATAAAGGATAGAAATGGCAGGGTAACAAGGGGAAACACAAAAGGGGATAGGGTTGTACAATACCAACTCTGGCAAAATGAATTGAGTTGATGAGGGAAATCTTGAATTTGCACCCTAAATATATTCTGCACATGCTGTTCAGACTGAAGGTTTAAATTTTGACCCATGTAGCGTGTCTCTAAAGCATGTTGGTCCGATAGGAACCAGGCTTCAGTATCTGAAGTGTAACAATGACCTTAATTGATTTTCTGAACCAGGGGTAGAGAATGGCATAGATCAGAGGGTTGAGACAGGAGTTAAAATGAAACAACCATATTACAGTGGTTACAGATGAAGCTGTGTACAAGTTATTTTGGGATGTAAGAGCGAAACAATAATATGGGCAAATGCATATCAGAAACACAACTACAACAACACCAAGATTCCTGGCTGCTTTCATTTCAGACTTTTTAACGGTTACTTTCATTGTCCCAACTGCAATGTGAGACCGCATGGCACGCGCCTGATACACAGCCACCACAAATATTCTAATATATAGAATGATAATAACAAAAATGGGAAAAAGAAATGAAACAATTAGATCAATAAGATAAGCGATGTCGCTCATTCCAATCACACACTCTCCTATGCAGGACTTGTACCTGCCTAGTTGTTCCAGGTTATCCTTCATCAGCACACTGTTAAATAAAGCAGAAAACATCCAACACAGACAAACACAGACTTGAACACTTTTTGGTTTGACTTTGGTGAAGTAATGCAGAGGATAACAAATAGCCACATATCGATCCACTGATATGAGCACCATGGTTCCAAATGAGGACGAGATAATAATGGATGAAAGAATCAACCAAAGAGAACACATGAGATCACCGAGCAACCAGCATCCGTCTATCATCATTATTCGAAAGATCATGATAAGGCCCACGAAGAAATCTGAGACGGCCAGAGAGAGGAGGAGGAGGTTGGGGGGGTTCTGGAGCTGCCTAGAGGGAAACAGATATTTGTATCAAAATTTCAACAATCGGACAATTAAAAATGCAAAACCATAACACACAATATCTATGGCATCAATTGCTCAGATATAAATACACAAATTAGTGGAATTCGCAAGTTTGTAATCAAGCCAAACTTTATAATAAATTAAATATTTCACTACTTGAAGTGGGAGATGGAGATAATGACCAGCAGGTTGAGAGCTACAGTGAGCAGAGTGATGAAAGACAGCAGAATGTAAATCATCGTTGCTTCTAAGTGAGGACGAGTTGGCTTTCTGCAGGAGGTGTTGATGAGTTGTGGAAAGCAAAGTTCAGTTCCCACCAAGGTTTCCATCACTGAGAGGAGAAGCAGCAGAACAGCTTCAGCTGACTGGCCAAAGCTTCTTGTCTTACAACTGATTTGTTTCTTCACTTTGGGTCCACCCCTTCTACTTCATCACCTCTGCTGTTTTTTTTCTCCACAGAGATTGAAGAACAATAGTTTCATGCTCATCTTCCTGCAAATTCTTTAACTGGAGACATTGGTTGAGTTGTGAGGTATGCAAACCTTTTTCAGAGCTAATATTCATGTTTTGAGTTTGTCAATATTATGCAAGAGGCTCCAGATAGAAGAGGTCAGGGTCCGTATTTGTGACAGAGTTGACAGAAATCTATGAATTTCACCCCATGGTAAGACAAGATCCTTGGCAAATAAAAATGCTATTCACAACTTGGACTAAGGGTCCCCGCACCACCTGGCGCAGCAGGAAAGCGTTCCGCTGCGTGCACCCCCTCGAGGCTGGGCCATGGCGCGACACGCCGGGCCCTCTCGCGGCCGGACTGGTCTTAGGACGGCCGCCGCGAAGAAGGCTTCGTCCGATAGGTTGTGTTGTAATTGAAGTGTACTAGTTATAAGATGAAGACATACTATGTATATGATGTTATTTTCACTCTTTGAGGCATAAAGCCGAGATGTGTTTAAATAGAATGAATTGGACAGTGAGAGAGAGAGACAGAGAGGGGGATCCAGAGTCACACGTGGCAGTTCACACCTTGATGTGAAAAGGCTGAACCAGGAGGAGATACATTGAAGGAGCCAATGACATTCAAATACACCCAGAAGACAACCCCCCCCCCCGGGAGCTTCAAATCATCGAACCGAGAGAAGAACAGGCAGATTTATCCTGCAGCCTGATGAGTCACTTTTGACTTGGCCGGGGAAATCTCTATTTCGCGAAATATATCACTATTCACATTGTTTTTCACTTTGTAATTGTAGGCCTTACTCTTTGTTTAGTTATTAAATACTTTTTGATTTTTAAAACCCGAGCTAGTCTGACTTTTGATTCACCGTATCCTGCCTGGACGAGTACAAAGGGAAGCTGGTCTCCCCTTCGGCCTTCAGAGCCCAACAATTGCAGGCAATCACTATACCTGCTTGTCGTGTTTTAAACTGTTTGGTGGCGTGTGTGTGTGTGTGTGTGTGTGCATATGCATATGCATATGCAGCCAGTGACGGGCGCTCCGTCACAGTGATGAAGTAGGAGGGGTGGACCCAAAGTGAAGAGACAAATCCGTTTAGTCAAGAAGCTTTGACCAGTCAGCTGAAGCTGTTCTGCAGCTTCTCCTCTCAGTGATGGAAACCTTGGTGGGAACTGAACTTTGCTTTCCACAACTCATCAACACCTCCTGCAGAAAGCAAACTCGTCCTCACTTAGAAGCAATGTTGATTTACATGTTGTTGTCCTCCATCTCTCTGCTCACTGTAGCTCTCAACCTGCTGGTCATCATCTCCATCTCCCACTTCAAGTAGTGAAATTTCATTTTTTGTGCTGCTTGATCTTTTATTTGTATTGTGTATTCATATCTGATCGATTATTGTTAACGTTTAAACAACTTACAATGTTTGTTTCCTTCCAGGCAGCTCCAGACGCCCACCAACCTCCTCCTTCTCTCTCTGGCAGTCTCAGATTTGTTCGTGGGCCTCTTCATAATCTTTCAAATAATAATAGACGGCTGCTGGTTGCTTAGTGATCTTATGTGTTCTCTTTGGTTGATTCTTTCATCCAGTATTTTTTTGTCCTCAGTAGGAACCATGGTCCTCATATCAGTGGATCGATATGTGGCTATTTGTTATCCTCTGCATTACTTCACCAAAGTCAAACCAAAAAGAGTTCAAGTCTGTGTTTGTCTGTGTTGGATGTTTGCTGTTTTATTTAACGGTCTTCTGCTAAAGGATACACTGCAACATACAGGCAGGTATAACTCCTGCATAGGAGAGTGTGTGATTGAAATGAACTACATCGCTAACCTTTTTGATCTAATTGTTACATTCATTTTTCCTATTACTGTTATTGTCATTCTATATATTAGAATATTTGGAGTGGCTGTGTATCAGGCTCGTGCCATGCGGTCTCACGTTGCAGTTGTGACAACAAATGTAAATGCTAAAATGTCTGAAATGAAAGCAGCCAGGAATCTTGGTGTTGTTGTAGTTGTGTTTCTAACATGCATTTGCCCATTTTACTGTTTCATTCTAACATCCCAAAACAACTCATACACAGCTTCATCTGTAACCATTTTCATTTGGTTGGCTCAGTTTAACTCCTGTCTCAACCCTCTGATCTATGCCATTCTCTACCCCTGGTTCAGAAAATCAATTAAGGTCATTTTTACACTTCAGATTCTCAAGCCTGGTTCCTATCGGACCAACCTGCTTTAGAGACACGCAGCATGGGATCATTATAAACCTTCTGAATCGCATATGCAAAATTATTACTACATTTCACTTTTTCGCTTATTTCATGTTAATATATTTTATGTTACCCTGCAGCTTCTATCCCTCGTTATGAACCTATTTGATGTGTCAAGTGAAAATACATGGGCAACCTTAAAATCGAGGCAACCATCTTTAAAATGTGAAACATCATAATGCAATAGTATGTACACACGTTCTTTCTTTTAATAAAAAGTAAGTATGATTCTCCAGACATTTCAATTGTGAATTATTTTTCTTATATCCACTATAGAGAACAAAGCAATAGGAAATAGTTAATGCTTATACTATGGTAGGTGAATTAGTTGATTTGCGATAGGCCTATTCATTATATTCTGATTTAAAGTTGTGAATATGTCATTTCATAAGTTTCATATTCTAATTTTTCTGTTTACAAAAAGAATCCAAACCATTTGGTATCATTTTCTTTTTCAGGTCCACAAAAAGGTGTTGAATTTTTTCTGGCTTAGCCATAGGTTAAGTCAGAAGGATTTAGAGTATAACACAAACATGTTTCATTTTTCAGTGTGAAAATACTACAGTAAAGAAATAAAATCGCAGTGAGGTTATGTTATACAACATGCAATCAGTGATGTTATGAAGTTAGACAAAAGAACAAGAAAACAAATTTGATAATAGCAGACAATGAAAATAATAATCCAGCTCTCAACCTGCTTGTCATCAGCTCCAACTCCCACGTTAAGATGTGAAATGTTTAATTTATTTGTGAATCTGGAAGAATGAAACATGTGTTGCTTTTTCTTGTGTTGTGTAATCATAACCGACTGATTAATGACTTAAATTTTTGCTGCTTTATTTCACAGTGTGCTGCTGAAGAATAACATGAAACATCTAGGCAGGTATAACTCTTGCTTAGTACGGTGTTTCATTGGCATTAACTACATTGCTTATGTTATTGATCGGATTGTTCCCATTACTGTTATTATCATTCTATATATTAGAATATTTGGGGTGGCTGTGTATCAGGCTCGTGCCATGAGGTCTCACGTTGCAGTTGTGACAATGAAAGTAACTGTTAAAAAATCTAAAATTATGAAAGCAGCCAGAAATCTTGGTGTTGTTGTAGTTGTGTTTCTGCATGCCATCAGCACAAAACAAATCAACACAGAAACACAACGTGCCTCTGTCAGAAGGCCTAACCCTAACCTTGGGGGATGACAGTGACGCATGGACTACACATGTTTCTTCTCACTTGGAGTGTTCTTTATCATTCGATAACGGCACTCGGCTTGTTTTTATTGACAGCCCTAATATATATATGTATATTTTAGGGCTGTCAAAAATAGCGCGTTAACGATGTTAATTAGTTTTTTGTTGTTAATTTAGTCAATTTTTTTAACACATTTCACACATGCGCAGTGTGACAACATATTCAGGTCAGGAAAGTACCTCTTCCTATGTATATGTCAGGCCGTCAGGTTCAGCAAGTCGTTTGCGCCAGTCCACGCTGAATGTTCGCAGGCCATTAACAAAATCAACCTCAGATCATTTGACCAACACAATAGCAAAATGTTTCAACGTGGGGAGATGCTGGCAATCGACGGGGGGGGGGGGGGGGTGCTAGCGGTTTTCCTTGCAGCGCCAGTCTCATCTTTTTCCGTTCCTATTGCCGCTCGACTTCAAGGTGTAACTTTTATTATTGTCCGGTGGATATTGGGAGAAATTCAGGAGAAAGGTCGGTCCGGGAGATTTTCGGGAGGGGCTTTGAAATTCGAGAGTCTCCCGGAAATATCGGGAGGGTTGACATGTCTGGTCATCGCAGCCCTGGACCATCAGCAGCACAAACTCCTTTTTCCCGACCGCAGCAGAGTGGGATAAACTGCAGAGGCTTGAGACCCTTCTAGAGCCATGCAGGGAAATCAGTCTGTAACTTATCAAATAACATTGATTTGATTATTTTCTGTATTGAATTAAACCAAGTCAAATATCAATAACATTTATTTATGTAAAAAATAATAATGATGATAATAATAATGATAATTATTTATCTGTGTCCTGTTATTTATCTTTGGTATGCATTTCAGAAAAAAAAAATGGTTAGGATTAAGGTGTAATTGCAAATAGTGATTAATCCTGATTAATCCACTGAAAATTCTGATTAATTTGATTAACGTTTTTAATCATTTGACAGCCCTAGTATATTTATACCACGCATGGCCTTCCTGCAGGAAGAGTTGACCTTCAGTTACCTGAAGAAACCCAGCATCATACCATCTGAAGTTAACAACTACATGGAGGTCTCTCTTCTGCCCCCACATCCTAAAATATTATTTCCTCGCTTCAGGAACTGAGTCAGGCTCTGCTCTCTCCCATTTCTCATCCAATCTCAACGACCAGACATACGGTAAGATCCGTGTCTGAACCTTGGCGTCCCCTTCTCAATCACAAGTCTCTGGTGATTCTCTCCTAGCAGGTCTACCTGGCAGCACCATCCAACCTCTGCAACTAATCCAGAATGCAACAGCTCGCCTGGTCTTTAACCTAAGTTCACACACTGATTCGCTCTTTTGCTACTTCACTAGTTACCAGTAGCTTCCCACATTGGTATTTGCATATGGTAACAGATCCAGGCCCCTTTGCTGGTACCTGGTTCAACAAAGTCAATCTTATTCAAGTCAAGTCTTATTGATTCATGTCAGTGTGGTGCTGGGCGTGGTTTTGGCTCGGCTGCAGGGGGGAGTGTCTCTGAGGCAATGTTTTGGAAATAACAACTGTTTGTGTCCCCATATATGACCCAGTGAGGCGGCGAGTGAGGGCTGCATGAGCGAGGGGTACGGCACCCGTGTGAGAAGCCCGGCGATACTAAAAATAATAAATAAAATAAGATTGAACCCGCACTGAGTTGTCTGCTGCATTATTCCGGAGCCCCTAAACACCCACAGTGTGACAGTGGCGCCCAACTTGGCGGGGGACGGACGATGGCAGACCACGAGCGCCAGCAAGGAATACCGGCCCAGCTGATCACGGTGCTGGGCCAGATGGTTTGGCCAGGGGCATTGGTGGAGGCGTCGCAGATGAGGATAAGAAGTGTGCATGGGGACGTTCACGAGAATCCCATAGTGTCCGTGGAACTTAGGTATATGGGAAAATATTACGCAGTAATGAACGCATATGAGGAGTTCAATACCTGAACATGTACAGTATATTTGAATCATTTCCGTAATTGAACGTATTGTACATCTTTTACATTGTTCATTTGGTACACACAACATCCATTGCAGTAATTCCATCTTGGAAGTGGGATCCTCCTCTGCCGTTATCTTCCTTTCCTTTTTTTCGCCCATCTAATTTTTTCTTGTGCCAATGTGAGGGTTTCGGGTCAGGGGATGTGGCATGACTGCATGACAGACAGACTGCAAATGTCCCAACCCGGGAGAGCAGAGGCAGGACCGAAGAACAAAGATAGGACCAAACTGCGTTTCCCTGCACATCACCTTCACGTCTTTAGAAACAATTCCATCATGCTTTGCGATGAAAGACAGCATTACACAACACAACGAAGCCAAAGCTACATTCCTCAGGACAGATCTTTATTCATTTTTGGCCAAATAAGTTATTTTTTTTGGACATGGAAGCGCTGTTATTAACAGCGAATCCGTGGGCAATTTGTTCCAGTCCAGATGAAATGCTCCAGTTTTTTAAAATGTGGTTGAGGAAAGAACATGGGGCTCCTTAAGCATGAAGCGCTAATAGGTGAGGTGATTGAGGACAGCTGCCGAGGTCTGATCACAGCACTAAAGGCTGGTGCATGGTTCTGCGTCTGCGTCTTTACTTGGCAGTTGTGTTGACGTACTCCTCTCAATGCATGGTTCAAAAAGGCTTGCGCGTGTTGCAAAGCAATCCACCGCCAGAACACTAGGTGGAATAACGTTTTTTGTTGAAGACAAGCTACAGAGTGACGTCTTTATTTTTGACTGTTACAGCAGCTCACCGGAGCCACACAAGCAGCTGAGACTGAAGGCCTGAAAGTTAGTTTGTGTCTAACCGAGAAACGCTTGCACCGAGCCGACACAACAGGTCATCAAACCGGCGCATCCATTCGGACGCACTTCCTGGAAGAGCCGGTAAAATTCAAGCTGTGTGCGGCGACGGTGTGTTGATGAACCAACACCTTTTGCAGTCCTGACATTTGTGTAATTTACACAAGTCCATCCATCCATCCATCCATCTTCAAACCACTTATCCTGCACACAGGGTCGCGGGGGGGCTGGAGTGTATCCCAGCCAATCGCAGGGCTAACACAGAGACAAACAACCATCCTCACTCACATCTACACACCTAGGGGCAATTTAGAAGCCGGAGTACCGAAGAGAACCCACGCAGACACAGGAAGAACATGCAGACTCCAAACAGAAAGGCCACTGGGTGGAGTCCAGATGACCTAAGACCTTGCTGTGAGGCGACAGTGCTAACCACCACACCACCGCCACGCCTTTCAGGCGCAAAGGAAGCAAAATACCCGATTTACGGCGTAGCTTATCTCTTCTGCTTTTTTTCTATAGAAACAGTTATCGTTTCCGCTATCCACCATATAAATAAATAACCAATATGTGTGCTCTTTATTTGTTGTGTGAATTACACAAACAACTGCAAAAGGGGTTGTGTTTGGGTTTGGGGCATCAACAGTCGACGCGCACAGCTTCAATTTCACAGACTCCTCCAGGAAGTGCTTCCCACGTTGCTTCTAATGACCTGTTTTGTCGGCTTGGTGCCAACGTCTCTCGGTTGGACAAGGACTAACTTACAAGCATTCAGTCTAAGCTGCCTGTGTGTCTCCGGTTAAGGCAGTTTCATAAAGTGTCTACGCTGTGACAGCAGGACGGCGGCCATGACAAGCGGAGCATCTAAACACCGATTAGCTTTCGCAAGACAGTGTCAGGCAAATTTGAGGTTGAAACATTTTGCTCCTTTTCGCTTTTTTGCGTCTTTTGCGCCCCCCGTTTAAAATTTGCCTCAGATGCGACAAGTCGCGTCGGTGTATTGCCTTCACATGGAATCTAATAGGGCGAATAATTTGCTTTGCTTTTGGTGTGAACGTAGCAGTAGAGTTTTGTCACTTGTGGAAACTTTTTGTGCGAGGGAAAATATGGCTCCTGACCTTGTCTCTGACTGGAGCTTCAAAACATGAATATTTGCTCTGCACAAAGTTTGCAAACTTTATAACAACACCATAGTCTCCAGCTCAATAACTAGCTAAAGAAACAGATAGCTAACTCCACATGACACTGACTTGCACTTATTCCAAATAGGTGTTAAACCTAAAATAAAGACTTTCCTCTCACGGCATGCAAAATGTTTGACTTCAAAACAGTTAAATGTGGCAGCAGGACATTTGGTGGAAGGCCAAAGGTCAACATCAAAACACATCATAGTCATCTCCAGTGGGAAGGAAGATGGGCACAGAAACTATTGTTCTACAATCTCCATGGGAGAAAAAAACAACAGCAGAGGTTTGGCAAGAAGCTTTGGCCAGTCAGCTGAAGCTGCAGCTTCTCCTCTCAGTGCTGGAAACGTTGGTGGAAACTGAACTTTGCTTTCCACAAATCATCAAGACCTCCTGCAGAAAGCCAACTCGTCCTCAGTTTAAAACACAACCCAGTCTCCAAAAAAAAGTGTAATAGCTACGTTGTTTGACTTCACCGACTACAGGTATTCCTATACCTACTATGTGCCGCAATATCCTTTCCTTCCACTGAGCAAGTCTCAAGTTTTCATCAAAAGCTCCCACGTGTGCGTCTATGTTGCTCAGTAACAAACGTACGGTGGCCGAGAGGGGAAACGATACGTGCAATAAAGATTTCACGTGTTTACTGTATTATATTCTGTTTCTGTTGCTATGCAACATGATGTGTCGATATCCGCCATTTCAACATGTGTGGCACAAAATTCAACTTAAACGAAAGTAAACAGAAGCCACGCCGGCCGAGGACGACAGAGCCTTGATGTTTAGGTGCAGACACATGTTTAGGCTCAGTGTTTAGCACCTAAGCTGATGATTGACAGCCTGCAACTGAGACCCCTATTGGAAAGAAGGTGTCACCAGCCTTGATGTCGCGTGCTCTCTGTCTGCTAGTGGGTGAAACTGCCAAACGCAGTGGGTGGACGATTGTAAAAATGAAAAAATAGCTTGGGAAAGAAGAACGAGTGCACATAATTAAGAGAGAATAACTTTTACCTCCAGCAGGTACCAAATGGCTTGGCCTAGTGGTTTGGGACCTCTTCTATACAGTGTGTTTTTTACTATCTTGGTCTTTTTAATTTTCTTTTTGATTTATGAGAGGCAGATCATTGGTTAGTAGAGTAGAGCAAAGGGCATGAGGACTTCTTCATGGAACCCAAATCTTCAGTCAGGAGGAATATGGCCCAGGCCGTATCCCTTTGTTTAAACAGGCTAATAATTAACCTCGATCAACTCACATCATAACTCAAATTATTTTCATCTATCCAGCTGAACCAAGGCAGCGGTCTAACATGGTCTCATGAGGAAGTCGTTCAACCCAGCAACCAACACAGAGTGACCTGCAGGCCCCCACATGCTAACATGAGGGCGGAAAAAGCAAGTGGGCTTTGTAGTAAAGGGCTTTTTCCAACCAGTTCATGTTCTCATCACTACAGATATCATCATCAACTAAAACTAACATGGAAAAAAAGAATTGGGCCACACACTAGATGTGAGGTAAACTAATCTAATGCAATAATATTGGAAAAATCAATCAAATGCAGGTACATTACGTTTGATAATTGAACATGTTTGAATAAGAAAAGCCTCCTTCATAGCTCTCCATTAGTAGTTCTTTATTTAATTTTTTTTAAAGGTTGGCAGTCTCAGTCTCTCTTAGGGTGCTGATCCCCCTTCATTGTCCTTATAAAGAGAGAGACAAGAAGAGAAATAGGGGATGTGGATATTTCAAGCTTTATACACAAATAAATGGTTTCTTAGAGAAAGACCGTCACAAACACCCAAAACAAATCAGCACACACTCTATTGTTATGTGACTGACTCTTTTCACAGCACACACAGTCAAAGTCTGTCAATGCAGGAATTAGATGTCATATCTACTTCAAAATCTTTAATGACATGCCAAAAATGTTTTTTCCCATTTTTCAGATGATCGATTTGTGCTTGCACATTTAACAGTGAATCAGTTCATAGTCAAGCATAGAAACTGAAGGGTACCAAAGGGAAATGGATAGTGTTGTACAACCCAGCTGCACCAGGTTATTGTAGGTCTGCCAAGCGACCTGAGAAAGAAAATTGCATTTTTTCAACTCAATGAATAAATAAATGGAGGTGAAAGGGGAAATATTATTTTATTTGCACTATAAATAAAATCCTGCACATTCTGTTCAGGCTAATTTAAATTTTGGACCCATGCAGCGTGTCTCTAAAGCATGTTGGTCCGACAGGAACCAGGCTTCAGTATCTCAAGTGTAAAAATGACCTTAATTGATTTTCTGAACCAGGGGTAGAGAATGGCATAGATCAGAGGGTTGAGACAGGAGTTAAAATAAAACAACCATATAACTATAGTTACAGATGAAGTTGTGTACACGTTATTTTGGGATGTAAGAGTGAAGCAAAAATATGGACAAACGCATATCAGAAACACAACTACAACAACACCAAGATTCCTGGCTGCTTTCATTTCAGACTTTTTAACGATTACTTTCGTTGTCACAACTGCAATGTGAGACCGCATGGCACGAGCCTGATACACAGCCACCCCAAATATTCTAATATATAGAATGATAATAACAGTGATGGGAAAAAGGAATGAAACAATTAGATCTAAAAGATTAACGATGTAGTCAATGTCAACAACACACTCTCCTATGCAGGAGTTATACCTGCCTGGTTGTTGCAGGTTATTCTTCAGTAGCAAACTGTTATATAAAGCAGCAAACATCCAACACAGACAAACACAGACTTGAATGCTTTTTGGTTGGATTTTGGTAAAGTAATGCAGAGGATAACAAATAGCCACATATCGATCCACTGATATGAGCACCATGGTTCCTATTGAGGAACCGATAATAATGGATGATATTATTAACCAAAGAGAACACATGAGATCACCGAGCAACCAGCAGCCGTCTATTATCATTATTCGAAAGATCATGAAGAGGCCGACGAAGAAATCTGAGACGGCCAGAGAGAGGAGGAGAAGGTTGGTGGGGGTGTGGAGCTGCCTGGAGGGAAACAGATATAGATATTCATATAAACATTCATGTCATCAATTGGTTAGATAAAAGTACACAATTTTAAAAAATTGAAAAAAAACTAGCAAAATTCACAAAATTTGTGATTAACTAACACGTGTTTCAATCAGTTTCACAAATAAATAGAATATTTCACTACTTGAAGTGGGAGATAGAGATAATGACCAGCAGGTTGAGAGCTACAGTGAGCAGAGAGATGGAGGACAACAAAATGTAAATCAACGTTGCTTCTAAGTGAGGACGAATTAGCTTCCTGCAGGAGGTGTTGATGAGTTGTGGAAAGCAAAGTTCAGTTCCCACCAAGGTTTCCATCACTGAGAGGAGAAGCTGCAGAACAGTTTCAGCTGACTGGCCAAAGCTTCTTGTCTTACAGCTGATTGGTCTCTTTACTTTGGGTCCACCCCTCCTACCTCATCACCTCTGGTGTTAGTTTTTTCTCTACTGAGATTGAAGAACAATAGTTTCCATGCATGTTCAGTTTATTTGCAGGGATTTTTTATTAGTTTTACTTTCTCTGTAATTATTTTTCTTTTTATTCTTAATATTGTGAACCTTTACACATTCTTCACAGGCTAACTCCTTCTTCGATTCGGCCTTAGACGACGTGGAGAAAAAGCATATATTTTGCTCAGTTATCTTATTCCATCTTTTAAAAACACATATTGACTACTTGCAAAATGTTATTATTTTTATTATTTCATTTTTGGGGCTTATGGTGGGGCCACGCCCCCATTTCCCTTCATGGACCAGCCACCACTGCTCCATAGGCTTAAGGCCTTTTCACGTAAAGAATACAATGAGTCTGCCACCTCACTGCCAACACTCCCATTTATTAAAGTTAGCGTATTAGATGTCACCTGATTAGAAATGATTACAAAACGTGGCCATTGTTTCTGTCTTAGCCTGAGGGAGGACACTTTGAGTACAAGCAGAGGGGCCTCTGTTGCAGTGTCACGACAGGGTGGCGGAAGCAGGACTTAAACGCAGGCTTAAGGCCCAAAAATACTTTAATTACCAATTGAATCTCAAACGTGGCCAGTTACCTACATGGACCGACAAGAGACACACATGGTTTGAATACACTGAGAAGGTGCAGGTCATTGGACACAGGAGGACACCGCAGCCGAGCCGATTTGGAGGACACATCTGATCTATCCTTTGCGGCCCAGCTTATCCCAGCATGGCTAACGTTGGCGGGTGGGGTGTTGGGGTAGTCGGGCGATGGAACAGGCCAACAGGAGGAGGGGGGCTGGGGGCACAACACCATGACTCGGTCGATTGAAAAGTAGCTAACAAGCAGAAAAAGTGTGGCCACCCCTACTCTACGGTCTTCAGATTTAAAAAAAATTAAGTGGTTTCCCGGGATCAGTGCGTACTTATTGCGTGTGTTGTAAATTCATTTTTTGTTTCACGTGTTTACTGTATTATATTCTGTTTCTGTTGCCAAGCAACATGACGTGCAAATATTTTGCTCCTTTTCGCTTTTTCGCGTCTTTTGCGCCACCCGTTTAAAATTTGCCTCAGATGCGACAAGTCGCGTCGGTGTATTGCCTTCACATGGAATCGAATGGGGCGAATAATTTGCTTTGTTTTTGGTGTGAACGTAGCAGTAGAGTTCTGTCACTTGTGGAAACTTTGTCTCTGACTGGAGTCTCAAAACATAAATATTTGCTCTGCACAAAGTTTGCAAACTTTACAACAAAACTATAGTCTCCAGCTCAAGAACTAGCTAAAAAAACAGATAACTACCTCCACATGACACTGACTTGCACTTAGACAATATAGGTGTGAAACCTAAAATAAAGACTTTCCTCTCACGGCGGGCAGCATGTTTGACTTCAGAACGGTTAGATGTGGCAACAGGACATTTGGTGGAGGGCTAAAGGTCAACATCAAAACACATCATAGTCATCTCCAGCGGGAAGGAAGATGGTCGCAGAAACTATTGTTCTTCAATCTCCATGGAGAAATAAACAACAGCTGAGGTGATGAAGTAGGAGGGGTGGACCCAAAGTAAAGAGACAAATCAGTTATAAGACAAGAAGCTTTGGCCAGTCAGCTGAAGCTGTTCTGCAGCTTCTCCTCTCAGTGATGGAAACCTTGGTGGGAACTGAACTTTGCTTTCCACAACTCATCAACACCTCCTGCAGAAAGCTGACTCGTCCTCACTTAGAAGCAATGTTGATTTATATGTTGTTGTCCTCCATCTCTCTGCTCACTGTAGCTCTCAACCTGCTGGTCATCATCTCCATCTCCCACTTCATGTAGGGAAATATTTCATGTATTCATGCATTTGGTAGCTTGAAACAAATTTTGCTTTTTCACTAAATTTCTTTTGTTGTATTGTGTATTTACATTTGACCGATTGATAAATTACATAATGATGCAAATATCTATATCTATTTCTCTGCAGGCAACTCCAGACCCCCACCAACCTCCTCCTCCTTTCTCTGGCCGTCTCAGATTTCTTTGTCGGCCTCATTATGATCTTTCAAATAATGATGATAGACGGCTGCTGGTTGCTCGGTGATCTCATGTGTTCTCTTTGGTTGTCTCTAGCATCCATTACGACCTCGTCCTCAATAGGAACCATGGTGCTCATATCAGTGGATCGATATGTGGCTATTTGTTATCCTCTGCATTACTTCACCAAAGTCAAACCAAAAAGCGTTCAAGTCTGTGTTTGTCTGTGTTGGATGTTTGCTGCTTTATTTAACAGTTTGCTGATGAAGGATAACCTGCAACAACCAGGCAGATATAACTCCTGCATAGGAGAGTGTGTCAATGAAATGAACTACATTGCTAATCTTTTTGATCTGATTGTTTCATTCCTTTTCCCCATTACTGTTATTATCATTCTATATATTAGAATATTTGTGGTGGCTGTGTATCAGGCTCGTGCCATGCGGTCTCACATTACAGTTGTGACAATGAAAGTAAATGCTAAAAAGTCTGAAATGAAAGCAGCCAGGAATCTTGGTGTTGTTGTAGTTGTGTTTCTGATATGCATTTGTCCATTTTATTGTTTCACTCTTACATCCCAAAATATCTTTACCACAACATCTGTAACCATTGTATTATGGTTGTTTCAGTTTAACTCTTCTCTCAACCCTCTGATCTATGCCATTCTCTACCCCTGGTTCAGAAAATCAATTAAGGTCATTGTTACACTTAAGATACTGAAACCTGGTTCCTATCGGACCAACATGCTTTAGAGACTAGCTGCATGCGTGTGAGTAGCATATGGAGAAGTTTATTCATGGTGTGAATTTTCCCTAATTACCTTAATTTCACTGTGTGCCACAGATGACATAAGATTGATTTTCTTTCTCAGGGTCCTGGGCAGAACTACAATGACTTATTATACAACACAATCCCCTCTGAAATGTCCCCTTGTTACCCTGCAGCTTCTATCCTTTATTATGAACCTCTTTAATGTGGAAAGCCCAATCACATAACATTATGGCAGGCATCTGTAGAATGTGAAAGAACCATGAAAATGGAATAGTTTTGATTTTGTATTACGTGACTTTGTGTAAATGAACACATTCAATACACAATTAAATTAACTTAAATTATACCTCCAGAACACCCTGGTCTGCTAGACACCACTACTGTTCGAGCCACGAACAATGGCTCAAGGTTCAAATTCAAAAAGGATAACTCAAAATTATAATAACTAACAGAAGCAAATACAACCATAAATTGCAGCGCGGGGGACACAAAAAAGCAAATCGAATGAATCGTTTTTCATGTATTTATGAATTTGGTAGCTTTTTTTAGCTTTTTGGCCAAAATTCAATCAACGCCAATCAGCGTTAAGATGCTCCGCTCGTCATCGTCGCCATCCTGCTGCAACAGCGGGAAGACACTTCATGAAAATGCATCTCACCATAGACACACAGACACTCCCCAGCTGAGACTGAACGCCTGTAAGTCAGGAGAGGTCCGAATTGAGAAACATTTATTACACATGTATAACATTGAAATAGTGTACAATCTTTGGCGATTGGACTCCATGCTAAACTGGGATAATCAAAGGGCCGTGATGTCAAGTTCTGCACAGCAGAATCCCCTCCCAAAAGATTTATTTTAAATGAATACAATTTTAACGAGATGTTAAGGAGAGAAGAAGCAATTTTGCCATGCGCATCATTCCATGGGGAGGGGCGTGGCCACCACCGATCCTGTAGACGGAAGCTGTACTGACAGCTTCAGTTTTGCAAACCTCATAACACAACTGTAACGTGGTTGATTCCTAGGGGTTCTGAATTGATGACATTCACCACAAGGTTTGTATGTCGCGCCTCTGTTTGTTGTACTTCCAATGCAAAAAGCTCTCTTCATCTTGAGCTACCGTCTTGCTCTCTTGTGTCTAACTGACTGCAGGTAGCGACCTTATATACATATATATGTACGTATGCAAAATGTTACAGGGCTTGACATATTTGCTCACCAGCCACTTTGGCAAGTGGTTTTCCAAACTTACTAACGCCACAGCTATTTCGTTAGCCACAATATTCGTTGTTGGGAAATTAAGTTTAATTTGATTAAAGTTGACTACGGTTTGCTGCAATTAATTTGAACTAGATTTACAATCATTTCAACTGTAAATATGCAAATCAAGTCTACATAAAATGTATATGTACAGTCACCAAATCTTCAGCTCTTCATGCACTGAAGTCAAAGAAAAAAGAGTAGCTCATTGGAGAGGAACTTAGTTGTGTTCGTCTGTTTAGTTGCAATTTTTTACATGGCCAAAGGAAATTTCCTTGTCCTTTCCATTATGAAATTGCTAAAAAAGAGACCCCCAAAACCTTTTCACTCCCGAACTTCACCAGTTTTTATATTTTGTGTTTTCCCTCCCAACATGCTTGCTTTCAACCTTGACCTTAGCAGGACAACTGGGTTTGTGTTGCCTTCTCAAGATGTGGCGTGTAAACCGGTGAGCCTTGAGAACCCTGCACTGGGTTTCTTATTTTAGACGTGTTTTGAGAAGACTACTGTAACGGACTCTCTCATTCAGCCGAGGAAACTCTGGCTGCCATCACTAGAAAACTGAGCAGTCCGCAAGACATCTCTACCGGCCGTTCGTCTGTCAAACAGCCCTGAGCTTAAACAACTCTTCACCTCCACTTTAAGTGGGCTTAACTTTTGGAAGTTTAATAGAATACATACAGTATATCCACTCTCCCACTTTTGTGGTAAGTGGGAGAATTAAGATCTATTTTTTCCTGCCAGGATGTTAAACCTGGCCCTGAATGCATTAGATTTGCATCCAAATCTCTTATAACAACTAAGAAACTAAATATATTTGAAGGAACTAAACATAAAAAGTTGATCATTTCAGTACACACATTCTTACATAGCCACAGAGGCCTACACAAATGGATAGTGTTGTACAACCCAGCTGCACAAGGTTATTGTGGGTCTGCCAAGCAACCTGAGGAAAAAAAATCTCTTTTTCCAACTTCATCGCAATAAATTGAGGTGAAAAAGGAACTATTAATTGATTTGCAGTATAAATAAAATTCTGCACTTTCTTTTCGGGCCAGTTTTTAAATTTTCGACCTATGCAGCTTCTCACACACACTATTGAGACACTCTCACCCTGAGATAATCTCACTATACAACATGAGAGCATCTCACTATACAATGTGAGAGAATCTCAGAATACAGTGTGAGAGAATCTCAGTTACACCGGAAAACATCTCAGTTACACCGGAAGGCAAAAGCAAAGAGCGCTTATTTTGAACAGCGCAATGCGCCAATCATACGCCCTTCCTTCATATGCCTTGAAGTCCGGCCTCGCCCGTCCAAGTTTATAAATACTACCATATTCAAGAGACGGAATGTCATTTTAGGACGTTTTCAGGCGACAAATTCGGTGTTTAAGCAACATTTCTGCGGTCGGTTTGTTAACATTCAGCCATCGTAAAAAATTCCATGGAGGGTGTCGGAGATGTGAGGTGTAGTTAACGGAATCACCTGACGCCCCCAGCACCGGGTGGCCAGCCTCATCTCACGCCGCAGAGAGCAGCCTGTTCTCGGCCAGACTTCTGTGGAACTGACCACTTGTATTAGGTGCTCACATCAAAGCTTTGACCCACACTTAAACATCCATTTAGTTTGAGTGTGGGTTTATGTCTCTGTGCAACTCTCAATTCTATGGAAAAAAAGGGTTAGAAAGTCGAAATTATGACTTAAAAAGTTGAAATAATGACTATTAAAAAGCACACAAACAGGAACATACATCGGACATGCGGTAGGGGAGTGCTAGCATTAAGCTAGCGTCAGCCTGCTACCAAGAGCTCATCGTCCACAAGATCATACACAGCATGCCAGCGGAAAGACGCCAGCAGTCCGGTGAGGAGCGAGTGGAAGCCTGGATGGGCCACCAGCCTGTTCACCTGGAGAATGGAGGTCAACCTGGTGCAGTGCTGGCCAGCAGAGACCAACCCAGGTCTGTTCACCGCACAAAAAGTCCCGCGCGATTGGTCGATAACAAAAGGAGTCCTCATCCTCTCTAGCTTCATCTCACGCCTCAGCTAGCAAGCACATTAGCTGCTTCCTGTCGTTGGAGACATGCGGACAGAGTTTCTTCTTGTCCAAAAGACTTAATGATGTGATAACTTGCATGAGAGCTACTTCAACGCAGGCTATCAAATCCATATGAATCAGACAGCCACAAACAAAGCACAGACAAAGTGTCAAGACGAGCGGCAGCTAGCCAGCATCCAGCGTCATTTACATCAGTTCCTGATAGGTATATAAAATATTCATAATGCAGTTATTAGGCTAATATAAAAACTAATATCTAATAAAACACAAACAAACAATTGTAACAGTATCACACATATTATAACAACAAGGTCGACATCAGAATTCATCATAGTCATCTCCAGCGGAAAGGAAGATGAGCATGAAAACTATTGTTCTCCATGGAGAAAGAAACAACAGCAGAGGTGATGCAGTAGGAGGGGTGGACCCAAAGTGAAGAGACAAATCAGTTGTAAGACAAGAATCTTTGGCCAGTCGGCTGAAGCTGTTCTTCAGCTTCTCCTCTCAGTGATGGAAACCTTGGTGGGAACTGAGCTTTGCTTTCCACAACTCATCAACACCTCCTGCAGAAAGTCAACTCGTCCTCACTTAGAAGGAATGTTGATTTACATTTTGTTGTCTTTCATCTCTCTGCTCACTGTAGCTCTCAACCTGCTGGTCATCATCTCCATCTCTCACTTCAAGTAGTGACATATTTCATTTATTTCTGAAACTGGTAGATTGAAACAAGTGTTGCTTAATCACAAACTTACTCTTTCTTGAATTGTGAATTTGTATTTGACCGATTGATGACTTACATATTAATGCAAATAGCAAATTGTTTCCCTTCCAGGCAGCTCCACACCCCCACCAACCTCCTCCTTCTCTCTCTGGCCGTCTCAGATTTCTTCGTGGGCCTCTTCATGATCTTTCAAATATTGATAATGGATGGCTGCTGGTTCCTCGGTGATCTCATGTGTTCTCTTTGGTTGGTTCTATCATCCATTATTACCTCGGCCTCAATAGGAACCAGGGTGCTCATATCAGTGGATCGATATGTGGCTATTTGTTATCCTCTGCATTACTTCACCAAAATCCAACCAAAAAGAGTTCAAGTTTGTGTTTCTCTGTGTTGGATGTTTGCTGCTTTATTTTACAGTTTGCTGATGAAGAATAACCTGCAACATCCAGGCAGGTATAACTCCTGCATAGGAGAGTGTGTCTTTGAAGTGAACTACATCTATAATCTTATTGATCTAATTGTTTCAATCCTTTTTCCCATTACTGTTATTATCATTCTATATATTAGAATATTTGGGGTGGCTGTGTATCAGGCTCGTGCCATGCGGTCTCACATTGCAGTTGTGACAACAAAAATAACCACTAAAAAGTCTGAAATGAAAGCAGCTAGGAATCTTGGTGTTGTTGTAGTTGTGTTTCTAATATGCATTTTCCCATATTATTGTTTCACTCTTACATCCCAAAATAACTTTTACACATCGTTATCTGTAACCATTCTAGTATGGTGGTTTAATTTTAACTCCTTTCTCAACCCTCTGATCTATGCCACTCTCTACCCCTGGTTTAGAAAATCAATTAAGTTCATTGTTACACTTCAGATACTGAAGCCTGGTTCCTGTCGGACCAACGTGCTTTAGAGACACGCTGCATTGGGGTTAAGTTTGAGAATTGAATTCCATTCATGGGGCAAATTAATCAAGATTTTTCTTTTCACCTTAATTCATTTAGACGGAGTTGGCAAATTATCAAGTTTCTTTCTTTCGGCAATAACCTGGTGCAGCTTTGTTGTCTCTCCTTTTTTTTTCATCATGAACGGATTCAATGTGGAAAGTGCAAGCACATGTAGAACCTTAAAAAAGAAACAAACATCTGCATAATGTAAAAAAAAAAATGGAAATGGAATCGATTTTGCGACAATTGTTGTATGGCAACAACTTCAGACCGGAATGACCAAAGGGAATAAATCCATTTAATACATGATGAATGTATTGCATCTCTAAAGAAATATAAATCTCATTGTATTTTATTTCAAATAAAGTTGTTAGGATCAACTGATTCCTTAATAAAAGCATCTTATACAAGTTATGATTTTTTGACCAAAATATAAAAATTTGAACAATCCTCTGATATCTTTATTGATTCCTGCATTGATACACTTTTTTATGTGTGCTCTGAAACCTCCCAATAGTCAGTCACATAACAATTTAGTGTGTTTGAGACGGTCTTCCTCTAACAAACACTCTTCATGGTCTTATATTGGCCCTGAAAAGTGGCTTCATTTTAGTGTTGGTTCACTTTCATTATTTGAAATGATTTATTATTGGCATTAGCGTTGGCATTCAGATGTCAGACTCATTGCCTTCTCTTTACAAATGAATGTGTGTGTGTGTTAACGAAAAAGAGAAGGAAAGAAACTAACCACGTGGCAGATTTAGTTTAGAAAACCTGAGTTGCGTAATGCTTTCTGTCACGAAAAATACAGCTCATAGCGTCAACAAAATTGTAAATGTTGAATTTTTATTAAAATTCAACATTTAACTCTTTTAAATGTAAAAATTGCAATCACTTTTAAATTAACTTCTTGTACAGTAAAAACTGTAAACAAACATACTTTTTTGCAACAAACAAATGCCAAACAAGATGAAATAAGAGAATATATCATACGTATATTGTAATATTGTTTTATATTAATAAAGACAGATCAAAATGTTATCAATTTGTAGAAAGCCCACTGTTAAAAGGGTGAAATTACAATGAATTAAAATAATTAAAACTCATACTGCCAAACAAGACGGTGGGAGCAACCTTTGATTCAAAATCTAGTGGTTGCAGCCTGGTAGAAATAGAGACAAGAAAAAGTCAAAAGATAAATGATAAATTTATTAATAGTATTAAATACCATTCTCACTCCTTATGCCAACCACTGTCAAGTAGGGCAACAGTGGTGGTACTCTTCAGACCATGTACAGTGCAGGGTAGTTAGCTTAGCCTCAGTGCGTAACGTGGTCCGTTTTACACTCATCCCCGTTCTGTTTGACACATGGAGGAATTCCTATATAATATTAAAATATTTTAGTTAATTTAGACATTCCAAATACTTCAAAAAGGGTGGACGTTGGTGGGGAAAAAAAAGAAAGTGTGAGTCCGAGATCTGTTCCTATTTATACAAAAAGGTTCTTTTAAAAACATTCACAAAGCCAGTTTACAATTCTTTGTTATTGTGTAGGTTCACATGAGAAAGACAACTTTGAGAGATGTTATTTAATGATGATATTTAATTTAGTGGCCTCGTGCTGGCTACCAATGTGGCAGGCAGACCGACCGCTGTGGTCCAAACCTGGAAGCACTAGGGTTAACGGGCTAGGTACTCTTCAGAGTTAAGTTGAAAGCTTGCTTCAGTGTTCTGAAGGTTTTATCCTGGTGAAGGAAACCAGTGAGCTTAGAGCTAAAAACAGCTTAAAAAATAAGAGGCCACAACATCAAGACTACCATCCACGGTAATCTTAGATTCGAGGACACTGTACTCAGAAAAATCTGTCTATGTCTGGTGGAGGGATGAAGGCCAACATCGAAACACATGGTCATCTCCAGCATTGGGAAACACATCATTTTATCTCAAGAACTTATATTAAAACTAACAACAGGCTGTATCAAATATTTGTATTTGAAAACCGGCTCATAGTGAGACACTGATACAGATGCCTGTAATGTTTTGAAAACAATACAGGCCCCCTCTTTAGATTGAAAATGCTCAGGACACAGAAAGACCACTACTGATATCTGTATACATTACTTTTCCTTGTAATAAAACGTAGAGATAATTTATAGTTAAAAATAAAAGTCCGGGATTGCTAACCCAATTATGAGCTGTCAGACAGCTGGAGTCCATTTACAATCTACCCGGAAACGTTTGGTTCGGGGTGGACTTTAGAGGGCTTAGTGTGTCATTGTGATTGGTGGGCCGTCACTTTGTGTCTGACGTTTCCCCCTTTTTTACACACCCAGGATGAAACACCAACTGATAACGCTGATGTTCACACTCCATTGTATTTTCTGTGCATTTCTACAGGATAGTTCATACTAATTCTACCCTCTGATTCCAGTTCCTTTATTGTGTGGTCTTTCTCTGCTGACATTCATTCCTTAAGGTTCTGTAGGCTCTGTAGCTATACATATAGTCATCTAAAACATCTCACAGTTAAGCATATCCATTGAGAAAACTACCTCCTTGTAGTGTTACAATAGCCAGTATCAATTATTTTCATGTGTCAATACAGGCAAATTGGTGGATCCAATTGTTATGAAAAAAAATATGAGTTAGTTTCTTTGTAATTATAAAATAATGTTAGGTGCATGTTTTTTTTCCAACCAGGCCACTGACTCAATGCAAAACACTGAGTGGGCAACGAGACGTGCACTAAGTGGGCCGATCTAATAGTAACTCCTGGGTTACTTTCTCCCCCCAGTCTGTCCCTGCCCTTAAATGTCTCAAGCTGCAGTCACACAATGCCATTAACGACCTGATCAAAGCAAAAAACAGAAAATAGCATTTCTATATTGGTCAAAACGTCCTTGAACTTATTTATTGTATGTTAGTCCCACACATGAGTAATTTTATTAGAAGATTTCTAAGTTGGTTCACTGTCTCCCTTAAGCAGTACACAATGTCACAAACACGATTTGCATGTTCATTGGTCAAGACATTTGCATCTGTTAATACGTTCTCATTGACATGACCAAGTACATTTTCTTGACAGTACATTTTCTTGTCTACTTTCTCTCAGCATGCAGTGTCTCTACAGCAGGTTTCTCTCACATGAGCCAGGCTGCAGTATCTCAAGAGATACAATAAGCTTCATAGATTTTCTAAACCAGGGGTAAAAAAAGGCATAGATCAAAGGGTTAAGACACGAGTTGAAATAAAACAGACATATTACGATTGTAGAAGATGAGGCATTGAGCAAGGTGTCCTGGCCTGAGAGTGAAACACAATAAAATGGACTGAGGCACAATAGAAAGACGACAATAACGACACCAAGAGTCCTGGCAGCTTTCATTTCAGATTTTTTAGGAGTTATGGTCAATGACAATCTTAGAGGTAAAGCTGCAGCATGAGACCTCATGGCACGAGCCTGAGTCACAGCCACCACAAAGACTCTCATATACAGAACTATGATGACAGTGACAGGACCAATAAAACTCAAAAAAACATTCACACGTCCAGCAATGTAGTTAATCACAATGACACACTCTCCAAAGCAGGAGTTATACCTGCCTGGTTCTTCAAGGTTTTCTTTAAGCAGCACAGTGTGAAGGAAAGCAGAACATGTCCAACACAGACACACACAGATCTTAACTCTTTTTTGTGTGACTTTGTTGGCATAATGCAGAGGCTCACAAATAGCCACATATCGGTCAACTGATATGAGCACCATGGTTCCTACTGAGGCAGAAGTAATTACAAAGTCCAGGAAAGTATAAAGGATACACATGAGGTCACCTAGAATCCAGCAGCCTTCTATAAGCACAATTTGAAAGAACACGATGAGGCCCACGAAGAAGTCTGAGACGGCCAGAGAGAAGAGGAGGAGGTTTGTGTTTGTGTGGAGCTGTCTTTGGAGATAAGAAAACAAGCTCAACAAGATCATTTTTGTTAACAGCAAATGTTTATAAGAGAAATGTTAAGAGAAAAAAGCAATTAATAAAACACAACTTATTTTCATTGAGTCTACCATTTCATCCACCATTCCTTCTGATTTACCGGCCTAATTAATTGAATTGAAATATCTGAATACTTGAAGTGGGAGATGGAGATGATGACCAGCAGGTTGAGAGTCACAGTGAGCAGAGAGATGGAGGACAATAAAATGTAAATCAACATTGCTTCTAAGTGAGGACGAATTGGCTTTCTGCAGGAGGTGTTGATGAGTTGTGGAAAGCAAAGTTCAGTTCCCACCAAGGTTTCCATCACTGAGAGGAGAAGCTGCAGAACAGCTTCAGCTGACTGGCCAAAGCTTCTTGTCTTACAACTGATTGGTCTCTTTACTTTGGGTCCACCCCTCCTACTTCATCACCTCTGCTGTTGTTTCTTTCTCCATGGAGATTGAAGAACAATAGTTTCTGGCATGTTTAAGTGTATTTTCAGGGATCTTTTATTACTTTTACTTTCTCTGTAATTATTTTTCTTTTTATTCTTAATATTGTGAACCTTTACACATTCTTGACAAGCTAACTCCTTCTTCGATCAGGCCATAGACGACGTGTAGGAAAAGCACGTCTGCGAGTCGGCGGCGACTCGCCTGTCCCAATCCGTCAGCCGAACGCGTTCGTGGAACATAGACCCCCAGGAGCCGATTTGGAGGACACATCTGATCTATGCTTTGCGGCCCCGCATATCCCAGCATGCATTGCGGGCCGAAGAGGATTTACAGTTTTTTTTAAAGCGCTAATCGTGATTCTTGTAGCACAATTTCTAAAACTATTAATATGTATAACTAAATAACTCACTGAGTTTGCCAAACTAAAAGCACAAACATTGCTTTGCACTCAGTCTGCAATTTTGTAACACACACACTTTGCAAAACTGTAGGCACTATTCACTGCACAACACTCTTATTGCAGAACTTTAAACACAACTCACTGCTTACACTCAATTACCAAATTTACAACACACTCCTTGCAAAATTATACACATGTTTGGCTATCATTAACACTATTTTGCCAACTGTCTAGCACACTTTCACATGTGAAAACTGTTTTAGATAATTAGTTCACTTTGCAATCAGCCTAAGCACTATAAATAAGCCATAGGTGAGCTGTCTGTGTGGAGTACAATGGAACGAACAGTAAGAGTGAGAAGAGTGAGAATCAGAGGAAGCCGAGGAGGTGAAGTAGTTGGAGGAAGAGGAAGTGGAGTTGAAGAAGCGAGAGAGTTAGAGGAAGTTAGAGGAAGAGGACAAGGAGGGGAAAGAGGAAGGGTAAGAAGAGTAAGAAATAGAATAACTGATAACATCAGAGCTACAATAGTGGACCATGTCATCAACCATGGGATGACCCTGAGGTAAGCTGTCCAATGGGTTCAGCCTAATTTGAGCCGCTACACTGTGGCAAGCATCATTTCGAAAGGAGAATCTGTAAGTACTTTGTAGCACTGCCATACTCTAATGAGAACCACAACAGTACCATACATGCAAAAATACTGAAATTGTTACTTTACAGAATTGCTAGATGTCCAGATGTTGGGGGCAGAGGAAGAATGCAAGAGACCCATATAGTGAACATGGTCATTGCCAATAATGCAATAAGACTGCGCGAAATACACTAACAAGTTGTGTACTTGCGCGCCACAGAATAAGAATGAAGCAAATTTACAGAGTTCCTTTCGAGAGAAACACAAAACGTGTAAAGGAACTGCAAATGACTATGTGCAGGTGAGCTATACTGTCATTGGTTCTGAATTTGGAAGTGCATACTGTAGTGCTGTGCATGGGCCTGATGTGTTGCATCTGTTTTGTCTTATCCAGAGAGTGATGGAACTAGAAGCAGATGCCATGGGACATGAGCTACTTTTTGTAGATGAGGTCGGTTTTAACCTCGGTAAAACCAGGAGACATGACAGGAACATTATTGGACACCGTGCCATCATCAATGTCCCAGGACAACGTGGTGGTAACATAACCATGTGTGCAGCTATAAGCCAAAATGGTGTTGTTCACTATCATGCAACCATAGGCCCATACAACACTGCACACATTATTGCATTGCTGGACATCTTACATGACATGTTCAATGTTCAGAGACCAGAGCATACCCGATATGTCATCATATGGGACAACTTTAGTTTCCATAGGGCTGCTTTGGTCCGCAACTGGTTTACAGACCACCCATTCTTCATGGCAGACCACCCATTCTTCATGGCACTCAATCTCCCTCCATACTCTCCATTCTTAAATCCCATTGAGGAGTTCTTCTCTGCCTGGCGCTAGAAGGTGTACGACCGTCATCCTCATCAACAGGTAGCCCTTTTACAGGCAATGGAGGAGGCATGTGGAGACATTGACCAGGCATCATGTCAGGCCTGGATACGGCATTCAAGGAGATATTTTCCCTGGTGGAGGATATTGCAATACCACGTGGACGAAATGTTGTGGCCGAACCCAGAAAGACGACATGATTTAGGCTGATTGTCTTTTCATTTTTTTTGGTGAAATAACTATTTTGTGTTCTGACTTTGTCTTGGTTTTGATGAGTGTGAATAAACACCAATACTTGAAGTTTGGATCCTTTTATGTTTACATGACACTATGACAAAAATATGACCTCAAATTGACATCTGTACACAGAGAAAGCAAAATGAATACCATTTTGTATTCATACCATCAGTGTGTAGTTGGCACATTGTGTGTTCAGTAGATGATGGCTTGTGTTTACTGTTTGATACAAAATTCTTATTTTTGTGTAGAGTTTTGCAAAAATAGCCAATAGTTACAAAAAATGTGCTTAAGCAATGAGAAAAAACAAATTTGTTCAGGACGGAGGCGGGTTATCCGACAGCGTGGAGGAGTTTACTTGTAAATGTAATGTTAAGTAATAGAATTCACTCGAATATCTACCCATTTACATTTTATAATAACATCACATCTTTATGGAATCACTTAAGTCACGTGACGTTGGTAACCGATGTCGTGTTTTTTCGTTCGTCGTCACGCTTAATCCTGTAGTTATTTGTGAAAAGTCACTTCAATGACTTCACATTCACACTTCAGAGGTTGCCGCTGTGACACAGAAATGGATTAAAGTGAGCTCAAGCAGACAAGTTATTAAGCTGAAATAACACTAAGTCAATAACGTTACAGAATAAATTCACAAAGAAACTGAACTTCCTTTGCTCCTGTTCTTTTGTGGCGTGATTATGAACTAACTGTACATTTAGTTGCGTTTCATGGAGCCAGGAAGAAGCATCAAGCTGAAGGAGGTCGATGAGTCTTTTCATTTTTTTTGGTGAAATAACTATTTTGTGTTCTGACTTTGTCTTGGTTTTGATGAGTGTGAATAAACACCAATACTTGAAGTTTGGATCCTTTTATGTTTACATGACACTATGACAAAAATATGACCTCAAATTGACATCTGTACACAGAGAAAGCAAAATGAATACCATTTTGTATTCATACCATCAGTGTGTAGTTGGCACATTGTGTGTTCAGTAGATGATGGCTTGTGTTTACTGTTTGATACAAAATTCTTATTTTTGTGTAGAGTTTTGCAAAAATAGCCAATAGTTACAAAAAATGTGCTTAAGCAATGAGAAAAAACAAATTTGTTCAGGACGGAGGCGGGTTATCCGACAGCGTGGAGGAGTTTACTTGTAAATGTAATGTTAAGTAATAGAATTCACTCGAATATCTACCCATTTACATTTTATAATAACATCACATCTTTATGGAATCACTTAAGTCACGTGACGTTGGTAACCGATGTCGTGTTTTTTCGTTCGTCGTCACGCTTAATCCTGTAGTTATTTGTGAAAAGTCACTTCAATGACTTCACATTCACACTTCAGAGGTTGCCGCTGTGACACAGAAATGGATTAAAGTGAGCTCAAGCAGACAAGTTATTAAGCTGAAATAACACTAAGTCAATAACGTTACAGAATAAATTCACAAAGAAACTGAACTTCCTTTGCTCCTGTTCTTTTGTGGCGTGATTATGAACTAACTGTACATTTAGTTGCGTTTCATGGAGCCAGGAAGAAGCATCAAGCTGAAGGAGGTCGATGAGTGTGTATTGACATATTTTACTGTAGTTTATCATTTTGGGGGTTTTAATGCGCTTATTGTTTTAATGCGCTTATTGTTAAGCAAGCAGGAAGTCCCCCCATAGGCCCGATCGTCCCATGTCAGAGACCTTTTGGTTCAGCCTTTTCTCGTTTCTTTTTTGCTAGGTTCACACCAGCCGGGCTCCTATCTGGCTTACAGAGGTCCTTGCTCGAAAAGAACCCTCATTACTACTCCTCCTGCCTAGTTTTTTCTACCCCCCTTGATGAGGAGGTCCAGGTATGTCTCCTGGCACACCTGATCGCAGTGAGCTTGATTCCGGGGGTGTAGGGAGGCCTTTGGCTGGGACATACACCCCCAAACTAGTGAGATACTCTTACATTCACTAGTGAGATGACTGGTATGAATTTATGTGAAACACTTGCACATCCTCATGTAAGAGCATACATACATATAACTGAAACGTATGGATACATATTTGAATACTATACACAAGTAAATGAGAAACACCTGCATAAGTATCTAAACTTTTTTTAAATCTTTAATCACATGCAAGAGATTCAGTTGTGCATGCCTAAGTGTTCAATATATACAACACCTTCTCAATTGCATGCAAGAGTGTTTCAGATAGATGAGTATAAATGTTTAACTTATGTGCATGTGAGCATTTCATATGTATATAACACAATTTTTTTGCCAGGTTAAATTTAATTTGATCTAAGTTGACTGCAACTTGCTACAATTAACAAAGACAAAGACAAACAAGAGTAGCTCATTGGAACTTTGTTGTCTCCGTAAATCTTCGTAATGTTTCTCACATGGTTAACGTAAATGTCCTTGTCCTTTAATGTTTTCCACTTTGTTCAAATTGATTGTCCCAACAACAGGGACCAGGCTTCAGTATCTGAAGCTTAACAATGACCTTAATTGATTTTCTGAACCAGGGGTAGAGAATGGCATAGATCAGAGGGTTGAGACAGGAGTTAAAATAAAACAACCATATTACAATGGTTATATATTTCATCATGTGTGGCACTTGGAAGCAGAATCCTCACCAGGCTCAGTGTTTAGCACCTAAGCTAATGATTGACAGCCTGCAACTGAGAGCCCTATTGGAAAGAAGGTGTCACCAGCCTTGATGTCGCGTGCTCTCTGTCTGCTAGTGGGTGAAACTGCCATACGCAGTGAGTGGACGATTGTAAACATGAAAAAAATAGCTTGGGAAAGAAGAACGAGTGCACATAATTAAGAGAGAATTACTTGTACCTCCAGAAGGTACCAAATGGATCGGCCTAGAGGTTTGGGACCCCTGCTATACAGTGTGTTTTATTACCATGTTGGTCTTTTTAATTTTCTTAATTATGAGAGGCAGATCATTAAGGTAGAGTAGTGCAAAGGGCATGAGGACTTCTTTATGGAACCCAAATCTTCAGTCAGGAGGAATATGGCCCAGGCCGTCTCCCGTTGTTTTAACAGGCTAATAAGGTGTGAGTTGATGTTAATTAACTCAAATTATTTTCATCTATCCAGCTGAACCAAGGCAGCGGTCTAACATGGCCTCATGAGGAAGTCGTTCAACCCACCAACCGACACTGAGTGACCTGCAGGCCCCCACATGCTAACATGAGGGCAGGAAAAGCAAGTGGACTTTGATGTAGTAAAGGGCTTTGTCCAACCAGTTCATGTTCTCATCACTACAGATATCATCATCAACTAAAACTAACCAAACTTTTTTACACAAAAGGACTGGGCCACACACTAGATGTGAGGTAAACTGTCTCACATCTAATGCACTAAAATTGAAAAAATCAATCAAATGCAGGTACATTTGATAATACATTACATTTGATAATGTAACATGTTTGAAGGAAATAAGCCTTCCTTCATAGCTCTCCCTTAGATTTTATTTATTTTTTTATATTAAGGTTGACTTGTAATTCTCTTAGTCTTAGGGTGCTGATCCCCCTTCATTGTATGAAGAGAGAGACAAGAAGAGAAATAGGGGATGTGGATATTTCAAGCTTTATACACAAATAAATGGTTTGTTAAAGAAAGACAGTCTCAAACACCCGAAACAAATCAGCACACACAAAGTCTGTCAAAGCAAGAATCAACAAAGAGGTCATAGCTACTTCAAAATCATGACTTTAATGACATGCCAAAAAAGTTTTTTCCCATTTTTCAGATGATCGATTTGTGCTTGCACATTTAACAGTGAATCAGTTCATAGTGAAGCATAGAATCTAAAGGGTAACAAGGGGAAATGGATAGTGTTGTACAACCCAGCTGCACCAGGTTATTGTGGGTCTGCCAAGCGACCTGAGACTAAAGTTGCTCTTTTTCGGACTTTGGCGCATTAAATTGAGGTGAAAACGGAAATATTAATTGATTGCATTAATAAAATTCTGCACCTTCTCTTCGGGCCAGTTTAAATTTTCGACCCATGCAACATATCTCTAAAGCATGTTGGTCCGACAGGAACCAGGCTTCAGTATCTGAAGCTTAACAATGACCTTAATTGATTTTCTGAACCAGGGGTAGAGAATGGCATAGATCAGAGGGTTGAGACAGGAGTTAAAATAAAACAACCATATTACAATGGTTATAGATGAAGTTGTGTACAAGTTATTTTGGGATGTAAGAGAGAAACAATACAGTGGACTAATGCATGTCAGAAACACAACTACAACAACACCAAGATTCCTGGCTGCTTTCATTTCAGACTTTTTAACGGTTACTTTCATTGTCACAACTGCAATGTGAGACCGCATGGCACGAGCCTGATACACAGCCACCCCAAATATTCTAATATATAGAATGATAATAAGAGTAATGGGAAAAAGGAATGTAATAATCAGATCAAAAAGATTAGCGAGGTTGTTAATTTCAAAGACACACTCTCCTATGCAGGAGTTATACCTGCCTGGATGTTGCAGGTTATTCTTCAGCACCAGACTGTTAAATAAAGCAGCAAACATCCAACACAGACAAACACAGACTTGAACTCTCTTTGGTTTGATTTTGGTGAAGTAATGCAGAGGATAACAAATAGCCACATATCGATCCACTGATATGAGCACCATGGTTCCTACTGAGGATGAGAGAATAATGGATGATATACATAACCAAAGAGAACACATGAGATCACTGAGCAACCAGCAGCCGTCTATTATCATTATTTGAAAGGTCATGAAGAGGCCCACGAAGAAATCTGAGAAGGCCAGAGAGAGGAGGAGGAGGTTGGTGGGGGTCTGAAGCTGCCTGGAGGGAAACAAATATTGATATTTGCATTAATATTTAAGTCATAAATTGGTCAAATGTAGATACACAATATATTAAAAATTAAATCAGTAAATTTCACAAATTTGTGATTAACCAACACGTGTTTCAATCAGTTTCACAAATAAATAGAATATTTCACTACTTGAAGTGGGAGATGGAGATGATGACCAGCAGGTTTAGAGCTACAGTGAGCAGAGAGATGAAAGACAACAACATGTAAATCAACATTCCTTCTAAGTGAGGACGAGTTAGCTTTCTGCAGGAGGTGTTGATGAGTTGTGGAAAGCAAAGTTCAGTTCCCACCAAGGTTTCCATCACTGAGAGGAGAAGCTGAAGAACAGCTTCAGCTGACTGGCCAAAGCTTCTCGTCTTACAACTGATTGGTCTCTTTACTTTGGGTCCACCCCTCCTACTTCATCACCTCTGCTGTTGTTTTTTCTCTACTGAGATTGAAGAATAATAGTTTCCGTGCATGTTTAAGTGTATTTGCAGGGTTTTTTATTAATTAATTTTTCTTTTTATTCTTAATATTGTGAACCTTTACACATTCTTGACAGGCTAACTGCTTCTTCGACTCGGCCTTAGAGGACGTGCAGGAAAGGCATATATTTTGCCCAGATATCTCATTCCTTGTTTTAAAAACACATATTGACTACTTGCTAAATGTATTTTTAATATAGTTTCAACACATGACATTTTACTGTTACTTTATTTTTTCGGGTTTTAATGCTCTCATTGTTAAGCTCAGCAGGTTGCTGGGCAACGACAGCATTGGAGGTAATGCTGATGACGCAACCAGGAAGTCCCCCAATAGGCCAGATTGTCCCATGTCAGAGACCTTTTGGTCAGGGCTGGACTGGTAATCTGGCATACCAGGAAAATGCCTGGTGGTCCGACGCACTTGGGGGCCGGTCGATAGGCCTATACAATTTTTTTTTTTTTTGCTTTCGACCAGCCCATAAAGCCACAAGGTTGGTGGTTCGAACCCCGGCTGCACCATGTGCCATGTCGAAGTGTCCCTGAGCAAGACGCCTAACCCCTAATTGCTCCCCAGGCAAAAAAGTAATGCATGGGTTATAATGCAATGTAAGTCGTTTTGGATGAAAGCCTCAGCTAAATAACATGTAATGTAAAATCTGTGGATTAGGATGGAGAAACAAAACCGACATGTTTAGTGCTACTACAGTACCTGACGGCATGTTGCAGAAACAGCAGGTGCACATAGCACATGGAGGAGGAGAGGTGACTAGCTTAGCGATAGCGGTGCTTGAGGCTCACAGGCAGCAGAGAAGGTGCAGCAGGTGTCTGAGTCTGACAGTTAAGTCCAGGAGGCGCAGAGTGAGCAGGAGAGTGTCATTGAAACGGTAAGCAAGCAAGTAGCTACATGAACAGGGAGGGAGTGTTAATCAGGGCGGGTGCATAAGGATAGTGTGTGTGGGCCTGGCTGGGCCACAACCAAGATAATGACGATTTAACAGTTACCTAAATGAATGAATATTATAATAAGGCAACAAACATAATCATTGTCGGTTGTTGCTATTATAAAGTCTGAGTGTCAGGTTGTCATTTGTCAGGTTGTCATTTGTCAAATTGTCACTTAAAAGTTACTGCAATGGCCACTCAGCTAAAGTCAAATAACACTGCATTAGCTATTTTGCACTGTTTTTGTAGCTAGCAGAGTTGAGAGTTCACTTATTCAATTGCAACTTGGGATATTCTAATGTAAACATTTAAACCTCATAACGGCCGTCGACGGCGCTTCTTCTGTATATTCAACTAACTAGAAATTTTCTAATGTTTCTTCTGGATTTCAAATATCATCAATATGCAATATTACGGCAATATTAGGGCAAGTGAATACTCAAAATGCTATATATATATATATACATTATCAGGACGTTTTGTGTGAGTAATTTGTTATATAGGTTTTTTATGGAAAGTATCTCAACAATTAGAGGTAAATGTTGTTTGGTGTCATATTAAAGAGGGGTTTTTGCTCTTTAAAGGGATAGTTCACCCAAAAATGAAAATGTTGTCATCATTTACTCACCCCCAAGTTGTTTCAAACCTGTATGAATTTCTTTATTCTGCTAAACAAAAAGAAAGATATTTTGAAGAATGTCGGTAATCAGACAGTTGATGGACCCCATTGATTTCCATAGTATTTTTTGTATGGGTTTTTGGGAACGGAACAGTAGATATGCGTATCTACAGGGGCTGCAGTCTCTTCCTTTTATAGCAGAAGTTTTCTTATCTCCAAAGAAATGCCATACATACAAAGGTCAAACTCCCAAAACTAAACACTTCCAGATTGAGTTGAGGCCTTTTGGGCTCAAGAAAAAATATGTGCTGAAGCCAGCCCCATTAACATCTTGTAGAGGAATTGACAGCCAAGCATGGCTTGGATTTGGTTATCTTCCTAGGTTTCCATGGAGATTCTGACTGGCAAACGGGCTCAACAGAATCCATGTCTTTTTCTTTGATTTTTATATCTTAGGTGGCAAACATATAAGCTTTACAACTTGTTTGCAATTGCATTTGTTCAAGGTGTGCAAGTGGTGTTGGGTTCTGAAAGCCCCTCGAGGGAGATCACACTACGATGAATCAAAAGAGTCACCTGGCTCGAATTTAAAAAATCATAAAGTATTTAATAACTAAACAAAGTGACAAGGAATACAACTTACAAAGTGAAATACAATGTGAATAGTAATATTTCGCGAAATAGCTCTCTGACCAGGTCAAAGGTGACTTATCAAAGCGGCTGCAGGAGAGCTATAACAGTTCTTCTCTCAGTTTGGTATTTTGAAAACTCCCGGGGGGCCGTCTTGAGTTGCATTTGAATGCCATTGGCTTCTTCTTCAAAGTGTCTTGTTACGGCCCTGCTGTGGAACACAGGGCCGTAACAACTTGTATGTGTGTATGTGCATTTGTTGTTGAAGTTGCTTGTGTGTGTGTGTCTCCTCTTAATTGACAGGATTTACCACCCCCCCCCCTGATTGGCTGCGGACCCAGGATCGTTAGTGGCTGCACCTGGTTGGAGCTCAAAAGGCCACAGTCTTGAGGCCCCTGGGCGCTCGCTCTCTGGCTCTGCCTCGACATGTACTATTGTATGGTCAGAAAGTTGTTTTTGTCAGTGTGGTTTGGAATTTACTGTTCTGTGGGTGTTTTAGTTCTTTTTTCTTGTATCTGTTCTTCATATATATTAGATCCATTTTTTTCTGTACTAATGACCGTGTTCTTTTTGTTTTCCTTTTCGTCCCAGGGGGAAGGGAGCCGTTGTGGCTAGACTAGAGGCCCATGGGCATACATCACCTGCAGTGAGTCTCTGTCTAGAAACACTAGCTTAGACCTGGGCAGACCACCTCCTGTATTTTTGGTTAGCGTGCTAAAGCTACAGCACTAGTAGATAGGACCAAGCCTGTGTATTTTTGTTTGTTTCGTTGTTTTGGTCTTGTCCAGCCCTTCTCCCTGTAATCCGTGTAAGTAGAAACCAAATAAATAACCAATACACGGTAAAAACGGTTTGTGTCGTGCTTGCACCACGACCCCCACAGGCCCTGGTTGGTGACACACTTGGACCTTGAACAGCGGCATGTCAGCAGTCCCCTCCCTTCTAGGGAGCAGGCGTAACAGTGGGGGCTCGTCCGGGATCTCTGTTGGCCCGCTGCTGCTGAGAGGATCTTTCTGTGGTCAATAATTGGGGCATGTACGGCGTGGTGTAAGCAGACTCGTGTAGTTGGACTGGGTACTGGTTAGTTAGGTGGTGTTACTGAGGTACAATTTTTTATTGTGTACAGATGGCTACCCTCACCCTAGCAACGTTCTTGGAGAACCCTACTTTAGGTCTCCTAACGAGAATGCGCAAGGAAGAGCTAAAAAAAATAGCTGAGCACTACAAGCTACGTATCAGTGAACAAGCTTTAAAGGCTGAGATCGTAGAACAAATCAAGCATTATTTATTGGATCTAGAAGAGGCAGGCGCCATGTCCCTGGACGAGGAGGATCCCGTAGAGGGTGCCGAGGAAGGGACCGCAGGAGTCTCCTCTCCCACACCGCCGATGGACAGTGGGGAGCGTAAAGAGGCTCCAGCTCCTTGGACGCTGCCAAAGTTTCTTCCGTTTTCCCCAGTGGCAGGTGGATCTGAGGTAGGGGAGGTAGACAAGCTGCGTAAACAGATGGCACATCTTCAGGCAGAACTGAAAGACAGAGAAGAGAGAAAAAGATATGATTTTGAGTTGGAACTCAGAAAAATAGAAGCAGACAAGGAGGTCAGAATAAAAAATTAGGCAAATGGAGCTCGAGGCAGGTGTAGGGGTCTCACCCTCAGGGCCACGTGAGCCACCTCCATTTAAGGTGAGCCAAAACGTTCCGATGGTTCCACCGTTTAGGGAGACCGAAGTAGACCGCTACTTCGTAGCATTTGAGCGTGTAGCCGTCGCTCTGCAGTGGCCAAAGGAGGTGTGGCCTCTTCTCCTGCAGTGCAAGCTGTCTGGGAAGGGCCAGGAAGTGGTCGCAGCGCTTTCCCTGGAAGACAGTTTGCAGTATGATGTGGTTAAAGCAACGGTACTTAGAGCCTACGAGTTAGTACCTGAAGCCTATAGGCAACGCTTCAGGTCTCACAAGAAAGTGGGGAGTCGTACATTTGTGGAGTTTGCTAGGGACAAGGAGTCTCTATTTGAGCGCTGGTGTGCAGCGAGCAAGGTAACAACTTTGTTGGATCTGAAAGAGCTTGTTTTATTAGAAGAATTCAAGAACCACTTATCTGAGCACCTAGTGGTGTACTTGAATGAGCGGAAGGTAGAGAAGTTGACCCAGGCCGCTGTTATGGCGGACGAATATGCTCTGACCCACAAAACTGTGTTTAGTGGATCTCATACTGTCGTCCCATCGACGTCTTGGGCACGCCGGTCTTCACTTGACCCCGCCAGAAGACTTACAGAAAAAAGAGAGTGTTTTTACTGTCATGAAGTGGGCCACTTGATTTCAGATTGTGCGGTTCTGAAAGCAAAGACCTCTCAGTCACCACCCCGCAGCAAGAAAAGTGTCGGTCTTATCCAGTCTACTCCTCGCCTAGACGCTGTTGCTGCGGACAAGATGGTTGGAGCTGAGCCGGATCCTAGGTATGCTCCATTTGTGTCAGTTAGGAGTGTTTCTATCACTGGAGAACCAGAGGACCACACTTTAGTCAAAATCTTACGAGACACCGGTGCAGCACAATCCGTAATCTGTAAAGACGCGTTGCCCTGGTCTGACCTTAATTACTGTGGATCTAATGTTCTCCTGTGTGGGATTGAAACTAACCCCATCTGTGTACCGTTACACTGGTTACACTTAAAGTCAGAGCTCATTTTAGGACGTTTCCGGGTTGGCGTCGTGCCCAAGTTACCGGTGGAGGGGGTAACTCTGTTGCTGGGTAACGCTGGGGGTAGGGTATCTCCGGTCCTAGAGGTAATAGAAACACCTGAAACAAAAGATGCAGATGTGTTTATTGTTAAACAGTTTCCACATGTTTTCCCGGCTTGTGTCCTAACAAGAGCACAGTCCAGGAGGGAAGGGGAGGTGGTGGATTTGTTGGATTCTGTCTTTGAGCAGGTTAGGGGTGAGGAACCAAAGCCTGAGGTACAGGCCACTCTGCCTACAATGAGGGAAGATGTCTGCGCCAGTCAGTTACAGGACGTTCTCCCATCCTTAGCAGTGGAAAAGCTAATTGAGTGGCAGAAAGCGGATACCAGTCTGAGGAAGTGTTTTGATGCAATAGAGGCCCCTGGAGAAACAGGCCTGCAGGGTGCTGCCTATTCAGTAAAGGAGGGAGTTCTAATGCGCAGTTGGACAGCACACAAAACCGGTGAGGACTGGGATGTTGTTCAGCAGGTAGTTGTTCCTTCGCCGCTACGACCGCAGATACTGTCGTTGGCTCATGATCCTGGATGGGCAGGACATCTAGGGATAACAAAAACATACAACCGAATTCTCAGGTACTTTTTCTGGCCAGGTTGAAAATCTGATGTTGTCAAATACTGCAGAACCTGTCATGTGTGCCAACTAATAGGAAAGGTGAACCAACCTGTTCCTCCCGTGCCACTTCATCCAATTCCTGTGATTGGAGAACCGTTCGACCGAGTGATAGTGGACTGTGTGGGCCCACTACCGAAGACACGAGCAGGTAACCAGTACCTTCTCACTATTATGTGCAGTGCTACATGGTACCCAGAAGCCATCCCCCTCCGAACAATAACAACCAAAACCATCATTAAAGCCCTGGTGAAGTTCTTCTCCACATTTGGACTCCCGAAAGTGGTCCAAACTGACCAAGGTACTAACTTCATGTCCAAATTGTTCGCTGCTACAATGAAGAATCTGTCTATCACACATCAGGTCTCCAGCGCGTACCATCCAGAGAGCCAGGGGGCTCTAGAGCGCTGGCACCAGACCTTGAAGACGATGCTAAGAAAATACTGTGTGGAGACAAATACTAGTTGGGACGAGGGAGTCCCCTTTTGTTCTGTTCGCTGTCAGAGAGACCATCCAGGAATCATTAGGATTCAGTCCCGCTGATCTGGTTTTCGGTCATACGCCACGAGGTCCGATGAAAGTTCTGAAGGAGCACTTGTTATCTGAAGTGTCCAGTAGCACCCCTCGAAATGTGCTGGACTATGTTAGTGAGATGCGGGAGAGGCTGCATATGGCGTGCTCAGTGGCCAGAGAGTCCCTCTCTACCTCTCAGGAACGCATGAAGGTGCAGTATGACAGAAAGACAAAGGACCGCTCTTTTGTGCCAGGGGAGCAGGTACTCGTTCTCCTACCCGTACCTGGTTCGTCTCTCTCGGCCAGGTTTACTGGGCCTTATATTGTCGAAAAAAAAATAAGTGACACTAACTATATAATTAAAACCCCGGACCGCAGACGCTCCTCCCGTCTGTGTCATATCAACATGCTCAAGTCTTACCGTAAACGTGACGTTCCTGACGTGTCTCCCCAAGGACCGGTTCTGCCCACATTCACCAGCGCAGCACTAGTGGTGCCCATACCTGAGGGGGACTGGAAGGAAAACGACGAGGATGGGTTAGTAACACGCAATACATTACAACAGTTTAAACGACTCAACAACCCGGAATTGCTACAAAAACTACCGTCCCTAATGGGACATTTAGACCAGAGACAAACTGAAGAACTCACCGCACTAATACATTCCTTCCTCTGTTTTGGAGCACGACGTAGACGTTGGAAACACTCGACCTATTCGCCAGCACCCGTATCGGGTTAACACACATAAGAGAGAAATAATGAAGAGTGAAGTGGATTACTTGTTGCAGAATGGAATGACAAAACCCAGCTACAGCCCGTGGAGTTCTCCGTGCATACTAGTCCCCAAGCCAGACGGTACGTCCCGCTTGTGTACAGACTACCGCAAAATCAACTCTGTGACTGTGCCGGATTCGTTTCCATTACCCCGCTTGGAGGATTGCATCGATCGCATTGGCTCCGCAGCATACGTGAGTAAACTGGACTTGCTTAAAGGTTACTGGCAGGTGCCTTTAACCCAAAGAGCGTCTAATATATTGGCCTTTGTGACACCAGACAACTTTGTGCAATACACAGTCATGCCATTTGGGATGTGTAATGCACCCGCCACGTTCCAACGCCTAGTTAACATTGTGTTTAAAGACCTCCCGAATTGCACAGCTTACCTTGACGACTTGGTGATCCATTCACGCACCTGGGTTGAACATCTTGCCACGCTGCGGTCAGTATTCCAGCGGCTAGAGGGCGCTTCATTGACGCTCAATCTAGCAAAGTGCGAATTCGGAAAAGCAACGGTGACTTATCTTGGGAAGCAGGTGGGACGTGGACAAGTGCGCCCCATTGCTAGCAAGGTTGAGGCAATAGCTAACTTTCCCACTCCGAACACTCGCCGGCAGCTGGGACGTTTTCTGGGAATGGTGGGATACTACAGAACATTCTCTAGGAACTTCTCAACCGTAGTATCCCCCCTGACATCCTTGCTGAGCCCGAAAGTAACTTTCAAGTGGTCACCAGAGTGTACCTCCACGTTTGAGTCAGCGAAAGCATTTCTATGCAACGCTCCGGTTTTAGCTGCCCCGAACTTCGACAAACCGTTTAAACTAGAAATTGATGCCTGTATCGTGGGGGCAGGTAGAGTCCTACTACAGGAGGGTGACGATGGTGTGGATCGTCCAATTAGCTTCTTTTCCAAAAAGTTCAGCCCGTGTCAAAAACGGTATTCGACAATTGAGCAAGAGACGTTTGCCTTACTTTTGGCACTCCAGTTCTTCGAAGTCTACGTTGGCTCAAGTAACGTCCCTGTTATGGTCTTCACTGACCATAACCCTCTTACCTTTCTTAGGCAAATGTACAACCAGAACCGCCGCCTGTTGCGGTGGGCTCTGATCGTGCAGGGGTACAACTTGGCCATATCACACGTAAAGGGGTCTGCAAACGTGGTAGCTGACACTCTATCCCGGGCTTACCAGTGAGGGTAAAGCGGAAAATTGTACTGTACATGTACAAACCGGGGTTTTGCAGCTGTTGTGGGGGGGGGGGGGGGGCGTGTTACGGCCCTGTGTTCCACAGCAGGGCCTTGTATGTGTGTATGTGCATTTGTTGTTGAAGTTGCTTGTGTGTGTGTGTCTCCTCTTAATTGACAGGATTTACCACCCCCCCCCTGATTGGCTGCGGACCCAGGATCGTTAGTGGCTGCACCTGGTTGGAGCTCAAAAAGCCACAGTCTTGAGGCCCCTGGGCGCTCGCTCTCTGGCTCTGCCTCGACATGTACTATTGTATGGTCAGAAAGTTGTTTTTGTCAGTGTGGTTTGGAATTTACTGTTCTGTGGGTGTTTTAGTTCTTTTTTCTTGTATCTGTTCTTCATATATATTAGATCCATTTTTTTCTGTAGTAATGACCGTGTTCTTTTTGTTTTCCTTTTTATCCCAGGGGGAAGGGAGCCGTTGTGGCTAGACTAGAGGCCCATGGGCATACATCACCCGCAGTGAGTCTCTGTCTAGAAACACTAGCTTAGACCTGGGCAGACCACCTCCTGTATTTTTGGTTAGCGTGCTAAAGCTACAGCACTAGTAGATAGGACCAAGCCTGTGTATTTTTGTTTGTTTCGTTGTTTTGGTCTTGTCCAGCCCTTCTCCCTGTAATCCGTGTAAGTAGAAACCAAATAAATAACCAATACACGGTAAAAACGGTTTGTGTCCTGCTTGCACCACGACCCCCACAGGCCCTGGTTGGTGACACACTTGGACCTTGAACAGCGGCGTGTCAGCAGTCCCCTCCCTTCTAGGGAGCAGGCGTAACATGTCTCCTCCTGGTTCATCCTCTTCACATCCAAGTGTGAATCTTCTGCAGTGACCTGAAACCTCTCTGTCTTATCTCTCCCTCACATTCCAATGCACTCTATGTAGAAAAATCTGGCTTTATGCCTCAATGAGTGAATATAGCATACATCGTTTGTCTTCATCTTATAACTAGTACACTTCAATTACAACACAACATATAAGATCACAGTTCTTCATGGCTTATCACAGTTTATGTGGTGCAATACTTTGCCTCACTCGGCTGTCTTGCTTCCAGTTGCTCATCTAATACCTGACAGGAGAAAAAACTCCCATAAAGCTCCCCCCCTGCAGTTCCACATCACCCCCAAATTTGGGGACCACTGCACTAACTGATCGATTTGAAGATGTGTTAAATCCCGACCACATTGTTGTAGAGTACTGTTGTGATTGGCAGAACTAAAGAAGTCATAACTAGACTTGCTCGTTGCCAGATCCTGCATTTAAAGTTAGAATGAAAAGTTTACAACTTTTGTTCTGTGGCAAACATGCATATGCTTTATCTACCTTTTAAAGAATATGAATATATTGGAAAATGAAATGAGTTTTGAGGGTTTTTTCTTCCTACATGATGAAATATTTGTGATGCAACCCCTCCATGGACCTGATCAACCAAAATTCCGTAAAACATAATGTTAGTGTAATTGTGAGAAACACAAAGGACTTTTTTAGTTGGTGAATGTTTCATATGGAGACATGCACTTAATAGCTGACATATCTGACATCATAGAATAAATAAAGCAAAGCAGTTCAGTTTTTACTTTCAGTGACATTAAACACAAAGAGCGCGCATTCTTACATACCATAGAGGCCTAACATCTTTGTTGTGAAAATATAATTTATTCCTTTTAGTATTTAACGGTTGGTGGGATAGAAATGTTTTTGCTCCGAGTTGTATTTCCAAGTAAAAGTTTAGATAGATTTCAGATGATGCATCTTTGTTTGAAGCAGCTCTATAGATGGTGTTACAATGTTGACATTCTAAATTACTCGAGGCGGATCATTGATTAAAATTAGGGCTGTAAAAGTGAATCAATGCGTTGTTTGTGGCAGAGATTAACGCAATCAAATATTTTATCGCAGTTAATGCACCTTTGTTTATTACAGGTGTGCTTTAGCCCCTGACAGAACACCACCGCGTGCTCCAGTCACTTAGATGGAGAGAACAAGATGGTGGTTAAAAATGGAGAGAGCTTTTTGCATTGAAGGTAAAACAAAGAGAAAAACTGCGGAAGAATTCGTCCACATGTCACACAGAAGGGAGGACCAGTGGCAAACGGACCACTTTAAGACTGATAGTGCCCGGAACATGTTGGTAGCTGCCAGGCTAAGCTAGCTGCTAGGCTACTTCCAACATCTACCATGAGCGGCACACACGCTTTCTAAAGGGATCATTCATTTCTAAGATTCAGTCTTTGGAAGGAAAAGACCTGTCTGAGCAAATTCACAGCGTTGAGACTAAACTGGAGGCCCAGGCCGTATCCCTTTATTTGAACAGGTTAATAAGGTGTGAGTTGATCGAGGTTAATTAACTCAAATTATTTTCATCTATCCAGCTGAACCAAGCCAGCGGTCTAACATGGCCTCATGAGGAAGTCGTTCAACCCAGCAACCGACACTGAGTGACCTGCAGGCCCCCACATGCTAACATGAGGACAGGAAAAGCAAGTGGACTTTGATGTAGTAAAGGGCTTTGTTCAACCAGTTCATGTTGTCATCACTACAGATATCATCATCAACTAAAACTAACCAAACGTTTTTACCCGGAGGACCACACATATAAAAAAGGACTGGGCCACACACTAGATGTGAGGTAAACTGTCTCACATCTAATGCACTAATATTGGAAAAATCAATCAAATGCAAGTACATTACGTTTGATAATTGAACATGTTTGAAGAAAAAAAGCCTCCTGCATAGCTCTCCATTAGTAGATTTTTATTTAATTTTTATATAAGGTTGGCAGGTAATTCCGTCTCTCTTAGGGTGCTGATCCCCCTTCATTGTATAGAGAGAGGGACAAGAAGTGGTTTTCACAGCACACACAAACTAAGTCTGTCAATGTAGGAATCAACAAAGATGTCATAGCTACTTCAAAATTTGGGGTTAAAAAATCATGACTTATTTTTTTTAGGCTCTACATGTGCTAGCACTTTTTTACATCGGTTCATAATGAAGCAAAGAAGCATAAGGGTAACACAGGGAAGTACCAGAGTGGATAGTGTCGTAAAATACAGCTGCACCAGGTTATTTTAGGTCTGCCAATTCAATAAATCAATAAATTGAGGGAAAGGGGAAATATTAGTTGATTTGCACTATAAATGAAATTTTTCACAATCTGTTGAGGCTAATTTGAAATTCCGACCCATGCAGCGTGTCTCTAAGGCATGTTGGTCCGATAGGAACCAGGCTTCAGTATCTGAAGTGTAAAAATGACCTTAATTGACTTTCTGAACCAGGGGTAGAGAATGGCATAGATCAGAGGGTTGAGACAGGAGTTAAAATGAAACAACCATAATACAATGGTTGCAGATGAAACTGTGTACACGTTATTTTGGGACGTGAGAACAAAACAATAATATGGGAAAACGCATATCAGAAACACAACTACAACAACACCAAGATTCCTGGCTGCTTTCATTTCAGACTTTTTAACGGTTACTTTCATTGTCACAACTGCAATGTGAGACCGCATGGCACGAGCCTGATACACAGCCACCCCAAATATTCTAATATATAGAATGATAATAACGGTAATGGGAAAAAGGAATGAAACAATTAGATCAAAAAAATTAGCGATGTAGTCAATGTCAAGAACACACTCTCCTATGCAGGAGTTATACCTGCCTGGTTGTTGCAGGTTATTCTTCATCAACACACAGTTATAAAAAGCAGCAAACATCCAACACAGACAAACACAGACTTGAACTGTTTTTGGTTTGACTTTGGTGGAGTAATGCAGAGGATAACAAATAGCCACATATCGATCCACTGATATAAGCACCATGGTTCCTATTGAGGAACAGATAATAGTAGATGCTAGAATCAACCAAAGAGAACACATGAGATCACTGAGCAACCAGCAGCCGTCTAATATCATTATTTGAAAGATCATGAAGAGGCCTACGAAGAAATCTGAGATGGCCAGAGAGAGGAGGAGGAGGTTGGTGGGGGTCTGGAGCTGCCTGCAGGGAAATATTTTTTTATATTTCATATCAATATTTAGTCATTAATTGGTCAGATACAAATACATACAAAATTCCCAAAGATGTAATTAAGCAACACTTGATTCATTTCACAAATAAAGGAGATATTTCACTACTTGAAATGTGAGATGGAGATGATGACCAGCAGGTTGAGAGCTATAGTGAGCAGAGAAATGGAGGACAACAAAATGTAAATCAACATTGCTTCTAAGTGAGGACGAATTAGCTTTCTGCAGGAGGTGTTGATGAGTTGTGGAAAGCAAAGTTCAGTTCCCACCAAGGTTTCCATCACTGAGAGGAGAAGCTGCAGAACAGCTTCAGCTGACTGGCCAAAGCTTCTTGTCTTACAACTGATTGGTCTCTTTACTTTGGGTCCACCCCTCCTACTTCATCACCTCTGATGTTGTTTTTTTCTCTACTGAGATGGAAGAACATTAGTTTCTGGGCATGTTTAAGTGTTTTTGCAGGGATTTTTTATTACTTTTACTTTCTCTGTAATCATTTTTCTTTTGAGGGTAATCGCTACGACTAGTCGTAGAGGAACCTATTGTATTTCAAGGAATTATTAATAATATTATTATAATTATTTTTCCGACAAACCGCGGCCCTTTTTGGGGCCTTTATCGTATTCAAAAAGTTGTTAAATTTGGCATAGATATCTGGACTGTTAAAAATATTGATAATTTTTGGGTCTCATGTTTGGGTTTAAAGAAATGTCTCTATAGTGCCCTCTAGAAATTCACACTAGGCCAGTTTCCGCCCCCCGTGTCCGATTAACTTGAAAGTTGGCAAACAGGTCCTCTTCGGCATGCAAAAAAGTAAATAATGGTATGCAAATGCGCCTAACTAGATTTTTAAACCTGATCTTAAAATGACCAAATGTGGTCACATCTGACCATAGCACCTTCTTCCACATGTTTGCAATGTCTCCCACATGACTGGTGTTAAACTCCAAACTGTATTTCGTATTAGCATATTAGTTGTAGGTTGTAGGTCAGTAGGTTGCTGGCCAACGGCAGCAGTGGAGGGAATGCTGATGACGCAACCAGGAAGTCCCCCCAATAGGCCAGATCGTCGCATGTCAGAGACCTTTTGCTTCAGCCTTTGCGGTTGTTGGAGGACCAAGCCTAGGTCTACAAGTACCTACAAGCACATTTTTCACTGGCGGAACTTTTGGAACTTTCTGAAGTTTAGCCTACTAAGTTAGCTTCAATCTTTACATTGTTAAAGTTTAGCTATGTAATTTTAAAAGATGGAAGGGCTTGATAAAAAATGGTTTGTTCTTAGAATGACTCCTGCTGGGCCACTGATCAGCCTTCACCAAGGGTAAGCTTGGGATATGAACTCATCATCAAAAGTTTGGACACAGAAATGCTCTTTCTGATCAGACCCCCTGTTTTTATGTCGGCTTTTCTGTCTTTTGAATAGCTGCCCCAACCCTGCTGATCAGACGGTAGAAAGCAAAGGACTGGAAATGTCTAACTACTTCTCCTTCTACACCTTCCAAGACTGATGAAGTCTACTAGCATTGCCAAAAAGGAGTTGTGGGTTGGGCAGAGTATGTCACAGGGTGAAGTCAAGTTGGGGACTTGTCTTCATGTTTTATTTTGAAAGCAGAAACCTTCCTCTCGTTTCTGGTCACTTGCCCTTCCTCATGTCACCAGTCGAATCGTCTCCCCTGATTCCTGATTGTGTCCACCTGTTTCCCATTGCCCTCATGTGTCTTATAGTCTGCATTTCCCTTTGTCTTGTGCCTGAGTGTACGACATCTTGTCCACCCAAGCCTTCCCACAGCCACAGTAGTCTTTTCGCCTTGTTTTGTCTTGTCTTGTCTTGTCTTGTCTTGTCTTGTTTTAGAACACTTGGCCTTTTTGTTTTCCTTTGTTAAGAGAGATTTCGAGTTCATACGTTTTGGTAGAAACACCTACAGTTCATAGGCATTTATGTTTTGTTTTATCCACGAGACTAATAAAAACGGGTCCACCCCCTGCGTCGGACTCCCCCTTACAGTCTGGCCCTGACAGAGTAATGCCTGTGCGCCGGAATGCCCAGTCCCCCCCATACCTTCTAACACTCAATTATATTGGTATCAACAGAAAAAATATGGTCATCAGATCTTGCAGTTTTTAGTGTCTGTGTCTGCCTGGTTGGCACTTTCTGCTTTGCCCTCTGACCTTGCACTCCTCAACCAGGACAAGGCAGTGACTCCCTAAATGAGCACTACAAAAGAGCTTTGACTATCACACCGGAAAGAGATCTTATACCGGTAAACCGTACAGCCCTACGCTGGAGTGTAATCAATGCTCACATGATCCTTTCAAGCTCTTAATCAAATATGAAAGGAGACGATGGCATGTCTATCTGCATGATTATGGATGTTTGTTGCAGTTTGAAAAGTATGTTTACTTTACAAAACGTTAGAGTTTGTTTTCATTGTTATGGACGACACACACACACACACACACACTGTGATTGAGACCCACTGGGCCTCACAGCTTTCAGCATGTAGCCCTTTACATGTTGCTGTGTACCTCTGCAGCCAAGGCAACTTTCACACCTGCTCTCATTAGTGTCACATGCTGACAGTGCAATCAGAGAGGTCACTGTGAGACCAAAGAATGTAATATTAAAACATGATGCAATCGTTGCACAACAGACCAACCATCCCCATTGAACAAAAGTTGCTCTTGTTTGGCTGACAAAGTTTCTTCTTCCATGATGAAATAGTTGTGATGCAACCCCTCAGAGGACCTGATCAACCAAAACTCCATAAAACATATTGTAATTGTAATTGTGAGCAACACAAAGAACTTTTTTAGACATATCTGACATCATAGAATAAATAAAGCAGTGACGTTAAACACAATGAGCGTGCATTCTTACGTTAAAGCATAGAGGACTAACATCTTTGTTGTGAAAATATCATTTATTCCTCTGAATTTTAGTATCAAACGTTTGGTGGGATAGAAATGTTTTTGCTCTGAGTTGTATTTCCAAGTAAAAGTTTTGATAGACTATGTGAAATGAGTGTTTTACCTCATAGCCCCTCTTCCAGTTTGGTCTCAGTGATGTGACCACGACATGTTCATCTGACGCTGTGTCTCACCACTCAAAACACTACGAGGACCAAACTCAATACCTTTAGTTTTGTCAATGTTCAGTGTTCACTCTCACCCAGTTAGACACTCTCTATATAACATGATTCCAGATGATGCATCTTTGTTTGAAGCAGCTCTATAGATGGTGTTACAATGTTGACATTCTAAATTACTCGAGGCAGATCATTGATTAAAATTAGGGCTTTAAAAGTGAATCAATGCGTTTATTGTGGACGATTAAAGCAATGAAATATTTTATTGCAGTTAATGCAACTTTGTTTATTTCAGGTGTGCTTTGGCCCCTGACAGGACACCACCGCGTGCTCCAGTCACTTAGATGGAGAGAACAAGATGGTGGTTAAAAATGGAGAGAGCTTTTTGCATTGAAGGTAAAACAAAGAGAAAAACTGCGGAATAATTCCTCCACATGTCACACAGAAGGGAGGACCAGTGGCAACGGACCACTTTAGGACTGATAGTGCCCGGAACATGTTGGTAGCTGCCAGGCTACGCTAGCTGCTAGGCTACTTCCAACATCTACCATGAGCGGCACACACGCTTTCTAAAGGGATCACTCATTTCTAAGATTCAGTCTTTGGAAGGAAAAGACCTGTCTGAGCAAATTCACAGCGTTGAGACTAAACTGGAGGCCCAGGCCGTATCCCTTTATTTGAACAGGTTAATAAGATGTGAGTTGATCAAGGTTAATTAACTCATATTATTTTCATCTATCCAGCTGAACAAAGGCAGCGGTCTAACATGGCCTCATGAGGAAGTCGTTCAACCCAGCAACCGACACTGAGTGACCTGCAGGCCCCCACATGCTAACATGAGGGCAGGAAAAGCAAGTGGACTTTGATGTAGTAAAGGGCTTTGTCCAACCAGTTCATGTTGTCATCACTACAGATATCATCATCTAAAACTAACCAAACTTTTTTACCCGGAGGACCACACATAGAAAAAAGGACTGGGCCACACACTAGATGTGAGGTAAACTGTCTCACATCTAATGCACTAATATTGGAAAAATCAATCAAATGCAAGTACAATATGTTTGATAATTGAACATATTTGAAGAAAAAAAGCCTCCTGCATAGCTCTCCATTGGTAGATTTTTATTTATTTTTTTATATACAGGTTGGCAGGTCAATCTCTTAGTCTTAGGGTGCTGATCCCCCTTCATTGTATGAAGAGAGAGACAAGAAGAGAAATAGTGGATATTTATACACAAATAAATGGTTTGTTAGAGAAAGACCGTCTAAAACACCCAAAACAAATCAGCACACACTTGTTATGTGACTGACTCTTTTTAAAGCACACACAAACAAGGTCTGTCAATGCAGGAATCAACAGATTTATTGGCTACTTCAAAATCATGACTTTAAGGACATGCGAAAAAAGTTTTAGATGGTCGATTTGTGCTTGCACATTTAACAGTGAATCAGTTCATAGTGAAGCAAAGAAGCTGAAGGGTAACAAAGATAAATGGATAGTGTTGTACAACCCAGCTGCACCAGGTTAATGTGGGTCTGCCAAGCGACATGAGGAAAAAAAATCCTCTTTTTCCAACTTTGATGCAAAAAATTGAGGTGAAAATGTAAATATTAATTGATTGCATGAAATAAATTCTGCACCTTCTCTTCAGGCTGAAGGTTTACATTTTTGACCCATGCAGTGTGTCTCTAAAGCATGTTGGCCCGACAGGAACCAGGCTTCAGTATCTGAAGTGTAACAATGACCTTAATTGATTTTCTGAACCAGGGGTAGAGAATGGCATAGATCAGAGGGTTGAGACAGGAGTTAAACTGGACCAACCACATTACAATGGTTACAGATGAAGTTGTGTACAAGTTATTTTGTGATGTAAGAGTGAAAAAGTAATAAGGGCAAATGCATATCAGAAACACAACTACTACAACACCAAGATTCCTGGCTGCTTTCATTTCAGACTTTTTAACAGTTACTTTCATTGTCACAACTGCAATGTGAGACCGCATGGCACGAGCCTGATACACAGCCACCCCAAATATTCTAATATATAGAATGATAATAACGGTAATGGGAAAAAGGAATGAAACGATCAGATCAAAAAAATTAGTGATGTAGTCAATGTCAAGAACACACTCTCCTATGCAGGAGTTATACCTGCCTGGATATTGCAGGTTATTCTTCATCAACACACAGTTATAAAAAGCAGCAAACATCCAACACAGACAAACACAGACTTGAACTGTTTTTGGTTTGACTTTGGTGAAGTAATGCAGAGGATAACAAATAGCCACATATCGATCCACTGATATGAGCACCATGGTTCCTATTGAGGAACAGATAATAGTAGATGATATAATCAACCAAAGAGAACACATGAGATCACCGAGCAACCAGCAGCCGTCTAATATCATTATTTGAAAGATCATTAAGAGACCCACGAAGAAATCTGAGATGGCCAGAGAGAGGAGGAGGAGGTTGGTGGAGGTCTGGAGCTGCCTGCAGGGAAATCATTTTTTATATTTCATATCAATATTTAGTCATTAATTGGTCAGATACAAATACATACAAAATTCCCAAAGATGTGATTAAGCAACACTTGATTCATTTCACAAATAAAGGAGATATTTCACTACTTGAAATGGGAGATGGAGATGATGACCAGCAGGTTGAGAGCTATAGTGAGCAGAGAAATGGAGGACAACAAAATGTAAATCAACATTGCTTCTAAGTGAGGACGAGTTAGCTTTCTGCAGGAGGTGTTGATGAGTTGTGGAAAGCAAAGTTCAGTTCCCACCAAGGTTTCCATCACTGAGAGGAGAAGCTGCAGAACAGCTTCAGCTGACTGGCCAAAGCTTCTTGTCTTACAACTGATTTGTCTCTTTACTTTGGGTCCACCCCTCCTACTGCATCACCTCGGCTGTTGTTAATTTCTCTACTGAGATGGAAGAACATTAGTTTCTGGGCATGTTTAAGTGTTTTTGCAGGGATTTTTTATTACTTTTACTTTCTCTGTAATCATTTTTCTTTTGAGGGTAATCGCTACGACTAGTCGTAGAGGAACCTATTTATATTTCAAGGAATTATTATTATTATTTTTCTCACAAACCGCGGCCCTTTTTGCGACCTTTATCGTGTTCAAAAAGTTGTTAAATTTGGCATGGATATCTAGACTGTTAAAAATATTGATAATTTTTGGGTCTCATGTTTGGGTTTAAAGAAATGTCTCTATAGCGCCCTCTAGAAATTCACACTAGGCCAGTTTCCGCCCCACGTGTCCGATTAACTTGAAAGTTGGCACACAGGTCCTCTTCGGCATGCTCTACAAAAAAGTAAATCATGGTATGCAAATGCGCCTAACTAGATTTTTAAACCTGATGTTAAAATGACCAAATGTGGTCACATCTGACCATAGCACCTTCTTCCACATGTTTGCAATGTCTCCCACATGACTGGTGTTAAACTCCAAACTGTATTTCGTATTAGCGTATTAGTTGTCACCTGTGTGACCATGTGTGTGTATTGACATATTTTTTCGGGTTTGATGCTCTTATTGTTAAGCTCAGTAGGTTGCTGGGGAACGGCAGCAGTGGAGGGAATGCTGATGACGCAATCAGGAAGTCCCCCCAATAGGCCAGATCGTCCCATGTCAGAGACCTTTTGGTTCAGCCTTTGCGGTTGTTGGAGGACCAAGCCTAGGTCTACAAGTACCTACAAGCACATTTTGCACTGTCGGAGCTTAACTTTCTGAAGTTTAGCCTACTAAGTTAGCTTCATTCTTTACATTGTTAAAGTTTAGCTGTGTAATTTTAAAAGATGGAAGGGCTTGATGAAAAATTGTTTGTTCTGGTGACTGACTCCTGCTGGGCCACTGATCAGCCTTCACCAAGGGTAAGCTTGGGATATGACCTGTTGGGTTCTGAAGGCCGAAGGGGAGACCAGCTTCCCTTTGTTCTGGTCCTGGCAGGATACGGTGAATCAAATTTCAACTAGCTCGGGTTTTAAAAATCAAAAAGTATTTAATAACTAAACAAAGAGTAAGGCCTACAATTACAAAGTGAAAAACAATGTGAATAGTGATATATTTCGCGAAATAGAGATTTCCCCGGCCAAGTCAAAAGTGACTCCTCAGGCTGCAGGATAAATCTGCCTGTTCTTCTCCCGGTTCGATGATTTGAAGCTCCCGGGGGGGGTGGTCTTCTGGGTGTATTTGAATGTCATTGGCTCCTTCAATGTATCTCCTCCTGGTCCATCATCAAGGTGTGAACTGCCACGTGTGACTCTGGATGCCCCTCTCTGTCTCATCTCTCCCTCACATTCCAATTCATTCTATTTAAACACATCTCGGCTTTATGCCTCAAAGAGTGAAAATAACATCATATACATAGTTTGTCTTCATCTTATAACTAGTACACTTCAGTTACAACACAACATATAAGATCACAGTACTTAATGGTTTATCACAGTTTATCTGGTGCCACACATTGCCTCATTCAGCTGTCTTGCATCCAATTGCTTAACTATTACCTGACAGGAGAAAAACTCCTACCAAAAACCCTCTCTGGGGAAAGGTAGGAGAAATCCATAAGGTAATCCAGGTTTTAACATTACATCATGACAGGATGTTAATGTGTACAGTATTTAGATGATTTATATGACTTTAAATTGTTATTGACTATAATACATTTACTTCATTTAACATCCAATTGTAATATCTACTATCTAACATCACACAAACTACAATTCTATACTAAACATTGTTACATGTAACATACTTCTCACCGCTAGGGGTGCACTTCTACTTAAATTTCTAACAGAGCTCATCATCAAAAGTTTGGACACAGAAATGCTCTTTCTGATCAGACCCCCTGTTTTTATGTCGGCTTTTCTGTCTTTTGAATAGCTGCCCCAACCCTGCTGATCAGACGGTAGAAAGCAAAGGACTGGGAATGTCTAACTACTTCTCCTTCTACACCTTCCAAGACTGATGAAGTCTACTAGCATTGCCAAAAAGGAGTTGCGGGTTGGGTAGAGTATGTCACAGGGTGAAGTCAAGTTGGGGACTTGTCTTCATGTTTTATTTTGAAAGCAGTAACCTTCCTCTCGTTTCAGGTCACTTGCCCTTCCTCATGTCACCAGTCGAATCGTCTCCCCTGATTCCTGATTGTGTCCACCTGTTTCCCATTGCCCTCATGTGTCTTATAGTCTGCATTTCCCTTTGTCTTGTGCCTGAGTGTACGACATCTTGTCCACCCAAGCCTTCACACAGCCACAGTAGTCTTTTCGCCTTGTCTTGTTTTGTCTTGTCTTGTCTTGTCTTGTCTTGCCTTGTTTTAGAACACTTGGCCTTTTTGTTTTCCTTTGTTAAGAGAGATTTCGAGTTCATACATTTTGGTAGAAACACCTACAGTTCATAGGCATTTATGTTTTGTTTTATCCACGAGACTAATAAAAACGGGTCCACCCCCTGCGTCGGACTCCCCCTTACAGTCTGGCCCAGACAGAGTAATGCCTCTGCGCCGGAATGCCCAGTCCCCCCCATACCTTCTAACACTCAATTATATTGGTATCAACAGAAAAAATATGGTCATCAGATCTTGCAGTTTTTAGTATCTGTGTCTGTCTGGTTGGCACTTTCTGCTTTACCCTCTGACCTTGCACTCCTCAACCAGGACAAGGCTGTGACTCCCTAAATGAGCACTATGAAAGAGCTTTGACTATCACACCGGAAAGAGATCTTATACCGGTAAACCGTACAGCCCTACGCTGGAGTGTAATCAATGCTCACATGATCCTTTCAAGCTCTTAATCAAATATGAAAGGAGACGATGGCATGTCTATCTGCATGTTTATGGCTGTTTGTTGCAGTTTGAAAAGTATCTGTTTACTTTACAAAACTTTAGAGTTTGTTTTCGTTGTTATGGACGATGCGCGCGCACACACACACACACACAGTGTGATTGAGACCCACTGGGCCTCACAGCTTTCAGCATGTAGCCCTTTACATGTTGCTGTGTACTTCTGCAGCCAAGGCAACTTTCACACCTGCTCTCATTAGTGTCACATGCTGACAGTGCAATCAGAGAGGTCACTGTGAAACCAAAGAATGTAATATTAAAACATGATGCAATCGTTGCACAAAAGACCAACCATCCCCATTGAACAAAAGTTGCTCTTGTTTGGCTGACAAAGTTTCTTCTTCCATGATGAAATAGTTGTGATGCAACCCCTCAGAGGACCTGATCAACCAAAACTCCATAAAACATATTGTTATTGTAATTGTGAGCAACACAAAGAACTTTTTTAGTTGGTGAATGTTTCATATGGACACCTGCACTTAACAGCTGACATATCTGACTTCATAGAATAAATAAGGCAAAGCAGTTAACTTTTTACTTTCAGTGACATTAAACACAATGTGCGTGCAATCTCACGTACAACCATAAAGGCCTAACATCTTTGTTGTGAAAATATTATTTATTATTTATATTAATTTGCACTGACAAGGGTCTGGATAGCAATTACTGATAGTTTTCAGATATTGTCTTGGCCTTTCACACCATTTTGCACATCCCTTTCTTCATGTGTTTAATACTTTTTCCCTGTGTCATTTTACATTATTACACATAACTTTATTTCTGAATTTCTTTGTGAGTAAAAAGGTGACGTGTTCAATACTCATTTCAGCCGCTGTATATGAACAGATCCTCAAATCACTTTGTGTATTTTGTATATTGTAGTAACAAACAGTGGTCATCCTCTTATTTCTGCAAAGCATTTCAGTGCCTTTTCCCTTGCTTGGTAATCCTATGTATAATGTGTCCAGCTTGTTGTGGATTTACACCTTTTGGGCAAACAGACTGGTATTGGTTTTCAGGAATGAACCCAGAATATGTATAATATGTAGGGTAATGGTGGCGCATGGAGTAGTGTGATGTGCTGGGAGCCGCAAGGTTGGCGGTTTGAATCCCGGCTGCCACTTGCGCCATGTGGAAGTGTCCCTGAGCAAGACCCCTAACCCCTATTTGCTCCACAAGAAAAATATGATGCAAGGGTTATAATGCAATGTAAGTCGCTTTGGATAAAAGCGTCAGCTTGTGACATGTAATGTAATGTAGTGACATAGACCAACTGGTGTACTCTCCTGCAGCAGGCTCCCCTCAGCGCTGGCAAAAAGCTCATCAACCTGAAGCCCTTCACAGCTGACTGCACAAACACTTTGTGCAAGATCCTGGTCTCAGGTGCCAGATCCTGGAGGCCCACGGCAGGGCCTGCTACCACCACAGCAATGTTACGATGGGGAGCTGAAAGATAAAGACGGGCTGCTTTGAGGCTTGGTTTCATTACCTCGCATTATGTTTCAGGCGGCACGGTGGTGTGGTGGTCACACAGCAAGGAGGTCCTGGGTCCGGCTACACCCAGTGGCCTCCCTGTGTGGAGTGTGCATGTTCTCCCCGTGTCTGTGTGGGTCCACCACCTGGTACTCTTGCTTCCTGCCACATTCCAAAGACATATTGTGGGGTTTAGGTTTATTGGTGATTCTAAATTGGCCATAGGTGTGTGCCTCTGTGTCAGATTGACTGGTAGCCATCCAGGGTGAACCTCTACTCTTCCCCAATATTAACTTCTTTTTCTCTATGTGCATTTGCAGCTGCTGTCCTTCAGGCCTTCTGTAAGGAAATGCTCTGCAGTGTTCATGAGTTCTGTGGTGAGCAGAATGTTGAGGAACCCAGAGGCCTCTGTTGCCTAGAGTTTTTCTTGTCATACACAGTTGTAGCTCCATTATGTCCTTAAAGGTTTTCATGCTTGATTTAAGATCATGAATACAATTAATTGCTGGTATTATCTTATCATCTTATCTTATTTTTGATAGTTCTGGAGCTTAAAATAAGTGTAATCAATGCTCACATGATCCTTTCATGCTCTTGGAAAGTATCGGTACAAAACTTTAGAGTTTGTTTTCGTTGTTATGGACGACACACATGCACACACACACACACACACACAGCGTGATTGAGACCCACTGGGCCTCACAGCTTTCGGCATGTTGCCCTTTACATGTTGCTGTGAGACCAAAGAATGTAATATTAAAACATGATGCAATCGTTGCACAACAGACCAACCATCCCTATTGAACAAAAGTTGCTCTTGTTTGGCTGACAAAGTTTCTTCTTCCATGATGAAATAGTTGTGATGCAACCCCTCAGAGGACCTGATCAACCAAAACTCCATAAAACATAATGTTATTGTAATTGTGAGCAACACAAAGAACTTTTTTAGACATATCTGACATCATAGAATAAATAAAGCAGTGACATTAAACACAATGAGTGTGCATTCTTACGTAAAAGCATAGAGGACTAACATCTTTGTTGTGAAAATATCATTTATTCCTCTGAATTTTAGTATCAAACGTTTGGTGGGATAGAAATGTTTTTGCTCTGAGTTGTATTTCCAAGTACAAGTTTTGATAGACGATGTGAAATGAGTGTTTTACCTCATAGCCCCTCTTCCAGTTTGGTCTCAGTGATGTGACCACGACATGTTCATCTGACGCTGTGTCTCACCACTCAAAACACTATGAGGACCAAACTCAATACCTTTAGTTTTGTCAATGTTCAGTGTTCACTCTCAAATATTTTATTGCAGTTAATGCAACTTTGTTTATTTCAGGTGTGCTTTAGCCCCTGACAGAACACCACCGCGTGCTCCAGTCACTTAAATGGAGAGAACAAGATGGTGGTTAAAAATGGAGAGAGCTTTTTGCATTGAAGGTAAAACAAAGAGAAAAACTGCGGAGGCATTCCTCCACATGTCACACAGAAAGGAGGACCAGTGGCAAACGGACCACTTTAGGACTGATAGTGCCCGGAACATGTTGGTAGCTGCCAGGCTAAGCTAGCTGCTAGGCTACTTCCAACATCTACCATGAGCGGCACACACGCTTTCTAAAGGGATCACTCATTTCTAAGATTCAGTCTTTGGAAGGAAAAGACCTGTCTGAGCAAATTCACAGCGTTGAGACTAAACTGGAGGCCCAGGCCGTATCCCTTTATTTGAACAGGTTAATAAGGTGTGAGTTGATCGAGGTTAATTAACTCATATTATTTTCATCTATCCAGCTGAACAAAGGCAGCGGTCTAACATGGCCTCATGAGGAAGTCGTTCAACCCACCAACCGACACTGAGTGACCTGCAGGCCCCCACATGCTAACATGAGGACAGGAAAAGCAAGTGGACTTTGATGTAGTAAAGGGCTTTGTCCAACCAGTTCATGTTGTCATCACTACAGATATCATCATCTAAAACTAACCAAACTTTTTTACCCGGAGGACCACACATAGAAAAAAGGACTGGGCCACACACTAGATGTGAGGTAAACTGTCTCACATCTAATGCACTAATATTGGAAAAATCAATCAAATGCAAGTACATTACGTTTGATAATTGAACATGTTTGAAGAAAAAAAGCCTCCTGCATAGCTCTCCATTAGTAGATTTTTATTTAATTTTTATATAAGGTTGGCAGGTAATTCCGTCTCTCTTAGGGTGCTGATCCCCCTTCATTGTATAGAGAGAGGGACAAGAAGTGCTTTTCACAGCACACACAAACAAAGTCGGTCAATGTAGGAATCAACAAAGATGTCATAGCTACTTCAAAATTCGGGGTTAAAAAATCATGACTTATTTTTTTTAGGCTCTACATGTGCTAGCACTTTTTACATCAGTTCATAATGAAGCAAAGAAGCATAAGGGTAACACAGGGAAGTACCAGAGTGGATAGTGTCGTAAAATACAGCTGCACCAGGTTATTGTAGGTCTGCCAATTCAATAAATCAAAGAATTGAGGGAAAGGGGAAATATTAGTTGATTTGCACTATAAATGAAATTTTTCACAATCTGTTGGGGCTAATTTGAAATTCCGACCCATGCAGCGTGTCTTTAAAGCATGTTGGTCCGACAGGAACCGGGCTTCAGTATCTGAAGTGTAACAATGACCTTAATTGACTTTCTGAACCAGGGGTAGAGAATGGCATAGATCAGAGGGTTGAGACAAGAGTTAAAATGAAACAACGATAATACAATGGTTGCAGATGAAACTGTGTACACGTTATTTTGGGACGTGAGAACTGTTATGGATTGTCTCTGACCCCAAGTGCACGACACCAGACACAGCTTAGGTTTAGCCGGAAAACGGCGTAGTTTATTTCACAAATTAACCAAATACGAGAAACAAATCAAAAAACGAGAACTGCCTCCTTAATTGGCAGGGGGGAGAAAAAACAAAAAAAAGGCAACTCCAAAAAACCTCTCTAGTCCGTGGGCGCTCTTAGTCCAATCAAAAAATGAAAACTCACACGATACTCACAGGGAAAACAAAAACTCTGCGTAGGGAATTCCGGAAGGGTTTCCAAGAGGAGCACAGGGGAAGAACAATCAACCCTCTCTGGGGAAACACAGAGCACGAACTCACAGCGAGCCACTGGCAGATCTGCTTCTTAACCTCCCTGTGGGATGAGCTGACGAGCTGCAGCTGTGGCGATGAGCAGAGCGGCGTCAGGTGTGCGACTCTCTGGCAGGTCGAGCCCTAACACTACCCCCCCCTCCAAGGGAGCCACCCGGCGACTTGCCAGGCTTCTCGGGATGGGCTCGATAAAAGGCGGTCAGAAGCCCCGGGTCCATGATGAGCCGGCGAGATACCCAGCTACGGTGCTCCGGGCCATAGCCCTTCCAGTCCACCAGGAACTGGTACCCTCGCCCCCGACGCCGAACGTCCAACAGTCGGCGAACCCTCCACTGAGGGTGTCCATCCACGATTGTGGGTGGAGGTGGGTCCGGGGCAGGAGGCATCAGAGGACTGCAGGCGACGGGCTTAATCCTTGATACGTGGAACACAGGATGGATCCGCATAGAAGCCGGTAGTTTCAGCTTCACTGCGGCAGGACTGAGCACCTTCGTGACCTCAAAGGGGCCCACGAAACGGGGGTCCAGCTTCTTGGCGGTTGACTGCAGGGGAAGATCCTTGGCGGACAGCCAAACTCTCTGCCCGGGGTGGTATGTTGGCGCTGGGTTCCGGCGACGGTTGGCCCCCCGGCTACTACGTTCAGCCGCTTGGAGTAGAGCGGCTCTGGCGACTCCCCAGATGCGACGACATCTGTCCAGATGAGTCTGTACCGACGGAACTGCCACCTCAGGTTGTTGTGCCGAAAACAGCGGTGGCTGGTACCCCAGCGACACCTCGAAAGGGGAGAGACCTGTGGCAGAGCTGACAAGGGAGTTAATCGAGTACTCAACCCATGGGAGGAACCGACTCCAGGAGGACGGGTTCTTGGCAGCCACACAGCGGAGTGCCGTCTCCACACACTGGTTCATCCTCTCCGTCTGCCCGTTAGTCTGTGGGTGATAACCAGAAGAGAGACTGACAGAGGCGCCCAACCCCTTGAAGAATGCCCGCCATACCTGGGATATGAACTGAGGTCCTCTGTCCGAGAGCACATCCTGGGGGAGGCCATGGAGCCGGAACACATGGCTCATCAGGAGGTCCGCCGTCTCTGACGCCGAAGGGAGTTTGGGGAGGGCCACCAGGTGCACCCCCTTACTGAACCGATCTACTATTGTTAATATCACCGTCCTACCCTGGGAGGCCGGTAATCCAGACACAAAGTCCAAGGCCACGTGGGACCAGGGACGGCTAGGAACAGGGAGGGGTTGCAGCAGCCCGGCAGGTGCCTGGTGAGAGGCCTTGCTGCGGGCACAAACGGGGCAGGCCAACACAAAGTCCCTCACCTCGTTCCTCATTGTGGGCCACCAGAAACGTCGAGCTAGGAAGGTGAAGGTGCGGTGGACCCCGGGATGACAGGCAAACTGGCTGGCGTGGCCCCACTGAAGTACCCGGGGCCTGACAGATTCCGGGACGAAAAGCCTACGTGGGGGTACGCCACTCGGTGCAGGGTGGGAGCGCAGCGCCCCCCTCACGACAGTCTCGATGCCCCAGGCCACCATGCCGATCACCCGGGTCTCGGGGACGATGGGTGCCGACTCCTCGGTGGCCAGTCCCCCCCCCTGATGTAGTCGGGACAGGGCATCCGCTTTGATGTTGCGGGAACCGGGACGATAGGTCAGGGAGAAATTGAACCGACTGAGGAAACCGGCCCAACGAGCCTGTCGCCCATTGAGACGCCTGGCCGCCCGGATGAATGTCAGGTTCTTGTGGTCTGTCCAAATGGTAAATGGCTGCTCTGCCCCCTCCAGCCAATGGCGCCACTCCCCCAGAGCAGCTACTACTGCCAGCAACTCCCGATTACCGATGTCGTAGTTCATCTCCGCGGGAAGAAAACGCCGGGAGAAGAACGCGCAGGGGTGCACCTTCTGATCTCCCACCGCCCGTTGGGAAAGGACTGCCCCCAGCCCGGTGTCCGAGGCGTCCACCTCAACAATGAACTGTCGCTTTGGGTCGGGATGGAGCAGCACTGGGGCGCTAGTGAACCTCCTCTTGAGTGACCGAAAAGCGGCGTCGGCGGCCGGGGACCAGATGAACGGCTGGGAAGAGGAGGTCAGCCTGGTGAGGGGTTCTGCCACGACGCTGTAGTTCCGTATGAACCTTCTGTAGAAGTTAGCAAATCCCAGAAAGCTCTGCAACTTCTTTCGCGACGTAGGGCTCGGCCAGTCTACCACCGCCTGGATCTTGCGGGGGTCGGCCCGCGTCTGCCCTCTCTCCACAATGAAACCCAAGTAGTCGACAGAGGCGGAGTGGAAACGGCACTTCTCCGCCTTGACAAAGAGTCTGTTCTGGAGGAGACGCTTGAGCACCCGACGAACGTGCTGGACATGCTCCTCGAGAGTCCTGGAGAACACCAGGACGTCATCGAGGTACACAACCACGAACTCATCCAGCATGTCGCGGAGCACGTCGTTCATGAGCGCCTGAAAAACCCCCGGGGCGTTGGTAAGGCCGAATGGCATTACGCGGTATTCGTAATGACCTCGGGGTGTCTTGAAGGCGGTCTTCCACTCGTCCCCCTCTCTGATCCGGACCAGGTGGTAGGCGCTCCGGAGATCCAGCTTGGAAAAGATGGCAGCCTGGGTCAGGGGCTCGAGGGTGGAGCTCATGAGGGGGAGGGGGTACCGGTTCTTGACCGTAATGTCATTTAGTTGGCGATAGTCAATGCAGGGTCGGAGACCCCCATCCTTCTTCTTCACAAAGAAGAACCCCGCTGCCACCGGGGAGGATGAAGGCCGAATGAGCCCTGCTGCCACTGACTCCGAGATGTAATCATCCATGGCGGCCTTTTCAGGAATGGACAGGCTGTACAACCGACTGCTGGGAAGGGGGGCCCCTGGGCGGAGGTCGATTGCACAGTCGTATGGCCTATGTGGAGGTAGAGACTGAGCCCGAGACTTGCTAAAAACCTCTCCCAGATCATGATATTCCCGAGGGACAGCGGAAAGGTCCGGGGAAGGGGCACGGGGAGTCGGGCGGGGTGACGGACTTGGAGCTGCCTGGAGGCACTGGGCGTGACAGGAGGCGCTCCACTCCAGAATAGTCCCAGAGGACCAGGCAATGTGTGGCTCGTGCTGCACGAACCAGGGGTACCCGAGAATCACTGGGGCCAACGGGGACTGGATGAGGTAGAATTGGCGGGTCTCTACATGGTTACCCGCCACAGTGAGGGAGACTGGGTGGGAGCATTGGGTGATGCGGGCTAGATGACGGTCGTCCAGTGCAAAGGCCTCCAAAGGCTTCTCCAGTGTCCTCACTGGAATGTTAGCCTGGACAGCGAAACCCAAATCCAGGAAACAGTCATCCGCCCCTGAATCGAGGAGGGCCCCTACCGTAATCCGTTGATCTGCCCAAGCCAGGGTGACGCTAACCCGCCGGTTAGGTGATGCAGGACTACGGGAACACGAAAGGCGGCTCACTAGGATCTCCCGGGGTCCTGGTGAGCCTAATCTTTTGGCCGTGTGGGACAGCCGCTGATGCGATGCCCCTTCTGGCCACAGTAGAGACACAGCCCTCCCTTGAATCGGGCCTCCCGTTCGGCTGGGCTGATGCGCGTGCGTCCCAGCTGCATGGGCTCCTCCTCGGTCGCTGTCTGTGACGTGGAAGGCCGGACGGGACTGGGGGAAGTCGAATGGGCGACCGGGTTCCTCTCCCGTGTGCTGAAGATGTGGGGGATAGGGAGGGGTCCCCGGGGAACTCGCTCCCGCCTTCTCTCATTAAGGCGTCCATCGATGCGGATGGCGAGACTGACGAGGTCGTCGAGGGAGGCGGGCTCCTCCCGTGTAGCTAGCTGGTCCTTCACTGCCTCGCAGAGTCCCCTTCGGAAGGCAACCCGAAGGGCTGGGTCGTTCCACCCGCTTTCTGCAGCGGCCAGTCTAAAATCCACTGAGTAGTCCGCCACCGAGCCGCTGCCTTGTTGGATGCTGGCCAACCGGGCGCCGGGGTCCTTACCCCTTACTGGATGGTGGAACATCTTGCGGAGCTCGGCCACGAACTCCCTGTAGGAGTGACGGAAACTGGCACCCATGGACCAGGAAGCGGCAGCCCACTGGGCGGCCCGGCCGGTAAGCAGGTTCGTCACATATGCGACTCGGGCAGCGTCGGAGGTGTAGCGGCTGGGTTGGTGAGTAAACACCAACTCACACTGCATTATGAAGGTGGCACAAGTCTCGAAGTCACCCCCGAACGGGTGTGGGCTGGAAAGGCAGGGTTCCCAGGGTAACGAGGCAGGTTCCGCAGGGCTACTTGGGAGGGGATCCCCCGGGGGCGGGATCACTGCCCTCACCGGCGGAGGCTGGTTCGGCGGCTGGGTGGTGAGAGCCGCCGTCAATGCCCGTAGCTGTATTAGAATCTCGGCTTGCTGGGCCGCCGACGCCACCTGATGCTGAGTCAGGCTCTCCACCGAAGCTTGAAGGGGCTGGACCTGGGCCTGGAGGTTCTGCACGGCAATGGCGGCCGCCTCCAGCTGGTGAGTATGATTGTCCGTCAGCTGAAGCTGTCTCTCCAGGGCAGCCTCTAAACTGCCACGGTCTGTGTCGGCTGGGGTCATCATGGTGAGTTCGTACTGTTATGGATTGTCTCTGACCCCAAGTGCACGACACCAGACACAGCTTAGGTTTAGCCGGAAAACGGCGTAGTTTATTTCACAAATTAACCAAATACGAGAAACAAATCAAAAAACGAGAACTGCCTCCTTAATTGGCAGGGGGGAGAAAAAACAAAAAAAAGGCAACTCCAAAAAACCTCTCTAGTCCGTGGGCGCTCTTAGTCCAATCAAAAAATGAAAACTCACACGATACTCACAGGGAAAACAAAAACTCTGCGTAGGGAATTCCGGAAGGGTTTCCAAGAGGAGCACAGGGGAAGAACAATCAACCCTCTCTGGGGAAACACAGAGCACGAACTCACAGCGAGCCACTGGCAGATCTGCTTCTTAACCTCCCTGTGGGATGAGCTGACGAGCTGCAGCTGTGGCGATGAGCAGAGCGGCGTCAGGTGTGCGACTCTCTGGCAGGTCGAGCCCTAACAAGAACAAAACAATAATATGGGAAAACGCATATCAGAAACACAACTACAACAACACCAAGATTCCTGGCTGCTTTCATTTCAGACTTTTTAACGGTTACTTTCATTGTCACAACTGCAATGTGAGACCGCATGGCACGAGCCTGATACACAGCCACCCCAAATATTCTAATATATAGAATGATAATAACAGTAATAGGAAAAAGGAATGAAACAATTAGATCAAAAAAATTAGCGATGTAGTCAATGTCAAGAACACACTCTCCTATGCAGGAGTTATACCTGCCTGGATGTTGCAGGTTATTCTTCATCACCAAACAGTTATATAAAGCAGCAAACATCCAACACAGACAAACACAGACTTGAACTCTTTTTGGTTTGACTTTGGTGAAGTAATGCAGTGGATAACAAATAGCCACATATCGATCCACTGATATGAGCACCATGGTTCCTACTGAGGACGAGAGAATAATGGATGCTAGAATCAACCAAAGAGAACACATGAGATCACCGAGAAACCAGCAGCCACCTATCATCAATATTTGAAAGATCATGAAGAGGCCCACGAAGAAATCTGAGACGGCCAGAGAGAGGAGGATGAGGTTGGTGGAGGTCTGGAGCTGCCTGCAGGGAAATCATTTTTTATATTTGATATCAATATTTAGTCATTAATTGGTCAGATACAAATACATAGAAAATTCCCAAAGATGTGATTAAGCAACACTTGATTCATTTCACAAATGAAGGAGATATGTCACTACTTGAAGTGGGAGATGGAGATGATGACCAGCAGGTTGAGAGCTACAGTGAGCAGAGTGATGGAGGACAACAAAATGTAAATCAACATTGCTTCTAAGTGAGGACGAGTAAGCTTTCTGCAGGAGGTGTTGATGAGTTGTGGAAAGCAAAGTTCAGTTCCCACCAAGGTTTCCATCACTGAGAGGAGAAGCTGCAGAACAGCTTCAGCTGACTGGCCAAAGCTTCTTGTCTTACAACTGATTTGTCTCTTTACTTTGGGTCCACCCCTCCTACCTCATCACCTCTGCTGTTGTTTCTTTCTCCATGGAGATTGAAGAACAATCGTTTCTGGCATGTTTAAGTGTATTTGCAGGGATTTTTTATTCATTCCACAAAGCTGATGATTGACAGCCTGCAACTGAGAGCCCTATTGGAAAGAAGGTGTCACCAGCCATTGGATAGTGTCGTAAAATACAGCTGCACCAGGTTATTGTAGGTCTGCCAATTCAATAAATCAATGAATTGAGGGAAAGGGGAAATATTAGTTGATTTGCACTATAAATGAAATTTTTCACAATCTGTTGGGGCTAATTTGAAATTCCGACCCATGCAGCGTGTCTCTAAAGCAGGTTGGTCCGATAGGAACCAGGCTTTAGTATCTGAAGTGTTACCATGACCTTAATTGACTTTCTGAACCAGGGGTAGAGAATGGCATAGATCAGAGGGTTGAGACAGGAGTTAAAATAAAACAACCATATTACAATGGTTATAGATTTCATCATGTGTGGCACGAACTTCAACTTAAACGAAAGTAAACAGCAGCCATGCCAGCCGAGGGCGACAGAGCCTTGATGGTTAGGTGCAGACCCTTGGAAGCAGGATCCTCATCAGGCTCAACGTTTAGCACCTAAGCTGATGATTGACAGCCTGCAACTGAGAGCCCTATTGGAAAGAAGGTGTCACCAGCCTTGATGTCGCGTGCTCTCTGTCTGCTAGTGGGTGAAACTGCCATACGCAGTGAGTGGACGATTGTAAACATGAAAAAAATAGCTTGGGAAAGAAGAACGAGTGCACATAATTAAGAGAGAATTACTTGTACCTCCAGCTGGTACCAAATGGATCGGCCTAGTGGTTTGGGACCCCTGCATGTTGGTCTTTTATATTTTCTTAATTATGAGAGGCAGATCATTAAGGTAGAGTAGTCCAAAGGGCATGAGGACTTCTTTATGGAAACCCAAATCTTCAGTCTGGAGGAATATGGCCCAGGCCGTCTCCCGTTGTTTTAACAGGCTAATAAGATAGAAAGCAAGTGGACTTTGATGTAGTAAAGGGCTTTGTCCAATCAGTTCATGTTGTCATCACTACAGATATCATCATCAACTAAAACTTTTTTTCCCGAGCACCGCTTGAAGAAAAATATACAAAGGACTGGGCCACTCACTAGATGTGAGGTAAACTGTCTCACTTCTAATGCACTAAAATTGGAAAAATCAATCAAATACAGCTACATTTAATAAATGTTTGAAGAAAAAAAAGCCTCCTTTATAGCTCTCCATTAGATTTTATTAATTTTTTTATATAAAGGTTGACTGGTAATTCTCTCAGTCTTGGTCTTAGGGTGCTGATCCCCCTTCATAGTATGAAGAGAGAGACAAGAAGAGAAATAGGGGATGTGGATATTTATACACAAATAAATGGTTTGTTAGAAAAAGACCGTCTCAAACACCCAAAACAAATCAGCACACACTCTATTGTTATGTGACTGAATCTTTTCACAGCACACACAAGAAGTCTGTCAATGCAGGAATCAACAAAGATGTCATGGCTTCTTCAAAATTTTGACTTTAAGGACATGTGAAAAATGTTTCAGATCATCGATTTGTGCTTGCACATTTAACAGTGAATCAATTCATAGTGAAGCAAAGAAGCTGAAGGGTAACAAGGGGAAATGGATAGTGTTGTACAACCCAGCTGCACCAGGTTATTGTGGGTCTGCCAAGCGACCTGAGAAAAAAATGCTCTTTTTCCAACTTTGGCGCAATAAATTGAGGTGAAAAAGGAAATATTAATTGGTTTGCACTATACATAAAATTCTGCACCTTCTCTTCAGGTTTAAATGTTTGACCCATGCAGCATTTCTCTAAAGCATGTTGGTCCAACAGGAACCAGGGTTCAGTATCTGAAGTGTAACAATGACCTTAATTGATTTTCTGAACCAGGGGTAGAGAATGGCATAGATCAGAGGGTTGAGACAGGAGTTAAAATTAAACAACCATATTACAATTTTTACAGATGAAGCTGTGTAAAAGTTATTTTGGGATGTAAGAGCCAAACAATAATATGGGCAAATGCATATCAGAAACACAACTACAACAACACCAAGATTCCTGGCTGCTTTCATTTCAGACTTTTTAACAGTTACTTTCATTGTCACAACTGTAATGTGAGACCGCATGGCACGAGCCTGATACACAGCCACCCCAAATATTCTACTATATAGAATGACAATAAGAGTAATGGGAAAAAGGAATGTAACAATCAGATCAAAAAGAATAACGATGTAGTTCATTTCAACAACACACTCTCCTATGCAGGAGTTATACCTGCCTGGATGTTGCAGATTATTCTTCATCAGCAAACTGTAAAATAAAGCAGCAAACATCCAACACAGACAACAACAGACTATAACTGTTTTTGGTTTGACTTTGGTGAAGTAATGCAGAGGATAACAAATAGCCACATATCGATCCACTGATATGAGCACCATGGTTCCTACTGAGGAAGAGATAATATTGGATGATATATATAACCAAAGAGAACACATGAGATCACTGAATAACCAGCAGCCGTCTATTAACATTATTTGAAAGATCATTAAGAGGCCCACGAAGAAATCTGAGACGGCCAGAGAGAGGAGGAGGAGGTTGGTGGGGGTCTGGAGCTGCCTGGAGGGAAACAAACATTGATTTTCATATGAACATTTATCAATTAGTCAGATAGGATTTGTCAGATAAAAATCCACAATGCAAAAAATAAACTAGAATAATTCACAAATTTGTGATTAATCAACATTTGTTTCAATCAGTTTTACAAATATAAAAAAATATGTCACTACTTGAAGTGGGAGATGGAGATGATGACCAGCAGGTTGAGAGCTACAGTGAGCAGAGAGATGGAGGACAACAAAATGTAAACCAACATTCCTTCTAAGTGAGGACGAGTTGGCTTTCTGCAGGAGGTGTTGATGAGTTGTGGAAAGCAAAGTTCAGTTCCCACCAAGGTTTCCATCACTGAGAGGAGAAGCTGCAGAACAGCTTCAGCTGACTGGCCAAAGCTTCTCGTCTTACAACTGATTTGTCTCTTTACTTTGGGTCCACCCCTCCTACTTCATCCCTTCTGCTGTTGTTTATTTCTCTACTGAGATGGAAGAACATTAGTTTCTGGGCATGTTTAAGTGTTATTGCAGGGATTTTTTATTACTTTTACTTTCTCTGTAATCATTTTTCTTTTCAGGGTAATCGCTACGACTAGTCGTAGAGGAACCTATTGTATTTCAAGGAATTATTATTATTATTATTATTTTTCTCACAAACCGCGGCCCTTTTTGCGGCCTTTATCATGTTCAAAAAATTGTTAAATTTGGCATGGATATCTAGACTGTTAAAAATATTGATAATTTTTGGGTCTCATGTTTGGGTTTAAAGATATGTCTCTATAGCGGCCTCTAGAAATTCACACTAGGCCAGTTTCCGCCCCCCGTGTCCGATTAACTTGAAAGTTGGCACACAGGTCCTCTTCGGCATGCTCTACAAAAAAGTAAATCATGGTATGCAAATGCGCCTAACTAGATTTTTAAACCTGATGTTAAAATGACCAAATGTGGTCACATCTGACCATAGCACCTTCTTCCACATGTTTGCAATGTCTCCCACATGACTGGTGTTAAACTCCAAACTGTATTTCGTATTAGCGTATTAGTTGTCACCTGTGTGACCATGTGTGTGTATTGACATATTTTTTCGGGTTTGATGCTCTTATTGTTAAGCTCAGTAGGTTGCTGGGGAACGGCAGCAGTGGAGGGAATGCTGATGACGCAATCAGGAAGTCCCCCCAATAGGCCAGATCGTCCCATGTCAGAGACCTTTTGGTTCAGCCTTTGCGGTTGTTGGAGGACCAAGCCTAGGTCTACAAGTACCTACAAGCACATTTTGCACTGTCGGAGCTTAACTTTCTGAAGTTTAGCCTACTAAGTTAGCTTCATTCTTTACATTGTTAAAGTTTAGCTGTGTAATTTTAAAAGATGGAATGGCTTGATGAAAAATTGTTTGTTCTGGTGACTGACTCCTGCTTGGCCACTGATCAGCCTTCACCAAGGGTAAGCTTGGGATATGACCTGTTGGGTTCTGAAGGCCGAAGGGGAGACCAGCTTCCCTTTGTTCTGGTCCTGGCAGGATACGGTGAATCAAAAGTCAACTAGCTCGGGTTTTAAAAATCAAAAAGTATTTAATAACTAAACAAAGAGTAAGGCCTACAATTATAAAGTGAAAAACAATGTGAATAGTGATATATTTCGCGAAATAGAGATTTCCCCGGCCAAGTCAAAAGTGACTCCTCAGGCTGCAGGAAGAATCTGCCTGTTCTTCTCCCGGTTTGATGATTTGAAGCTCCCGGGGGGGGGGGGGGGGTGGTCTTCTGGGTGTATTTGAATGTCATTGGCTCCTTCAATGTATCTCCTCCTGGTCCAGCCTTTTCACATCAAGGTGTGAACTGCCACGTGTGACTCTGGATCCCCCTCTCTGTCTCTCTCTCCCTCACATTACAATTCATTCTATTTAAACACATCTCGGCTTTATGCCTCAAAGAGTGAAAATAACATCATATACATAGTTTGTCTTCATCTTATAACTAGTACACTTCAGTTACAACACAACATATAAGATCACAGTACTTAATGGTTTATCACAGTTTATCTGGTGCCACACATTGCCTCATTCAGCTGTCTTGCATCCAATTGCTTAACTATTACCTGACAGGAGAAAAACTCCTACCAAAAACCCTCTCTGGGGAAAGGTAGGAGAAATCCATAAGGTAATCCAGGTTTTAACATTACATCATGACAGGATGTTAATGTGTACAGACTTTAAATTGTTATTGACTATAATACATTCACTTCATTTAACATCCAATTGTAATATCTACTATCTAACATCACACAAACTACAATTCTATACTAAACATTGTTACATGTAACATACTTCTCACCGCTAGGGGTGCACTTCTACTTAAATTCCTAACAGACCTCATCATCAAAAGTTTGGACACAGAAATGCTCTTTCTGATCAGACCCCCTGTTTTTATGTCGGCTTTTCTGTCTTTTGAATAGCTGCCCCAACCCTGCTGATCAGACGGTAGAAAGCAAAGGACTGGGAATGTCTAACTACTTCTCCTTCTACACCTTCCAAGACTGATAAAGTCTACTAGCATTGCCAAAAAGGAGTTGCGGGTTGGGCAGAGTATGTCACAGGGTGAGGTCAAGTTGGGGACTTGTCTTCATGTTTTATTTTGAAAGCAGTAACCTTCCTCTCGTTTCAGGTCACTTGCCCTTCCTCATGTCACCAGTCAAATCGTCTCCCCTGATTCCTGATTGTGTCCACCTGTTTCCCATTGCCCTAATGTGTCTTATAGTCTGCATTTCCCTTTGTCTTGTGCCTGAGTGTACGACATCTTGTCCACCCAAGCCTTCCCACAGCCACAGTAGTCTTTTCGCCTTGTTTTGTCTTGTCTTGTCTTGTCTTGTCTTGCCTTGTTTTAGAACACTTGGCCTTTTTGTTTTCCTTTGTTAAGAGAGATTGAGTTCATACGTTTTGGTAGAAACACCTACAGTTCATAGGCATTTATGTTTTGTTTTATCCACGAGACTAATAAAAACGGGTCCACCCCCTGCATCGGACTCCCCCTTACAGTCTGGCCCAGACAGAGTAATGCCTGTGCGCCGGAATGCCCAGTCCCCCCCATACCTTCTAACACTCAATTATATTGGTATCAACAGAGAAAATATGGTCATCAGATCTTGCAGTTTTTAGTATCTGTGTCTGTCTGGTTGGCACTTTCTGCTTTACCCTCTGACCTTGCACTCCTCAACCAGGACAAGGTAGTAACTCCCTAAATGAGCACTATGAAAGAGCTTAGACTATCACACCGGAAAGAGATCTTATACCGGTAAACCGTACAGCCCTACGCTGGAGTGTAATCAATGCTCACATGATCCTTTCAAGCTCTTAATCAAATATGAAAGGAGACGATGGCATGTCTATCTGCATGTTTATGGCTGTTTGTTGCAGTTTGAAAAGTATCTGTTTACTTTACAAAACTTTAGAGTTTGTTTTCGTTGTTATGGACGATGCGCGCGCACACACACACACACACAGTGTGATTGAGACCCACTGGGCCTCACAGCTTTCAGCATGTAGCCCTTTACATGTTGCTGTGTACTTCTGCAGCCAAGGCAACTTTCACACCTGCTCTCATTAGTGTCACATGCTGACAGTGCAATCAGAGAGGTCACTGTGAGACCAAAGAATGTAATATTAAAACATGATGCAATCGTTGCACAACAGACCAACCATCCCCATTGAACAAAAGTTGCTCTTGTTTGGCTGACAAAGTTTCTTCTTCCATGATGAAATAGTTGTGATGCAACCCCTCAGAGGACCTGATCAACCAAAACTCCATAAAACATAATGTTATTGTAATTGTGAGCAACACAAAGAACTTTTTTAGTTGGTGAATGTTTCATATGGAGACCTGCACTGAACAGCTGACATAGCTGACTTCATAGAATAAATAAAGCAAAGCAGTTAACTTTTTACTTTCAGTCACATTAAACACAATGAGCGTGCAATCTCATGTACAACCTTAGAGGCCTAACATCTTTGTTGTGAAAATATTATTTATTATTTATATTAATTTGCACTGACAAAGGTCTGGATTGCTTTGTAATTACTAATAGTTTTCAGATATTGTCTTGGCTTTCCACACCTTTTTGCACCTCCCTTTCTTCATGTGTTCATGTGTGAACAGATCCTCCAATCACTTTGTGTATTTTGTATATTGTAGTAACAAACAGTGGTCATCCCCTTATTTCTGCAAAGCATTTCAGTGCCTTTTCCCTTGCTTGGTAATCCTATGTATAATGTGTCCAGCTTGTTGTGGATTTACACCTTTTGGGCAAACAGACTGGTATTGGTTTTCAGGAATGAACCCAGAATATGTATAATATGTAGGGTGATGGTGGCGCATGGAGTAGTGTGATGTTCTGGGAGCCGCAAGGTTGGCGGTTTGAATCCCGGCTGCCACTTGCGCCATGTGGAAGTGTCCCTGAGCAAGACCCCTAACCCCTATTTGCTCCCCAGGAAAAATATGATGCAAGGGTTATAATGCAATGTAAGTCGCTTTGGATAAAAGCGTCAGCTTGTGACATGTAATGTAATGTAGTGACATAGACCAACTGGTGTACTCTCCTGCAGCAGGCTCCCCTCAGCGCTGGCAAAAAGCTCATCAACCTGAAGCCCTTCACAGCTGACTGCACAAACACTTTGTGCAAGATCCTGGTCTCAGGTGCCAGATCCTGGAGGCCCACGGCAGGGCCTGCTACCACCACAGCAATGTTACGATGGGGAGCTGAAGGATAAAGACGGGCTGCTGTGAGGCTTAGTTTCATTACCTCGCATTATGTTTCAGGCGGCACGGTGGTGTGGTGGTCACACAGCAAGGAGGTCCTGGGTCCGGCTACACCCAGTGGCCTCCCTGTGTGGAGTGTGCATGTTCTCCCCGTGTCTGCGTGGGTCCACCCCCGGTGCTCTGGCTTCCTGCCACATTCCAAAGACATATTGTGGGGTTTAGGTTGATTGGTGATTCTAAATTGGCCATAGGTGTGTGCCTCTGTGTCAGATTGACTGGTAGCCATCCGAGGTGAACCTCTACTCTTCCCCAATATTAACTTCTTTTTCTCTATGTGCATTTGCAGCTGCTGTCCTTCAGGCCTTCTGTAAGGACATGCTCTGCAGTGTTCATGAGTTCTGTGGTGAGCAGAATGTTGAGGAACCCAGAGGCCTCTGTTGCCTAGAGTTTTTCTTGTCATACACAGTTGTAGCTCCATTATGTCCTTAAAGGTTTTCATGCTTGATTTAAGATCATGAATACAATTAATTGCTGGTATTATCTTATCGTCTTATCTTATTTTTGATAGTTCTGGAGCTTAAAATAAGTGTAATCAATGCTCACATGATCCTTTCATGCTCTTGGAAAGTATCGGTACAAAACTTTAGAGTTTGTTTTCGTTGTTATGGACGACACACATGCACACACACACACACACACACACACACACACACACCGTGATTGAGACCCACTGGGCCTCACAGCTTTCGGCATGTTGCCCTTTACATGTTGCTGTGAGACCAAAGAATGTAATATTAAAACATGATGCAATCGTTGCACAACAGACCAACCATCCCCATTGAACAAAAGTTGCTCTTGTTTGGCTGACAAAGTTTCTTCTTCCATGATGAAATAGTTGTGATGCAACCCCTCAGAGGACCTGATCAACCAAAACTCCATAAAACATAATGTTATTGTAATTGTGAGAAACACAAAGGACTTTTTTAGACATATCTGACATCATAGAATAAATAAAGCAGTGACATTAAACACAATGAGCGTGCATTCTTACGTAAAAGCATAGAGGACTAACATCTTTGTTGTGAAAATATCATTTATTCCTCTGAATTTTAGTATCAAACGTTTGGTGGGATAGAAATGTTTTTGCTCTGAGTTGTAAAAGTTTTGATAGACGATGTGAAATGAGTGTTTTACCTCATAGCCCCTCTTCCAGTTTAGTCTCAGTGATGTGACCACGACATGTTCATCTGACACTGTGTCTCACCACTCAAAACACTACGAGGACCAAACTCAATACCTTTAGTTTTGTCAATTTTCGGTGTTCACTCTCACCCAGTTAGAAACTCTCTATATAACATGATTCCAGATGATGCATCTTTGTTTGAAGCAGCTCTATAGATGGTGTTACAATGTTGACATTCTAAATTACTCGAGGCAGATCATTGGTCAAAATTAGGGCTGTAAAAGTTTAACGCGTTAATTCAATGCGTTTATTGTGGCCGAGATTAACGCAATCAAATATTTTATTGCAGTTAATGCGACTTTGTTTCTTTCAGGCGTGCTTTAACCTCTGACAGGACACCAGTCACTCAGATGGAGAGAACGAGATGGTAGTTAAAAACGGAGAGAGCTTTTTGCATGGAAGGTAAAACAAACAGAACAACGGTTCGCTGACGTCGGGACGTATGCGCTCCAGTGGCGGACCGTTTACTCTGCGATCTCCTCAAACTGCCTCTGCTCTGCTCACTGAAGCAACACAATACGTGGACAATAAATATCAGAGCCAAGAGCAGCGGTAACCGCTGTCATTACAGACGGTTGCGTCGATTCTTACTGTGAGAATCTACGTACTTCCGGTTTCACGGCTACACTTCGTATTTTCATTTTATGGGAAAAACCGCAAAAAAAATGAACGGAGTAAAAAGTTGTTGGTATGGTTTTTTTACGGTAAAAGCGACACAACGAAAGTTGACACAAGCGGTATGTAATTCAGACTGTGAGGCATGAATGTGTGCGTTGTGGGATTTGTAGCATTATGGTGACGCGTGCGATGTACTAGCTCTAACAGCAAATCATGCGGGCCAAAGATAAGTCATTCACGGGCCGGATGTGGCCCGCGGGCCATGAGTTCGACACATGTGCTCTACAGTCAGGACACTGGGGACATCTCCTCAGTGTGAGACACTTCCCATGGCCTCGCCATCTCTAGTCATACAATGAAGCATTTAGAAGGGTTACATATATTTTTGCCATTACACCTGCAGGCCCCCCACATGCTAACATGAGGGCAGGAAAAGCAAGTGGACTTTGGTGTAGTAAAGGGCTTTGTCCAACCAGTTCATGTTGTCATCACTACAGATATCATCATCAACTCTAACCACATCTTACACAATTCATCGAGTCACTGAGTATTGTGAAGTGTCGTAGTGATGAACACTCAGCGGACATGCCCTCACTTCCACAAAGCATTTCAGTGTTCTTCCCCTTCTCGTTTTATGTAAAATGTCTGCAGGTCATTGTGGATTTCCAGTTAGCACTGTTTTTCAAGAATTAACCCCCAAAAAGTATTGACTTGGATAATAGGAGAAAATATGAAACGGCGCGATGTCGTCATTTAGCGACAGGGGACATTAGTCCCCAGTCCCATAAAGACTCGAGTGGGAGCGAGGGGCAGGGGGTTGATAGACGCTAGTCCAGAAAAGCTGCCACGCCTCAACAGCTTCTCTTTTCCACCGATGGAGACCCTGCCAGGAGATTTCCTCTGCTTTCCACAGCTCAACTCCTCCTGCAAGAAGCCTACTCATCCACACACTGAGGCCATGCTGATCTATGTGCTGCTTTCTTCCATCTCACTGATCACTGTCGTCCTCAACCTGCTGGTCATCATCTCCATCTGCCACTTTAGGTCCATACATTGATCAACCTGACGAATGAGATGAAATTGTTATCTTGAACGGGAAAGTTGAGACACTGGAGATATATTGTGGTTGTCATTCACAAGTAGTGATGGATGCAATTTTTCTATTTTCCTTTTGCATTTGCACACATTGCTTCAACGTGTTTACAGGAGCTTTGCATGTTTTGGCCGTATGATTACAGTATGTTCAGCCATGTCGTTCCTCCTCTGCAGGCAGCTCCACAGCCCCACCAACCTCCTCATCCTCTCCCTGGCTGTCTCGGACCTCCTCGTGGGCCTCCTCCTGATGCCGGTGGAAATCCTCTACATAGAAGCCTGCTGGTTTCTGGGTGACATTCTGTGCACGGCGTATTATCTCGTAGACTACGTTATCACCTCGGCATCAGTAGCCAATATGGTGCTCATATCAGCTGACCGCTACATAGCTATTTGTGACCCGCTGCATTACCCGACCAAAGTGACCACGAGAAGAGTGCAGAACTACGTTTGTTTCGGCTGGATTTCGTCTGCTATCTTCAGGTTTTTCCTTTTACACGATCACCTGGAGAAACCGGGCCGCTCCAACTCCTGTTTGGGGGAGTGCGTGGTCGTCATTAATTATGCTGCGGGAGTAGCCGACCTCGTGTTCACGTTCATCATTCCCATCCTTTGCATCATAGTTCTGTATCTGAGAGTGTTCGTGGCGGCTTTGTCTCAGGCCCGAGCCATGCGGCCCCGCGTTGCGGCTCCGACGGCCCGACGGGCCGTGACGGCGAAGAAAAAAGAGATGAAAGCCGCCGGAACCCTGGGTTTGGTTGTGATTGTCTTTTTGTTCTGTTTCTGCCCCTACTATTACCCCGCGCTGGCAGGCAAAGACACCTCAATCGACGCCTCTTCCGCTGCATTTGACATCTGGCTGGCGCATTTTAACTCCTGTCTGAACCCCGTCATCTACGCCTTTTTCTACCCCTGGTTCAGAAAATCCATTCAGCTCATCACGACACTGCAGATTCTGAAGCCCGGCTCCTGTGATGCCAACGTGCTATAGTGTACTGAGACTTTACACAGAGTCGTTCTTTATTAGAGATGTGTAACAGGCGGGGGGGGGTGTTATTGATCATCGAGGTTCGGGTGTCAACCTGTTGGTCTAATAATCTGCTGTCAATAGTCATACCTGCTGATTAGCAAATATGTGTCTGTGAGTTCATGTAGATTGTGATTCAAATGCTTTGGCCATAACCCTTTGAACATGGACATAGTCACAGTTATGTGAAAGATGTGAAATGTAAGATAAAAAGGATCATTTTATCCTTTTGTGTTTAAGTTTGGTTTATTTTCAAATGGATGACACAATCGTCGTTGGTCGCTTGCTATAAGAAGACGAAAGGTGCCTCCTAATCCATCCGCGTACTGTGTACCGTGTACCGTGTGTTGTTAGGACTGTTAAAGGAACCGTTGTCACGGATGGGACCTTATCAGAGCGTATGCATCGTGCCTGAGCCTCGATCCATGAAATCTCCTCCTGAAGCTGTCAAACCGTTAAAGTTACAGCTCAAAATGTCCTTATCTGAGGGAGGAATCAATTTGCTTGTTCATAAACTCCCCAAAAGTGAAATGACATTTAAACAGGATTTATTAATCTACTGAGCCGTCTTGACTGTTTGTACCACAAATTTTCATAAATGTCGGGTAAAATAGTGAGTCAGTAGCAGGGAGTCAAATGTACAGTAGAATGTTTGAGCAACTTCAGTAACATAGAGACAAATAAAGATTGTTTGTTCTATATTATTTAGTTTTATCATAATGTTCACATGAAAGTTTTCTTGATCGGGACATTGACAAAGTTTCTACCTTAGTGATAAAAAGAAGAATAAAAATTGTTCTTTATCTACCAATTTTTTTGAAATCCCGCAGGTTCATGTGCTAAAATACGGCTGAGGAACCGACTCTTGACTCTTTTCTTCTGATTTTGGCTGATGTTATTTTGCCGTCACACGCTGCAGTGTCTAAAGTGTGACGATACAGTTTAGTGCATCATCAATGCATCATTGTATTTAGACAGGAGTTACAATAAAGTCGAAATAAATAAATCAAATGATGTCAATAATAAAAACAACTCAACGTGTCTGCAAATTGATCTGTGACTGCATATTAGGTGTGTGGTATAAAAAACATTCGGCCTCCCCGGCTCTCATTTCCAACACTGGTGTGATTCTGATGACTGCCAGCAGATGGCAGAATCTACACCTAAATGAATGATCAACAGTCCAACCCTCAGCTCTGCGTGAGGGGGGGGAAGGGGGGGGCTCCTTTTGTGCAAGTTACTACAGTATGCCTCAGTGCTCCCATCAGGACTAGATTACATAAAACACCCGTTGGCTTTGTTCTTCCCCCCCCACACACACAGCTAGTGTGTGTCCATGAAAATACGCACTGAAGCAACGTCACTAATGTCACTACCACCACAAAATTCACCAAAATAAAGAACACAAGTCCTGCGTGTGTGTGTGTTGGGCCCATCCACCTCCTCCCACCTCCTCCCACACCCTCCCTCAGCTTCCTCTGCCTGAAAAAATAATCTGTCACTGCATATTAGGTGATAATCATTTCAATCAATACACAATTGACGTTATCAATTAAAACTATGTGCTTTATTGTTGTTCATTTTTGTAGTGTGTATATAACTTTAATGGTGCTTGATGACTTGGTAATCAAGTGTTTGCAACAGGATTTAAGGATGGTGGCATCTTAAAGCAAATAGGTCCCTTGTATAATGAGCAAAATATACATCCACATCCAAGCTGAGGCCACTTTAACAACATCAAGGGAGAAAAAACTTTTTTTTCACATTCAAGTTCAGGGTGTTTTCAGAGAAAAATCCATACATTTCTTGGTATCAAGTTGTTAAAGACAAAGACATGAACAAAAACCTCTGCTCGTTAGTAGGTCAAAACCTCTGACAAAGGTTCTCTGATTAAAATCAAGCTTAGGTCAGTTATTGTTACCAAGTTGCTTTTTCGTGTTGTTCTCTCAGCTCTAAGTGGTGGAGAAAAGACAACAAACATCTTTTTACATTCCTCTCCCTCTTCATCTATAACTACATTACTTTGGCATCACAGGAGTCACGCTGCAGTATCTGGAGGGTGACAATGCGTTTGATGGATCTCCTGAACCAGGGGTAGAAGAAAGCATACACTACTGGATTTAGACAAGAGTTACAATAGAGCAGCCACACCCCGAAAATAGAAAACCCCGTACTGGTTGACATCTCTTTGCTTGCAAAGGAGGGATAAAAATAAGGACAGAAACAGATCACAAACGCCACCACGACCACGCCGAGGGTCCTGGCTGCTTTCCTCTCAGATCTCCTGGCGGTGACACCAGCCGAACCCTGGAGTGAGACAGCGGCAGCGTGAGACCTCATGGCTCGAGCCTGAGACACAGCCGCCACAAACACCCTGACGTATAGGACCGCGATGACCCAAACGGGGCCCACAAAGGTCACCCAGACATCCACAGCTCCTGTGACGAAGTCTATTACGACCACACACTCTCCGTGGCAGGACTTGAAACTATCTGGGTGCTTGAGGAACTCTATCAGGATCACGCCATTATAGAAAACAGAGGAAAACCAACACAGGCAAATGCAGAGCTGGACTCGTCTGTGGGTGACTTTGGTGGGGTAACACATGGGGTCACAAATGGCCACGTATCGGTCGATGGAAATGAGCACCATGTTTCCCACCGAGGCCGACGTGAGGATGAAAGAGGCATAGTAAAACAGTCCACACATCACGCTCCCCAACAACCAGCAGCCCCCTAAAAGGAGGACTTGAGCCGGCATCAGCAGGAGGCCCACGAGGAGGTCGGAGACGGCCAGGGAGAGGAGGAGCAGGTTGGTGGGGCTGTGGAGCTGCCTGCAGAGGAGCAACGACATCATCCAACATCGGGGTCATACGAAGCAGTCATGGAAGTCATAAGAACATTGTAATCGCTGAGAGCATGACAAGTCAAAGAATCAAACATTTCTATCAATATTTGTAATACTGGTTATATTTGTAACCGTGTTATCAAGTATAAGTATAACTATGATATCTGACATGGGAGGGATCATCATAATACATCTAGACCATATATCCTCAAAGCAGTTATTGATGGACAAAACAAAATGATCTCAACCGTGCATCATCATCCCAACTAATGTTGCTAATATGTTACGATATGACTGTGAGTTTATCTGCGTGCCTGAAGTGGGAGATGGAGATGATGACCAGCAGGTTGAGAATCACAGTGAGCAGAGACATGCAAGACAGAAGGACGTAAAGGAACCCGGCCTCGGCGGCGTGCCGGGCGGGCTTCCTGCAGGAGGTGTTGAGCAGTTGTGGAAAGCAGAGTTCAGCCCCTTCGAGTGTCTCCATCATCAGAGAGGGAGAGGGAAGTGGGCGAGAGGCTGCTGAGCTCTCGCATGCTTTCTGACCGGAGTCCTCAGTCATAAAGCCGATCGGATCTGGCTCCTCCCTCTATTCCCATGACCAAGGAACAACAAGAACATTCAGAGCCAGTTAGGAAGAGAGTCCGATGGACGAGGGGGGGGAGGAGTTCCTGTCTCGCTCAAAGAACCTGAAACCATAGCTTCCTGCACCACTAGTCCAGGCCCCTCTCTCTCTTTCATTGTGAAGCACAATCAAAAAATATGCATGTATGTATACGTTAATGTCCGTTCATACAGGATCAGCCTCACATAGAAATATGATGCATTGATTGGGACTTGTGGAAATGCAGTTATACTTGGCTGTGCTCTTACAGCGCTCCCCGGAATAGCCAAGCAGCCAAAACGGGGGCGGGGGGGGGGGGTCACTGGGTACCCCGCCCCTTCCCACCCGGGTACATGAGAACGAGCCAGAATGAAACAATGAACTCCATTTCAACCATTTGCTATGTAAAGTGAACTCTGAGATAAACAGGCTGGAGGCTGGGCTTTGCCAGCAGGACGGTTCGTAACCGCATTGGTTGGGAAAGGATCTGTGAGGAGGGGGGGGAGGGGGGGGGGTCACATGAACTGAACCTCATGAAGCAAGAGAGAGAGAGGGGGCTGTGATTGGCTATTAGCCGATTAGACGTGATGATGGTTACAGCTGGAGGAGTGTGGCATGAATAAACAAAATGTTTGAGTTACATTCAGGAAATGCATCATAAATGCATTACTCTGAAAGAAGAACCTTTTCATCAGCGGGTCGTTGTGAAATATCGTCCAATGAGCTTCTGAGAAAGAAGATCAATGAAAGAATAGTGCAGTTCAACACACGTATATATTCAAGACAGGCAATCTTGAGTTTCTGCATTTACAACTGTTAACACAAATATACCTCTTGGACTGTAATTCCACGCACATGTTTTGGTTATTATAATAAAAAACATTCGGCCTCTTCCTGATTAATGAAGAGCTCCCCGGCTCTCATTTCTGATGACTGCCAGCAGATGGCAGAATCTACATCTAAATGAATGATCAACGGTCCAACCCTCAGCTCTGCGTGGTGGTGGGGGGGGGGGGGGGGGGGCTCCTTTTGTGCAAGTTACTACAGTATGCCTCAGTGCTCCCATCAGGACTAGATTACATAAAACACCCGTTGGCTTTGTTCTCCCCCCCCCCACACACAGCTAGTGTGTGTCCATGAAACAACGCACTGAAGCAACGTCACTAATGTCACTACCACCACAAAATTCACCAAAATAAAGAACACAAGTCCTGCGTGTGTGTGTTCCTCCCACCTCCTCCCACACCCTCCCTCAGCTTCCTCTGCCTGAAAAAATAACAACTTATTTTTTTCATGCATGCCCTGACTTTTGATTACCATCTAACACCTGCCATTCCCGTGATGCAGTGAGCATGCGGGAAACCTTTGCAGTCATTTGTCAGTTTGACGCTGGTGAACGCAGCCATGTTTCATGAAGAATCAAAAATGCTCCAGTTTGAATGAGGTGTTCTCACATTACAAGGGTTAGAACGCCGTGTAACCCGGGCTGCAGGCAACACTTAAAAGTCTCATATTCTTTGCGTGTGTGTGTTGTGTCTTCCAATGAATGTTGCTGCGGCCGGGGCAACTGACACACAAGGCTAACTGACTTAACCTAGCAACTGGGATTTAACACACACACGCACACACACATACGCACGCACAAGGCAGTCTTTGAAAGGGGGGCAACAGGTACGTCCAATCTTTTGTCTCTTTAAAGGTCGTTAAACATTATCCAAATGGAGGAAAATGTGACAACGGGTGTGATCAAATATACCGACACACTAAAGGTGAATCCACCTTCCTCATCCTCTTCCTTCCGCTTCCACTCAACGTGAATCTTTCTTTCGTTTTTCAGGGCTCTGATCCCTGACCTGCTCGCTGCTACCTTCTCATGTTTGTGATTGAGGAAATTGAGTTTATTCTGATGTTTGTCATCTATGTACGATGAATCGTCAAGAGGGACAATTTCTATTAACTCATGTTCAACATGCTGCTTCTTCATTCAGTCAGCCATGACCTTTCATACCCTCGTGGGACCAGTCCAGTCCGAATTAAGAAAGTTTTGACAAATTAAGTAATTGCCATTCAGGCGGAGAACCGTCGTCTTCATCTTTCTTGAGTCGAAATCTTTGAAATGACCTATTTAAGCCCGGTCCTCCGCGACAAGGCCTTCCTTTAGGACCACAAGACGCCATGAAGGATTTGCACCTGTCCCGGCTGAGTCGGGGGTGTGGCCGATTTGTGGCGTCGAAAGGAAGCGAGGGGAGACGCGGGGGACGGGTGGACGTCTGCTTCACACCGCAGGTGACACAAAGATCAGTTCTAACGCTGGAATACAGCCTCGATGAAATAACCCCGGCTGCAATTGGGTCCGATTTGTATTTGCATTTTATCCTTAACCAATGGATCTGTTTACCGATACATCAATCCAGTCGTCATCCATAAAATCGACCGTTCAACCAACAGGATTTCCACACCTGGAAGTCCCAGGACTCCCTGCTGCGTCTATCCAACAGCGGGCGTCTGCTGACGGAGGCCGAGTCGGCCCTTCCAAAGACCTACAGCACCCGAAGGGGGCAGCTTCTGCTCTACTCCCAGGTACCTGTGTGTGTGTGTGTCCATGCGAGTACACCGTTTGGTTGGTTCCACACAATTAACCACGACGGAAACCACAAGAGCCGTCATTTTAAGCTTCGTAAACAACAGTTCAGTTCAGTTTCCAGGTTGACCTTTGTCCGTCTCCAGAACTCGGCTTCTTTGGAGAGCAGTTGTCCCTCAGAGACCAGAGACAGGAAGCGGAGGGTCGTCCGCCGCCACACTCAAAAAGTGGAAGGGCCGCTGAGTGGCGCCACGGAGCTATCGGCTGCCATTTTGAGCCACAGCAACACTCGGGTGATTTTTATGTTGACCATTTGATTGATTCATTTCTCCTTCAGAGCAGTCCAATTTTCCTGCATCTGTCTGATTGTGTTCTTTGCCTTCTTCTGGCCAAGCGTGTGTACTCATGGAAGTCTCTCCTCCAGTTCACCACCTCCAGACCGGGCCCACACGTCTTTCCTCCTCTTGGCCCCCCCCTTGCTCCGGACCTCCGTCGTCCCAGTCCTGCATCGGCCACGACTCGAGAGCAGTCCAGTCCAGGGTTCCCGGCACATTTGACCCTCCAGCGGCTTCCCGCGGAGAGACGCTCTGCACGGACGGAGAATCTCCCTGAAGGTAAAAGACAGCGGGTTAATGCAAAACGATGTAAGGCGTTATTCAAGGTGCAGTTTTGTTGTGAGCAAGCTAAACAGAAGCCATTTCATATTAAAAAAATAAACTAAATATATTTCAAAAAATCCATCTACCAAAGTCGCAGCTTTAGTAAAACATTCCTGTTTCGTGATGAAAGAAAATAAACCACGTGGAAAAATGCCACACAGTGAGCAGATGTATTTTGACACTAATTCCAAGTTAAATTGTTTGACAAAATAAACAGCAGCTTAGAGTTCAAAATGACTCTCACAGAGTCAATTTAACTCACTACCCACTGATGTTGAGTGTGTTGAACGCTTGAGTATTGTTAAATTTCAACTCTATAAGAGTTAAATTAACTCTTTAACAGTGTTTAAATGGCAACATTTTAAAAAGTGTTACATTGACTCTGTGGAGTGTGGACCCCATGGGACACTTTAAAAGTGTTCAAATGAACTCCAATAGTGTTCATTTAAGTCTGTCCATTTCGCTGTGCACCAAGTGAACCCCCCAAACCTGTTCAATGCTACCTAGCGTGTGACGAAGGCATCGATGAAGGATGGATGAATGGGAACGGACACGCAAGGAGAGGTGTGTTTGTGTGGACCGTCTCCAAAAACAAAAAAGAAATGGCCAAAAGCCGAGAATGAATCAATGCAAGTCAAGGTATCTACATGTGCACCTTTACAACTCGCCCCCTACAGTTTATGTGGATAAACATGACGCACTGTTTGCTTTCTCTACAACGAGGCCTCCTTCCTCCGCTGGCAGCGAGGCACTCAAACTGCAGCGGACCCTCTCCGGAGAGGACACACGGGGTAAGAGGTGCTACGTGAAGATACATTTCGTTAAAGCAAAAACTCCCAAATAGCACATATGCATCTGTTGTGCGTCTCAGCCGAAATGGGAGGGCGCCTGCGGTGACGTACAACAAGCACGGCGCTTCCCTCCCGGGGTGGAGGGTCACAGCGGCCGGGGGGCCCGGCAGGAAGCCCAATCCACGGCTGACGAGGTCCACTCCAAAGGAAATCTGAACACGCTCCATCAGCCGCCTCTGTTTCTCCTCAGTAACAAAAGCACTCTTCTACATCAGGGAGATTTGGGCTGTTCATATTTTGACCAAGTATTTTCTTACATTGTTGCACCTTTTGTTACTTCTTCATATCGGGGATCCAACAGCACAAAGTCCACAGCGTCACATCCCAACAGATATTTGATCACGTCCATCCCACTGTCTCCTCCTTCAGAGCCTCCTCCAGTGGGAGAGTCGGGTCGGGTTGCGGGGCGGAGAGGCCCGGGCAAACAGAACCTCCAGGATCCCCGTGAGCCCAGCCGCGCTAACGGAGGCGCGGTCAGGGGCGTTCTGCCTCTGGAGCTCAGAGGTATGGAAACTACACAACGCAATGTTCTCAATGAGTTCTGCTTCCCATCTGTCTGCGGTAAACACATGGGCCCTAATGCAAGAACCAACACATTCTTTGCCTTTTAAATGGTCCCGTCTCTTATAATCTTATATTATAACATTTGTATTAAACTAAACTGAGCAGTTTGTAGTACAACATCTTTTCTATAAAGGTGTTTTCATAATGTCACTGTGCATACCTCCCTTTTGAGTCGTGCTGTGTCAGATCTACAGAACGAGGCCTCCCTCTTGGGTCCTGACGGGGAGATCATACAGCTCTCGCTGCTCGGCCACGGCCAGGACCCCCCTCCCACAGAGGGGGACGCAAAGGAGCCAGGTACCCTCAACGTGCCCTCAAAAATTCCATCTTCAGGAGGAACAATAAGGTCGGAACTTGGGTCTCGATGAAGCATTAGTTCGGAGTAGTTATCAATAACTCTCCATTTTGGTCTCTCAGATCTGTGGGTTTGGTCTACTGAAGGAGAGAAGTCACCATTGGTCATTGTGCTGCAGCCCGAACACACACATACAGGTCTGTGAACACACACACACACACACAAGTCCTTGAATGCATGTTCACCAAGCAGCTATAAGGACACACGTAAATCTCAGTTTCTTCATAGTTTGAATTTTGAAAATTCAAACAAATTTAACCAAACCTTTGGTTTGTTGATCACGCAACAGTGACCGAGAAAAAGACACATGGTGCAGAAATAAATGGAAAGGACGCTGAAAACTTCATTGGGACGCAGCAGGAAGGGAGGGAGGAGCCAACATTCCTTTCAAAGAATGTGTCAGGTGTGCGAAGGACACACCAGGTAGAAACATCTGTATTTATGCAAAGCAATGCTTGACGTGAGAAGCCATTCAGCTTTACAGTCACTTTCCTGTCCTTCAGAAACAGAAGAGGAGAGACAAGGAAGGGGGAAAAGGAGAAGAGAAGACAATTGAGGAGAGGGACGAGCGAGGGGAAGAGGGGAGGAGAAGGAGGAGAGGAGGCCTGAAACACAAGGAGTCAGTGGCTGGTAAGACATTAGAATGAAACATGACACATCGACATAGGACATTTGTTTGAAGAAAAGTCAAACAAACACAGGACTTTCACCCAGGAGATCAGTGTTCGTCCAAATACAAAAGCACATCCATCGTTTGTTTCAAAAAGAAGACCCAGCATGTCAATAGAAGTCAATACATACAGTGAGATTGGCGGCATTGAGAGTACATTTGTGAGTTGAAAATGTATTCATCTGTGTATCTATTTAGAAGTGTTTAATGTTCTGCATGTCTTTCCCTCTCTTTTCCCAGAGGACCCTCTAAAGGAAGAGGAGGTGCAAATCAGCCAGGATATGCACCCAGGGTCTCACGTGACGATCGAGAAAAGGCCCTCGGCAACACCGAGTCCCAACCACGATGCAACAACAGATGCACAGGAGGAGGACACGGAGCATCTTTCCACCGCCCAATCCGAGACGAGCTCAAGGAGGTCGGAGGTCGCCAGGAGGACTCGGCAGGAGGAAGAGGAGGCTGCAGCTCAGCGTCTGGCCCACAGAACACAGAGAAAGAGGCAGGAGGTGGTGAGGAAGAGGAGGGAGCGGGAGGAAGAGCAGAGGAAGCAGCAGGAGAGGAAGGAGGCCGAGGAAAAGGTTAAGAGCGAGGAGGAGGAGAGGAGGAGCAGGGCTGAGGATTTCAGGTCCTACTTTTTTCTTCCACAATAAAAAAGATTAATTCCATAAAGGTTTAACAGCAACTTCATGAAGATTCAATACAAATCCACAGGCTGATGAAGCTGGCGGAGGAGGAGGAGGAGAGGTGGAAGTGCGAGGAGGAGGAGGAGCAGGCGCAGAGAGAAGGAGAGAGGAGAAGGCAGGAGGAGATGAGGCGTCAGATGGAGCGTCTCCAGAAGATGAAGGAGGATGAAGAACAGAGGAGTGAAGGTGAGAGGAAGAGAAAAAGGAAAAGGATGAAGAAGAGAAAGCAGCGGGAAGAGAACGAGGAAGTCAGAGAGTTTAATGCAGACCACGATCCACTATTCATCACAAAGTCTATTAAAGACATCAAATGAATGTAGAGGGCTGAGTCTGTTTAGATTCAGACTAGCAGGTTGTGAATGATGTCAGTATCAGTACAGGACTTTTACTGAATTGTTGCATATTCATAATTTATAAAAACAAAAGTTATATAAAAAGATTATAAACGTCTAACTCTTAAAGGTTTGTTTGTGTGTGTACATATTCAAGTAAAAACAGGTGTAGCTTTCTATCTCTGAGCTTCATCAAATGAATGCTTATGGTATTTGTTTTGCTAAGTCTACCAGTATTTTATGCATGTTGGTATTCATCAATTTGGTTGAAAACACTTTTTGTGCCAAAAAATAGTAAAATAGTAAAATGCTTATGCGAGCAGGACTCATTAAAGGGCCAGTTGCACATGTATTTGCTTCACAGTTGACCGTAATTCATTATCATGGTTGACATTTCATCCCCTCCAGCTGAATGCCAGCGCCCGGAAGAGGAGAGGAGGCAGGAGGAGGACAAAAAGAAGCTCCAGGAGATGGATGAGGGCGAGCGGATGGAGTACCTCTGCAGGAAGGAGCAGGAAGAGGAAAAGAGGAGGAACAGACAGGAGGAGCGTAAGAGGAGAGAGGAGGCCGGGCCACAGGTGGAGCTTCTTTCCAGGTACATAAATACATACATACATACATACATACATACATACATACATACATACATACATACATACATACATACATACATACATACATACATACATACATACATACATACATACATACATACATACATACATACATACATACATACATACATACATACATACATACATGTGTGTGTGACTGTGTGCAGACAGACAGCGCTGCTGCAGCAGCCGTCTGCCTTTAAGAGGGGTCTTGTGTTAGAGGCCGGGCGTCTTGAGAAAACACAGTGTATCTCCAGACCGTGGATCTTCTCCTATTTCCCTTTGTGACAGCTACTGGGTCTAAAGGCGACTAAAAGCCAAGACCCTCGCCTGTGACCTTTAACCTCCATTTTAGAACAGGGTTTTCTGTTTTTATTTTCTCTCAAATGGGAGAAAAGGCTCACATCTACACCCCATCCTGTAGAGGAGATTAAGTTAAATAATGATGTGCTGTAAACCAATGAAAGACAAATCATGGCACCAAGCTTCAGTGATGACACACAACTCATTTAAGTGCATTAAGCAGAATTCTCACTCAAAGTTCTTTTCATTCTTCGTGTACAGTGATTTATGATTGCATATACACATACGCATCAGGTTCATTATAAATGAAATGTACATTTGAATAACTACATAATAAAACAGCTTAAAAGAAAATTACTGGCTAATTACTGTGTAAACGGCGTGCTATGTGTTGGTCAGAGTAGATGATCACATGTGAGATTTTTGGATCGGCAGTTGCATTTAATAAAAGTGGTCGCCATGTGGTTGTCGTTTTCCTGAAACAGTAATTAAACAAACCCCGGTGGGATGGAAAACAAATAAACAACAACAGACTGCCACCTTAATTATACATGGCACGTGTAAAACACATTTATATCTTTCCCTTTTATTGTACGAGGATGGCTGGTTGTTAATAATAATAATAACAAAACTGGTGGTGGAAAGGACAAAGTACATTTACTCAAGTAAGCAAGTTTTTAAGTATTTCTTTATGTCACTAGACTTTCACGCCAATATTACTTTTCTTTACTACAGTAACATCGTTTCTTTGCAAATTCCGATTTTTATAATATAAAATTAAAATGACCTAATGCAACCCGGAAGCACTTTCCTCATCCCGGAAATGAAACCGCTGTGATGGCAAAACAGTACAGATGTTTGCTCGTATCCTCAAGTTTACGTCGAACTAAACTGTCCTCCAGAAATGCGCCGCAGAGTATGTGGTGAAAAGGAAACCACCGGACGGCGTACAGCTGTAGCTAGCAGGTGTTACAAGGTCTGTGTTTAGCAGTTAGCTAAAGTCAGCTAACGTAAGCTAGCCTCAGCTAACGGGACGTCCGTCGCGTGGCTAAGCTAGCAGTCTGGTCCAAACTGTAACCCCGAACAAGTGGTAAGTAACATGTAACATGTTTCATCTTTCATGCCAAAGATAAAATGTACCCGGAATGTAGACGCAAGAGTTGTATCTGTGAGATTACTGTAAAGCTTCCTAATGTTATTAAAGGGATAAACCCCTAAGAATAATTAACCACACAAGTTATATAATATAAGTAATGTTCTTATAAATATATACAATTGTATATATATAATATATATCTATGTTGTATAGCTGCTACATGTTTACGCCCTCGCCTGTATGCAGAACTTGTACCTACAGTATGTGGACAGTAAAGGAAAAAACAGTCAATAAAGCTAACTCTGAACTTCTAGTCGGTGACGTCACCAGCGTTCATCACCCAGCTGTCGTTTTACAGACCTGCTTGCATATGACGTTGCATTGCATCACCAAGTTTGTCCTGAAACACTCCGCTGGTCATCCTTGTCTCTGGCATGTCACAAAATATGATTTGGCTGATGATGTCACTAACTGGAGCAGACTGATATGTGATGAAATCAATAGGTTATTCTATGCCATTGAACGTCCACAAATATAAACCTGAAGAAACCTTTATGTCATAATGGTAGTAGCCGTTAGGTTGCACTGCACAGTGGTTTCGATTACATAGAAAGGGGGGCACACCGATAGATTGATGCGTTAAGATTAATGTAAAAAAGAAAAAGCACAGAGAACCTTGGATTCCGACCAGCGACTTTCTTCTCTGCTCAAGTAGAAATTACTCCACCAGATCCTTTACCTCGCTAATTATTTTTTGCTGTTGTTTGAATCTGCTCCCTGTTGGAGAAATGTGTAGTCAATTCTGTCTTATCGGGGAATAAGTAAAGCTCAATGATAAGAATTATATTGCACTTCCAACCTTTGTTGTTGCTGTGCGTGCAGGCAAAACTTTGAAGCAGAACTCCCAGCTCAAAATGGATGTGAGCATTGCCGTGACGCTGATTCGGGGCCAGATGGGTGTCGTGGTGGAGCGCGCGGTCAACGGGGCGGTGGAGACCGTGCTGGCCGAGATGCTCAAAGTGGTCGGAGTCAAGTTCGAGGAGCTGAAATCCCAGGTGGCGCTGATGAAGAGGGACGTTGCGACGTTGCAAAGGGAGAAGGTCCAGAAGGAGAAGGAGAACGACAACATTCGAGCCAAGCTGCGCTACACCGAGCTGAAGCTGAAGTACTACAGGCAAGGAGTGGAGGAGGAGCTGCAGCAGAGGGCCTCCGCCTCCGCCTCGGTCCGCATCCACCCGTCCACCTTTCTCCAAGCACAGAGAGATGCGGAAGGTGTTTCCTCCACCGAGGCCTCCCAGTCATGCTTCACTCAGACCAGCACTTCAACCGGTCAAGGTAAAGACTCCTGCTTGGCCTTCTCACTCTTTACATACATAAGCCCGTCGCAGGTTGCTATCAACGTTCATGTTGGCTAACAAGTAATATAAATTGAATTTAATGGGTAAAAGAGGTTAAGCCTAATGAGGTAAACCCTAAACAATCTCTCTTTGATTAGTCCAGTCAAACCCATAACACATAAAAACAACACATTTAAAGAATGTAATCATGAAAAATATTATCTGTTCATCAGTTATACGATTTCTGCATTATTTTGAACTCCCATTGATTCTGGATGCTAGAATTCTGTATTGACCATACTGTAACCAGACAGGAAACAAGAAGACAGGAAACCCTTTTACTTGTTTTGAAATATATTTATATTTATACACACACAGCTTTGTTCTGTCCCGCGGAGCGAGACGCGGCTCGGAGCATCGATCAGGAGGGCGACGGCAAGTGGACCTTTCATCTCGCGCCACCCGCCCCAGGCAGGGACGCCGCGGCGGCCCCTCCCGTCTCACTGGATCCGGAGCAGCGGTCGGCCGACGGCTCGCCGTCCCACGATGGCTCCGCCCAGGCCGATAGCTCCACTCTGCCCTCCTCTGCTCCACAGGTGACAACAGACTGCTTTGAAATATTATTGGTTTTGTTTTTGATTCCCTGAAAAACCACTTGAATGAATCCACAGAAAACTAAATGGCAACAATTCAGCTCTTTGATTAAGATTTTAAGTCATTTCTGGAATAAATATAAATACAGACTGCCCAAATACTAGAGGACATTTGTGAACCAGTGACGGTCTGACACATCACAGTCCTAAAGTCCCTGTTGCAATGCAGGTGAAGCAGGAGGCCCCGGAGGAAGAGGAGGTGATCTGTATCAAGGAGGAGCCAAAGGAGGAGCAGGAAGTGACGGCCGGCGTTCTGCTGGACTGCCAGATGCAGCAGGGTCCTTGTCCAGTGTTCGAGGTGAGGCTACAGCTGAAGGGTCAGCGTCCTTCTCCAGGAACTAGTTTCCACCAGCATTCAATGATCAAAAGAAGGAATATCTAAAGTTAAAGTTAAAGCTTTGCTGCCTCCTGGTGGAACGAGTTGTTAATAAGAGAGAATCAAACCAAGTGAAACAAGTTACCGCCTCCCAGCTGAATACCACAAAGTGTTGGGAGCAATCTGTGGATTCCCTCGTTTGCTCCTCCAGCCTCAGCGGCCAGTGACGCAGTGTTTAGGACCTCCAGTGAGCCAGAGAAGTGACGCCGCCGCCTTCGGCCCGGCCGGACCCAACCCCCGTGAGTAGATCCGTGTGTGAGTGAGAGCTCATGGCGCTCGAGCCGCTGCATCGATCGCATTGATTAGCGAAGCCCCTCCGTGTGTGTGTGTGTGTGTGTGCGCGCTCTCAGATCTGGTGCCTCGGCCTGTGGCCTCCCTGCAGCCGATGGCGGCTCCGCCGTGCGGCGTCCTGCCTCGCCAGGCGCCGCGGCCCTGGCCTAAAGACCTCAGTCTTTATGAAGAGTACAAACTGCGCCGCAATGAGCTCCGCCGGCGAAGCATCAACCGACGCAGGGAGCTGGAGAAGACGCTGCCTCAGCCGCTGCTGGCCGACCTGGTAAAGCTCGATTGGGTCCAGTTAGACGGCTGAAATGGTTTCTGAATGGATTTACATGCCTTTTAGTTTGGTTGGTTGGTTGTGCACAAGGGAAACAGAATGATGAATATTGGTTCTATAGGACAGAAGATTGAAGACGAATAAAATAAATAAAGTGGACCAGCTTCCGGTTTCCTTGTTGAGTTCACACTAACAGAGCTGGTATCAACATGGTGCGTTAGCTCATCTAATATCTACAGGCCAATTGCATTATAGTGGCTCAACAAGGGTCACCGATCGATGCTTTTCTGGAAAACAAATTGAAAATCAGTTTCGTAGGATTCAATGAGGGGCCAAAATAAACCAAGAGAAAAGGGTTCTAATAACAGTCTGTGACGTATATACGTAATGTACTACAATCTTTAAACATTTAAATACGTAGAGTTTTATTTAAAGTGTCGTCTTACAGCCACCTACATTTTTAAAAAAAATGTTTATAAGGTGCGAGAGCGTCGCGAGAAGACCAGACTGCGGGTGGCCAGGTGGAGGGCGAAGAGGAAACTCCAGGACCACGTGAGTTCTGACTGAAGCTGAAGACGCACAGAAGTGTCCCGTTTCTTTGTTTCGTCTGATGTGAACCTTGTCGTCCCTCTTAATCGAGTCCTGTCTTCTCTGCTCTCAGTCTCTAGGTGGCGCCGCAGGTTTTGCTAACGGCAGCCAACATCAGCAGCTCAGAGGGGCCTGTGGTAAGAGGACGCCATCATCCTTCCGCTTTTTTAGAACGCTTTCTCTGAATGTTGAGTCCCTGTTTGTCGACGGCTTAATGTCTCTTCAGTCATATGGCTTTAAAAAGTAAGGGACAATTTGTGCTCACAGGAGACAAATGTAGAGGAAAGTTTTTTCACTATTTTTAGAATAATATAAAAATGTCTGAAACTACAGTTTAATATGATTATAACTGGAACGAAGCATTCAGATACAGATGTTACTCGTACGTGTTGTTGACAGGTTTGCGCTTTATGGATATTACCGTCTCAGATTTTGAGATAGTGATGTTCACATAAAAATGAGAGACTTGTGGACATCAGGTTTGGTTCAATTTACAAATATGAAGAGTAGAAGCGAATCAAAGTTGGATATGAAAGGATTGTTTGGGGTGACGGAGACTTCCTGCTTGTGTTTCAGCCTCCGGGAGCCAGCAGAGAATCGGCTCAGCTCCGCCTCCGTCCGACAGCTTCCTCTCAGACCCTCTGCCCTTCATCCCCACCTCCTCCTCCTCATTTCTGTATCTGGGAGGCCACGACATGGCTCCGCATCAGCACACTGTGACATCGTCATCCTCCTTTCAGCCACAGCTCAGCCTGTTGCAGCAGAACGTCTCGTTGACCGACGTCTTGCAGTGAGATCTTTTCAAGATTCATTAATGACGTCAAATATCAAGATTTAAATGATCTGGATGCTGGGCATCTTCTATTTCATGTCTGTTAGTTCTGTTCATCCCGGGTTTTCTTCACTAGTATTAATAGTATTACTATTTGTTGAATTGTAAAAGTTGAGTTGCTAACAAATTATTTAATCAAAATAGTCCTATTCCAATTCTATTCATTTCCAAAATAAGCAATTCTGCCCTTATTTATTTGCTCATTTTGAGCTTTTCAATAAGCTTTTGCTTTTCTAGATGCTGCAGACAAAGGGAGTTTTTTTTCCTTTTTTTATTTGGAACAATCAAATAAAGTCAAAATCTATAAGTCTATAAATGTGACAGACATTAAAGACTTAATTTAATTTAAAGACTGCAATAGAAGCTTTTTGCACAACTTGAAGGCTAAAACAGCCTTCTTTATTGAGCATGTATTTGATGTTATCTTAATGTGTTATTTAAATGTACAGGCCTTAACCTTATCCATGTCCATAAAAAGAACCAATGAGCACCTGATATGGATCATTTACTGTCACTTTACCTCAGGAACATCGTATATCAGGAGAACGTCTTTAAACTCGTGCATTTAAACAAATATACAGCATAGGTTGAGGAGCTCGGAGTAGAGCCGCTGCTCCTCCCTGGTGAGGAACCAGGACCAGGTAAAGAGATGTCTCTGCACTGGCCTGGGAACGCCTTGAGATCCCCCAGCTGGTAGATGTGGGAATAGAACATATTTATATCTTTTATCCCACCTTCAAAGTGAAATCCTTGAGCATTCACAAGTTGTCCTTCTGCTCTTCAGTGTGCATTAGTCATCTGAATATTGGACAGAATGGGTTGTCCCATTTGTTTTGGCAAGATTTTTGTAGTTTTGCCATATTAAGGATCACCAGATACAGATATTGCGTAAATTAAGATATAAATGCAGCTGAAACAAGCTCTGTTGAACTTTTATTTCATATCTTTGCCTCCTTTGTTCTCTCTGGAGTTCTAGGAAATGAAAAAAAGTCAAAGGATATCATGATGTATAATGTTTTTGTCATGAAAAGTAAGAAGTCAAATATATATAAAGTCATTAAAGGTAACAAACATTATGAAGAATTACAAAATCTTTAGGTATAAGAAAAAAAAACTTTAGTTATGTCAATCATTGTATGAATACAAATGTTTGTCATCCAAAAAGTAATACATGAAAATTTGACTCAATTTTGACCTTCATTCAATAACAGCAAAGCTTGTCTGCTAATGTCATCTATGCTTAATAAAGAAGTAATAAAGTTTCAATTCATAGTGAACTTCTATTGGATCTATTGTCCCTGCCCTTATGTCTCACGAGGCCTTCAACATAAACTCATTCAGAATCTGATGGACTATTTTAACATGTAGAAAGTTCTCTTCATCCCTCCAGCACACGCTCAAAAAAGAGGGAGGTCTAAAGGTCCAACCCTTGAGCAGAGCTTCGCGGCGCTGGTGTGGTCAGCCGTTGACTATCTTCTGAGAAATGGCTCCCGGCAGCGTGTAGAAGAGCAGCGCGAGGAACAGCACGCTGATGAGCAGCACCAGCGCGATGACGATGTACTTCTTGTAGCTCCGCCACACCAAGTGGAAGAAACACTTGAACGGGTTGACGAACCAGGAGAAGGACGTGTCCGGTCGACTGGGGGAGGAAGACAGAGAATGAAGATCTTTTATCCACTCGGACATCCAGCAGCAGAGTGAAGGCGCGACTCCTACTTTGGCTTCGGCAGCGGCTCCGGCTCCTTGCGAGCTCGACCCACGGGATTTTTCTCGGCCTCCTCAGCAATTAGAAGATGGAACTCCGCCTCCACTTTCCCCTGATGGATCCAGAGCCCACGCGTCCATCAAACTTGTGGTTTGTAGTGTGTGTGTGTGTGTCTGTGTGTGTGTGTGCGCGCACCGTCAGCTCTCCAGACTTGACGAAGGGCCACCAGCCTCTCGCTCTCTTCTGCTGGAAGATGGAGATCCTCTCCGTCCCCTCAGTCAACATGTCCGCCTTGCACGACTTTGCCGTCTTCGCCCCTCTTGGGAAACCGTGGAGGTCCAACTCCACCGTGCCTACGCGCCGCGAGACACACACGCAAACCCACTCGTACCGGTGCGACGCACACACACACACACACACAGACTGAGGAACGCGGTCACACCCACCCAGGAAGTCGTCGGAGGAGAGCGTCTCGAAGTCCCACACCTGCAGGCTGAGGATGGCGGGAAGCTTCTGCTCCGATTTATCCAGAGAGAAAATGTGCTCTTTCTTGCTCACCACTATCACCTGTTTGGAGAGGGAGAGAAGACAAGGTGAGGACCAGCGCTGCTCCCAGCGAGGTGCGGCAGGCGCCAGCCTCGCCGGTACCTTCTCGGCGGGCAGGTAGCTGAAGGGGAACACGAAGCGCCAGTTGAAGTTCCCCTCGCCGGTCAGAGAGTTGTAGTGGACGTCGGTCTCCTGCCGGTCGTCCTCCAAACCCTTCAGCCAGCTGCAGAGAGACACCCGGCGTGGACGCGTTAACACACACACACACACACCTTAAAATGTCACCAGTACGAAAGATAAGACGAAGCTCGGAGGTACCCCTTGATGTAGATGTCGCTGGACTGCTGGCCGGTCAGGAAGCTGCTGTCCTCCAGGATCACGTCCTCTGTGTTCCAGATGATGATTCTCAGCTCGTACCTGAACACACGCACAGGAGCCTTAGACTCGTTGTTTTATGAAAGGCTCTCAAGGTACCGAGAGGGACGCCAGTCACCCTTTGGGTTTACGAGGGGAAATGTCCACTGCAGGTCCCGGGGGAGGCAAGTCCATCGGGAAAATGTCGACCCACATCTGGACCTGACCCTGCAAACACACAGAGGAGACACAATCAGTCACTAAAATTATGGACAGATCTTTCTTTCACGCGATGGCAGCAGCTTCCCGCTGAGAACATGATGTCGTCACTAGAAGAATTCTATTGAGTGAAGAGAAGAGAAGTTGTCTGGAATACCTGGTCCATGCCAGGACGATCCTTGTTGAACAGGGTTCTGGTCTCGATGTGTTCCGGGACCAGCTTGCATCCCACGGCCGGAATCTCAGCCCATCGATGCAGAACCTTCAGCGACAGGTGCTCATAGGACTCCAGGGGCTCGTCTGCGACAGGTCACGAGAGATAAAGAACAGCTCGCTGTGGGATGCCGTGGAGGGACACAATTGGGAGAGTGATCGTTGGAAGGAGATAGACGCAGCAGCTGTTCAGGACCGTCACCTTCGTGCATGAAGCACGTCTTTCCCACGAACACCTTGTCGGCCACGCTGATGCGGCCCGGTCTGAAGAGAGGCTCCTCCAGGCCGTGGTCTCTGCACAGCTTGGACAGCAGCTCCGAGGGCTTCAGGCCGTCTCTCCAGGCGTTGTAGCCGTCTCTGAGGGAAGGAGAAGGAGCACGCAGATGAAAGAAGGTACCAACGACGGATCGCTTCAACCAAGCAGGACGAATGCTCGACCCAAAAGAAAACGAAGACGATGGAACCCGCCACTTGCTCCTCAGCCTCTGTGCAACGACTTGAGGGCACCGATGTGAGTGGGTGAAAGCTGTCTGCCGTCATCGCTGCATCGGTCAGTGACTCACAGGCTGTACTCGGTGGGGAGTCCGCAGGTGGCTCTGTGTCGGCTGTAGAATCGGTTCTCCAGGTCGATGCGAGTCTCTCCCATCAGGTCGTCCCCCCCCACCAGGTCGTAGTCGTAGATCATCACCGACAGCAGGGACTCCCGAGGCAGCGTCGCCTGCATCTCAAAGGACCTGCAAGCACAAACGGGAGCTTTGTGAAACGTGAAGGGGGGGGGAGGAGGAGGTGTTTGATCTCCAGCGCGGGGGGCAGCCAGCCGCTCACGCACCTCCCAAACACGGGGTTCAGCTGCTTGGGGATGTAGTTGTCCCGGTCTTTGATTTCGTTCTTGCCGAGCCGGAGGACAATGTAAGGGTCCGCCTTCCCGTCCGGATCGGCAGGGTGAAGGTTAGACGCCTGGTGGGAGGAGGAGGGGGGGGGGGGGGCGTGTTGAAAGGTCATAAGAACATTTTTCTTTTCATTCGTGTATGTATTTTAAATGGATGTTCTTATGTTTGAGCAGCTATGCTAAGACGCTAACAGCTGTGCACGTGGTCTAGAAGACATTCACAGGCTGATCACGCACAGAGACGATGTAGACCCGGATGAGGACCTGGACCAGGCCGTTGGGGGGGATTCCTCTGCTGACTCTGAAGTCCCCGGCGTCCGCGTCTCCGTCCCAGTCCTGCGCGTTGTCCTCGTTCAGCTTATAGAGGCAGAATCGTCCCTGCAGAGGAGAGTGTGTAAACCAGTGGATTGGATGACACGGCGATGGTTCCCTGCAGAGGACATGCAGCCTCACCTTGAATTTGCCAACCAATCTCTCCTCAGTCGCCCCTTCTTCCTCGCTGGCCTTCCCCCTGAACAGCTCGTACGTGTTCACCCAATCATTGAAAGAGCCGAACTCTGCCTCCAGCTCCTTGTTGTACAGCTGCAGAGAGTGTGAACACAAATATACACACAAATCTCTCTCTAGTTATAGTTCTGACAAATGCACCTGAACCACCAATTCAGACTGGAAAACCTGGCATCATATCTATAGAAGACGTATTCAAAGTACATTCCCATCTTTGTCAACAGGGCACAGAGGAACTAGGATTAGAACAGTGCTCAGGTAGACTTTTCACGTTGCTAAATAGATGGTGCGGTTTAACTCAGGGTACCTTCAGTGTGGCTAATTTGGTCGCCGGGCCGAGGTTTGGATCCAGGGTTCCTTTTCCCTTTTGTTTCTTCTTCTTGTCTCCATCCGAGACGCCGCCGACTGATGGACCATGTAAATAGGAGTCATCTTTTCAGTGGTGAACACTGACACAAAGCACGCAAGTGAAGGAAAGGTTAAAGCGTTTGTTTTGCATTTAAACCAAGCTGCCCTCATCTCCACCACAAGAAGGATTTACCTGTTATTGCATCACTTGTCAGAAAACACTTGTTTTGCTGCCCACCTCGACGTTAAAGAACCCCAAACTCATCCCCCAGAATGCACTGCCCCCCCCCCCCCAACAACACAGCTGGATGTAGCCGCAGATTAGCTTAAAAGAATTATCCACGAGTTGGTGCCACAAGTGACCAAGCAGAAGATGTCCACACAGGAAGTCAGGGTTCACCAGGCTGAAAACCTCCAGCCCGACCTCTGTCACCACAAGCAACGTTTGCTGCAGGGACGCGTCCGTTTAAGCCTTGGTGCTTACCTAAGGAGTCAATTCCATCGCTGAGCAAGCCCTGATACGGCAGAGCTGCAACGCACAGCAACGCGTGTGCGTGTCAGGGTACAGCGTTAAGGTGACCCCCCCCCCCCCCAAGACCGTGTGAAATATTATTGCAGATTACTTTTGATTCTCATCAAATCGCATGTAAATAGGAGGTGAATGAGAGCGTAGAAGAAGTCACAGAGGGGTCCTCACCTTTATCAAAGACCTCCGGGAAGGGAGAGCCGTCCTGTTTGTCCTGAAACAAGTTCACAAGTTGGTTGTTTCTCCGTTTCAGAGCTTTCCTTTTTCCCCCCGTCGGAGCAGACCTACCTGTTTCTCCCTCGAGGCGTAGTACTTTGACCACCAGTCGATGACACACTCCGCCGACTCGTCAGCGATGGTCCGCTTCTTCCGCTTGGTGGAGCGCCCCCGGGTGCTCTTCGCCGCGCCGCCCTGGGCCGCGCACACGCAAAAGGATGGTCAGACAGCGATAGATACGGGGTCCAAAACAAGCTCACCATTTAAATAGCCACGAGGTCAGCAACCCTGGTCTTCTTGAGGTCCTCCCCGGGTGCGGGTGGAGGTGCGGGTGCAGGCGGAGGCGCGGGGCCTTCGCCCTCCACAGTGATGAGGAAGTCTTGATTGGTTAGCGGGGCAGTCAAAGTGGTGTCTCCGGCAGACGGGTACAGTCCTAGTGGAGGGAAGACCAGGGTCAGTCCCCCTGTGGGACGAGGTCCAGGAAACACACACACACACTCTCACTACCCTGTTGCTACCTGGCTCTGGGGGTGCGGAGGGTCCCGGTGGCTCTGTGCGCTTTGGCGGGGGGGCCGTCGGTGCGGGGGCGGGCAGGGCCGGAGGGGGGGTGTACTTGAAGGCCTTGAGGTTGTTGATGACGTGGTTTCCGACCAACGTGCTGCGACCGAAGGCCCGCCAGTCAACGACGGTGATGCTGAGAGGGGGGTGGAGGTGTTCGTTCTCCGGCAGCTCCTGAAGCGGGACCCATTCAAAGCGCCAACATGTTACCCAAGAGACAGTCCCCTACACGGCCAAAGGTGCATGTGCACACCTGGACATCTCCTGCCAAACCGCCAATAAACTCTCTCTGGGCTCGGAATGAGATCTGCTCCCATTCAGACACAAGGTCTATGAAGGCTGTACTGGTCTTACCAGCTCTATGGCGTCCACCAGCGTGGGGAAGTTTGGGTTGGACTTGTACTTCTGAATGACGGAGGAACGCAATATTTTACCTGCACACTCGATGAAGACCTGGAGAAAAGAGAGAAGGCGTTGTTATGTATTTACACAAAGGTTTTACCCTTTCTTCTACTGAGGAAACAAAGTCAACATTAGGTTCCTTTCTGAGGTTTCTTCAACATGAATAACAATCACGAGTATAAGGACGGTTTGTGCCATATTCCTGTTGTAAAGAGTCTTAAGGAACAATCGGTTTGTGACATTCAGCTCAGTAAATAAAAGCAGTGGCAGTGTAAAGCATGTCATGGCAGACTGTAATGCGGTAAGATGAAAGTCAAAAATCCTTTTTTTTTGTTCTGGTAAGATAAAGGTATTCCAGTATGTTTTAATAATTTCTGCATTGGAGATGTCACCTGGGGGGGTGTGTGTGTGTGTGTGTGTGTGTGTGTGTGTGTGTGTGTGTGTGTGTGTGTGTGTGTGTGTGCACTTGCAGTTGTTAGTTTGTGGGGCCATGTAACAGGGAGAACACCAATCTTGTGGGGCCCAGCAACCTTGTGGGGCCCAAAATGAGGGACCCCACTAGAATGATCATCATATATGGGCTCACAAGCCTCCCCTGACATGCCTGTCGCTTTTTTAGCACATGTCTCACAAAGTCAGAAAGTATGGAAAAGTGTGTGTGATGTGTGTGTGGATTTTTTACTCACTAGTGCCCCAAGTGTTGGAAAGGTGGTATAACATCACACACACACACTTCCTGGTGTGTGTAAGGGTTCAGCCAATGAGGGGCCACTATGAAATCTCGCGAGATTTTTCGTGAAGTCATTAGCGATATCTCATGTCTCAGCATACCAAAGCCATGCAGTGTTGGCTGCTCAACTGGGAACTTTGCAGAGAATAAGGTAGGTTTTTGTATTAAAGTATGACTTTTTTTTTATCTGTTTCTCAATCTGTACCCACAGTATATTAATGGATTAATAAAGTAGCACTTTATTCTGTAAATTACAATTTCTTGGTGCTGCTAGCTGCTAGCTAGCTATATATTGCTAGCTTCTACTGTTAGTTTTAGATCAGAAAATGCTAACTGTTAGCTACAGCATTGTTATACTTAAGATATTTTTTCTGATGAATAAGTATAATATTAACATTTGTTATGACAACGCGATCACTGCCGCATTATTTAGTCACAAAAACCGTAATCTTGTTACTCTGAACGGCAAAAGTGTGCCGCTTTGGGTGACTGTCAATCACAGGATTTTCCCGCGATCGTCACTTTCGGCCAATCGGAGGCTTTGTTTATGTCTGTGGGGCGGGTCCAACAGCATGTTAGTGTGGCTTAGACGAACGCATGCAATGTTGATGAGTTAGGCTGTCTGACTGACTGCAAAGGCTTAGAATAACGAGTGCAGCGCTGGTGAGTAAGGATTGTTATGGACTGACTGCAAATGACTGCTAAAAGGATGGTGGACACGTTTGTTTCATACGGAGAGTTACGACTCCGTTCGCTGCTACGTAATTCAACCGGTGGCCCGGAAACATGTATAACTGATAACCTCCGTGAAACACGGAAATCGGCGTTTTTTTAGCAGCGTGAGTCACTTCTTAACACACGGGGGTCGGTGTCTATATACATCTGCTTTGATGAGTTGGGTTTGTTGTTTGACTGAGGACGGCAAAGGATGGTGGACACGTTTGTTTCATACGGAGAGTTACGACTCCGTTCGCGGCTATGTAATTCAACCGGAGGCCCGGAAACATGCATAACTGATAACCTCCGTGAAACAGACGGTGTCTGTATACATCTGCGCCGTTTGTCCCGTGGGTTTTACGTGTACGTCTGTTGGCGTTGCAGCGCTGAGAGTAAACAAACTATCTCAAACAGCTGACGTGACGTGATAACAGTGCTGTAAAACTTGATTTGATGTGTGAAGTCATTCAAAAGATGTTAAAGGATTTTTTAAAGGATAATTTGCAGTGTATATAATAGTGTGGGGTTGTGTGCAGACGTTACAATGTGATCATTTAGAGGATTTTCTAGAAGGGCTCAATAAGCAGATAGCTGTGTTTTGGGGGGTTTTCATGGGGCCAGAAGTTACGATGCCAACCATGCAGACCGAATAATATAAGGATTGCACTGGTCAGACACTCAGCCTTGGTAATTGATCCCAGCATGTAGATAATAATGTGTATGTTCTCCTTTGTGCATTTTGATAGTGTTGTTATTTGCTTTCATCTAGTTTGTAGACTTGGTTCTGCAATAACAAGTGTTAAGGAAACCAGGGCCCTGTACTATATTGCAGGATTCAGGGTAACGGCTAACAGTTTCACTCTGGGTTTCTGATATTCTCTTATTACCCAGTAAATTGCTAAGATCATTTATGCTGAACTTAAAACCTCCTCTAGAGAATGTGATGTTAGAAATAAGGGATCAACTCACAGCATTTATCAGTAAGTGGAGCTTTCTTGTTCGGTAGTTAATATTACACAAATACTAAGTAGTCAAAGTCAAAATCCTGACCAAGGAACACAGTTTAAACAGATTTAAAAACAGACTTCTGGCAACAAATCACTGTCTGTGCTAATGTGTGTCAATTTATAGATTCATTATATCACTGCTTCATCTAGATCCCGATAAGGTTGGCTAAAACGACGTGTGTGTGTGTGTGCACGCAGTTACTTTCAGGCTGAATATATGTTTTAAGCCTCTCCACTTTTGTCAAATATTATAGTTGTACATTTATATGTGTCGCTTGGCTGACAGCATACTTGTCTGGGTTTTCGATTTAAAGCTGGGATTCAGAGTTGGTGATCGGAAAATTGATTACAACTATGGTGGTGATTCACAATGGCCATCGCGTCAAAAGGTGTGTTGGTTATAGGTTTACTGATTCATCGGTTTGTTAATCTGGGAGATTATAAAGTTTGAAATCTGTTTGAATTGGCTCATTAATTCAGCTAGTGTATCTGATACTGATGGTGTAGTCTCAGATCTATAATAGCTGATATATATTAGTTATTGCTTTTTATTTTAATATCAGGTGAGAAACCATCAGGGTTTGGTTGTGTCAGTAAAGACAAGGATGTTGCATTTACATCATTAAATTAAACATAAATGTTGCCAGTACAATAGTTAAGAGTAAATCAGACACTTTTCTTGACAGAGTTGTTGAGATAACTATACTATTGGGAAGTTCTAAGTCTGTTCTTTTTTTAATATCTCAATTATAGGTGACAAACTATGAGGCCCCTGCTGTGGCTATAGAGACAGAAGACACCCTTTCAAATCTGTCTTCCCATGAGGAATCCAATGGAGAGGAAGCCATAGCCCAGGTAAATATGTAATGTACACACTGCAATTCTGCACGATGCAATTCTATTATCACGGTATGATGGTGTCAAAATGGCTTTTGTGTTATAGCTTTCCGTCAGAAACCATCATTGGGTTATTCTGTAGACTTTAAATTGAAGGAACAGACCGATAACAACCCTACACATTTTGTTTCTAGTCTGTCCTTTATGGGGTCCTCCTGTCTTTATCTCCTTCTAAATAATTTAAAGTTAACCTCGCACACACACACCAATGTTTCTAGTCCACCCTTTATGGGGCCCTCCGTTTTATCCAAACTATAAGTATTTTTAAATACTTTTAACAACACATTTCAGGATCTAACCTCAGGTTTTTACATGTGTAATTGTCCACTTCCTGAGCTGATGCATGTTTAAAAGGGGTATTTTAAACATGATGCACTGCAGCCCCAAAAATGTTGTTGAGGGGTTCCAACTTTACACCCACATGTTTCTAGTCCACCCTTTATGGGGCCCTCCGTTTTGTCCAAACTATAAGTAACTTTTAATACTTTTAACAACACATTTCAGGATCTAACCTCAGGTTTTTACAGGGGTAATTGTCCACTTCCTGAGCTGATGCATGTTTAAAAGGGGTATTTTAAACATGATGCACTGCAGCCCCAAAAATGTTGTTGAGGGGTTCCAACTTTACACCCACATGTTTCTAGTCCACCCTTTATGGGGCCCTCCGTTTTGTCCAAACTATAAGTAACTTTTAATACTTTTAACAACACATTTCAGGATCTAACCTCAGGTTTTTACAGGGGTAATTGTCCACTTCCTGAGCTGATGCATGTTTAAAAGGGGTATTTTAAACATGATGCACTGCAGCCCCAAAAATGTTGTTGAAGGGTTCCAACTTTACACACACATGTTTCTAGTCCACTCCTTATGGGGCTCTCCGTTTTGTCCAAACTATAAGTAACTTTTAATACTTTTAACAACACATTTCAGGATCTAACCTCAGGTTCTATAGTCAATCAGTACAGTAGGGAGACGATGCTATGGCGCACTAAGGAGCTCCAAGGATGAAATTGTTTTATTAAACATAGATCAATATGTATTTTGGAGTCATTTCTTATAATGACTAATTGCGCCCTAGTCTGAAAGCATACAGTAATCTGAACTACAATCTATCCAAATTCCAACTAATTCATTACTGCAATTGATGATCGATGCAATAGTGTTTCAGTGGCAATTAAAATGTACAATTCTTAAACAAGTCAATTCTGTGCTCCTTTTATGTCTACTTAGGTAAACAAACTGCTATCAAAAGAACCTGGACACCCGAGGAAGCGGCAGCGGTGAACCGGCATCTACGGAGATGCATTACCATGAACAGTGTTCCAGGCAAAGAGGAGTGTCAACAGTGCATTAATGCAGACCCTGAAGCTCTCCGAATGCGAGACTGGAAGGCATATAGAATCACTACTTTGAGACGAAAGTATAAGTGTGAACTTGCTGATGCACCGTCATATTGACAGTGTTAACAGTCTCTTCTTGTGAGGCCTCTTTGTAGGCAATGATAAAGTTAATCTTGTCCCAGTGACTTTTATTTCTGAACACTGAACAATTGTCCAATGAGTAACTGAAACTATTCCGCGCCCCCACAATCAAACGCCCGCATGGGGAGATTTTAGCTTTTACTTTACTAAGTTAATAAAGACAAGAGAACATATTATGTGTTAAGGAGTTTATTTTATGCAATGTCGTTTGAGAAATGGTACTAGGAAAGCGTTGAGTAGTGTTGAGCTGGAGTTCATTATATTAATGAAATTTAATGCCCCATATACCTTATGATGATCTTTGGTTACAATGACATCGAGCCCTACAATGTCTTTGATAAGCAACAAAAAATATGTAAACATGTTATTTCCATCAGAAGACATTGTGTCTTGCGAAGATACAAAGTCTAGAAATGGTTGTCTTGCTAAGATATTAAAACTAGGATTGTGTATGTGTGTGTGAAAGAGGGACTCGCAAGTTTTGAATGTTAGAAACAGAACCCCACAAAGTGACAAAAAAACTAGCAAGAGAAAAAAAGTTCTGAATTTTAACAAATTAAAGTGATGGTAATTATATAGATTTTTTTTTCATCTTACTGGATTTTTTACAATGTTGTAGCACTGCCAGAAAGGGTGGATCCCACATTTGGGTAAAATAAGTTCGGGCCCTACAAAGGAGGAACACGAGTATGTGTGTGTGTGTGTGTGTGTGTGTGTACCTGTGGGCGATCAACAGATAGCAGCTGAACCTTCTTCAGCTCCCTCATACCCCAGAATAACACCTGGTGGAAGCAAACAAAAAGGCACACATGTTTAAGTGTTCTTACACGCGCACACACACACACGTAGACACACAGGGGGCCACACCTCCAGCCTGAAGGTGCTAAGAACAGGTCTGATGTTGGCAGGAACCGTGTAGATGCCTCCTTCCTGTTTCCCCAGCGGCGGCAGACTCTGGTGTGCGGACTCGTGCACCTGCACAGAGAGAGACAGGTGAGTGATTCCACGCCGCCCTCAGGCAAACCAAGCGGCCGCTCCGCCCACCTGCAGCAGTTCGAAGGCGGCCAGCAGGTCTCCCCCCGGCTGGCTGCCGCAGTGCAGCGGGCTGTACTGCAGGGTCGGGGGGGCGTAGGGGTCGGAGGCCAAGCGGACCTCGGGCACCGCCACCGTGGCTCCCAGATACTCCGCCTTACTCTGCACACGGCACACAGAGAGAGTCACACAACATGTACAACATCAAACCATCACGCCGTTCATCTGTCAATCAATCCGCACCAGAGCGTCGTCGTCGTACACCTCGACGAGGACGCGCGGCGGCTCCTCCCGGATGTGCTGCAGATCTCCGCTCAGCAGCAGGCGGCTCATCAGCAAACACTGGTTCCAGGTGGGACTGAGAGTCTGACTGATCACCTGGCAGCAGCAGCACAGAGGGCCCGTTACGTTGTGCATAGACCCAACAACCCTCGCCTCGATCGCCTTGCCGACCGCCTCGGAGCACGAGCACTTACGTTGGTGGTTTGGCTGTGTGACAGACAGGTGACCCGGGCGAAGGGGTCAGAGAGGCCGGAGGCGTCGGCGGCGATGAGGCCGCGGGCCTGATACATGTGGCACCGCAACTGGAAGGTGTGCTGCTCTGGGGACGACACGCGTAAAACACCGAAGACAGGTTTGTGTTCGGCGGAGACAAAATGCACCCTAGAAACACGGCGGCGTCGTGGCGGTCGGCGCGTCCCTCACCCGCACACAGCAGAGCTGCTGGAGGGCAGCTGGCGGCGGCGGCGCCCCCCCCTGTGGCCGCACTGAACCCTTCGGGCAGGTCGTCCAGCATGTGGACGGAGTCGGCGCTGGGTCCGTACCACAGATACACGTCCACCTTGGCTTGGACCGACAAGTCTGCCACCCGCTTCCCCGGAGGCTGCACGCACGCGCGCACACACACACACACACACACACACACACACACACACACACACACACACACCAACTTACGAACAGCCCCCCTCTCTTGGATGCAAGGTCAACTCACATGAAGGCCAGGAACACAGCAGAGTAATAACAGGACCACGAGGGGTGATGGAGAGGGAAGATCTGTGTACCTTTAGGAACAGTGTCAGTATCTTGCCACAGTGGATCCCTCGGGCCTCCCGGCTGCTGGAGTACAACAGGTCTCTGGCACGGAGGCGGGCGTACGCAACGCGCTTGTTGTTGCTTAGCAACCACACAAACACGTCGGGAACCGTGTGCTGGGGCTGGATGAGGAAAAGGAAGGATGTCAGGATGCACAAAAACACACACACACACACACACACACACACACACACACACACCTCCTCCACGAGGAAGCGTATTTTCAGTGTGAGTTTGGTCGCATGCTGCAGCATCTCCTTCACGCCACCAGCTTTTCTCTTCCTCTCCACCACAAACTGGGCCTCTCCTATCATACTCTCCTGCAACACACACACACACACACTTTTTAATAACTGTTGACCTGGTGAAACCTCCGTCTCATACGTCGCTGTCCAAATTGATTCCACTGTTAAACTAGACATAAATACATATCCCCCTCACGGCAAAGACGTGGCAGGTCATATTTAAGGAAGTATCTAAAGCTTGCTGCCAGATGTTCCCACCAGTTCCTGTTTGCACAGAGTGAGGCGTTTCCTGTCCAGCTGCGTCAGGTAGCTCGACTTCCCCTCAGCTTTCAGCTTGGCCTCCGCTGCTGCTACGAAGCTCCTGCAAACACGCCGCAGCTTCAAGAACAGTTCATTTTGTAAAATTGCAGGTTTGAATATGCAAATAGGGAATTGTCTTATTATATATGTATTATTATTTAATATTTCTTGAATATTTAATTCTTAGAAGTCAAAGGTCCTAACTTTTCAATTTGGGATATCTCTGTGAATAACTCCATATAAAATACTGTTAACAGCCATAGAATTGCATTTCCACCATGTTTTTAGGAACAACATACTCTACACTGAATGAAATCTGAACAAACCTCTGATTCTCCTCATTTAGAGCCTTTAACTTTTGTAAAGTGACAGACATGTTGGAGACATGTCACTGCCGTGGGAGAGATCACCATGACGTGATATGAACATGATCATAAATGATATTTGGTGTGAAACCTTTAGTCCAAACGCTGAACACGTCCGAACGTACCTGGCGTCCGCACAGAATTCTCTGAGGACGGTCTCCAGCAAATGCTCCGCCCCCGGTTCGGACTTCCTGTGCAGCTCGGCAGCGCTGGCGACACCCTCCTCCTAAGAAACAACAGGCCTCAGCGTTTCTATTGAGACGGCTGTGAAACCGGCCACCAGGTGGCGTGAACATCAGTCCTGCAGGAGTGGGTTTGCGCGTACAAACAGCACGGCGATGTTGTCCAGCATGTTGGAGGTGTGGAGTCGGTAGGCCCGGTTCTCCCAGCTGCTCAGCACACTGACGCACGGCTTCTGCTTCTCCAGGGGCAGGTGCATGTAGTACCTGGAGGTGTTCACGCCAGCACAGTTATCCACAACAAGGGAGAGCAAAGTGTGGGATTCCAGGGCCCTCAAAAAAGGACATTACATCAGTGACCATCCCGCTGCAAGATGAAGAGGAGGAGACCCTCCTCTCACTGGTGAGAAGTATCACTAGTTTCAATATCAACCTTTGCTTCACTCATCCCAACTTTATATGAATTCAAATTATTTAAGAGAAAGAACAAATAGCAATAGAGTGATATTATAGAACTTATCTTCATAATAAAAGTACATTTGACAAGTTTCTCAATGCTGCACAGAGGAGAAACTGAAGCGGATGTCTTGCTTTCCTTAAAGCCACCACCCTCAGTTAGGACTAAAAAAAAAAAATCATCAAACAATAACTACTGTTTTTGTGTGGGAGACAAAATACTGCTTCCAAGGTTCTGAATCTACTTCAAACGTCAAATAACGGCCGCATTCTTCTCTTATTTTACTTCATAAAAGCTCAACGGGACGTCCGGAATCAAACGACCAAGCGACTCAACTTGTTCCCCTCGACGATGAGCGGCCTCTGGGGAGGCGTGGTGGACCGGGAGGTGGGGGGCGCCTCCGGAGGCTCCCTGGGGAGGAGCGGGGAGGCCGGGGAGGCGCCGGGAGCCGAGGAGCCCGGCGCGACGCCGCCGACCGGCACGTCCAGCGCTCTCCTCCTGACAGCAGGGCTCGGGGGCCGGGGGGCGGTTTTCTCCGGAGGCTCCAAGACGTTGCCGCAGTTACCTGAGGGAGGTCCAATGAGATCCACTTTACGATTGCGATTCCACCGCGGGAGCGGAGCGGACCCGACGACTCACCGATGGAGAACTCGAAGCTGATTGGCTTGTCTCCGATCTTCCGGTCGATCATGGTGGCTTCAAACAAGGCTCCGAAGAGGAGGAAGGTCTCGTTGTTGTCGGCATCGAGCTGGACGGAGGAAAAGGTTGATTGGTGTATCAGTGATCCGTGTCATCAATCAGGGTTATCAATCAGAGCATGGGGAGGTTACACGGTTATTACATTCTCAGCATGATTACATAATAATAAATCATAATTACGCAATACTTATTGCAGAATCAATCAATGTTTGAAAGGAGTAATTCTTTGATTAAAAAACACTCAGGCTCATGGGTTCTGTAGTATTTAGAGCAGTGGTTCTCAACTGGTCTGGCTCCGGGACCCACCATCACCCCTTAATGACAAGCAGTGACCTCAAATTCATTCAAAATCAAGATCATAAGCTGAATTTTGTATTCAGGATGTTTAATTATCCTAAAAACCCAATGTCTTCCCCCATATCAGAATGGTTTGACCCAACCTGGCACACGCTGCTGAAAACATGGACGGACGAGCTGGCAAAAAAAAAAAAGTCCCTTCAAAATAAAATCACAGAATGAGTTTTTTTAAAGGGTCCCGTTACACCAGTTAAGAATCACTGGTTTAGAGCCACTTTATATACAAATCTCCTCCCCCCAAATAACAGATACAAGAATAAGTATTGTAGTTTCTATGGGGAGGACCAGTGAGGACGGCCCCATGTCATCATTAAATTACCACAGGAGGAGAGTCCACAGGCAGCACCTCTGCAGCCGCGGCTTTTCCCTTCTCGTCGTCGGCTCCTCCGGCTGCTGCTCCCGCTCCTCCTCCTCCTCCGCCTCCGCCTCCGCCTGCTCCTCCTCCACCACCACCCGTCCCTCCACCTTTACCTGCTTTGGCGTCCTTCAACGGCTTCAGCGTTCTGCTGAGTTTGGACTCTGAACCCGACCCCCCGGACAGGATCTCCACTGCCAGCTCCATGTAGACGCGACCCCTGGGTCCAGCGAACAGGCGGAGGAGATTCATCAGTTCCTCGTCAATCGCCAGTTTTGCCCGTGATTGGTTGCATTTAACACCGACCTGAAGGACACGCCCTCTCCGATGCCCTCATTGAGCTCCACCGCGTCATCACCCATGGACCCGTTTCGTGCTGAGCCGTACAGGTTGATCCACGCGGGGCCAAAAGTAGGTAAAAACCCTGCAGGAAGGGAGCGAGGATGAGACGGAGCGCTGCGATCCGACCGAGCCTCCTCAGACCCCTGAAAGTGTGTCTGAAGTTGCCCCCCTCCTCACCTCTGTCGCCATCCTGTTCATTGGAGATGCGCCTGAGGTCAAAGTAATGGGTTCCTATGGCAACGTCGCCCATGCTTCCTTCATCCCAGACCTGTGGAGGGGAGAGAGAGGCGTTTTGGAATAACTCATCTGTAAATAATAAGCGTGAAGTTGCAGAAGGTCCGGCCTCCCAGGTGACAACGCTCGGACCTGGATCTTCAGCCTCTGACACAGTGGCGGGAACATCTCCGTGAAGACGATCTGCTCGTTCCACGCCGGCTCTGCTGTAGACTTCTGGGTGGAGGTGCGACCCTGCGGTGCGAAAGGGGAGGAGCTTAAACCAACGGTTGTAGTTTACAACACAAGCCATGTTTAACTTATTTTAATTTTTTAAGATTTGGACAAACCCCCGAACGGTTCCTGATTATTCAGTAAGGGAGCAGATATTAAAAGGCCTTTCGGACTCACCACTTGTTTGAAGAAGCTGACCTCCACGTACGGGTCTATGAGGGCCGTGTTGTCTCCGATGAAGGCCTTGGTGACGTTGGCCATGATGCTGGAGTTGTTCCGAGGAAGGCCTTCAGCTCGGTACACCTTCACAAAGAAGCGAGCCCAGGGACGCTCGGAGGGGAAACCTTCCGGCACCAGCAGGTTCCTGAGGGGGGGAGGGGGGGGGGGAAGGACGTCGTATTCACATTCCTACCAAGTCTCAGCTGGTTTATGTACAGCGACTCCGGCCGGTTCCACCAACAAGGTCACCAATAATACGTTTCTATCCTCTGGGGACCACGATTATCTGCTTCCAACAGGTTTGATTGGTCAAAAGCTGGTTTTATCCTCAGGATGGCCGTGATTCCAAATTAAGGACAATAAGGCATTCGTAGTTGAGTGGAATTATGTTGCTAGAAGTAGTGATTTTTTACATAACTATTACATCCTAAATTCTAATTTATAAACTGGTATAATAAAAAAAAGGAATACCACAGAACACAATTCAGAATAAAAGAAAGTCATCATACTTTTCTATCTGCTCCTCTGCGTCACTCGCTTTGGGTCCCGGCTTCACGGCGTCCCCCTTCGCTGAGACGCTGATGTCACACTTGACATAACCTTTGACCCCAGTGCTAATGTCCCCAGGATTGGTCAGCACTGCCCACTTGTTGGTGAACTGATGACCTGAGGGAGAAGACAAAGAGGAACGATGGGTTCAGAAGCTCCCTCTGCACCTCCCCCAGGTGAGCTCCCTCTGCTCCTCCACCAGGTGAGCTCCCTCCCCTCCTCCCCCAGGTGAGCTCCCTCCCCTCCTCCCCCAGGTGAGCTCCCTCTGCTCCTCCCCCAGGTGAGCTCCCTCTGCACCTCCCCCAGGTGAGCTCCCTCTGCTCCTCCCCCAGTTGAGCTCCCTCCCCTCCTCCCCCAGGTGAGCTCCCTCTGCACCTCCCCTTTGTAAGCTCCCTCCCCTCCTCCCCCAGGTGAGCTCCCTCTGCACCTCCCCTTTGTAAGCTCCCTCCCCTCCTCCTCCAGGTGAGCTTCCTCCCCTCCTCCCCCAGGTGAGCTCCCTCTGCTCCTCCCCCAGGTGAGCTACCTGGCTGTCTGTAGACCGTCCACACGTCCACCTTAAAGGACCCGACACTGAAACTCCTCAGCATTTTGGAGTGCATCACCTGGAACGAAAGGTCAAAGGTGAAGCTTCGGACTGAAGCCTGCAACACAAAACTATGACACCATTAAATCAGCCAAAAAGATATATATTTTCATCCTACGATTTAAGGAATATGAGCGTGGATGACGGGTCACATGTCATGTAAAACATGTGGAATTCAGAATTGCTAATTTAAATTATTAGATATGAATTTTTTTACTCACCGTCAGCTTGATGACTTTGTCGAAAAACACCTCTTTATAGGCGAAGAATTCAAACACGAAGTACTGTGGGGAGGAAGAGAGGGGGGGGGGGGGGGGACAGGGACGGATGATTGGGACGGCGTCTCCGGGCCGAGGGGAAGCCCCAGAAGGACCCGCGGATTACCTCGTTGTAGAAGGGAGCGTTGGTCCCTTCTTTGACCGAAGTCTGCTTCTTCTCATCGCCGACCTCCAGCAGCACGCTGGGGTCGATGTTCTCTCCCACCAGCTGCCTGGCCTCTGTGATGTTGATGCAAACCTGCGGGCCACACAGCAGACGTTGCTCCACACGCATCAGGAGACGCTCCCAGGGAGGCTGAAACAATACTTCCTCTGGAGCTCCATCAATTATTGCCCAAATATATTCCCAGTTCGCTCTTGCCTGGAAGCTGCGGGGTTTCCCTTCACTCCTCTGGATGCAAGTCTTCAGTTTGGCCCTGTGGAGGTTTCGTTTGGATGTTTAAACGGCAATAAATTCATCACTTTTTAAATGTTGGTGAAATATTTTTATTTCACACCTTTTATTGTTTGGGATTATTCTGGTTCGGACTGCAGAGGTTCCTGGTTGGTCCTCCCAGTTTTGTCCCTGCAGCAGGGCCGACGCCTCTGGAGGCCCCTCCACCCCGCTGTCTGCACACACACACACACACACACACACACACGCACACACACACACACACATTCTTCAGTGGAACAATCGCAAAAGTGGTATTTTAAATCAACTTTAACTACAATGATAGCAGAAAAATGGCCGTATTAGTTGAGATCTTCCTAAAAAGGCTCCATCTCAATCTCATTTGGGAATTGTGTTATAATTGTGTTATTATAATTGTGTGATGATTACATCGCGTGATGAATGACCGTTACACCAACAGTTTGACAAGGGTTTGTCTTTGACATGACAGGAATGATTACCCTCCTGTACGCTGTCAACACAACAAAGCCACAGTGTGTGTGTGTGTGTGTGTGTGTGTTTCCAGGGCCTCACCCACAGCTCCCTTGTTTGCCAGGACCAGGTCTGTGTTGACTTTCTTCTTCTTCTTCCCTTTCAGGCCCAACATCAACTTGGCCTTCCTGCTCTCAGAGGGGGGGGGGGGGGGGGGGGAAACATCTTACTTTTGAAACTCTCTTAGTCACGAGTGCTTGAGGAGAACCTTCTCGTATTTGGTATGAAAACGATCTACAAGTGGTTTCAGCTTTGTCAAAGCTTTTCAAAAAACGGACTTTAGATTTTATTACTGCGGAAGCAACTAAGTTAAAAAAGAAATATTGATTACAAATCATATGGATGACATCATCCTGTTTGACACAATTTGAATAATTGTTAAAGGTTCATACAGCTTAAAGCATTCATTTGAATTGCTGCTATTGTATAACATTACATTAACTAAATTCAAATTTGAACTCCTGTGGTCTTTGGAGTTGTGAGTGTCTGAGTATTCACGTCTCCACGTGTCGAAGTTTCCTTCTGATCCTTTTATTTGGTAAATATAACTGTGACCATTCAGTAAGCATCAGAATTTCCCCCAAAAAGGAAAACTGCATTGCGTTTAAATCCCTTAAGGATTCCATTTAAATAAAACCTTTTTAATGCCATTTGTATTAAGTCGTGTTAACTTAAGTTTATAATCAAAACATTAAAAATGTTGCAAAAAATTCTGATATTTGTTCTTTTCCCCCCCCTCAGATTTACAAGAACAGGAAGAACTACTGACAATAACCACAAGCCCCTCAGACTGCTCACCCCCGACTGTCTGAGAGATCCATCCTGCACAATCCAGAGGTTTCCTTTTCTTTTCAGATACCAGGAGGGTTTCAAGTCCTTCAGTCGACGAGCAAACCCTTCAAATCGGAATGCTGACAGGTGTCTGACTGAAGGAAGGGACACCGTCCCCGCGTTGGACCAAGCTGAATATCATTGGACGCATCACTGCAGGGTCAATAAAGACTTGAGGGAACCTCCTAGAACCCGTCCTCACCCTCCCCACCTGCGAGTCACACAGCTGTTCACCACTAATGTCACATCTCCACGGGTCATCAGGTAAACCCCAACGCAGAAATACACTAAACCGTCAAACTCTCAGTCCTTTCGGATCTGGATCACCAAAAAAAACAACATCAAAAAACCACACACACACACACTTAGATCAGACTGGCGCAAAATCCAACCAAAAGAACCAGATGATGACCCGACCCGGTCGGAGGAGGCCTCCTACCTGAGTTTGGGCTCCATTCCTGCAGTCACGCGTCGCTCATCGGTTGTGTCGGCTGGACGAGATGCATCTGGCCGCGAGTGTTTGCTCAAGGACGCAGCAGCCTGAGCTGCTGATTGGTGGTCGTAATGCAGAGGGAGTGCGAAGATCCTTTATTTTTTTTATTTATTACTTCATCACCTGCAGGAGAGTTCAAGAAAAAAAAAAAAAAACTGTCTCCAAAAGTTCACCTTCTTTTATTTGTTTTTAGTTCTAGAGGTATTGCTTGTATCATCAGTATGAATGTTGTATATAATGTTAAATAGATTGCGTATGTGTGTGTGTGTGTGTGTTCGTGTAAAGTGGTGATCATGTGACCAGGATGTATCAAAGTGGTAGAGTTAACAAACCCTCCCCTGGTAAACAGGGCGGCCATTCCTCATCATCCAGACACACATCAGCTGAGGGATACTGAGTCAACACGAGGGTTACATCTCAATAATCACACGGTAGAGTATTATGGGTATCACCATGGTTACTGCAAATTAAAATGCCTGTTGGTACAAACTGCTTTTTACCAGTAAATGTAGAAATAAAAACATGACAACATAAGGTATGATAAGAAATTCTGTATTAGCAAACAGAAATAATAAGGTTAAAGGCTTACAATGTGAAAGAAACATGAATTATTTCATATGTAAGTATAAGTGTGGTGATCTACAAATACAAACTATGACACGAAAGAAAGAATGTCACCCACTGCCCATGAAACGTGACTTTCGTTTTGCTCTGAGCCTTTGGTCACTGTAGCTCTGCCACCAGGAGCCTTTCCTGAAGCAGCTCCCCAACGGGACCAAGCTCCACTCCAGCAGCCTCAGACCCCCGCGGTGAGAGGGGCCTTCACTGCTGCTCACGGACCGACTGGGACGTGGACCAGGGACCTCGGGGACGCTTATTCCTCTGCTCACTTATTGTCCTGTTGTCTTCCCCCCCCCGTCCTCGCTCGTCAGTGGGATCCCTGGTGAATATCTGAAAAGGATCAAATCAGAAAAAGGCAAACGGTTTGACGTCTTAACCTTTGAAGAAGTGACCTCACTTCATTTATACTTTCATGGTGTTGCCATGAAACCAAGCAAGATGTTTCCATTCGTTTTCGTTTAAAACTCAACACACGGGTTTTGATAACCGGAAGGCGAGCACAAAGTCCAAGACCCGTGCACATCATAGCAGAGCAACCAGGGAAACCGGATCGTCGGGTATCGCCACGACCTTTTTTTTGGATCGGAACGTGTCGATCCGCTGCGCGAGCCCCCCCCCGAGAGACAGTCAGGGGGCTGCACATCGCACGCAGAAACCGACAGGTCCTGCAGGACGGCCGCCTGCGTTGCTGGTAAGTCTGGTGGATCTGGTATGATGTCAATGAACAGAACCGCAACGGCATGCCGGAACGGCACAGCGGCGGCGGCGTGACGGGTCGCTTCTCACCACAAGGGTCCGTTTGGCCGCTGCCGTCGTTGGCCGTGACCTCCCATGACGACGAGTCTTAAAAGCGCTCCAGAAAAAAAAAAAAAAAAAAAGGGAGGCCGCGTTCCAGACGGGTCGAGGTCAAAGAGGACAGAGGACAGTGAGCTTTCAGGTGACGTGAGGGAGCAGAACGGGTTGCCGAGGTTAATCTGAACAGCAGTGGGGGGGGGGGGGCTTCAGGTGGACCCCCGACTTTCTGCAGCCTGTCTAACGAGGAAACCTAACGTTAAGCGGGAGGAAAGGTCTTCAGGAGGATGAGCCTCTGGAACACGAGTTTTCACAGGAGGAGGAGGAGGAGGAGGAGGAGCTCACACGGACAAAGAGCAGGAGGTGAAGTGTTGGAGTCAGGAGCACAGAGCATCAATACCTGCAGGGGTGAGAACCAAGGCTTGGAGGAGGTCAGAAAGGGACACGATGCCTCTCACCACATCGTCAGCGTCCACCAGAACCAACCGATGCACCTGAGAGGGAAAGGATTCAGGAATCCACTTAAAGTCAGTTATGGCTGCACATTTTATTTATTACACGTTCACATGAACTCGGTCCAGACTCCATAAGCGGGTTCGGGGGGGGGGGGGAGGATCACCTCGGCCTTGGCGATGCGGTCGATGATGGTCTCCAGCGTCTCGTGCGGGTAGCACTTGAGGACGCCCTCCATGCAGCAGGCTCTGGAGGAGACGGCCTCCCGCATCGTCATGTTCAGGTTGTTGTAGTTCTTCTGGGCGGCCAGGTTCTGAGCAAAAGGAGAAAAAGGGGGGCGGTGGGCGTAATCACGTGACCGAGGCGAGGCCTCACTGCTGCGTCGCTAACGCACGTACGTTTTGATTACTCATCGCATTCGTTACATTGATCGTTTTCTATAAAGCGACTAAAAGAAATCGGACTTACTATGACGTCGAACCTGGAGTACAGCGCCACCACTTTACCTGCAGGGGGGGGGGACACACGGAGGCGTTTACTGGGCCGAGGGGGCGACCTCGACAGAAGACAAAATCAACACCGGATGGGAAAACACAGGTGAGATCTATTGATGAACAAGACAACAAGCTGTCGATTATTGATCGGTAATGAAGCCTTAATTCACACCCACCTCGCTCGCTGACCACGGGCAGAGCGGACACGCGCCGCTCCACGAAGATGGTCAGAGCGTCGAAGACGGACGCCGTTTCCTGCACCGTGGCGATCTGCGTGAAGGTACCGATCGACACCTGGTTGATGCGCTTCTGAAGAAAGTCGGGCTTCGGGATCTTTGACCTCTGGAGAGGGAGGAAGGAGAATGACCACAGGAGGTACAAAACACTTCAACATGATTGCTGTATCAAGTTATGATTTTTCCAAAATAAAATATCTTATTGTGAAATTGAATTGACAGCTATTTATTCATTTTCAAAATTCCATTCCATTGGAAGCGACGTTACGTGGAGGCGCGATTACTGCAGCAGGAGAAAGCCTTACGAAGATGTGGAGGAACTTGAGGATGCGTTTGTGCGTGAGGATGTGCAGCACGTTTCCTGACGCCGGGTCGATCACCGGCAGCCGGTGGATCTTATTCTTCAACAAGGAGTAGATGGCGTCAAACAGACTGATGAGACAACAGAACTCACAGTTAAGGTTGGAATAAGTACACGATTGTACCCCTGGTCGTTCTTAAGGAACTGATTAAAAAAAGGGAGAGAACACAAGGAGCGTTAAAGCACACTCGGCCACCATAGAGAATGTATTATTTGAACTGCTACAGTCATTTAGGAGCTGCTTTCTAAGATGATGAGATGTAACTCTGCCATCAATGAACTATTCGGAAGGTTTCACCTGCAGTCCGGAGTGATGCTGATCAGTCTGTTGATGGAGTACTGCAGATAGATCTCTGCAGACAGAGACAAACAATGTATTCCATGTACGTAGATGTCTTTTTTTTCACAATACAAAGATGTGCAGACCTCTCCATGTCTCGATCTTGTGTTCTTCCAGCTCATAGATCTGAACCTGCACACAGAGCAGACAGCTCTTATTTTATGTATAACCGCACCATGTGACACCCGTGATGTCTTTATTTGATCCAAAGGTCCTAAAACTCACCAGCGGAGACTTGTAGTACCGATGGAGAATGTTGATGAAGTCAGTGATGGTCAGCATACCTGAACACACACACACACACACACACACACCACAATAAAAGGCCTTCAGGTATACATTCAAACGCACATATTAAAGGGAAACACAAAAGCGGTTACGGCAGTTCACGAAAACACCAAAAGGTGGCGGTGAATGCACGTTTTGAATATGAATTCACACATTTTTTAAACATTTATCATAATGTGACTCATTCCTCTTGTATAATTGTTGAAACATTACGTTTTTGTAGAATGAAACCAAATTTAATTATCTCATCATTTCCAAATGAGTTGGACCGGTGGGTTAGATAAATAAAATGGCCATGATTATAATGTGGCCTTCTTTTTTCTTTTGAATATCAATAAGAGGGGGGGGGGGGGAATCTGATGATTGGGGTCACTAATATAATGTGTGTACTGGACACTTTGTGTTAAGAGTTCAAAAGAGGGACAGAGACTTAGACAGAGACGTATTAGAGCTCACCCACAAAACACTTGAGCTTGTTGTCCCACAGGGGGGCGGCCCTCACGCCGTTCGCCACCAGGGCAAAGAAGGCCTTCTTCACCTGATACGAACACACACACACACACACACACAAACACACACCAAAGACAGTTACAACCCAGAAGTGCCGTGCAGCCGCGGGTCTTCGCAGGGCTCCCTACCTGCAGCGTGGTGTCAAAGATGACCAGTTTGGAGCTGGTGGGCATGGCGTCGTAGCAGCAGTGACTCTTCATGAAGTTCATGTACACCAACGCGTCACCGTCGACGCCTGCAGGGGGCGCAAGAGCACGGCCTGCATGCGGACAGCCAACAACCGAAAACACAGGATTCACAGGTTGGTCCACGGGCCAAGTGAAGCGGAATGAGGGGGGGGGGGGCAAGTCCACCAGGGGGCGACTCTTCTTGCCCCATTAGAAGTCTACGAGAAAACTACTAGATACACGTTCAAGTCTTCTTCAATGCAGCATGGTGTTCATTTAGTAAATATGACCCATTTAGAGTCGAACGGACCTTAAAGCAGGGTCATGTTTGAGGGCGGGGCTACCTTATGATTGACAGGCGTCACACAAGGTTACAAAATGTTCTTTACCTGTGCTCTTCATTGAAAGAACATCCTCTTCCTCATCCTCTTCCTCATCCATCTCAAATAACGGGACCTGGAAAAGGAAGAAAATAAGCAGCGGGCGATGATCTCTGTCTTTTTAAGAATATTCTGGTCATCTTTCAAAGTAAAATCATTACAGATGAGCAGAAGACAAAAACCTATGAAATCTGGTTCCCCACAAAAACTACGCAGGTTCCACAACAAGTGTCTTCCTCACATACATCTTGCAGGATATCCCATTATATACGGAGGGAATAGTCATCGTGGAAGGATTATAAGTGAGGCCGAGTGAGGGAGGCGGTGGGGGGGGGTGGAGGGCAGAGTGGCAGTAAACGTTGGTTTCAGTTTGCGTCGTCCGGGCAGCTCATCTGGGTCGAGGACAGCGGATCCGGGTGGAAGATACTCTGAACACTTTTAGCACACTGGGTCACCACAGTAAACTACAATGGAGCATGTCAACCCAGAATTGACATGATGGAGACCAGTGCTTACCAACCGTGGGACAACTGAGCCACAAAGTCATCAAACTAAGCAGACGTGGTCCAGACGTGAAGGAAGCGTCAAAATAAACATTCATCTTTAAAGAAAAACAGCAAGTGGGCACAAAACGAGCAAATGAAGACACCATCGCATAAGAGCATAAGAACATAAAAGCAGACGGTTACCTCTGCGTCAGGCTCCATGTTCTGGGGGCGGGGGGGGGGCGGGTGGAGCAGACTTTCAGCCTCTCTGGCACCAGATCGATCGGAGAACACCTGGACTCCGACGCCCGGTCATCCGTCACGCCCTCCGACCATGTCAGCTAGCACTGGGTGGAGGGAGGGGGGGGGGGGGGGGGGGCAGGAGGTAGAAGAAATGCAAAAGGACGCTGGGAGAGAGAATCTGTGCTCCAGCGGGCAGCTCCGTCCTGCAGGGTGTGAATGTCTGGGAAAGACTGAGGTCTAAATGCGGACTGAGGGGTCAGAGGCCTGTGGCATTCACAGAGAGAGAGGGGGGGGGGGGGGGTTGAGACAGACACATACCCTAGTAGGGTGACAGACCTTATCAAGCACCTCTTTATCATCCGTTGGAACCTCCTCGGGGGGGAAACCTCGCCTCCGATGGATCAACTCAGGACTGGAAACGGCTCAAAGTCAAACCATTTCATTTAAACTCTGCTAAATGGTCCACAATGCACAGTACCTGCCGTCTGTAAGCCAGGTCACTTCTAATTACCCACGATGCCAGTGTAACCACGGTGACTGCGACACCGTTCTGATCCACAGGCGGCTCCGCTTGTTTGTTTGCACAGATGTTGACCTCAAAGAGCCAATCGGTGTCCAAAGGACAAGTGGAAGCTGCTGCTTCTTCGCTCGTTGCCTCATACGGGGAATAACTAACGTAGTTGATCTAATTAGCATCAAGTCTCCCCCAAAGTTATGCTGCTGCGCATCAAAACCTTCTTTGGCCACCTGAAAAAATATGTGTGAAAAAATACTGACAAAGCACAAAAATGGAGTCTGATGGTGGTTATTAGCAGATTTCCAATTAACAGCAGCTTTATTTTGTATTTCTGAACATGTGACACAAGTAAGCACAATACTTCGAGAGGTCTGGCTCTTTGGTACCCTTGTGTCGGTTTGGTCACGTGACCCGAAACACCAAAGTTCGGTAGAGCTGTGGGTCTGTGGACATCTCTCACATCATCGGAAGTTAAAGAAGTGTAACCAGTGCAGCTTTAAGGTTCGTAGGACGTTCGAATTTCACTGTCAAACTATTCATAGACAACTGGGGCGAGGGGGGGGGGGGGGGGGGGGGGCTTGTGTGCAGCTTAGAACTGAATAAAACAGATTCACCAACTCAGCAACAACTGTTACAAAATACTACATTAAATACTACACTAAGCACAACTAATGGATGCACTTAGTTTAAATGCTTCCATGAAACTAAACAGCGTTTACTCTGGAGAGAGAAGCTGTGGTATTAATAGTTTACTTATAATAGTCACTGCACCGTGTTCAACAGGCTGTAAATCATTGTGTGACTTAATCCGACACCAAAGGGAAACCATGCTCTTCTTTTATAGGATTGTAAAGACACACACCAGCCAGAAAAAGAGCGAGTCATCAAATAGTACCACCAGTTACTTTAATTTCAAAATAGCCACCCTGAAAAATGAACATTTCCTTAATGTTAGTATGGTGTGGACTCAGTCTTCACTTGGTTAACGCAAACATTAAGACTCCAGTTATGAACTATTACGTTTATTAAACGAGTTTATTTTATGCCTCGAGCCCATTATATCATTAAGGGATGTTTGTGTTATTTATGTTGACTAAAGGATAGAATAAATATTACACGAGGTAATAATGTGCTGAAGTAATGAACTACTACTTTTATTGTGAATTCTTCTGCTCTGATCAGTCGTCACTTCCTCTTCTATAACATTCTCATTTCTCCTTCTGCTCCACGTTTGAAACAACAAGTTTATAGAAGCTCGCATTAGGATTTAAACGCAAACAATGGAGCTTCTACTCTGTTCTGACAGCAGCAATAACACTTCAGGATGTAAAATGAGGTAAATGTCTCTATGCCAGCGCTTAGCTCACCTACAACCTGTACTTCCGGTCAGCGTCACTACAGATTAAAGGAAAAGCCCAAACATTTGTAATGTCCTCCCAGTAGAGACTTAAACCCTGAGGAAACTGCATAAACGCTTCACCCGCAGTGTTAATGGGATTAAGAGTACAACTCCAACACTCCATTTATTCTCTGTGCTGAATGCCCTCCTCACGCAGAGAAACAAGCTGTTAAATGTAAAGTCAGACCGGCTGATCCAGGTTCAGTGTTCAGGTACCTGACAAGATGGTCATCCAACGTCTTCCTGCTGTAGTAACCTCCGATTCCACCTGCTGAGAACGTTCATGAGGACGCTGGTCACGCCTGCTCCTGAACATCCCTCTGCAGCACGTTTCCAGTTACAGCAGGACGTTTTGTTTTAAACCTCTGGCTGCTCAGAATACATTTGAACACTTGTATGGTCTTTGAAAAAGAGGTTCACCTGAGGACTAAAGAGGATGAACAGTGGCCTCCATTTCCCGCATAATGACCCGTTAGTGCTCACTGCTCCCACTTCTGATAGCTAACTACAATCCAAACCCTTCCAAGGGGTTTCCTCAGAGTTCTTAGGGGGGGGGGGGGGGGGGGGGGGAGGATGGGGGGGGTGAGGGAGCCTCCCGGGCCTCAGAGGGAGGCGGACTGGCGGGGCAGCCGGCGCCGGGCGCGGCCGGGCTGAGGGCTGGCACAGACGCTGCTGGACACGCTGGATCCAGGACTCGGAGAAAAGGTGCTGGAGATGGAGGCCGCCTCGGCGTCGGACCCGTCCCCGTCCCCGTCCTCTGCCTGGGAGCGGTGCTGATGGGTGACCACCACCCTGGGGAGGCGATGTCGTTAATAAACCCGACGGCGTTAAACTACTCGGCTGTAGAGGTTTTAAAATTGAACGTAAACCTTTTGTCATGCTGTATTCATTTCATCTTGTTACACTTACACAAGCATGTAAAACATCCACATGAAGGAGTATTATGCTTGTCTATATATCCCAATATTCATGTGTGTACCTCGAGGTGGAGGGGCCGAGGAGGTCTTGTTTGTGGGGATCAAACCTGGAGATGTAGCTACTCTTGGACCACTGGGGAGAAAACATGAAGAATGGGTTCAACATGTCAGATGATGATAAAATAAACTATATTTGCCATTCATGAACTATTCAAACAAAAAAGGTAAACAACATTCCCCACCATGTGGAGGGGGTCACTGGTTCCCAGGTGGACTCCTTTCTCACAGAGAGACGTCAGCAGACTGATACCTGCACACACACACACACACACACACACAGACACACACACAACATCTGGATTAACTCTTTAGGGAACTCCTTTCTCCATCCACACTCTGAGACTTCCTCCTGGAAGTGTCAAAAACATTTTAATCTAAGCCTATAAGTTCTTGTCTTGTTCAGCAAAACCACCTGATTATCTCAGAATGATCTTGAAGCTGAGCATTTAAAGAGCCAAAACTCTTAATTATGAGATTTATATATGAAAGAAACATGAACATAATTGTTTGATGAATCATTGAACTGTTTCCTTCTCACAAAAGGTCGAGACGAGAAGGTGTTTTGAAGAACATTAACACACTGAGTATTAGAAACAACTTCTGCCTCAGTAGGTTGGAGATGAAAAGAAAACCCTTGATCATCAGAATCAACGCAGATTACCTTTGGACCTGCTGCTCCAGTACTTCTGCTCCCACTGGTCCAGCAGGATGTTGAGGTATCTCGGGCACTCGAAGAAGCGGAGGTAGCGGGAGGACGCCGGCGACGGGAAAATGCGCTCAAACTGGCCCACGCGGGTGCGCTCGTCTTCGCTGGCCGCCAGCACGCGGACGTCCTCCGGGGTCAGGACGTCCAGCACCGTGGAGAGGAAGTCCTGCCAGGGACAGGAGGAGGCTTTACGACTCTCACATCTTAAAAAAAAAAGGTTTCACCTGTGATTTAACGTGCTCGTGGTCACGTACCTGGTCGGCGTAGCGTTGGGCGAGGTAAAAGGCCCGTTTGACCTTTTCGTCGGCAGACTGCTCCGGCTTGGTCCTCTCCCTGGTGCCCACACACAGACTACACACACACACACACACACACACACACAGGTTGTATGAGGTCTACAGCCTTTTCTGAGGCTGCAGTTTGTGGACGTTGAGATGCAGTGCCGCCTCCCTACCTGCTGGTGGAGCTGGAGGTGCTGCTGCAGGGCGCGACCACATCCTCTTTTTGGGGAATACGGAAGCCTGCCAGGTTCAGGAGGTCTCTGATCATCTGACCTTTAACGGCAACATCCAGCGCCGTGTTGGAATGGAGGCTGGGACCAAGAAAAAAAAAAAACCCCGTAAGGAGACGACGGTCATTTTAAAACCCGTGGGAGTTTTATTTATGCGCGTGTCCTACCTTGGTGATATGTTGACCTCCAGGATCCAGGGTTTGAGCTTCTCATCCAGCATGATGTCGAAGCCAAACAGCTCGTGGCAGCTGTACGGCGTCCTCACGTTGCTCTTCAGCAGGTTGTTGACGTACGGCTCCGACCTGACAACAGACACACAGCACAACATTTCACAATGGTGCCAGGATTCTAGATTCCTTTAGTCATTCGTCGCTCCAACATGTCACAGAACCTCCTGAGGCTCCAGACCGCCACACAAGGGTTAAAAAAGATTATCGGAGCGCCGACTCCAGGAACTCTGAGATGCATCCGTGGTGGCCCAGATAACAAGGTGTCTGTCATTTTAGATAATAACAATCATGATATGTCCTAATGATGAAAAGGAACCGAATAAACTCACTCGGGACTTACCCAATGATGGTCTTGATCACAATGTCTTTAATCTTCTCCCAGATACGAGTTGTGTTGACTCCTTTAGAACCAAGATACTGCCACAAGGCCTTCAAAGCCCTAAAAACACACACACACACACACACACACAGTTAAAGTTGAACACGCGCATGCAGCAGAGTAGCACAGTAGCAGCAGAGTTTGACAAACCATTTGTGTCCCTGGCAGGCCTTGTCGTCGCTGTTGCTCTGGTACTCGGAGTTCTTCTTGTTGACGCTGTAGTTGGTCAGATGCATGAACTTGTTGCCCAGAGTCTTCATGGAAGACGAGTACCTGCAGAAGGAGAAGAGTTGAATCAAATCGCTGACATCTCATTCAAAAGTAAGCCACGCATTACTTGTTGTCATCTATGTAGCACTTTGACGTTAACCAAGTGGACAGTAATTGGCCGGAGGGAAACTGACTTGCAGCTGGCGAATCGAACCAGTCCGTCAGAGAAGATGTAAATCCGGAGCGGGTCGTAGCAGCTCACGTAGACGTAGATCCGCAGGTCGAACTTGTTGCCGCTGATGAGGTAGGGCTTGTGAAGGTACCTAAAACAAACGCAGTAGGATCAGCTGTTGATCTTGATGATCAACTACGCGGTTTCAAACCTGTCCACTTACTTCTGGACCAGCAGTGGTCTCTTGCGGGGCATCTGGCTCCATTTGTGGATGACCTGGATTCCTATTCCTCTGGCTGACGCAGGCTGGAAACAACAAAACTTGATTCAGGCATTTATGGTCTCGTTTAGGAAACATTCATCATTTACCAAACTATTACCACCAATTGATCGTTAAGACACTCTTACCAATTATCCAGCAACAAAAACCCTGAAGACTAAATATTGATAAATAACGTGGAATGAAGAGCATGAAACTACCTCCAGGTGAAGGATGTAAATAGATATTGATTATGTGCTGGCACAACGCACCGGCTTGATGATCCATTTCTGCCGGGAGCCCCCGTCCTCCCAGGCCTTGCGGAGCAGCTTGGTGTCCTGAGGCAGGACGAAGGTTCGAGGGAAAAAGCTGAACTCCTGTTTGCCGAAGTGGACCTGCATCTTGGATAGGTTCCTCCACAGCCGGTCCTTTCTGCCAATCTGAAACGTTCCCGGGAAGTGGTTCAACTGGGACGGGAGGAGAGACACGGCCGGTTCAGTGAACTCCTCAGAGAGCCATCAGTGGGTTTCATGTTGCCCTCAGTGGGTCTATCACCTTCTGGTGCTCTGCCAGGGCCTTGAAGCAGGGAGACTTCATGTGGTGTCCCCAGCAGCCCAGCCAGTCGTGGCTTTCTGCACAAAAAAAAAAAAATCATCCGTCAACACCACCGCATCTTCAGAAGAACCCAGACTGTGTCAGCGGCGACTCTCGCGGGACTTACTCTTGGTGACTTTGAAGTGCGACCTGCCGACGGTGTGCTTGACGATGTTCGGGGTCACCGTGCTGATCTTCCATTTCAAGAGTCGCCGTTGCTCGGCGGGCAGCAGTTCCACTGTGGGGGGGGAAAACACAGAAGGCGATTTCCATGGAGAAGATTTCAATTTTCCAGGTCAAATCCCAGGTCACTGGGCTTTGACGACATCATTGGAAGACCTGAACCCAGCAGTGTGGGGGTTTCTCAAGGTTCTGCCTCAACAAACAGTCGGGCTTCACCTTTCTCATCGGCGGTGCTGAAGTAGAGGGTTGGAGCGACGAAGGGGAACAGACTGGGCACCAAAGCGGGTCGCTCCTCTCGCTCGTCCTCGCCCGCCGGTGACATCGGCCCCTCGACGCTGAGAGGAGGAGCGAAGGCAAGCAGATGAATGTTCACGTCCAAACGCAAGCATCCTCCCTCAGGAGGGTTATGTTTATGAAATAAAATGGATAATCCCTCAGTAAAAAAAAGGGCTCTCATCATTTTGAAGCATTTTCAGCGTAAACAAACTCGTTGCCTGAGAAATTAAGTCATAAAGAAACGTCTTGAGATCATGAAGCGCATTTTCTTTTTTTCTCTCCTCGATATTTAACCTTTGACTCCATCTACATTAATGGAATCCGTCGTCTCCATTAAGACGGGCAAATTCTCACAACTGATTTGAAAAGTAACGCAGCTCCAGGATGGAAACGCACTTTGCACTACTAACACGGTGCTTGTGCGAATTCTGGAGTCAGACACACACACACACGTGTACATTTTGAACACATGTCCTCACAAGCCTTAATAAACCATTTAGCCAGCGGGGAGGACAGAGACCGAACCAACACAAACGCTAACCCTGGGGCCGCAGCGGCTCGACCGTGTTCTTAGGTCCAGCGCGTCAAAATAAAACCATCGCCTACCTTCGATAGACACAAGACATCCCCACACCAAATAGGAAAAAGAAACCTCCACTCACACGACAGTCATGTAGGAAGGATGAACAAACAGCTGGATGGAGGGAGAGAAGCTGACGTTGACCTGCTGCCGATCCGACAGGTGCACGTTGGCATTGCAGCCGCACTGGGCCAACTCGACACTATACTACACACGAAGGAGCGACGGCCTTCAGGAAAGGTGTAGGGTGGTGGTGGGGTGTACGCAAATGAACACACAAAACAAATCAGCTGGCCGTGGCGGGGGGGGGGTGGCGACAATAGCGGCCCCTATCCAGGCTGTTTTAACAGAGAATCAGCTCAGAGTCTTTGGTGGGAGTTCTATTGTTGAGGGAACAACAGAGCGGACCTTTCCACCACGCTCTGCTGCTTTCGGCCCCTTCCAACAATTACCATGAGAGAGAATGAAAGAGAGGGAGAGAGAGTCCACAGGATCTGATGAGCCGATTTGTTGCCCGTCAGCAGATCAATTAGAAGAGGACAGAGATTTTTTTAAGATGCTGGAGTTGAGAAAAATTGATCTTGACCGGAAAGGTCAACACAATAGTTTTTAACTACAGAACATGCGCAGTGTAAAATAAGCCAGAAAGGACTAAAATACACTCAATTTAAAATTATGACAGAATATGATGGATATGATATAAAAAGGGCGACAGCTTCACTTGGTGCATAGGAGGTAAAAACGTGACTAAGCACGAGAGCGGAGAGACAATAGATCAGACATCAGATCCGTGAGAAAGAAAAACAGACGAGGAGGACTTGTGAGAGCAAACACCGGTCACCGTGGGTTCACCTCAAATGTAATCAGACATGTGTGTGTGTGTGTGCGTCAGAGAGAGGTTGTAAAGCACTTTTACCCAGAACAGGCAGTGATGGATGCTGTGGATGAGGAGCCGTTGATGGAGCAAGAGTCTGAATCATCTGAAGACAACACAGGAAGAAAAACCAGTGGTTCACTAAAGACAGCTCAAGTACTCAGACTGTACTATCAGAGAGTGTGTGTGTGTGTGTGTGTGTGTGTGTGTACCATCATCACTGCACGCATTCTCCAGCTCATCGGGCAGCCCCTCCTCGACCTGCATCACGGTATCTGAGCTGGAAGACAAAACAAATTAAAACTAGACCTTTGAGGTGGGGGCTCTATCTATTGAAGAAGCGACGAGCGTTTACACACCCTGACGGCTGAGACTCTTCAACCAGCCGGGCCTCCATCGGCGAGGGTGAGGAGGGGGGTGGAGGCGGGGAAGAGGCAATGAGCTGGATGGCAGAGATCTGAGAGGTCACAGAGCCCACCAGGGCTCCTGCAGGGGCCACAGCTACGAGGGAAACTAAAGGTCACTTCTCTAGGAACTTGATTTTTTTATATTATATTTTCTCCATAAAAGGTCAAATATGTTTGTAAATGCGAAACTAGTTTGAAACTAAACTCAAGCTCCATTGCAACTGCGTGGGAGGAGTTTGATCAAAGAAGTAAACAAAGCATTTTAAAATAAGAATAAGTAAGCTTTTCTTAACTTGCACACAAAACAAACAAAAAAAACAAGCTGGGATCATGTACTGGGACGTATTGCATAACCATAGCCTGAGGTATGAGGTAAACCATTGGGATTACCTGTGACTTTGGTGCTGGGCACCGTCGGCGGGGGGGCGTCTTCGGGGAGAGCGATTCTCCCGAATGTGGTGGAGGTGGAGGAGGAGGAGGAGGAGGAGGAGGAGCTCCCCGGGGCCTGCTGCTTGGGGTCCAGGGTTCGGGGCTTGCTGCTGGCGGCGGATGCCAGCGCCGCCGGAGGTCGACCTCGTACCTCCAGCTGAGCGGTCGAAGCGCTCATCCGCGTGCGCGTGCTTTGTGCCCGGCTGCACGCCGCCGCTGCCGCCGCTTTGACCGACATCGTTTCTCTCACTGTGTCCTGCGTGTCCGATCTCAGTGGCGCCCACAGGTGTTCAGAGAGAGTAAGGCACAGAGGAGGCACCGACGGCGTGGAGCAGGAGGAGGAGGAGGAGGAGGAGGAGGAACGGTCTGCTGCTTCAGGCTGAGAAGACAAAACAAGGAAAGGTGGGATGGGGAAGAGGATGTAGTGAGTGGACCTACCTTTAACCTATTGTGGTATTCAGGCCGCCATATGCATTTATACCGAAATATCGAACCGCCACTTACTACTCGTAGAACAAAATAGTTCTCATGGAGGAGCTTTGATAATCAATTAATTCTAATAAAAAATTCAAACATTCTGCACTAAGAAAATCACTGCAGTGATGACGACCCGATGACCACTAGAATTAGTCAAAAAATAAAGGGATTCTTTTAATATGAGCTGTTAACTCTTTACACTCACCGTTGAGCAGTCAGTTTGCTGCGGGCTGGGCTGCCTTTTGACGAACAGGTCCCGGTAACAAATAGAAGAAATAAGCTCCAATCCCAGGTTAAGGGTTAGGGCGTCGCCTGTGGGGGCGGAACTTCTGCCCGTTGCTGCGTTGCCTCCGGGCGGCGAGGCCTGCAGCGACACAGGTTTCTGCACGGCACCCGCCGGCTGGACATTAAGCGGGCCGTCCCCCTCGGTGACGGACGGGGGGGCCCTGGGTTCCGCGGGGCCGCCCCCAGCCTGCTTCGGTCCCTGGTGTGGGCCGAGAAACCCATTCGGCGTCCGTGGCAGGTGTGGAGACCCCTCTGGCACTGTGGTGGATTGGCTCTGGGCGGTGGTTTTAGTTCTGTACCCGTTCTCCGCCACAGACGCGCACGCCTGCCTGGGCGGGGGGGCAGGCGTGGCAACGTGTGAGGAGAGGGGTTTGGCTCGATCCTCTCTCGCGGGAGTCGGCCTGAAAGGCACTTTGGTGGCACGCGCACTGACCGAGGTGGCGCGGGTGGGGCTACCTGCGTCGGAGCGCGGCCGGAGCTCCGCCCCATCCCAGGGGGACGACTGGTTGGTCGGCATGGCAACGGTCGATGAAGCTGCGGTCGCACGTCTGGAGAGCAACGTTTAGGGGCGAGGTCAACGGGAGTGACAGCCTAAGTTGGAGGAAGGTTCGCTTCCCTAAAAGAACCCCCTCCCCACACAGCTTTCCTCTGGTTCTTTGGTAGCAATGACGTCTGAAATGTCAGCTCCAGTGGGATAGAGACGAAAATGTGCTATTGGTCCCCGTGGCTCGTCTCCAAGATCTCGATATGTCTTGACTGACAGTGAACATAACTGCCGCCCCAGGTGCAGTGGCAGCGGTACGCCGCGAGCTCGCGTTAGCTATGCACGCTAACAAGCCTTCACGTGAGCTTTCCAGCTCTAACTAACAGGCGCACGCAAGAGGTCGTCCTGGGACTCGAGGGCGAGACGTGAAAGACATCGCTGATGCAGACCGAGCAGGAAGCGGTTGACCCCGTCCTCCTCTGAACAACTCCGGGGATGAAACGCAAGCTCCGGCGTGCGCCGGGACTTTGGCTCACAAACAGGCGTGGGGCCGTGGAGCAGGATGTGGCCTTCCCGGAGTTCTCCGGTCTTCCTCAGCTGATCCACGGGAGGCAATAGACGGACAAATCTCCCTGCTGAAAGTGTGCAAGAGAAGCAGAGTCAGTCTGAGAGAATCTAGTCCTCGAATAACGGACCTTCATCAGAGGACCGGGGACTTATTCCCTTCATGAGGAAGGAAAAATCACAATAGTTCAGTACAGAACCCAATGCTGCACTTGGAAAGAAGACATATCAAATGGAAGTTAGATTTCTTAATTAGATTTTACTTGGAAAATAATTTGCGCTTCTGCAGGTTGATATTCTGATATCCAACAGCTGTTAAAAAAAACGATATTAAGAAAAAGTGTACATTTAGATAAATATGTATTCAATCAACACTAAAGTCAGTGAAAATATCCACCTTAAGTGAACAGTCTAATTACCTAACTTTGCTTTGAGCCATTTGTTAAACTGAAGTTGAACTCACAGCGGGGTCTAAAGTTGGGTTGGAGTGATGTTTAAAAAAATGGCTCACAGCCATGTGAGCTAGTCAAGGTGGTGAAGCGAGCTAGCTAGCCTGAACGGATGGAAGCAAGTCCTCCTTCGCAACGTCACTTCGCAGTTCCAGATGTTGCCGGTGGTTGCTCATCTGTAATCACGCCGTTTGGAGGGCAGCGTTAGTTTCACGTGCGCGCGCGCTACCGCGACACGCCGCTTCAACGCTTAGCTTCAGGGTGGCTAACTCGAGTTAAACGAACAGGTCCGCTCCGATCACCGTAGGCCGGACGCACATTAACGTCTATGAAAAGGGTCCACGCGCCCACAGGTGTCAGGATGACCTGTTAGCGTCGGGCTAGCTCCTCCCGTTCACCGCCGCCCAGACAGCGTTAGCTTAGCAACAACGACCAACACAACGCCAGCTGCCACCGGCTGTTTCCCCCCCCCCCCCCCCTCGTGGCAACAATGAAACACGGGCCCGTCATCAGTTCATCAGAATACATTCATACGTACGCCACCACGTGTACTGTGCCTAACATGACGTCCCGTCGGTGGCTGGGGGTTCTTGTGTCGGGGTGAAGTAACGTTAGCTAACTTAAGTTAGCTGAAAAGTCCGATTGATACGTCACTACCGAAGATCGTTTGTTGAGACGAGAGACTCACTCCGCCTCACTTCCTGGTTTGCTTCTGACAGCATTTACATTACAACAGAATGTTTTAATATAGAGAGAAAGGGTTTTTCAGCTTAGTTATTTTAGCTTTGTCTACAATCAGACTTTCTGGGAAAATAGTAAATTACAAAAAAAAATCAATCGTGAAATAATGGGGAGTGCCAAACAGGACTGGCCCAGAGACCATTTTTGACAAGTGGGTCTTAGACTTTATTAAGGATTATAAAATATACATCATGTTTAATAGAAAGGGGGCTTAGTGGTGATAAGAAGAATATTCCCTTTTATTTAGTCTAAGAATCATAAAGTTGCACTTAAAAATATATAATCCGAGATGATATAAATTGAAAAATATGTTTTTTTTAATTAACGGAATTGTTCTCGTGGCAAAATATTTGTGTTGGCAGATGTTGACACATGTAGGCCTAAAATATGCATTTGATTCCACAAACCAATCCCTGCCCATATATGAGAGATGAATCCTGAAACAATGCAATGACGAAAACCAAAAAGTTAGACCTGCCTCCCAAAAAGTTAGACCTGCCTTACTGTTACTCGTTTCTTTGCATTGTGTGTCATTGCCAGTTAGCATGAGGCCGGTGATGAGAGAGTTGATGACATCCTTCAGCCTCCTTGGGGTCCTTTGCTGAGGAGCAGCATGTGATCCCCACGTCTTCTCAACATCTCCCCACCAGAGGGCTCCCTGGAGGGAAGACCAACAGCTGTGCTGTATCTTTTTACCTCTTCTCCCTCCTCTTCTCTCTTACTTCCTATTTCCATTCCCCTCTTGGTCCTTCTTATTATCCTCCCTCTTCTTATCAGCCCTTCCTCTCCTCCTTTGCACATTTGTATTCTTTCTCCCTTGTCTTTTTCTCACTTACTCACAGTTCATCCTTTGCAATCTTCCTTCATCTCCTTTCCTATATTCTGCCTGATTGTCCTATTGGCAGTCTCCTTCCTCCTTCCTCTGCTTCTTACTTCCTCCTTGTTTCTTTTCTTGAATCTCTTCATTCTTGTATTTATAACCTTCCCATCCCTCTTCACCTTTCTTTCCACTTTTTGTATCTTTTTCCTACGGTCTCATCTCTGATTTGTATTTATTCGTAATTTTAATGGGGTTTTTTTGTTGCTCTTCTTCCTTATTTCACTCATCCATTACTCCTTGTAGGACTCTTCCTCCTCTCTATCCCACTGACATGTCAGAGCTTGCAGAGGGAGGGAGGGAGAGAGAGAGAGAGAGAGAGAGAGAGAGAGAGAGAGAGAGAGAGAGAGAGGGAGGCTGAGCAGCAGGACTACTTCTGTCAGAGCTGAGGACGTTCCAGTCTCTAGTGCCACTGAGAGCAAAGAGTCTGCAGAGGACAGGCTGGTTGTCCCAGGAGAAGAGCCAGTCCAACAACAAGCACAAGAACAATCAAAATCGACTGAATTGACACCATTGGGGACTATTGGAATTATTGAAACCTGAAGAAAACGTGACGAAAAGGAGGATAAAGAAGAAAAAGTGACCCCGAGGAAAGAAGGAGAAGGGATTGTAAGAACAACCAACGAGAGGATGTTGGTGTCTGTTGCATCGCATCAGGTACAAAGTAAAGAAGATTATACATGAAGAAAAATCTTGCATATTTATGTGTTTTTTTTATCCAAAAGAATAAGGAGGAACTCAGTAAAAAGAAGAGAATCAGAAGAGGAATATGTTTTTCTATCATCCTTTTAACGATCAAACGTGTTTTAGACCAACGTTTGGTTGAACTCTCGGAAGTCTGATAAAAGACGGAGGAACTAGAAAGACGGAATATCAACCTGTCAGCTAAAAGCAAATGAAGCAAAAAAAATACCTTTTCTTGTTTTTTTGAAACAACTGAATTTGCAGTTTGGTGAAGGTGCAGGAAAAGTTGAACTAAACTAAAAACGTAAAACAAAGCTACAGAAACGCAGGAGTAACGAGTCATAAGTGACAAAATAAAGGGGTACAGAGTAATAAAGTGAAAAGAGTAAATATCTCAAAAGGAGCGGTTCAAAGAAGGCACAAGGGAGGAAAGGAATAAACAAGGAAGGAAAGGAGACGAAACAAGGACAAATCCAAAGAACCAAACTACACCACAGAAGAGGACTAAAGGAAGAAACCACAAGGGGGTGAATATGAGGCTCCTGGTGCTCCTTTTGGCTCCTCTCTCCATCCTCCTCCTCCTCCTCCTCCACGTTGCAGCGGTGGCCCCCGTGGCCCCCGTGGCCCCCGGGGCCGGCGCGGGGGCGCCGGGCCGCCTGGAGCGCTGGGTCCGCTCGGGCCTCCAGTCGCTGCAGTGGGACCAGCTGGACCGGTGCCTCCGCATGTCCTCGCTCTCCAAGGCCGAGTGCAGGCGGCTCGCCCACCTGCCGCTGTCAGCCGTGGCCGTGTACGCCTCGGAGCCACGCGCAGCCGCAGGTACGGGGGGGGGGGGGGGGGGTCAGAGCATCGTTTGGGTGATTTCTGAAACGTTTCTGCATTAAAAATATAAATTTATGGGCACAGCCATACAAAATCACAAAGACCGGTGTTGTACACGTTTTCATTTACTCTTTTTTATCATTAAAACGCAGTTTGCATATTCAGCATTTACAGCTGGCCAATCAAATGATTCTTGCATGATAGAAGTATGTCTGAATATGCAATCGATTATGGAACAAAAGCCACGGAAATGGAAGAATAAACCCTGCAGATGATAGTTGTTTATTTGAATGGGAATAACTCATCCAAAGTGTATGTAAAGGGGGACGCGAGCTGGATGACGCCAGATTCAAAAATCTTGTTGAATTCAGTTGCTGGATGGATATTTTGTTGCATAAAATGATAAAAATTTAAATATAAGACTATAAATGATGTGTGAGCAAACCCCTCTCTAGAACCTTTCATAACATAGAGAGAAATAAAGGGGTGAAGGTCGGTGGATGTAAGAGCTTCTAAAGTGGAGACATTGAGACAAAGCACCTTTATGTGTGTTTTTAATATAACTGACGCGGTTTAGACACTACAGGGGGGGAAAGGGAGGAACACATGTAATAATAGACATCCCCCCCCCCCCAGGTAACGCAGACAAGGTCGTGGCCATCCTGCCGGACTCCTCGGGCGGCTCCCTGAGCTCCAAACCGCGGGGGGGAGGGTTCGGCGGAGGCCCCCACAGGCCGCAGCAGTCTGTCCCCGGCGCCGCGGCCCACGACGCCGTGCTGGTGCTGGACCCGAGCCCCGGGGAGAACTTTGGCCACCCGGTGGTCCTGTTCTACGTGGACGTGAACGTGACCAAGAAGAGATGCTCCCACCTGGATGGCATCTACCTGGGTGAGAACCAATGCCTTCTGATCTGATGCTCACGTTCGTGGCTTCTCCCTGTGCCGCTTACATTTTCACATGTTTGGAGTCTAAATGCAATATAAAAGCAGTATAATAACATCACATAGTTGTGATATTGGGTTTCCTCAATTTTGAATCAGTACCCAATGTGCGTGTATCTGTGCACATATTTAATGTGTGTGTGTGTGTGTAAAGATCAGCATTAGACGGAAGCAGAAGAGAAAGTCATAGTGGGATGAAAGCTCCATTTATAGCTCATTGTGTGATGAGGGACACTCCTCTGCTCAGGGGGAGGGGGGGAGGGGGGGTCTGACCCAGCTGCATCTTTAGCCCTTTTTGCCCCGCAGCTAAATCCAATTCATCCGTCCCCGTGTTTCCAAGTGTGCTCTTGCACTTCTGTCTTTGCGAAAAAGAAGGTTTCGACATTTCTCCAGTTCAGAATGTTGAGCGTCCCTTCTTGGGCTGTTTTAGCGTCTGCTGCCTTCAATAGAAACTCCTTCAAATTACGTAAAGATGAGAGGATTGTTTTGTCTCCATCATAAACCAAAAGAACCGTCATTGTTAAGGACTCGGTTGAAAAATCGTTAACAGGAGGCCGGCTGTTCTTCTGAGACACTGAAGCGGGAGTATTTTGGTCATATCTGGAAAAAGGGTTGACAATCAAGCCAGCGACGTCCCCACTGGGGATAAAAGGCCAAAAGTGAGAGTAAAAGTGCTTCATCCATGTAGAAACAGCCCAAAGGGGACGTCTTTTCTGTGATGGTCCTCACGAAGTCCTGCAAAAGAGACGAGTTTTGAAAGTGCAGGTTGCCGGCTTCCTGCTGTGAGAGCGGTTAGGGCCAGATGTTAAGGTGAATTTGGCCCGTCAATTATTCATACACACACACACACACACACACACACACACACACACACACACACACACACAGCACTGAGCCCCCTGCTGGGCCCTGCTAGAGGGCTCTTGCACCAAAGTCTATCAAAGTGAAACTTTCTTGAGACCCCATTTAACCCGGCGAGGGGATGCAGACGCAGAGCCGCTGATTCCCCAATGCGAGAAACGAGCTGAAGCCATCATCATCATCACCATCGAGGTGTCTTTCACCCCTGTGTCTCCAGGCGAGGAGTGCTTGACTCTGGCTCTGAAGGGCCGCTGCCAGAACCAGCTGAAGCGCCGCCAAGCCGGGCCAGAGAGGCTCATGGGTAACGGGCACCGGCTGACCGGCGGCGGCGGCGGTGGCCGCCGCCCGGTGGAGCGGGCCGTCGGAGGGCTCTGTGAGGTCCACTTCCTCCCGCTGGTGGTCGCCGTCGGAGACAGCAACCGGACGCAGAGACTCAAGTGTGTCGGTAGGTCCCTTCTCTCAGGGTTCAGAAGAGCTCAACACGAGGAGGTCTGCTTTTCTTCTCTCCTTGCAGGATGTCGGCCATATTTCCCGGCCTACATGCCCAACACATTCCAGGAGTCTCAAGGGAAACTCGCCAATTAAGACGATAACATATTTTTACATCAAACTTTGATCTTCAAACTCATTCCTGAAAGCCTGAACATCCTGGAAAACCGTTTAAAAAAACGAGCCCGGCAGTTTCCCCATGCTGACGTGCTAAAAATTGCATTGCATGACAAATTCATCCGGGCCATTCCCGCATTTTGTATCAAGATTGAAATGTGATGTGAAAAATGTTGAGCTCTTCCTAAATCCAGAAGTGGTTTCCCTCCAACAGACCATGCGGCGTTCGCGAGGTGCCCTCAGCCGCTGGCGATGGGCTCGCCCGGCCCGCCCGTCTCCAGCTGCGAGCTGAACAAGAACACCAGACGCTGCCACCAGCAGCCGCTGGCCACTCACCTCTCCTGCCGCCTGTACCAGACCTGCGACCACGCCGTGCTCGTCTCAGGTAGGACGCGCAGGTGTCCCCCCCCCCCACGCGGAGGGACGCTGTCTAGTCTCTGCAAGCGCAACCCATTCCTAGTGTTTTGTTGGAGATATGTAGATGTGTAAGCATACATGGGCAACGAAAGCCCATTTTAGTTCTGATTCTGAGAGAAGGTTGGATCTTGATGACGATGCGATGTGGAGCTCTACCACCTGCAGACGTACTCAGAGCTCGGATACCCCTACAGGCGGCTGGCAGCAGCAGATGACGTTCCAGCGACATGTTGAGAACCTCCAGAGGTTCCACAGGATGCTGAGGAACAACGGCTTCCACAAAGAACACATCAAGACCTTCTTCGCCAGCAGTGGACAGCTTCCGGGTAGGCCGCTTCTAAAACCACACAATCAATCAACACAATCACTCCAGTTATCTCAGAAAATCGGGACATTGCGATCTCTCCTTTTCCTACATTACTAGCACCAACTTGAAAAGAAAAGGTTTTCTCCTCTTTTTGGGTCCAAAAATCAACAAACTCCACCTGACCTTCTCTCCCCCGCCCCCCGTCTCCCCACAGACGAGGTGGAGGGTGTGTACCCGGCCACGGAGAAAGCGGTGATCCGTAACCACGTGTCGTACGTGTGCAGGAAGCAGCACTGCGCCGACTCGCTGGTCCTCCTCCTGAACTCGCCGACGCGCAACGACGGCGCCATGCTGCTGTGGGACGCCAACCTCAACGGCATCGTAAGAGCGACACGCGGAGGGAGAACGGGTTCACGAGAAGGAAAGAATTCACTCACTATGTGTGTGTGTGTGTGCGCCCCCCCCCCCCCCCCCAGGCCGACTCTAAGGAGCGATACTCCGTCAACGAGCTGCTGGCCGACCTGGCCGGCTGCAGGGCCACGCGCGTGCTGCTGTTTGTGGACCAGAGCTACAGCGGCGTTCTGTCCAAGAGGCTGCGAGGGTCCCAGAAGCACCTCAACGTGGTTCTGATCCAGAGCCCGGCCCGGCACAACCACCAGAGGTTGAACCCCGGCCGGGACGAGAGCGGCTGGTCCCGCATCGGCGCCGCCAGCTGCCTGCTGGACCACCTGGGGAAGGTAGCTCATCACATGGAAGGCTCTATTTGCTTTGGATTCTTGGACTTCTTCTGAATCTAATCAGGTCTCGTTGTCAGGGCACCGGGATGTCCCGCCTCCTGGAGCCGTGGGCCGGCCTTTTGAACGTGACGCTGGCCGGCGCCCCGTGCAACGCCACGCCGCCTCTGACGGAGGGCGAGATGCGGCGAGAGTACCAAGGCTGCCAGAACCTGCCCACCGCCCTCTGGCACCGGAAAAACAGCAGGACCAACTGAGAGAGAGAGAGAAACTAATTCATTATTCACACACACACACACACACACACACACATGCACCCGCGCACACACACACACACACACACACACACACACAAGACACACATGTTCACATTACGAACATAACTTAGGGCTTTAGTTACAGTGTGCTGGTGTTTCAGTAACCATGGCGATGGCAGCTCGTCCCTACCGGAGTGGACTGAACACCATGAGAACCGTGTGTGTGTGTGTGTGTGTGTGAGTTCAGCAGGAGGACAACCCCTCTGAAACCATTTCTGTAGCTCATGCTGGTGTGTGTGTGTGTGTGTGTGTGTGTGTGTGTGTGTGTGTTTGTACGTCACAGCTCACTTCAACATTTCAGAGCCTTTCACCTTTTCATTTGACCACCTTTCTGCTTACCTTATATTTTTTCTCTCTTCATATTGTTGATATTTTGTCGGCTACTTCCCCCCCAACCTTTTCCTCTCGTCTCCATCTCATTTCCTTCCTCTCTTTATCACTTTAATTTACCTCTCTAACATCTATCCCTCCTCCTCGTTTGATTTATTCCTGTATTTTTTTTCTGCTCTTTTCTTTTCCTTTCTGCAAAACCCCCCGAGTTGAAGAAAAATGTTTTGACAAAAACATTTGCCATCTTTACCCCCACATTGGTTTGTGTATGGTCAGCACTGAGGGCAGTTCGCCACGGGATTAAATCCCCCACCTCATATTCCAACACTGGTTCTCACTCTCCGCTGGTTCCCTTCGGCCCTCGGGGGGGGGGGGTCAGAGCAAGGTCGCTTGGACGAGTCGGGAGTGAGAAGGTGTTTCACATTTGGCGAAAAGAGACAAACACACCCAGTTCAGCTCTGGTCACCAGTAAAACCACAGACAGAAAGGGTCATGATTAAGATATGAAGCTCTGTGACTGCCCTCACTGCTACAGACAGGCTATGGCATTTTAATAAGGGCACAACATCTGTGTGTGTGTGTGTGTGTGTGTGTTGCACAGGCCTCACATGAAACATGCACTGGCTCTAATAGTAACCCCCCCCCCCCCCACTAACGACGTCTACCTGCTCCTCTGCGATGGTGGTGGTACTCTGTGATCCGGGTCCGTCTGAGTGTACCGACCCGGGTGTCTGTCGCTGGGCCTCGGCGGTTTTACACCAGAGAGACGCTGTCTGTCCGAGAGATTGGAGTCCATCGGGAGAAAGACTTTGCGAAGGCGTGGCGGGCGTTTTGGACCAAAAACCACGTCACTCAGGTGGAAATGTGCGTATTCCCAGTTGGTGTAACGACCTGTACAGTACGAGTACGAGATGTAATTTAGCAGAATGGTGTCTAGTTGCATGCCTTCAAATCACGCTTAGTCAATAAAGTATGTTTAGAATCCAGAGAAGTACGTGAGATTCATTTGTCCTGGTTCCCTCTCTGTTCAAATCACACACACACACACACACACAATGGAATGGGGACCACATCTGGAGCTCAGAGTGTGGAGCTTTGACCGCGTGTTACAAACCTGTGAACACCTGGGCCGGGATCCACGAGCGCGACAGGTCGGGGGCAGCGAGGGCCGGTTGGAGAACGGGTTGGCTGTGAACGTGCCACTCCAACGGGACGCGTGGCAGCGGGACTCAGGACCTCCTACGTGTCCCGTGTGGAGTCATCTGACACAAGACAGCGCTTTTACAACTTCACACCGTCTACTAAGACGCAGCATTTAGGTCAATAAACATTGAGCAATCCAAACTAACCACGGTGTCCCCCGCCCCCCCCCCCCATCCGATGGCCACGGGGTGTTTCCGCGGCCTGCAAAGAACCTACATCAAACGGCCTGGTCTGAAAGGACCTTCTGATGCGTGGAGGAGGTCCGCAGGTAGAGGCTCCTCAAAAGTATCCACTTACAGAGAAACGCCGTCACACCATTGTTGCTTCGGAGGCTTTCAGGAATCGGCACTCTGCCCATCTGCCTCCCTCTCTCTGGCCCCCGGGGGGGCTGCTGATATAGATTTACCCTAAACAGTGACCTTTGACCCCCCCACCCCCACCCCCCTGGCGCTCTCAGCCCATCCGGGGTGTTTTCGCCAAAACAAATCTCAGTAACTTAATCGGCGGCGCTTTGAAACAGGATTTAAACTTCACGACCACCTCGACATTTAGTCGACTGCATGAAACAGTTGCTTCTCTCATCCACTCTTCGTTTGTTCAGGCCGGAGATCGGACAGGTTGTGTGAATGTTAAAGCTGTTTTTGCGAGATCTCTGATATGCAGATTAACCGTTTCTTCCTCCTCCTCCTCCTCCTCCTCCTCCTCCTGTGCATCAGAACATCTGGAGCTTTTCTCTGATTTGGTTCGTCCGGATGACGATCATCTCAGCTCATTAGTCTCCGGCCACGCGTGTTGTCGTGCTGGGTTGTCTAATAAGGAATAATAAGCCGTCTTCTGTTGCAGAAGTGGGAAGGCCTTTATTACAAATAAAGCACTTTTAAAATACACTCTTGGATTTCTTTACGAAAGACAAACCGGGTCGGTTATTTTTCCCGTCGTATCGGTCAAAGTCGATTTAAAACTTTACTACTTTGTCCAAGTACCATCGGTATAACGTGTGATCCGTTCCTGCCTTCCTGAGGTAGTCGTTACAGAAATAGGTCTCATCCCAAAGCTGACAAAAAAGGAGTGAAAAAGAAAACCAAGAGACCAAAGTCCTCTTATATTGTGTAATTCCTGTGTTCAGAGTCAGATAAAACAACTCCTTCTTCCAGAATTCAATCCTTCCATTTGGAGCTCTGACTTCCCACCTGGTCGGTCGTGATTGAAATCATTGTCAGAATCAGAATTGCCTTTTTCTTTGTTTATTTTTTCCAAGAGTTTCACCAGCTGCAGGCTTCAAAGTATCGTACCAACGCGTCCTCATTTGTGCGCGAAGCCAAACGGCATCTGGAGCGCGGGTCAGCTGGCCCTGGTTCGCCATGGCAGGACTCGGGTCAAGGAGCTTGGGTCTGAGTGTCGGTTTGCTGTTTGGTCCACATGGCCGCGTACAGACCCCCGAGGACCAGCAGCTCCTCGTGCCTGCACGGGAGGAGGAGGAGACGGGACGGGGTCACAAACAAGGACCGCAAAGGAGGAGGTCGAGAGGTCAATGAAAGGAAAAGGAAGAAGCGACAAGAGGAAGAGGAAGAGGCAAAGGAGAAGAGGAAGAAAATGCTGCTAAATGTTGCTGAAGCAAAGGTATCGTCTTCTTTAATCCACACATTCTTCTCCTGTTTCAGACCCCGGTGCTTAAATTACCCACAATGCAACTTCATGAGAATCAGATGTGTAATAATGCGATTTTATTACCCAAAAATTGAGTTTAAAAAAAAAGGTTTTTACATCATATTTTCTACTCTCACACTGTCTCAAGCTGCTACCTGCAGAGGGACAAGCTGAGAGAGCTCAGAGGAGAAGAGATCTTTCTGTCTGCAGGGCGGGGACGCCGGGGGGGGGACGGGACCAGGGCCCTTCCTGTCCCCCGCGTCCCCCGCGTGTATCCGGACGCCGGATACACGCTGTCCATCGGAAAAGACGAACGCTTCGCACCTGCACGGGTTTAACAAAGTCCCTGCAGGTGTTTACCCTCCACCAGGTGTGTCCCCAGCTGGTCCCATCAGGCGCCTTCCTACCGATACCCGTCGATTACTAGTGCTGATCGATGCTTATCTGAATCTTGCTTTTTTTTTTTAAAGCGAGAGATCTCCACTTGCTTGTGAGAGTGACCTCGGGGTGTGAGAAAGGAAGTCTTCTTTTCCAGCTCCTACATCAAAGGACTGTACGCATCGGCAGCTGCAGCGCATGTGTGTGTGTGTGTGTGTGTGTGTGTGTGAGATGCTGTCCATCAGCCTCCGGGGCTGAGAGAGACACCACAGGGGTTCAAGGGTCACACACAAAAAACAACCTGGGAGCTTTTGATCTATAGATAGCAAATTTGCAACCACTTAGGAGCCACGCAGTCATTCAGGTGTGTCACACTAACACACACACACACACACACCTTCCTCTTTCTGCTATCTGTCCGTTGTGAACCACCAGGATCTGGTTAGCCCCGACGATGGTGGACAACCTGCAGGCGAGAACGTCAAAGTTACAACAGGTGGACGTTTCCTGGTGCAGATGTTCCTGGCATGCAGAGGGAGGAGGAACGAGATGAGGGAAGGGGAAAAGACGCATGCAATGAGAGTCGGCTTGTTAAACACAGACAGCTGTCTAATGGGAGTAAAACACCTCCAGTCATTCCTCAGTAATCACTAACCGACACACACACACACACACAGCGCAGGGATGGAGAACTCCACATGAACCTGTCCATGAATCATTAAAGTCCCGTCCCGGATGTAAGACATAGAACTTTGGGATTTGAGCAGTTTTTCTTTCCGGCGAGACCATAAAAAACATTTGAAGTCTTCTTTCATTATTCTAATTCGTCTATTTATGTCCGTAGATCTGAAATCTCTGATCCAGCAGCACTTAAATCATTCATTTCTCACAATTTGGCAAATATTCACAGTTCTAATTTACAGAGTGAAAAGTTCCATCCGTAAAAACATTGAACCTGTTTTTATGGAATGTTCAATTTTATGCATATCAAAACTTAACAAAAAACTGTTGCTAATATGATTGTATCAATATTTGTATTCTGGTTTTATGTCGAAAAATATCTATTGCTTTCATCTTTTACACCAAAGTGAGAATGCATGGACCAGGAGTCTGGGAAACAACAACAGAAGCAAAATGCTGCTGCAGAGCAGCGAGTTTGTGCTTCTCCAAACTGCTGAGTGTCCCTTTAAGCTCCAGCAGAGCCACCACTGCGCTTCAGTGCCACCACGGCTATCTTTGGACGCCCACCTTCAATATTTGATAGAAAACCTCGGTCAAAGGTAGAAATATCTCTCCCAGGAGGCTGCAGACGTCAACGTTTTTTTTTTTTTTTTTTTCTTTCATTCAGGCGTTAGAGCAGGAATAACATTTTTTTTAAAAAGGAAAAACAGCAGCAGCAGGTCGGTTATGTTCAACCTCACGGCCGTTCTCCTCGTTCTCCTCGGCCGGGTCGGAGGGAGGGGGGCGAAATCACAGCGACTCGCGTCGCTTCCAGGCCAGACGTGCCACAGGACTAACGGGAAGGCAACGCGGCATAAGTCATCTGCCACGAAAAAAGAACGTTAGTAGTAAAGCATAAAAGCCTTTGATTGTTTCCTCGTCTCCACATGGCTCCCAGGCACATTCACTACTCAGCTGATTGTTTCACTCCCTCCATCCAGCAACTTCGGGTTGATTAAAGAGAGATTCCAGCTAGACCCTCCAAAGGTAAATCATGACCTGTCTGTTGTGTGTTTTTATTTTTTTAATTTTTTTATTCAAAGCCGATAGAGTGGATAAACAGCCCCTGATCCTCCATCTGCTGCTGCTGCTGCTGCCATCCAAAGATTCAGGAGCTGAAGCAATTCATTAAACAAATGCAGCTCAACCCAAGATCAAGATCTAAAAAGGAAGATGATTGATAAAAGGTTTAGCTTCCATACAGGTGTGCAAGTTGTTGTGTGTGTGTTTGTGTGTGTGTGAGTGCATCGAACCACATTACAATACAAACAGATGTTGCAACTGATGTGTTTGTTAGAGGGACGATTTAGTGATGTTTGGGAAAAAAAATGTGAACTAAATTGCAGAGGAAAATATGGACTTTTAACTTGTTCCACGTTTCAATCAAATTAATGAGCGAGAAGCGAATAACAAAGTGCGCGAGAACACGGAAAAGTGATTAAAACCTGGAGCTGGATTCAGCACCAAAGAGCCCTTCGCCCTTTCAAGTCTCTTTCAATATCACTCAGACTGATGAATAACCCGACATCTGTTTCTTTTACTTTTGTCGAGCTGTCATCACGCGTCATCTCATATCCTCCAATCTGCTTTTCACTTAATCTCTCCATCCCTCGCTTTGTGTCTGCTCTAATCCTGTTTTCCTTTGCCCACATCCGCCCCCTGTTCTTTTCCTTTCATCTCTCCGCCTTAGCATTTTATTTCTTTTATTTTGGTCCCGTATTACGACGGCAAAGGGGATTCACTTTCATCTCCACCATGGAACCTTTTTTCCCCCAGTGTGCACTGATGCTTTGGGCGTGTTTATCTTCATCTAAACGGGGCGATACCTGCATGCCGACATCCACTGAAAGCTACTCATGATCCCAAGAGGATGTACCCTGTGGACCTGGCACATCTAAAGCTGACTTGAGGCTGACCATTTTTTGTTTTTTAGGGAAATCATTGAACAAATGCTGGGTGGAGTCATTGCACCCATTCATGCACCCCCGCAGAGTGTCGTGTTGCGTGCTGGCTCTCGGGCAGCGAGGTCACCTGTGTGCGACCACTATGGTCGTCCTGTTGCTGCAGATCTGGGCCAGTGAGGCCTGGATGTTCCTCTCGGTCTGGGTGTCCAGTGACAACGTGGCCTGGAGAAACAAATGCGGCACTTCGGTGTTGCGTTGAAGTACAGGGGAGTCCGATATAAATGGAACACTTTGTGTTGATGAGAAAATGACTGCTGGTCACTTGAGTCCAGCTGTTATGTGCTAAAATACAGCAAATTAAAGTCCTCAAAAGGTATTCAGGACCTTCTCAAGGTATTTCTGGAGGTATCGATTCAAGGACAGCGCAATGAATGCCACCTTGTGTTCTTACAAATGATTCAGGTGGCCGTTTTAAATGTGCATTCTCCGTGGTGGCCACCAGGGGGGCGACTCCTCCGGTCCCATGGGAGTCTATGAGAAACGACTCGATCACAATAACGGCTCTCATTGACGCCGTTGATTGTTCGAAACGGCTGATTCAACGCAGTCACGTGTCCGGACTGCGCCGTCGGTCCAAGCCAGAGGCTTCGCATCATTTCGTGAATCTGGCTCTTAATCTCTAAAGAAACAATTTCCGGTTTCCAAACGACTCTCCGGTCGGTGTGCAGCACTTCCTGCGGAAACCTTTCCTCCGCAGCCTCAACGATACAAATCCCATTTCCTGCAGCAGCGCCGCTGCTTGGCGGGTGTTCACTCACTTTCATTTATTCATTCCACGAAAAAAAAAAAAACATCACAACATCTGGATCTGATTGGGGTGACAGAGGTCGAACAGCAGATTCATGAAACGGACAGATGGAGGGGGGGGGAAATAAAAAAGGGGAAAAAAGGACTTGTTATGTCTTTAATTGAGACATCAATGAATAAAAGGGAGAATTTCAGAGCGAGGCCGCCGTCCTCACATGCGACCAATAGCGACTCCCATTGCAGTAAGTCAGTGAGATGAAGCTTCTCCCTTCACCAACTCTGGCTCTCAGTTATTAACAGTTATTAATTAGTTTATTCTTTTAACTTTTGGGGTTGTGTCGAGCAGAGGTGATGTTGTTGACATCGGGTGTTTGAGGGCCTTGATGTAACAGCTGGAAATATTTGCGCCCTCCGATCTGATCTGATTGGACGAGACGGCACACGAGATGCCAGTCGCCAGATGTTGTTACGCGAAGGGCAGCCAGCGGGAGCATTCCTCCTTGTTTCCAGTCTAACCCAACAAAACGTCTAAATATTTTTTTTAATCCGGCTCCAGTAGCCGCTTCAGCCCTGCAACAATTCCACTTACATTTTTTTTTAATGAAAGTTTCTCCAACTGCTTTAATGTGCGAGCTGCTCAGCTGCTCTTGAAGGACAAACACAAAGGTGCGTCATAGAAAGAACATAACAAGAAGAACTTTGAAGTTATGAGCAGCGAATGACGACCGCAGGAACTCAAGCTCGTAAAAAGCAGCTGTTGATATGCACTGGAACAACAAGAAGGAATAAAACCGGAAGAACACACAGATAAGCCTCACCAGCACTCAGCCCCGCAGAGACTGACTCAGAGGCCTCGCCACATGTGGCGGCCATATGCAGGGAGCTAGGAACCAACCCGGCAGGACTGAGGAGCAAAGGAATGATCGCACCTGCATAACAGGAAGGCAACAAAATGTAGATATAGAACAGAAAATATCACAAGGCGAGTTAAGCCAATGCGGAAGTGACGTTGTTTGCATTCTGTGTGGCGACCAGCAGGGGGCGACTCCTCCGGTCCCATAGAAGTCCACGGGAAAATGTCTACTTCTCTCTTGATGTACTCCCTCAGTAAACATGAGCTCATGGTCTCAGTCTCTAGTTTCAGGTCTTCTTCAATACAGCAAAATAAAGTAGTAGGAGGAGTACCAGAACTGTGTCTACGTCACTTCTTCATATTCCAAGTGAATTAACTTCTATTCTCCTGTTACAACAAACACCACCTGCTGAGAGCTGCGTTGCAAAGATCGTGATGCCTTTGGCAATTCAATACAATCTTTGAATCCTTATTCTACGGATCGGAGGTCGGGGTCATTTCACTTTGACGTTTACAATTTTAAATGTGATGAAACACGTACTCCGACTTACATCCTAAACCATTTGAATAAAGTCATAAATATAAAAGACTCCTAGACGGCTGAGAAGAGAAAGCTCAGGACGGAGCCGTCACATGTGAACCCGTCTCACGTCACAGTGTTTTAACAATAACAACTAAAAGGTGTCATCCACACGTGTGTCTTAGGAGAGTCTTCACTTTTTCTGCTTATTTCTAAGCAAAGGATAAAATAAATACTTGAGGTCAATATACTTACGAGTCTTACAGTCCGTTAACGGCCATTGATGCCCTTAAATGTGTGTTGTTCTTGGCAGGTGTGCTCAGCGAGGGTGACACGGTGACACGTTGAGAAAGAACTCAAGAGTAAAACGTGACAAACACGAGGGATTGAAGGCACTGTGAAGCAGATGTCTCCTGGATTGATCACTAAGAACCTCTATTCATCTCTGATTAAGTCTTCACGCCACCTCCCTCCCCTCTTTCATGGTTTACATCATCACGTCTGTTTCCTCCCAGCTGCCATGGGAATAAAAAACGACTTGTGCAGCTGTTAGAAGTTGTTTCCACACATCTGTGATCAGCACAGCTGGGCTCGTAAGCTTTAGGATGCTCTGGGTCCTTTTTCCACCTTCGTCATCACCAAGTTGCGAGCCCCTAGATGTCGGGGTGGGGGGGTGGGGGGGGGGTTTGTTACCATTAAAGATGAACCAGGCCACAGATGGTGGACCAATGGATCTTCAGAGGAAGATATCGGGGACAACAGTAGATGGAGATAGAAGTAGAATCCATCATTATCAAAAGATAACAAAAGACTGCCTTCAGGAAGCTGTTTAACCACTTCCTGCTCCTCCTCTTCCTCCTCTTCCTCCATCAGGTGGAGAATGATGAAACCTTTTAAAGAACCTCCTCCTGCTGTGTCACAATTAATGGTATGAAACAGGTGTGCAGGTGTGACTGAAGGTGTTTTATTGAGATTCTTAGTGATAAACAGAGTTATTTATTATTAGATACAACCGCACTAACTGGGCTTTACGCGCGCGCGCACACACACGCACACACACACACACACACACACACACACACGCGCGCACACACACACACACACACACACCTGGCGTCTGGACTCGTTTCTGTATTATTCAGGAACCTTTTACTATGATTTATTCACAGTGTGAAAGGAGCTCACACACTGTGTGTGTATGTGGGGGGGGGAGGGGGGGGGGAGTGAAAGTGTTGCAAGTTGCATGCGGCAAAATGTAGGAAAAAGAAATTAAGAAGGAAAGAGACGAATCAGAGCGAGCGAGCGAGTTTTTTTTTTTTTGCATCCACATGTGAAGCTGAATAAAACCGAGCCAAACATCGCCGTGGTAACTACTCGATGCCTGTAAGCCCCGCCCCCAAGCAGCCCCAGCTTTATGTTCCGTTTGTGCTTTGGAAGATGTGAGATTTCAAACTCATGTTGGCAATTTTTCACCGGGGTAATGGAGAGGTACAGAAGAGTCGCCCCCTGAAGGCCGGGGGGGGGGGGGAGGGGGTGAGGGGGTGGGGGGGTGGGGGGGGTGCATGCCTGAGTTACCTGAGAGATCTCTTGTCCGTCGATGCGGATGCTGCCACTCTGAGGGTCATAAAATCGGACCAACAGACGCAGGATGGAGCTTTTCCCCGATCCAGACGGACCGACCTGCGCACACACACACACACACATTAATACAAAAGATGTTTATACATACAGTGTATAGTACATAGTACACAGCCATGCCTTCAGCTGATGCTTGCATTCAACCGGGACGTAGTACAGACGTCCTAAACGGGACCAGCAGGAACAGAGGAGCTGTACTGGAGGGACTGTTTTGAGGAGCTTGCTCCTACTCTTCACTTGTTTAATTCTTCTCGTTCATTTACTCTGGTATATTTTGATGATATTACTTCTTTACTTTCACTTAAATTTTAAGGACTTTTATTTATTCTGAGTATTTGTCATCTACCACCAGATGTGCAGTGAGTGTTATTTCCAATTCTGGTTTTTGAGGGCAAAACCGGGTAAAACTTACCAAAGCGACTGTCTGTCCCGCCTCCACCCTAAAGGACACGTCCCTAAGAATCTCAGTGCTGCGCACACACACACACACACACACACACACACACAGTCACACACACACAAACGCACAGAAGGCAACAATCAGGTCCAACGTGAAGCCAACTTTAAAAAACGCATCCACGTGGGAAACAAATGTGTCGGCAGGGTTCGATCGCTTGGATGACGTTAACGAACGCGGTGGTCGGAGTTAAAACACAACGAAACACTGACATGGGGACACAAACATCTGCCTGCGCGAGCACATCTGTGGTCGGCCACCCACCCGGGGACGTAGCTGAAGCAGACTCCGTCAAACTCCACCTGACCTGCAGCCAGCTGCAAGTCCTGTGCATCCTCAGCATCCTGCACCTGTGAGGGGGGGAGGGGGGGGGGGGGAGGAGGAGGAGGAAGAGGAGAGGGAGGGGGAGGAGGGACAACCAGGGTAAGGAAGACAAGAAACACAGCAGCGATTTAAAGTTTTCCAAAATATACAGCAAAGATCCAACCAACTGCAGCGATGAAGACCATGTGATGTGATCCAAAGATCCGGGGACAGCGACGGAGGAGATTAATTTTTCTGTTTGTTGGTGACGCCCAAAAACTGACTCCGAACAATCAGGTGTTGCAGGATTGAAAGATTACAGGAGGAGGAGAGGAAGAGCAAACTCTTTATCTCCATCCCCATCCAATTCCCTCGCTTCCTCACTCCTTTTCTCCCTCCTCGCCTCCTTCATAGCCCTCCTTCCCTCTCACCTCCTCCTCACTCCCTCCCTCATGCAGATATTGCGCTCAGATCATGAGCATTTCCAAAATATTACCAGCCCAGTTGGATTGCATTTACTTGTCTTCTCTCTCCTTTCTGACCTCCTCCTCCTCCTCCTCCTCCTCCTCCTCCCTGACTCCCCTCCCTGACTTTAGCTTCCCAAGCCAAAGAAAAGGCCCGCTGTGTTTTTAAGGTGCTCTTAATGCTTTTGTCCCCATTCATGTGCCTGTTTACCATATCAAGGGCCTGTGAATGCACGAGTCTTTAGCCAGGCAGCCGGAGGACGCCTTTTTCCCACCGAAACACACACACACTGAAAGACAGACGTACACACAGACATACATGCAAGCTGTGTGGGTGCACACACACACACACACACACACACACACAGAGTCACAGACAAACACTTGTTGATCTGCTGATCCGCCGACCTCTCGCTGTGTGAGTTTCTCTGTTTTACCGCTCGACTGAAGCAGCGCGTTTGCGTCTTGCGGGATTCCATTTGAACCGTTTCAGGAGGTTTTAAGGTCTTCTAACAAGGACCTCCCTTTATTCCGCAGACGCGTCGATGGTTTTTTTTTGGACTCACCTCGTTCTGCTCTGTCAACAGGTCGAGCATGTTCTCCATGTCGACGAAGGCACTCTGAATCAGCCTGCAGAGACACGTGGGTGAAGCATTACGTGCAGTCCTGGACAGACGCGAGGTGAATCGAACCCTCGCCTGTAGTAGGTACCGAACCAGTTGAGAGGCGTGTACAGCTGGATGATGTAGGTGCCGAACAGAACGTAGTCTCCCACCTGCGAGGGAAAGCAGATCCGCGAGGTCAAATCCGTCCAATTCGGAGTCACCGAGGCCCGGTTCTGCAGGCTTCTGCTCCCCGTCGCCGGTACCTGGAACTGCCCCTGGGAGACCAGGTGGTCACACAGCACCGATCCAGCCAGCAGTCCCGATCCTATGACGAGGTTCTGGGTTTGATTCAGCAGCGCCAGCGAGGACGAGCTCTTCCACTCGCAGTGCCGCAGGGACACAAACCGGCACGCGGCTCAGTGGAAGGACGACTCGCCGAGATGTCTCCAGCCGGAGCAGGTCCAGACGACCGCGGCGTCACTCTCCCAGCTTACTTGATAGTTCCGAATGGCTTCCTCAAAGCAGCGGACTTCGTAGTCCTCGGCACAGTGATACTTCACCTGTGAAAACACATGGAATCCGGAGAGACTGAAACGTCCTAAAAAAACCTGCAGACAATCCGCAAACATTTCAGACTTCTTGCATTCTCGGTAGCAACCACCAGGGGGGGGGGGCGACTCCCGCGTTCTATGAGAAAATGACTCTACTTCTCTGTTGATTTCTCCCCTCGGTAAACACACGGTAAAAACCAGCAGACATATGGCCTGTGTCTAACGTCTCAAAGTTGAGCAGCGAGTCCACGGCGTTGGACTTGGCGTAGTTGTCTCGATCGTTCATCTCTCTGCGGTACTTGGTCCTCCATTCTGTGATCAGGACGGTGCAGGCTGCAACAAGAGCACGGCTAGTTGTTTTAGAGCGTCATCTGGCCAGACATTTACATCTATGTAGCACTTCTGCATCAAGGTATCAAGATAAGCCAAAAAATGTCAAAGCATTTTAGGTATTTACGTCTCGGCTCTCTTTCTCCCCAAAAATCCCAAAAGTAGGCAGTGGTCAAGACAAAGTTCTGATTCACGATGTCCTTCATTTGATATAATGTTGCAATGGCTTCAGACATTTTAAAACAGAAGGTCAGACTGGCTCCTCCTACTCATTCTGTTATGCAGATCCCAGGCATGGTTAGTAGAGCGGAGAGCAATGACTGACCTTCTGTCAAAAACACACTCAGGGTTCACACACACACACACACACACACACAGAGAGACTCACTGAGGTAGAGGACCATGCAGGTGAAAACGATGAGTCCAAACCAGACGCTGAAGTAGGACACAAAGTAGATGATGGCGATGATGATGTCACAGACGGTGGGCAGGATGCTGAACAGGATGTAGCTGAAGCCAAGAAACAAGCACAAGGTCATTGCTCAGCCACTAAAGGTGTGTGTGTATGTGTGTGTGTGTGTGTGTGTGTGTGCTCCGAGACGGGAGCCCCCACCTCAGCAGGTTGTTGATGGAGGAAGTGCCCCTGTCGACGCTCCTCAGCACGTCTCCGGTGCGTCTGTCCAGGTGCCAGCGCAAGGACAAGCCGTGCAGGTGGGAAAACAAACGCACCTGAGGGGCCGAGGGGGGGGGGGCACCATTACCAGCACGGCCACTACAACCACCCACTCCCTTGTTGCCATCAGAGGGGAATATTTGACATTTTACAACATTAACTTGATGTAATTACGTCATTAATTTGACAGATTCCGGCAAATGTGCATACAAACATTTACCAGTTGACCAATAGGATGAAGGTTTAAACGGAGAGGAACCAACACGACGGTTCAATTCAACACAACAGGTGAAAGCAACATTTTGTGTGTTTTGTCGACCCAAAGACGAAGAACTTCATCTTCTTTGAATCAAACTGTCGAGCCACATTCAAGCGAAGGAAAACAGGAGGATGAAGAAGATGATGAAGAAGAGGAGTGACCTGGACGCCTCTGCTGGTGAACTGCTGGACTCGGATCCACAGGAACTGACGCAGGTTGCTGATGAAGCCGGAGGTTCCTGCAGGACGCGACGGGGGGGGGGGGGGGGGGGAGAAGACGACGTCGGTCACATATTCACAGGAAGTAGCTACGTGTCTCTTATTTTGAAGGCTTTGCCTCGGCGCGTGAACACACACCTGCCCCCCCTCCCTGCAGGACCTTGAGCAGTGTGTAGATGCAGACTGTGACGACCAGCGAAGACCAGCCGCCTCCTGTAGAGAGCTCATTCACTGCGCGCGCACACACACACACACACACACACACATTGTACTCTCTGTCTGGACCACCATAAACTAGTTTTTCATCCAAGAGAAATCAGAAAACATCATTTTAATGATATGCAAAGGGGGGTTGGTGGGGAGGGGCGGGGTGGGGTGTGTGCAAGATTTAGTTTTTAATTACAATGATTCTATTCAAAGAATTTCTACACTGTGATTCTGCTCATTTTACTTCCAGACACACACACACACAATCACATTCACACACTCCGCTCTCTGCAACAGACTCATTCACATTCATTACAGTGCTGAGAGTCGAGATGAAATCAGATGAGGGGAGGAGGAGGAGGAGGAGAAGGAGAAGAAGGAGGAGGAGGAGGAGAAGGAGGAGGAGGAGGATCCTGACAGAGAAACAGACACGGTGAGAAAAGAAGGAAGAAAATGAGAATTTGGGAGGGAAAAAATGGGAAGAAATGAATAGACAAATGTGCGTATTCTGCATTCTTTAACCTTCTAGAGGAGGGTAGGGGGTGGGGGGTGGGCGGATTGAGGTCCCGGAGTCGCAGGGGGGGGGGGGCTGTCGGACGCGGAGACAAAACGTCCGTTGTACCGGCCTGTTAACTCCACCGAAAAGGGCCGCTAATGTCGGCTAAGCATGACTGGCAGGAGGGGGTGACCTCGCACACGCGCACACACGCACACACACGCACACACACACACACACACACACACACACACACACACACACACACACACAGAAGTGGAGGCTTCTGGGATGCCGCCTTGTGCTGGATGCGGTCCGGAGTACAAAACAGGGCACCAAAGACTTTCTGGCAGGCGACGGCACGGCGCAGGAAGATAAAGGTCCGTCCTCCTCCCGGCCAATCAAATTTCACCCCGCAGCAGCTGGCAAACTACTACACCGGCGCCGCCGATGACGTCATGACGGATGCCGTGTCATCCGGCGTTCCAGGTGCTCACCGATGTTCTTGGAGTAAACGGGCACCAGCACGTTGACCAGGCGCTCTGCAGCCAGCAGGGCGGCGCACAGCAGCAGCACGAGCCCCTGCAGCGGCGCCGAGCCTCTGGGCCACACGTAGGGCAGCAGGAGCCGCACTTTACCCCCGAGGCCTCGCCACGCGGAGGTGTGGCCCTGAGGGGCCGGGAGGTAGAGGTTTGCGTTAATCACACAGTGTTTTTACATGCTGTTGCACCTTTTTTTTTTTATACCTCTTTTACGTTTTATCTCAAATGCTCAGAACGAGCTGCGTTTTGTTCTGGCGCCGCACAGACACGTTACCTGCAGCCACTGCCAAGTAGTGGCCGGCTCAACACTGCCCCCCTGTGGCCACAGGGCAGAAAGCAGACAAAATAAACCATCATACGGAGCAGTAAAATATTGAATGAAATCAAGTAAATGTAATTAAGACACGTGAATATTTGGAAAGGTAAAAGGACTTTTTGGTTTGGGCTGAAGTGACAATGAAAATAAAATTGTTTTTTTACAAGCCTTTTTGATGAAGTGGTTGTTTTTCCTTCATAGGTAGCCACACAAACGTGAGATTTATTTTATTTTAGCGTTGTCTCTCCATCTTATAGAAGTCGAAAGTGAGGCGTTAACGCTTTTGTTTGGGTGAAAACACACTTTCCAAACTGAGGCAGCCGGTAAAATAAACGTACAGAACGGTTCAAAGGGACCTGATCGCTGGAGTCACTTCAACATCTACGACTCGTCTTCCTCTCTCGAAGGTCGAGTCGGCCATCGGGTCCACAGGAGAAACCACGCGGGGACCACGTGCACACAACTCACAGAACGGGAACTGTGTCAGGGGCCGAGAGCTCGACCCTGCTGTGCGCGCTCTCTCTCTCTCTCTCTCTCTCTCTCTCACACTCACACACACACACACACACACACACACACACACACACACACACACACACACACACACACACACACACACACACACACACACACACACACACACACACACACACACACACACACGCAGTAAATAATATAAAAAAAGTCAGTGCAGGCTTTTGCTCACACTCACCAGCTTTTACGATACACTGAATCATTTTTTGGGGGGGTTTGTTATTATCTAAACAACGGCTTAAGTTCAGCTTCCAAAATAATCTAAATCTCTTTTCTACAATCGTTAAGGTCATCAGCATTAGTGGTGTTACAGCTCCCCCCAGTGGAGACACACACAACTACAAACAAGCAGGTCCTTTATTAGCAGAGTGTAACAAAGCAGCCTGTACATGGGAGTGCACCTGATGGGGGGGGGGATGAAATCAATACATCAATTGTAGTTCTGATCAGCCAGCAGTCAAATGGATAATTTTATACAACTTCACGCATCGATTATAAATAACTGAATAGATTAAAATAAGTACTTTGACTTGCTGTGCATACAATACTCTTTACATTTATTTGTACGAGTTCATACAATGACACCATGTGTTCACCTTTTTACATCTGTTTGATTGACGTGTCGGGCAGCAGATATGAAACGGATTCATCCATTCATCACGGCTGCTAGAGGGAGGGTTCATGTCAATTCCACCCTCCATTTATCCGGAGCTTAAATGTGATGTTTGCGTTAGTTGTTTACACAGAAATTCAGTCAATTTTATTGCGGATTTATTTTCAGTAAAAAATAGTGAACTACTAATATTCTATGGAGTTTATACATTGAAATGCAATTAATTCCAAACAAGGACGAACTACATAAACAGAGTAATATCCATCAGCGCGCTGAGAAGGGTTTTGCTGCCATGCTTGAACGATGACATCATCGTGTGATCGGACCCTGGAACCGTGTCTCTCTTACTACACAAACAGAACTGTGACTGGCGTCTGCATCCCCCCCCCCCCGCTGCACAGAGATAGATGCTGAGCTTTGCACTACGCTAAATGACGTTGGGGGCGCGGGGGGGGGTGCATTGTGAAAGGAAAGCATTCGGCTAAAGCGGAGCACACATTCTACGTTTTTCTTCTCTTTGTACATTCATGAGTGGAGACGGCGGATTGAACCCAGACGCTGCAGGCCGGTTACTCGACACGGTGACGCACAAACGCACAAACGGCTTTGCGATTTCTGACCTGATTTCTAATTTTTCATGCAGGTTTTTCCCTGATTATTCTACCTTTTCTTTTGTAAACAGATTGAAGGGTCCCAGTCTCTAGATTATTTGACCTCCCGTGTGGTCGATGCTTCCAGCTTTAATCCCAGTTCATCGTAGTTCAGATTCAGTCCGTGATTGAGCTCACAGTGCAGCCAGGGCTGCTGCGGGTCGACATGCACATTTCTCCTGATAAAATATATAAACACATCAGGAATTAAAGGCGTATTATAGCGAGGTTCAACACTTTTGAATCAAGTCTTTGCAAGAAGCCTTCAAACGTTGGTGCTTTAAATCGCTCCGTTATGCCTAAATGGACCAGAAGAGGCCATGTTGGAGAAAAACCTGCTGCAATAATATTCACCGGAGCGTTCTTTAAGCGAGGCCTTGAGCCACATTTACTGTCAGACGCTTTGAACGTTAAAGGTCATTTCAGTTGAGGGATCCGATATCATTGCGGACATTTTGGCCCGTAAAATCCCCTGAAACCAAACTTTCGTGGGCCACGTGGGTTCCTCTACAGTCTGGTTTCGGGTTGGTTACAACCTCGCGGCCAGAGGAGACCACACCCGACGCGCTGCAGCTCCAACCCCCGCCGAAGCTCTTCAATGTGTGCGCACACACACACACACACACACACACACACACGTTACGTTGTCCACCCCGCGGTGTCGCTAAGCAACAGGCCTAAAAAAGAAAAAAATCACTTGCTTGACCCAAAAGTCTTGGGCCTCCGATATATCATCTGTCCCCTGGAAAAATACAAACTACAAATATAAACTAATATGTTGCCGCTCACAGTGTGATTTCTTTGGGTTCTCGGTGTTTACGGGTCAGTAACTAAATATCAATGAAGCAGGAAGTGGTGGAAGAGGGGTCCTTCAATCAATCATCTCACACATGGACAAATACTAAAGACGATGCAAAGCTTAATGTACATAGAGAGCTGCTGCTGCTGCTGCTGCGGGGGCCCCCGGGGTGGGGGGCGGGGGGAGGGGGGGGGTGTCACAGCGTGCTGCCCATGCTGCTGCTCACCAGCCCTTTGATGTTAGTCACGGGCCGAACGTCGTTCAGCTGCCTCCTCCGCTCAATAAACGTGGCCAGTCGCGTGGTGTCCAGGGGGGTCTTGGAGTACTCGCCCCCGCCGTGCGCGCCCCCGCGCCCCACCCACGGGTGCTGCAGGCAGCAGGTGGCGCTCGGCCTCTTCCTGGGGTCCTGCTGCAGCGCCGAGGACACAAAGTCCCTCGCCGCCTGGCTCACGTCGCGGAAGTACTCGTCCGGGAAGCAGAAGTCCAGGCGGCAGATGTTGACGCAGGTCTCCTCCGGCGACTCGTCCAGGAACGGGGACACGCCGCTGAGCGCCACGTAGGCCAGCACGCCGACGCCCCACACGTCCGTCGCCACGGAGACGGGCGTCCCGCGGATCAGCTCCGGCGCGGCGAACTCCGGGCTCCCCAGCAGCAGGTGGACGTGGCGGCGGTGGGCGGACAGCTGCGCGGCGTCGCCGAGGTCCACGAGCTTGACCCCCGGCGCGGGGGAGCGGAGGTCCACCAGGATGTTCTCGGGCTGCGGAGACACACGCGCGCAGTTCAACCTCGCATTCAGCGCCCGAGTGGACACAAAAGGTCCCACCACGAAGACCACCACTGACCTTCAGATCCAGGTGGGCCACTCGGCAGGTGTGAAGGTGCTGCAGGGCCTCCAGGGTCTCTCTGACGAAGAAGGCCACCTTCTCCTCCATCAGCTCGTCGTGGGCGACCAGGTAGTCGAGCAGACGGCCGTCCTCCAGCCTGCCGCAACACAAGGACACTCACATTCAGAGGCGCGAGCGGGGCCACAAGGAGACACGCGCCGCTGCCATGGAGACGGACTCACAGCTCCAGGACCAGCATCAGAGAGGTGGGCGACTCGTACGTGTCCAACAGCGCCACCAGCCGGTGGTGCTGCACGTGCCGGAGGACGTCCGCCTCGTGCGCCACCTGCTCCTTCTTCTGCATCTTTTTACTCACAAACTTAACTGCAACCTGAACACAGCAACTACTGGGTTGGTCACTGTAGCCGTATGCGAAAATTAAACAATTTTATATGAATAAAAACGCGGATCTGGAAACCAAAACTAAATTTCAACTTACGATACGTCATTTAATCGTAAACCTGATCAAACGGAAAAAACTAAACCTTCATTTTGACGTTGAGTACCTCAGAAAAGAAGGACGAACAAAAGCATCACAACGGTTTACCTCTTTCTTTGTAGACTTGTTGAGACATTTTCTCACCACAGAAAATCTTCCCCTTGTGACACAGAGACAAAATGAACCGTTAAAAACGGTGCTGGTTCCGGGCCGAGAATCAAGCGGGCCGAGACGCGGGTACCTTCCGATCTCACAGATCTCAGAGAAGGTCGACTCAAAGTTCTCTTTCCACTGGATCCCGGTTCCATCGTGGGAACCTGGACGCAGAGGGAGGATGAGGTTAGCCTAGCTTAGCATGAAGACTACCGGACCACAGTGTGTGTGTGTGTGTGTGTGGGGGGGGGGGGGGCGGGGGGACCTACTGCTGCTGGGCAGTGTGATCATGTTGGAGGGCTCGGACGGCGGGCCGACCCCCCAGCGGTTGGAGGCTCGCACTCTGAACTGATAGTGACCTCCGGGGATCAGGGCGTCGATCTGAACACACTCCTCCCTGCTGCTGGCCACCTGTTGCCATAGCAACGAGTCTGAGGGGGCGAGGGAGGAGAAAAAGGTGTTTGCCAAAACAGCAGCAAACGACAGTGACATGCTGATCAGCGCGGGGGACCCCCCCCCCCGCCCCCCCATCCCCGTCCCACACACACACACACACACACACCTTCCTGTCTGTACTCTACAGTGTAGCTGCTGACGGCACAGTGAGCCGAGGAAGCTGGCGCCGCCCACTGGATCATCACCGCGCTGCTGCTGGCCTCCTGAGCCACCGGCCTCCCAGGGGATGCTGGGATGCCTGCAGGGGAAAAAAAAAAACATATACATGTATGTATAAAGAACACATAAACATCTAGTCTGGACTGAAAGGCTTCATAAAGGGGAAACCCTCTAACAGGAGTCACCTTGCACTTTGATGGAGGCGGAGGAGGAGGCGGAGCCGTGGTCGTTAACGGCAACGCAGGTGTAGATGCCGGTGTCCTGGGGCATCAGGTTACAGATTTTCAACAAGATGTCGCCCGTATCCCTGCAGAGGAGACGGAAGAAGAGCGGGAAGAGTCAGAGGGGGAAGAAACGGCGGAGATCAGGACCAACGGGAGACGCGCTGACCTGATGTCGATGGTGAAGCGGGCGTTGCTGGTCACCGGGTTCTGGTCGGGCCCCTTCAGGGTGACGGAGGGTTTGGGCCGGCCGCACACTTTGCAGCAGAGGACCACGGTCTCCCCGAACGCACACGCCACGTCCGACAGGACCACCAGGAACTCTGGGGCCACTGCCCGCAGGGAGACACCCAACACGCCAACTTAAACCATCAAACTCATCTTCATGAAGTTCACGTGTTTTTCAACCCTTAATGGCTGACTGCAGCCTCTGGTGGCCAAGACGAGTACTGCGACATCAGGGTGTTTCCTTTTCTTTCCCCTGCTGCAGCACGGCAGCGTCTTGACACTCAAAACGTGCGTATCTGAGGAGGCTTCATGCGGCTCTTACCTTCCTGGATGAAATTTGGGTTGAGGAGCTGGAAAACAGACGAGTTCAAAGTTAAAAAATAATGCTGGAGCTGTGACTTTTGTGTCCTTAAATCTTTGCGTGTTGGGTTAGTAAAATAGTGCGTGCGTGCGTACCTGCATGCCGGCGTTGGGGTCAAGGTCGTCGTCACAGTCGGACTCGTCTGAAGTGTGGACGTCCTGGTGGAGGACGGGCAGCGGGGGGGGTGTGAGAATGGAAAAAGATGTGGGAGTTAAAGGGGGCGGAGGAGGGTTCAAAGGAAGAAATGGTGTCCAAATATAACAAGGAGATAAACAGAGGAAATAAGGGAAATGAGGTCAAATAACAGGGGAGGAAACAACAAGGGACACAATGAGAAAAATGGAGGAAAGAAAAATAACGTGGGAAAGAGGAGAAGTGAGGAGGGTGAAGAGAAGATCAGGAGTATGAATGCTTGTGGGAAATCACAAACCTTTGGAAGGTAACTACGGGCGGTGAAAGAACTTCTATCTGCGCGATACTCACCTGAAAAGGTGTTCTTAGCTCTTGATCACCACTTACACATCCTCACATTCCTTTCCTCCCGAGGCAGAGTGATGTCACACTTTACCAAAAGAGCAATCAACCCGCGCATTGGGATGAAGCTTTAAACGGCCAATAAGGAGACGCTTCATTGAAACTTCTCCACAATTATTTTTGTCCTTCAAAAGCACATTTTAAGTAGAGAAAACGTTTAAGAAAAAGGGTGGTTTCTGGCTGTTTTTTTTCATTCATTCATTTACGACATTTAAATAAAATTATACTTTTTGTTGATTCTAATGATTGGAAGATATACTGAAACCAGAGATGGCTCCAAGCTGCACAAGTAAAACACACAGTTCACTTTACATTTTCTGACCTGGGTCTCGTTGACATTTACTTATTTTGCATATATTCCAAAAAGGGTGAAAGGGTGTAACGTATAGGGGAAGGTTGTGCATTCCTCTAGCAGCACAACATCTAACATCCACTGGACCTGTCACCGTCCTGAAGCTCCAACATGTTAGTGCTCTCCAGGAAAACACTTCTATCCATGCAAGAGGAGGCAGAAGTAAAACACAACGCAAAAACACAAAAAAAAAAAAAATCAAGCTTTATTTTCCAATCAGTGCATCTGAGGATCTGTGTTAGAACAAAACAATTGAAATAAAACTTGCCGGCTTAATAGTTCTCAACCGTCCAATCTGTCGCGACAGCACGAGGGGGTGGCGCTTACAGCGTCAAGGGCTACTCCCCCCGAATCTCGATTCTGCACCGTTTCTCAATACGAAATGTACTTTATGAACATTACATTTAAACCATGGCGGCAACAGGTTGAGAACCACAGCGGACACACACACACGGGTTAGAAATAAAAACTAAAAACCAAGTGCGGCAGGTGAGTGGGTCGCGGCACACGCGCGAGGCGTCAGCCCGCGTTACTCACTTTGCCCTTTGGCCTGGTGGCCGGGGAGGCGAGGGGGGGAGGGCCCGCGCCTTCCTTGGGCTTACGGAGGAGGCCGTTCTCCGGGCCCCTGACCGCCAACGAGGAGACGTCCTTGGCCTCGGCGCGCTTCCGGGCGCGCAGCGTGTTCCACGACAGAGACTTCCTGTTCGGTACAGGAACGAGAAACATCAACCAGCCAATCAGAAGGAGGCTCAGCTGCAGGGCCCGACTCGGCCGTCCAGTCTTCCTCAGGACCCTCGCCAGCCATCAGCCCTTCGCTCTTTATTTTTGACGTTTGATGCTAGCCTAGCATGCTAACAGCTCAGCTGCTACTCAATCAAAATGATACAACACAATATGCACAAGCAAGCTAAGCTACGCTAACTAGCTAATAGTAGCACCTTTACTATTCCTCATCTTCATGGGGGCTGATTTCTGCCACATAATGAACTTTTTTTTAATTAGTCAAAACTTGATAAGCAGCACCAGTAAGGTTCGTATTTTGTATAAAGTTGGCTACTGTGTTGTTTTATAGAGCATTTGAATCATTCATAGTACAGTGACTTCATTTGTACAGGAATTTGAAATCAAAAGCATTTGACTTTTGACCTACAGAATGAAAATCACCAATTACAAAAGGTTTCAGAAAGTTATCTGCGTAAGAAATTTAAAAAAAAAAAGAATCTCAAACTTAATAAAAATATTTATCATGAAATGGAGTTGCTTCACATTATAAGATTAGACTATAATGTTGATTATTTGTCACAACATGTCTGCACATGTCCTGGCGGGGTCGCTGTTGCCTGAAGCTGCAGCCAGACCCTTCTGGTCCATTAAGATACAGGAGAGGAAGGACAGAGGGAGGACAGGAGGACATTCGGCCTGTCTTTATTGAGACGGACCCGAGGAGAGAGGAGTCGCTGCGTAACGTACCTTCGTCTCGCACTCAACCAGAGACCCAGTGTGGTGTCTCCTCAGGATTCATAGAACATGGACCATGGTCCCGACATTAAAGCATGCAGACGTTTTTTGCTTTTCTCAACTCTTATTTCAAGTTTGTGCCTTCTGTGGAGTGTCAAACCGTTGTTAGTAAAAAAAAATTAAAATAAACAAGGTTAAAGAAAATGTCACTACAAGAACAATATACAATAGGGTGAAATTAAACATACGGAAAAGAGGCAGCTTTAGTGATGTAATATTTAAAATAGTCACATTCACTTTCTCATATTCCCTAAAAATGATCCTCGATGCGGCTGACGTAACCTTGTAAAATGTACTAATTCACACTTTCATGTCTGTATCAGCTTGTGAAGCAAACCCCTTTAGTCACCTAAATCCTCCTTAAAGGGCCGGTACGCTCTGAAGAGGCCTTACCTTCTACATACATTTCTACACGCTGGCCCTTTAAACAGAGCAACTCGCACACAGAAGCAGGCGGACCGCTCACTTTAATGTTTGCTGCTGTAGTTTATTTACAAATATTAAAAACTACATCATCATCTTCAGTCTACCGCAGAACAAAACAGCTTCACCTTCACGTCGCTTTGCTAACTCATGCTCAAGTCCAAAAGGTTTATTTTACATATTTAAAATACATTTAAAATCATTAGTATTAGACTAACAACAGTTCAATGCTGACCGTTGCCATTAAACGCAACATATTGCACAGCCTGACTTTATTCATATTTTTTCTTCATATTTTATCTTAAATAGTGCAAAAGGGATTTTTTTTAGTTTTTAAACAGGAATGTTCTAGAACTTTGGTAAAAAAAAAAAAAAAAAAGATGAACTTTGTACAGTGAACTGCCGACATTAATGTACAAAATCAACATGTGAGAAAAACAACCCCACTTTGTGAATAAAATAAAATAATAATTAACAAGGCTGAAACAACAACAGGAGGAATAAACAAAAACTTTGCCACAGACAACAAAATAAACTTCTCCACTGCGGAGAACGGGGCGGTGTCCACCTGAATGCCCCAGGTGAGTTCGGTTTTTTCAAAAACTGAAAAGAAAAAATACATACAAAAAAAAAGAAAAGAAAGAAAAGCAGGGTGTTAGGAACTGAAATAAGAGTCCGGTTTTAGCTCCACATGAGTCTCAATGGTTCTCTCTCTGATATCCAGTTGGCTACAAGTTACAATATTTTCTATCCAGTCTGTTTCCTGTGTGATAAATCCTCAGAACTCGATCACATGGAAAGGAACCAGTGTTTGTGTGTGTGTGTGTGTGTTAAGGTTCTGTTGCAAGTCTGATCCATTTTCGCGAAGTTGCCACAGAATCAACGGAGATAAAACTGTCACTGCAGCAGAGACCAGTTCTGTACATTTTACCTCCGAGGAGCAACAAGTCTGGAGTTAAAATACAAAAAAAAAGCCTCCGAGAGTTCATTCTTAAACCAGGGGGGCGGGGGGGGGGGGGGTTTAGGAACTGGGGATAAAAGTGGATGAAAAAAAACAGAGTTGGTCACCACAAATCTGTCATCCAATCCGAGGGCTTGGTCTGACGCCCAACCAGGTGTCTGCAGGTAAAGAGGTGCCGGGGGTTGGGAGGGGGGGACTTACTTGATGTTGTTGGCATCGGCCACCGCCGCCGAGAAGGAGGAGGTGGAAGAGGAGTCTTTCATGGGCTTGGTGAGCGGGCCCAGGATGTGTCCCGGCACCCAGCCCTCTGCGGCCGGCGACTGGCTGTTGGCCTGCCGGTAGACCAGGTACATGTTCTGCTGATTGGTGGCCAGGATCTGGACCGTCTCTCCCTGACTGACGCAGATCTCGTTCTCCTTGAGCGCCGAGTAGTCCCGGGAGACCAGCATGGTGGAGGAGACGCCGTTACAGCTGCGGTCAAAGCCCTGAGGAGTAGAGGACAGAAAAAAGTATGAAAATAATGGACGGAGACAAGGTGAGGACATGGTTAAGGCGAGTCGATGTGGGTTGGCTGACAGTCCTGCTGACCATAACCTGAGTAGGTGCAGAGGAAGGTCAGAGCCGAGAGGAGGGAATAAAAAGCAGTCTGAACATGTGATGACCTGTACAAAAAAGAAATGAAGCCAAGACATTTGGATCTGCACCCTGGAGGCTGGCAGCGATGAATTTCGTCACGCTTGTCATTTAAAGGGCCTCAAAGATTCACTCAAAGTAGGCCGGAAAGTGTGTGTGTATGTGTGTGTGTATATATGAACAGTGTGTTGCTACACCTGCAGTAGCCCAGATTTTACCCTTGGCTTTCAGGGAACAAATGGCCTGAGCAGACAAAATGAAGGTAGAAAAGTGGATTCATGCCTCAGTTGACCAAAAAGTGGAAAATGAAACAGAGCCATAAGTTTAAAACTACCCCCTGAGGAACCACATCCTATTTTTAATTAAAAACAATTATGATTCGATAACCAAAGACAGTTGGAAGTGGAGGGCGACTGCAAGAACTCACCTTGGACTCTAAGCACGTCGACCCGCCGTTGGAGGTAGACGGCTTAATGGGGGTCCTACCTCGCTCCGCCTCATTTTCACCAAACCCGACTGCTGACGACGGTCGGCTGTGATCCCCCAGGGACGGTCGGTTCCCAGATGACGAGCGGTTTCTGGTCAGCGAGGAGCTGCTGCCCGCTCCGCCCTTCTCCTTCTGGTACTCAATAGGGGACTGGAGAGCTAAAAATCACATGCAGATCAGTTTTTACTTTTTTTGACATAACATATTTTGTACTTTTTTTTCCTGAAACATTTTTAGATCTAATTTTTTGTACCTTTTCCAAAACATTTCCAAACATTAGCTGACCTAATATTTTTGGACTTTTTTTCCCCCCAAAATTTTTGACCTATTTTTGTTTTACTTTTTCCCAAAATAAATTTCAACCTAATATTTCTGGACTTTTTTTCCCCAAAATATTTTTAGACCTAATTTTTTAGGATTTTTCCCAAAACATTGTTCAAACATTATTTGACCTAATATTTTTTTTCCTGAAACATTTTTTGACCTATTTTTTAAAAACGTTTTCCAAAACATGTTTTGACCTAAAATTTTAGGATTTTTTTTTCCTGAAACATTTTTTGACCTATAATTTTTTTAATTTTTTCAAAGCCAAAACATTTTTTTACCTAATATATTTAGACTTTTTCCCAAAATAAATTTTGACCTAATATCTCTGGACTTTTTTTTCCAAAAATTGTTTTGACCAAACTTTTCCCAAAACATTTTTTGACCTAATATTTTTTCACTTTTTTGAGACATTTTGGAGACCATATTTCTTTGGACTTTGTTTCCCCAAAACATTTTGAGACCATATTTTTTTGGACTTTTTCCCAAAAAATTTGAAAACATTTTGACATAATAATATTGGAATTTTTTTTCATGAAATATTTTTAGACATCATTTTATTTTTTTGCTTTTTCCAAAACATTTGTTGACCTAAGGGGGGGGTCCTCCCTCGCTCCGCCTCCTTTTCACCAAACACGACTGCTGACGACGGTCGGTTCCCAGATGACGAGCGGTTTCTGGTCAGCGAGGAGCTGCTGCCCGCTCCGCCCTTCTCCTTCTGGTACTCAATAGGGGACTGGAGAGCTAAAAATCACATGCAGATCAGTTTTTACTTTTTTTGACATAACATATTTTGTATTTTTTTGAATGAAACATTCTTAGATCTCATTTTTTGTACCTTTTCCAAAACATTTCCAAATATTTGTTGACCTAATTGACTTTTTTTCCCCCAAAAATTTTAGACCTATTTTTGTTTTACTTTTTTACTGTTTTACTTTCCCAAAATAAATTTCAACCTAATATTTCTGGACTTTTTTTCTCCAAAATATTTTTAGACCTAATTTTTGGGGATTTTTCCCAAAACATTGTTCAAACATTATTTGACACTTTTGCCAAAACATGTTTTGACCAAATTTCATGTGTTTGACAAAACATTTGTTGACCTAACATTTTTGGACTTTTCCCCCCTAAAAATGACCTTTTTTTTTACTTTTTCCAAAACATTTTTCAAAAGATTTTTGACCTAATATTTTTTTACTTTTTCCCAAATTAAATTTTGACCTAATATTTCTGGACTTTTTTTTCCAAAAATTGTTTTGACCAAATTGTTTTGGACTTTTCCCAAAACATTTTCAAACATTTTTTGTAATTTTTGTAAACCTAATATTTCTTTTGTCCAAAACATTTTTTGACCTAATAATTTTGGAATTTTTTTTCCTGAAATATTTTTAGACCTAATTTTTGTTTTTACTTTTTCCAAAACATTTTTCAAACAATTTTTTACCTAACTTTTTTCCCTGAAACATTTTTTGACCTTTTTCCAAACAACAAATCTTTTTTTTGACTTTACATACTTCGACTTTGTATGAGTGCCTGCATGCTTTCTCACCACACAGAAAGTTGCTTTGAGCATCCAGCACGTCCTGGATATGTCGGACCCAGATCTGCTTGATGTCGACATTGGCAGCCTGGAGGGTGAACCGATCCGACGAGCAGCGACACGTCAAGACGAACTTATAGGGATCATTGTCCACGCTTTCCTCCAGACCCAGGAAGCATACCTGTGCAGGAGGGATGGCCGAGGCTTATTTTCAGCATTAGACCATAGATTTTCAGTTTTCTGACATCGCGCATCACTAATATAACCTATTCTCAGAAAAAGCCTCCGCTCACCTTGATGCTCTTCTTGAACTGGTACCCGGGCGTGGACGATCCTTTCCTGAGGAGCTCGCTGAAGATGACGATCTGCTCAAAGAGGAAGACTCGGCGTTCTTTGGAGCGCGACAGGACGCCAGTGTCCTGCTCGATCACAAAGAAGGTCTCCTGCTGCAGCAGCTTTCCCTGACACATCAGCTTACCCTGCAGAGAGAGTGGCTCGGTCAACACAGTTGATCAAATCATCAGTCGTGAACGGGTGGAGGGTGCACTGGGCCGAGGGCCGAACAGGAAGCGAACGTACCTCGTACCCCTGCAGCCGACCCAAATTCATCATGTCGTTACACAGCTTAGGGACCTGAGACATAAAATCTACCGCTTTCTGTGGGAGCCAGAGAGGGAGATTTGTCATAATTAGTTGTGTTGGCATTTACAAAATAAAAAGCGCCCGGATTCAGACGAGTCTTTGAACGCATGAGATTTTACCTCGATTTGTTCGCAGTCGATGCCGGCCTTGGCGCTGTACTTCAAGAAGTCCTTAAGAGAGATATGAACGCAACATTAACGCTTCAACTTACACCAATAGTCAGGCAAAGGAAGAGGTCCTCTTTGCTTTCAACCAGCAACCAGAAAATGATACCTTGAGCAATAGCTGGTATTTAGTAATTCTCTGGATGGGTTTGATGAGGAAGTCACTGATGGTAAACCTGGACTGGGTTTCCACCTGAATTGCCTGGAAGAGAAAACACTTCATTTTTATCCATTTGTCCTCCTCTTCGTACATTTGGTCAGTTAAATATGATTTTTTAAGTAAAAGCGTATATCACCAGAGGCCCAAAAATGTCACTTACATCAAAAAAGGTGTCATATTCTGCAACAATGTACTCAGACTTTGGCTTATTCTGACAATAAATCACGTACATGTGGAGTCTTCTCTCCTGCAACAAACACCATTCGGGTCAAATACATTTCAACAGCACAAAGTCATCGTCCTCAGCACTCACAATACTGCACTCACATGTTTGATGAAGAGCTCGGGGAGGTGCTCGTGGTCCTCTAGACAGCTCTCCAGCTCTCCGACTAAGAAGCTGCCGGAGACAGAGGAGGGACGTTTCCAACGGGGCAGCTCTTCGCACACATTACGTTCACATCCAAAGAGCTTGTCCCACTTACTCTTTGTGCCAGTCGTAGATCTGGCGGATGTTCCCAAAGACGATTTTGTCCTTCCCTTTCATGTCCTCGGGGACGCCCTTCTCCTCGATCCTTTTCATGATGCACTGCGGGGTAAGAGAGGGTGACCATGTTCATGGGGCTCGCCCTTCGCAAATATCTTGGGACTGTTTTACAGTGGGAATACTTATACAGTCTTATACTGGTCCTTTTCCATATCAAATCTGTGCTGGTCATAAGCTTAGGAAATAACCTGTTGATAAGCCCCGCCCCTTACCACCCCACCTCAACCTGTGTGTCTCACCTCCACCACGAAGCCCAGGTCTTTGACGTAGTCCTTCTCCGTCTGAATCAGCTCGTTCAGGACAAACCTGTGCAGAACAAACAGTGACATCAGCTGACCGTCGACTAGGACTCGGCGCATTAAAAGAAAAAAGTACACAAAAGGCGTAGTGGTGCTAACGAAGCCACAGGGGGCTTCTACCTGGAACATTCACACCGTAACCTTTCATATTACAAGGGTTTCATCCACAACCCAACCATGGGGTTTGATCAAGAACCTTTGTTTCTATTCAACGGGTCCCATCTATAAACCCAACCTGGTTTCACATCAGCATTGTGTTCCTGCTGTGGTCTGCGGTCCTTGAATAATTCCTCCTTCAAAGTCCCGTTCTTTGGTCTTACAAAGAACCCTTGAAAAACCCTCCGTTCCAAAAAGGGTTCCCTCAGAAGCAAAAAGGTTTGCGGGGTAAAACCTGCACAGACGTGGTGGCTGTTGAGATCAGGACTCACATGCGTCCTCTCATCGCTTTGGCTCTCTGCTCCAGCTCGGGGTTCCGGGGCTGGACGGGAGTGGTTTGTTCCGGGGGAGAGAGAGGCGAGAAGCCGGGGTACGCTCCCGGCTCCAGAGTCTGAGGAGGGGAGGTCAGTGTTTAGAGGCGGATGATGAACCCCCACACAGACACACACAAACAACGGCTCCTCCACTTTCCATCATACTTATTAGTCACACGCAGGAAAGCAAAGAAACTATTCTCTACCACTTCCAATTCTGCACATGACAAAAGAAAATAGATGAGTAAAAGTGCCCGTGTGTATGACCAGTACACACAATCATACACACTCACCATCTTGGTTTTAACCAGTCTCTCTATGGCGCTAACCAGCTCTGCAGCGCTGGGAACCTCAGAGGACGACTGCAGAGACGTTAGCAAAGATGAAGACTGAGAGGAGGAACCAGAAGAAAGCCAGCCGGGTTTGAAAGATTGGAGAGAAGGAGGGAAGGAAAAAACACACAGAGGAAGAGAGGAAAGCGGTCGGTATTTTCGCTTAAAGATCAAAGAGAAACGCTGCAGGCGCTTTGACAGATGTTACATGGAGTCATTAGGAAACACCCCCCCCCCGCGCACCGGCTCACCTTGTCGTCCTGAGCCGAGGAGTCCTTGATGATCTCCATGGGGGGAGGCAGAGGGTTGTGACCCTCCTCGTCCTGCTCCTCCTCCCCACCGCTCTGCATCCCAGAGGGGGTCTTAGAGAGGGGGTTAATCTCCTTAACGTGGAACCTCTGCAGAGTCTCACACACACACATACACACACACAGTTAGAAACGCATAATAAAAACTCCTCCTCCCCCCATAATACCCTGTGGTTATGGTCACACTCCATAAGTCATATGATTGTTTCTAGAATACAAAGGTGAGAATTGACACAGAATTCACATGGGAAGAAAAATATAATCAAGGAAATCTAAATATGTTGTATTTTCTCTTATTGTAATAATAATATTATTTGAGTGTGGGCCTATGCACTTCCTGGGGAGGAGCAGGCCATGGATTACCTTTTGATGACAGAGGCTTTGTGTACAGGAACAGATAAGAGCCGTAAATAGGATATGCAGGTTATGCATACCTTTCAACGCGGAAACATGCCCAGACGTTGTTTTGACCATTTGCTTTGGGTGGATTGGCATATTTGATCATGTATTTAAAGACAACTGATGTAAGCAAACGTTAGATCTAAATGTAACATCTAAAATGAACAAAATGTGTTAGAATTATTATCAAAAGACAAGAACAAGTTCTATAAAGGAAAAGATAATGGCAGCTAGTTTAGGGAATGCTATTATTTTAGGTAAGGTTTAGGTTTTAGGCAAGCGGGCAAAGTGCGTTGACAAAACTTCTCTGGATCCACTATCTCCTAAACGGCATCTTATTTTGAAATATAAATGATCCAAAGACAGGAAGCACAGTGGGGGAAACACTCTGCATGAATGTGGCTTCTTACCTCGTCGATGATGTAATCCGGCTGGTTAGGGTCAGCCTGTCCAAGGTCAATACTCTTTCTGCTTTCCTCTCTTCCTGTTCCCGGACCTGTCAATCACCCCCATCACCACGTCAATAAATTAACAAAAGCTACCTTGTGGCATTATTGGATTTAAGGATTCAAGATAATAGGGAGTTTTGAAGTTAATGACACAGATTCAGTGCAAATAAATGAAATAAAAACGACAGATGAACGATGGCAGCTACCACAGGTTGACACAGCAAACACCTGAACATGTAAAACCTTAGAATGTGGGTCATGCTGTGATGTGCGACTTCTCCCTCACCGCTCTTCTTGGGCTTGTTGCCGGGGAGCTTCTTGACCGAGCTGCCGTGGCTGAGGCGGCGGACGGGACTCGTCAGCCACTTCCTCAGAGTGTTCCCGGAGCGCTTGGGACCCGGAGAGCTGGACTGCAGCGAGTTGAGGGACGGCTGCGGCTGGAGGTTGGTCACCGACTCAGTCTTTCCATCGGGGCCGCTGACCGTGTAGTTTTCTGAAAGGAGTCGGGCCGGTTAACCTTTTAGAGAGAGCCGACCGATCCAACGAGCCGCTTCAGGACCCGTGAAAAAAAGCTGGCGTTTGGGTCATAAGATGAAAAGCCTCTACACAAAAATGGAAGTCTGTGGCTTTTATTGTGAAGGACTATAATTGACCTCCGTGTGAGTAGATATTATCCTTCTCCTACCTGTCTCGTTTTTAATTAAGTTAAAGCGTCATGTTTGAATCTGGTGAAGGGAGTGAATAAAATGGGTTTTGCAGCTGCTCTTGTGTCCCATCTAAATATTATAATGCAGTGTTTGACATATTTTAAATCCATGGTTTGTGCAGCGGCTCCCGTGGTTTTTGTTGCTTGTGTCAAACAGGGAATGGAAGGTCAAGGGTCAACGGTATCTCGAGGGGTTCCCGCTCTACTATCCATGTGTGGACACATTTATACCTTCATTTTTATTAATGACAAAAGTCAGATCAGTTCAACAATTTGCAGAAAAGCATATTTATATATATATAATTATGACCAGACCACAGCCATGCTTCCACCTAGAATGTTTCTCCTCATACACCTGTCTCCCTTACCTGCCCTCTTCATTGTCCTCATATCTTAGTTGTTTTAGTCCTTATCTGATTGTGTCAGCTGCATAGCTGGGAAAAAAAGAGGCCTCTGGCTCTCTGTAGGTCTCCTGAGAGGGAGACGACGTACTACTGAGCCTACGAGACATGAATAAACACAAAAGACTGTGTGTGGATAGAACACACAATTTTCCAGGCAAATAGCTACCGCGCTGCTATCATGGCAGCTAGCTGCTATCATGGCAGCTAGCTGCTAACAGGCGCGCTCCGCTCTGCATTGGCCCGACATGCGCTGGACCCTCAATACCGCAGCTCTAAAGACGAAGCAATTTACCCACAATGCAACAGAACCACTGATGAAACTGGTGCAACCCCTAAGCACGTGCTGACCTCAGCACTTCCTCACACACCAAGGGCAGCGTAAATACGTGAGACACGTTTGCTGTGTGATTGGCAGGAATTCCTTTCACCAGCTGGACTGTCCCCCGTTCACCGCTCCGCCTGCGCGCCCCGCCGTCTGCTCCCTCGAGTGCTGTTGAGCGGCTCCTGCCGTGCGCTTTGAAGAGGGGCCCCTGACGACTGAAGAGGTGACGACGGCGGCGCGCAGGACTACAGACGCGACGTCACAGGTGGAATGGTGCTCCAGTGACGTCCTCGTCCTTAACGGGCCCCCCAAACACATCCCTCTGCAAAGCAGAACACGAGGGGACAAAGAACCTTTGTAGCGGGCAGTCTGGAAAGTAGTAAATGACACCATTCAGAAGGGAGCGGCAGGCTCTCATCCTCCACCCGGGCGTCAGGGTTTGCCTCCCGACTCCCGACGCCGTGACGTCACCACACGCTTTATACTACTTTCAGGGGGGGGGGGGGGGCTGTCAAAGAGCGTTTCTCGCTTCGCTGGAGAGGTGGTGTTTGAAGGAGGGAGTACTGCTCACACAAACTCCGCGCTGGCTTTGCAGAGTACAGCGGTGTCACACCGACGGCCAAAAGTCAGGTGACACCAAACAAGGAAGCTTTTGTTCAGCAGCCGACAGGAAGACAGACGTCCTACTGTGAGAATCCCCATCACTCAGTATCTTTAATCACACACACACAGATCGGACCTCCAGTCTACAGATACCAAACCAGTGGTCTGAATGCAGCAGAAGAGGGGTTGTGCTCTCACACACACACACACACACACACACTCTTTGTCCATGAATGCCTCCATTGACAGAGTCCTGAAACGGCTGCTGTGCTCAACACACACACACACACGCACACACACACACTTGCAGGTGACTTACCAAACTAGTCTGGAGTAATCAGATAAAGTAGTAAACCAACACACACTAAGTGGTGCAGTAAGCACACTGGCATGTGAAAAGTACTGATACTGCAGTTGTGTTTCCCACTCGCCCTCCTCCCATCATGCTTTTCACTGCATGACAAGAAGGGACAGTAATCTGGGGGTAGGGGGGGCACATTCCGCTCATACCTCGCTGTATCTTGTGCCTTACGTATTTAAAAATAAATTAAAAAAACACAACACCACGCTGACTAAGCAAATAAACCTACAAGTCAGCACCGAGTGGTTAGACTTGCTGCCAAGGCGGAGGTTTATTTTGAAAGGTGACGAGTAGAAACTGACATGTGACACACTGAAACCAGAGGCCAGTAAGAATATTAATACGGTTGTCAAGGGACGGCTTTAAAGGTCGGACCAAAACCAAACACCGGGCTTTTTAATCATGGACTTACTGATTAGCGTGTGTGTGTGTGAGAGATAAAGATCCCACAAGAACAAATGACTTTTGTCCAATCAGAGCTCACAGCATGCAGAGGCTCGCTGTAACGATGCGTCGAGCCCGTCGAACCAGCTGAGCGTCAATTTGTGTGCGTCAATTTAAACGATTGTGTTTCATGGGAAGCCAAATTTAGTTCTGAATACGTGGAAGGATAAAACAAAAACAAACAACGCAATGCATTTTTTGAATTCTTGGCACAATCCAAGTTTCGTCGAAAGAGCATTCTTTGGTTCCGCCTGGACTGTCCTGCAGGTTTGTTTACTTGAAAACGGAGACGCCGCCTCTGGGAACAACGGCCGTGACCCCAGATCAGATCTGAGCTACAAACTCCTGCACTGCGGGGCTCAAAGTCCACCGTCGGTCCACTCGGGCCGGGGTTAAACGTTAGCTCAGAGCGCGCGCACAACAACTATACACGTGCTCTCAAAGACGCACTAAGGTGATAACAGTCGTCCTCGGCCTTGAGGGAGAAAGGCTTCACCTCTAAATGTGCGCTTGCCTGCAGCCGTCATGCCACACAAATATCACTCATTTAACTTACTAAAAAAAGTAAGGAATCTGAACATTTATAAAAAAATAACCACCGAGTGAGTGGTTTGTCCACACCTTTTAATGAGTGAACCAAAATGACGTGTCCAAAATGTAAATATATAAATGGTCTGTGATCAGACTTCCTTCTACTGGGCAGGAAAGCGCTGCGTCATCAGGAAAGCACAACAAAGAGATGCTAATGGGGAGAAGAGGGCCCCGAATTCCCCTTGGTGCTTTAGACGTGGCCCCCAAAACCCACCGAGCGCAGAACCTGGAGCTCAAAGAAGCTCACGGTCCCTCACGGAGGAGACTGCAGGGCTTCGCCCGGAGACACGCGCCGGTCCTAAGGCGACGTGGCCGGTGTCCGTGGGAACGGTCGCCCGTGGTTCACGGAACGATTACAAGGGCGGAATCACAGTGGATCCGCTGGCATAGGCTGCTGTACCTCACACACACACACACACACACACACACACACACACACACACACACACACACACACACACACACACACACACACACACACACACACACACACACACACACACACACACACACACACACACACACACACTGTGCAGAGGATGACTTAATTGTGGGAAGCAGATTGCGCAATCAAACTTCCGATTCTCCCCCGAGAAAAAGGCAGAAACCGTCTCTGTGTGACACAACTTTCTGACTCACAATCCATTTTCTATCCCCACACGACACCACAGCTATTTCTTGGTTTGTCAACCCTTCCGTGATTAGGTGAAGGACACACACACACACACACACACACACACACACACACAAAGGGCCCACCTGTGCTGTTGTAGCAGCAGCAGCAGCAGCGGCTGAGGATCCATCCACAGCAATTCAGGCGTCGCTTCATCCTCCTTCACGCACACATCCTTCACGCACACATCCTTCACACAGACACACACACCTCTCCCTCTTGTCCGGGCTGCCTCACTCAAACCGCTGAAGCCGGTCGAGCCGACCGACCGAGTGAGTGAGTTCACCGAGAGCTTCAGGTCCACACTCACATGGGTGGAACCAGGTGGGAGGAGACAGAGGAGGAGCGCACACACACACACACACACACACATACTCTGTCTGGGACAGAAGTCGGGTGTTAATCGTGGGGCCCGCTGTGGGGGGCCGGGACTCTGGATGTGTGCTGTGCGTGTATGTGTGTGTGTGTGTGTGTGTGTGTGTGTGTGTGTGTGTGTGTGTGTGTGTGTGTGAGGGAGAAAAGTGACAGTGGGAATGTGCGTCTTTCACTGCAACGTGAATGCGATGTTAAATATGATCAATTTGGCATTCGGTTTCTCCAGGAATACCTTCGACTTTTAAAGCTTTAATAATACTTCGATGGACGAAGCCACAAACAATCAGCTCTCCGTCTCGTCTTCTTTCCTCCACGAGGAGTGAACCACCTCAACCACTCACCTTCTACCTCCGTCATAAGAGCTGGTGTGTGTGTGTGTGTGTGTGTGTGTGTGACCACGTCCACTGCAGCAGCAGGTGAGACAACTTGACCTACATAAAGCCGTCCCCCTGCAGTGTCCCATTTTATACACAAGTGAACTTCAGCTGAAATCACACCCAACTACAGCCGCTGGGAGGGGGGGGGTCACCTTAAAAACTCGGTCCCTTCTGCGGCAGCGGCCTCGTAACAAGAGGACAGACTTTGTCCACGTCAAAGAGAAGCGAGAGCGATCCCAGCCCAGTAGAAGACTTCACCAGTATATTCACCAGTAAAGTTCAGTGCACACTTCAGCTGTTAAATCTATTCAACACATTCAGATTATGGCCACAGGGTTTGGTCAATTAGTCAATCAGCAGTTTAGTGTTTAAATGGAGGGAAACCACCTAATTAATCTTTTCATCCCCCTTCGTTTTCTACTGTCGTCCCTGAGCAAGTGTGTCTGGAATATGTGTGTGTGTGTGTGTGTGTCAGTGTGTGTGTGTGTGCGCCTTTGAGTTTATTTCCATGTGTAGCGGCTGCATTCAGATTTGCATCTCTACAGAAACACAAAACATCCTTTTCATGAGCAAGAGCATAAAACACACCATGGCTGCGTCAGGCAAAGCAGCTGATCCGCCACTGTGTCTGTGTGTGTGTGTCTGTCTGTCTCTATGTGTCTGTGTGTGTGTGTTTCTACAGTGGAGAGGAATCCGCCACCCACACAAACACCCTCGCTGATGACACAACTGTAGCAGGATGGCCAGTTATACCAGTTATACTAGGAAAGCAGTGTGTGTGTGTGTGTGTGTGTGTGTGAGAGAGGGGACCTTTGTTGTTATTGCATTCAAGGTTTGAACACATGATAAGATGATTAGAGAGGATAACACCGAGTGTGTTATGTTTGCTTCCCCTCGGCCACCTGACACGATGAAAGCTCCCGGAGGTAAATGTCTGTCAAACTCCCATGATGCAATGGGGTCAGCTCATCGCCAGACGCCATCAGCTCAACCTGCTCTGTGTCCATTCGCGATAAGACACCTCAGACTCCAGGCGTGTGTGTGTGTGTGCGTAACTATGGTAACCGCGAAGAATGAGTCTTTTATTTTATTTAGTGGTGTCTCTTTGTCATGAGACACGAACAACTAAAGTCACAACAGAACTTTCTAAAATCGTTGCTCAGAGCACTTCCATCAACTCAGTGACATGAATTTAGAGACACATTGCTGAGTAACTCGTCCTCTGTAAACAATGCACAGATGCATTCTGATCATTCTTTTTAAACAGATTGTCCTGTAATTCATTATTTGAATTTATTTTGAAAGGCGCCTTATTGCCTCATTATTTTGAGGACAAATGTGAATATTTATATACACATGACTGTGATTTAAATGCTTCTGTGTGATCCTGAGAGGACCACATGTAATTCCCTCATGTCACCAGCAGAGGTCAGTGCTGAACCCCTCCCTCTGGATTCTTCCTACCTCTCCCCGAGCCGAAGAAGCAGTCCATCTCCACGCTGGAGCGCGAGTGCGAAACGCAGAGGGCGGAGCTCGGGACCAGGCCCTCCTGCGGCGGGCTGCGCTCGGTGGTCCGGACCAGACACCAACCGGGCCGCTCGCTCGGCCGCTCCAACAGCTCCACCGTCTGGCCTGGGGGGGAGAAGCGGATCGACAACCTCACACAATCTTATTTTGAAGAAATCTCTCATTAATGGTTTTCAATACATTACAACATATCATCTTTAGATTGAAAGGGGGGAATGGGGGGCGGGGCGCGGGGAGTGGGTGTCTATCTCACCGGTGCTGACGGACATCTCCGTGTTGCATCCTGCTGTGAAGTCCTGAAGGACCACGGTGAGCTCGCACCCTCCAGAGAGCTGCGAACAGAGAGAGAGGATTTCAAACTACGCCTTTAACCCCCCACATTTCCAGAGCAAAAAAACTGATATCTAACAACCAGCAGAGAACCCAGGAGCACAGAGGGCGCCCCCCACCCCCCCCCCCCCCCCCCCCCTCCGAGGACAGAAGGGACAGTGTGCGGATCCTCGCGCTCTGCTGCCAGGCAACGTACGCGGACCACTCTGTGACCTTTGGGAGCGAGCTCTAATCCGGGGACGCATCACGGGCATTACACGGCCCTTAAAGGGACACCCGTCACGCTCACGTCCCGTTGTAAAGGGACACAACCCCCGTCCTCACTACGAGCCCAGGACGACGACCACATCCGGAGCAGCGGCTGTAAACGTCATCCAGCAGACGGTCATCGGGGGTAAATGATTGACAGGTAAACCCGTGACCCGACACACCTTCTTCATGTTCACACAGTGTTCATGTCCACAGGCTGTGAACACCAACAGGGAGCCTGATACGGAATATTCATGAATCACTTCAGCCGTCAAAGTCAGACTTGTTTCATTCTCTTATTATGAATGAATGAAACGGACACTATTTTCTATAACCATTATGCTACTTTCTGACAGCAAATTAAAGCGGCCACAACAACCTTCGTTGTCCATCCATCGGCCTCGCCTGCTCACCTCTCATTGTCCAGACGAAAGGGGGGGGGGGGGGGGGTGTAAGCAGGCTGCTTGTGGGTCTAAATATCTCCTAGCAACAAGTTTCTATAAAAAGTGCAGGTGAGTTTATACCTGACAGATGGTCTGGGTCTGCCCCCCCCCCCCCCCCTCACAGGCCTCCATGCGCTGACAATAATTGAATTTGCTCCGTTGTGCAGAGGCAGGCTGCGTGAAATGGACGTTTATTTGTGTCTCTCGTCCACGCGAGCGTCTCCGGGCATCGAAACCCACGCACAGCCGGGGGGTGGTGGGGGGGGGGAGGCGCGTTGAAGTCATTCATTGATAAAAAACCCAAATTTTCGGTGCCGGTCGTAACAATTACTATTTGTTTTGCGTTTATTCTTTTATTAAATGATTCACTAGAATAAGACGCACCGATAAGCAAAGATGCAAATAAAGTGTAAAGTCCTGAGGAATATGAAGCGTGCAGAGCGGAGGCTGCATCCATTTAGCCGTCACATTCTCTGATACGAGCTGAAATGGCAGCGCGTGTGGAAAATATAAATCTCATATGAAACCCATTTGCAGAACTTGCGTCGACTCGGCGGGAGAAGAGGAGTCAGAGCCAGGCTCTCTACCACATTCAAACCCGGGCCGGCTTGTTTCTCTCTCGGCTGAAATGAATCTCTATTTCGCGGAGCTACACAAACGTAATGAAGACACATTTAGATGATGATGCGGAGGATATTTGTCACCATATCTCACGAGGGCAGCGGGACGTTTCTACCGTTCAAAGTCCGAAAAAAGTGCATTCAGCCAGACAGATATTTTCCAGAGACGTTGTGACAGATAAACCAGAAATAGAAGACTCCATCCTAGTTTATGTGAGCAATGTGTGAACTTCAACATGTGAGGATACCACCGTGAGGATGTTCTCCGCCACGCAAACACCAAGGAGGCACCAGTGCGTCACGTGAGGTGGACAGAAGACGCCCGTCTCCATCATCAGGGGACGCCGGCCGGCGGCTGATTGTCCCAACTGACGTCTCTGCGGAAGGGGGGGGGGGGGGACGCAGCGGGACACGAGGAGTGGTCCGAAACAGAGCGCCGCCTCTGTGCTCATGTGCTCCCTACGCCGTGGTCACATGGCGGGTCGGCGTGAGTTTAACGGGGGGGGGGGGGGGGGGGGGGGGGGGAATTGAACGGGAGCGAAAGGGCCTCACGGGGAACCGGTTCGTTATTATCACCGTTATACAGAATCTCCAAAAGAACTAAGTAACAAAAACAATAACAGCATGAGTATCGCATCACGATATAAATGGACGTTGTGGTTGTTGTAGTTACTGTTGTTGCCATAGCAGCCAGGTGTTACGTAGCAGCGCACACACACCACAGCAACTCCTGCTTAGTCAACACGCTTATCGATTGATTATTAGTAATTTATTATTATTTAACAGCTGGGATTGAAGAAGTGGAATCATTTCCTGTTTGGCTGCAGGTAAATCGTTGAGGTGCTTTAACCCAAACTCCTCCTGAGACACAGGTGTGATGCTGCAGATCAATGAATGCAACCCCAGTGCCAAACCGTTAGCGCTAGGGACACAGGGGGGTGGACAAGGATGAGGGGGGGAGGGGGGGCAGCAGTATAACTTGAGGATTTAAACAGCCCTCATTCTGTCCACCTCTTCCTGCAGCTTCCTGTCTGCCTGCCTGGGACACACATTCACACCCTGTTTAACCATTAACCCCCCCAGTTACACACACACACACACACACACACACGCGCCAAGTGGAAATCAGCACGTATGATCAGGATCCCAAACTCGAATCCCTTAAACACTTTTTCCTCACATCAAGCTCCGGAACAACTAACAGATCTGCTCTTTTTTTTGTTTGTTTTTTTTAAATAGTCCTTAAATGTAAAGCTGCATTTATTTAAAAATAAATTTAACCAACCGGGTCGACTTGAAAGGACGCCTCGGCGAAAGGTCACGAACACGAGCGCACACATGGAGAAAACCCCCCAGCAGGCACAACCGGACCGGCTCCACACGCCACCGCTCAGGAACCCTCAAAGTGCCCCCCCCCCCCCACAACACCCCCCACAACCCCCCCCCCGTTCGTACTCACTCTGCTGCTCTCTTTGAACAGTTTAAAGCTCATCCACTTTGGCATGTCTCTCCTCGTCTGTCTCCCTCTGCGTCTCCCTCCGGCTTTGACAACTCCCTCGTTTGTGTCTCCGCCACACACACACACACATGCACGCGCAAACACACACGCGCATGCACACACACACACAGGCGCAGGCAAACACGCCCTCTTTCTGCACAAACAGCTACAGCTCTGTATTAGATGGGGACGCTTGCTGTGTGTTCTTTGTCTCCTCAGAAGCTGCTAGGGCACTAAAACACTTTCCACCACTCATTCTGTGTGCGTGCGTCCACGTGCACGTTCCTGTGTGTGCGTGTGTGTGTGTGCGTGTGCGTCTGTGTTTGCGCGTGCATGTGTGTGCGTCTGTGGTGGGATTATGACATTCCGTATGGGAATAAAAAGAGTCACCATAATATGAATCATTACACGGTTCAAGGTGAGGTTGGGCTTAGATAAGGTGGGTGTTGGTTTACTGTCATGAATAAAAGTCGGTGTAGCGTGTGTGTGTGTGTGTGTGTGTGTGTGTGTGTGTGTGTGCATGACAGAGGCAGAAAAGTCATGAGACCAGCAGATGGCTGCTTCGCGGCGTCGGTCTGAACTCTGAATGCTTTTGATTCATGAGAACAAACGGACGTCAACAATCGCTCGCCGGCGTAACAGTTTAAAACTCTTCAAGAAGCTCCACAATCCACGATGGTCACAGCTTCTACTCAGCATGACTCCCCCCTGGATGAGATCGAGCTGGGGGCCGACGGACAGATGCTTGGTGTCAACATTTCATTATTAGTTTTTTCCGTCGGGTTAATTTTACCCCCTGAACTTTTTACATTTTGTATTTTTCCCCAAAATAAACTGTTGCTGTGCGGGAAAAAGTCGCTGACTATGCATCAATTCATACATTCATGTGTTTAATGTGCACAATGTATGTTTAAATACATAAAGGGGATGTAGACCTCTGATTAATCCGCTGCTCTGAACACTAAACCACAGCCTCCGAGACAACAGGCAGCGGGGGGGGGAGATTCCCTCTTCGGCGTTGGCCGGACGCAGGACTACTTTTAGCCACGTCCCCGTGACGGCGGCGCCAAACGTGATTCCCCCGCGCACGCCCCCCCCCCGCCTCACGCCGCCTTATTGAGAACATGTGGAACCAGAGGGAGACGATCCGCCCACAGCTCACATTCTCAGGTTGCTCTTGCCCGAGGTTTGATTAATTCCTCTCTGAGACACAATGGAGTCGATTCATCTGCCTGTTAAAGATCAGAGTAGATTTGGACCACTGGGACCACTGGGACCACATGAACTGGATTCGGGGGCCAGACCTGGGCCCGACTCGACTGGTGGTGCTTTGAGCTAACGTTAGCATGCTAACAAGGAGAAGTCCCTTGAATGAAAAACAATGGAGTTTTACTCCCAACTGCAGGCGGAGGTCTGTGCTCCGTCGGGGGCCGGCGGCGGAGCCACGAGGGGGCCGCCAGGCTGTCGACCGCTGGAACGGCGCTTTAAATAACGCGCGCTGACCGCGGACCGAACCGCGGCTGACTCACACGGGGGAAACGCATCACGGCTTCGGCCCTCGCATGGCGGTCACAGACGGCGCATGCGAGACCGCTCACCTTGACCTTCTCGTGCTCCCACCTCGGGGCCAAGAAGAGAGGGCACTCGCTACCCGCGTGACCACACAGACGTCACATGACCCGGAAAAATTGAGAAAAAAAAACTCTCTGAACAAACTGGTCTCGAAGGGGTTTTTCTGTTTTTGTCGTTTAATCTGTACAGGCTGAGTATGAGTAACTTTATTAGTCCTGAAAATGGAAAAGAGCAGAGAGCCCCCCCCCCCACTGGAGATGTACACGACGTAACCGTTGGAGGGAACTCAAATCCACTCAAAAACAAAACGTAACAACAGGCCGCTGGAATGACTTAACGACACAGGAGGAAAATCAAAGGAAGGAATCCATCTTCCTTCCTTTCAATCTGTCTGCTGCTGAGCGTCCTGGACGGTTTCAGCGCGCTAACAAGACCTATTTATTCTGTTGACCCACAGCTGATAAACAGAGAGGGAAGGCAAGGGAGAGAGAGAGAGAGAGAGAAAAGGGAGGGGGGAGGGAGGGGGTGTTATATAAAAACGTCTCCACAAACCACCAGAACCCAAAGCGTCCCACCCTGTCTACACACACGGGCTGGACCGAGACAGCCAGTGGAACATCTGACTGTGCCCACGTCTGTTATTACAGAGACGGGGTAAACAATCGAGAAAGAGACTCCAATAGTAAAAACTAATAGTGGGCGTGTTCCTCTAGGAGAGTGACAGACGGGGACAAGGGGAGACGGACCAGGAGGAGACGTTTTACGGGGGGGGGGGGTGTGAGATGGACAAAAAGGGAGCCGTGTCTCCACAAGCGGGGCCTCTTTTAACTGTTTAACACGCGGATCGATACGTGAACGTGGAGCAGGTGAGCTGCTTCTTAGCGGTGGGAGTTACATCTTTTATTTAAAGTATTTAATGCCCCCCTCCCCGGTGGGCTTTGCCTCCACTTCCGGTTGCTCACATGTGCGGTGAGCTGTTCCTCGGTGGATCGTGACTCAGTGGACATTTCACAACTGGAACCGTTTTGGGTGTTTTTAATCCCCAGACTGCACCTCTTATCGGCCTTAGAACAAGATGTTTGCTGACGAGGGGTGAAACCCACAGATTACATCCAGACTGAAAAACACCTGCAGAAAGACACTGAACCCAAAGTGCAGCTTAGGCGGCGCTGAACACACACGGCCCATCAGACAGCTCAACAAACAGCATTATCTCGCCCCGCCTTCACCGCAAAATACACGCCGAATCCCCCGCTACACTCTCACACAAAGGGGACGGAAGGGGACAATTTATCAAGGATTTGCTTTTTTTTAAAGTTTAAAGTAACAGTTAAAAGTAAACAGACTGAATGGGAGGAACAGAGCGGTGCTTTGCTGGGTCAGCGTGTGAAATGTGGAGCGTATCCAAAGAAAAATGTAGATGTTTTTTCCTTCGTTTTTGTCTCTTTTTTTTTTTACGTTTGACGGGAAGGATGTAAAAATAGCCAAGTCTTTTAAATCATAGTCACAACGAACGCCAACGCACCCACACGCGTAAAAAGAGAGGGTGGAAAATGAATCTTGTTTTGTTTAGAGAACAGACTCGGCATCTCTCCTTTGTGACTTTACAGAACCACACAGAAAGATACAGACAAAACAAAAGAGTGACTCCCCCTCCCAGCCGTTCTGATTGAGTGAAGGGTCTTTCTTTCTCTCTCTCTGTGTGTGTGTGTGTGTGTGTGTGTGTGTGTGTGTGTGTGTGTGTGTGTGTCGACATTTGGAGGCCGGGTCGCGTGTGGGCGAGGGGTTGCCGGGTATAAAAATGTAAAAAAATAAAATAAAAAGGCCCTACTGTGTGACACCACAGTGGGAGTCCTGATAAAAACAATCGGTGGGGAACCAGAACCACCGAAAAAGAAGCTTCACCAGACTCCTTTCAAAAGGAGTTTCAATGTTTCCTCACATTTACGTTCACACCAAAGCACTCGGGAGTCCAATCAGACAGCAGATCCTCTGGCGTTTGGCCGTAGAATATCGAAAGGAATGACTCAATCAGCAGCAATGAGAGGCAGCAGACGGGCTTACTTGGGGGGCGCCGGAGGCTGGCCGGGGGGGGGGCGTCAGAACGGCCGCCTGCGCACAACCTGAAGAGGCTTTTCATCGCCGCGGGCTCCTCTGTTCACGCGCAGCCATGGTGCACGCGGACGCATGTCTCTCTGCCACCGGCCCAGCCCCTGCTGCTGCCCCTTGTGGCGGCGTGGGAGACCCCGTAGCGCGCAGGACACAGCTGTGGGTCATCAGCTCATCAAGCTGCCTCCTCCTCCCCCCGACAAGTGAAGGGTGCGCCCCCTACCTTGTCGCTGTCCACGGTGTTCTGGGACGTCCTGGAGGCGATGGAGACGGTGTCCTGTTGGCTGCCGCCGTCTCCCTGGCTGTCTCCGTCTTCCCCCCCGTCCCTGGACACACGCGATCACAACATGCTCGCTTGACGTTGATGGCGTTCATCTGAAGCGGTGTTCTTCGTGACTTCATTTCCATAATAAAATGAGTAATTATTATTGAGGAGTCCAACGTTACCTCTTGGTGTGGTTCCTGGGTTTGGACAGAGCTGGTGCTTTGGGCAGGTGAAGAGGCTCCTTCAGCGCCCCCTTCAGGTGAGTCATCCTCTCCTGGATCACCTCCCGGATGTTCTTGATCCACTCCTGTTTGGCTTCCATGTTCGAGGCCTATGGAAGGGGGGGGGAAACCACAGGGTAACGTGACGCGTGTTAACGGCGGCTAACCGCTACTCAGACAGCAACGTGTGAGTGAGACGTTTTCCTTGCCTTTAGCACGGTTTTATTATCGGAGGAGGGGGTTCTGCCGGCCCACAGGGCGAATTTACACGGATCGCCCTCAACGTGCTCCGTCACTCCCAGCTCCGACGTCTGAGGGGGGAAAGCAACACGTGCCGTTCATTCCCACACGTGAACACAAACGCAGTTTGAGAGAGCCGGAGGGAGCTGCGAAGTGAAGTGACCTCGTATTCGTGCGTGGACACACACACACACACACACACACACACACACACACACTGACCAGTAGTTTGTTCTTGTACTGGTACTTTGTTCTGCCAGCTGAGTCTTTGATCTCCTTGCTGAAGACCAGGGAGAACTCAAACAGGAAGAGGTGCCGGTCCCGCCCCTTCCTGATGAGCGAGCGCGGGTCCCAAACCTGGAAACTGTCCTGCAGGATCAGCTCGCCCTGCACCTCCAGGTTTTCCTCAAAGCCTGAGGAGGAGGAGGAGGAGGAAGAGGAAGAGGAAGAGGACCAGGACTTAAAAACCCACCAGGAAAGACTTGCCCTCCTATGTCGCATGCACGCTCATCAGGATATAAAGCCAGTTATTCTTTAATGAACATCAATGAACTACAGAATATAGAAAAGAAGAAATGCAATCGTCTCCTACCCTCCATCATGGCCAGATGCATGGCGTCGTTTGCTCTCTTAGGAACACTCAGCATCACATCCAAACCGTCCTTAATCTCCCCTTTACCTTCCTCACAACAGGACAGCAACTCCTGCAGAGGGACGAGGGAAGACACCACCTGTGAGCCCTGGCTGCTTCCTGCCCCGCCCTCAGCTCTTCTCTCAGCGTGTGTGTTTTTGTGGATCTACCTTGAGCAGTAGTTGGTACTTGGTGATCCTCTGGACTGGTTTGATGAGGTAGGAGGAGATGGAGTTAGCGAGTCCCCGTCTCTGCTGAATGTCCTGTTTAAACCCACAGGGACAACATTCCAGCCGATACTGTTACTGGTGACATTTCTGTTTACAGCTAAATAGTCCCTTCAGTGTGCTGCTGCTGGTGGGAATCTAACCCGACTTTCTTCAATGATCAAACAGCACCACCTGCTGGTGGAGCAGGAGAACAACATACTAATCAGCACCCATTAGCTGTTTCCTCTGATGAGCAGATGAGAAGGTCTTTAGCGTGGAAGGGTTTACTCACGTCGAAGAAGGAGCCGGCGTGCTCCAGGATCAGCTGACTGGAGTCGGGTTTGTTCTTACAGTAATCCACGTAAATGTGGAACTTATCAGCCTGGGAAGCAGGAGGAGAGAGGACCAGGTGTTTACTCTACGATAAGCCCACCGTCCTTATTAGAACACACTGTCCTCACAACATCTGGGGTGGAATGAGCGCCTCTCACCCAGGTGACGAAGCAGTGACCAACATCCTCTGGTAGCTGCTCGTAGTTCACCAGCTCCTTCAGGAAGATGCTGGACACAAACACCAAAGCAGGCGCCATCAAACGGTGCATTGTTTTCTTTGTCAAAGGTCAAGTGTCAAATAAGGATTGAACCGTGAAAGAATGTGAAATATGTCCGATCACTCTCCGATCCGACCGCCGCTCACTTGCTGTGGAAGTCCCAGATGTCCTGCATGTTGCCGAAGACGACGTGCTCCTTGCTGGCGATGCCCGGAGGAATCTCCTCCACGCCGCTGTTCATCTCCCACAGGTAGGTCTGGCGGAGGGACGGGACGCGTGAGGAACACGGGAAGACGGTTGTTTGGCTCCAGAAGCCAAAACAGCTCTTCTTACCTCGAGGCACTCTTGGAGGTCTCTGACGTAGGTCTTCTCCGTCTGCAGCAGCTCCGCCATGATGAACCTGAGGGGAGAGTCAGCGTAGTTGCGCTCGCTGCGGTCACCACGGCAACGCTTCGCCCACGTCACCATCCTTTTCCCGGCGTTAATTGACAGCATTGTCGTTGGCGCTGGCTGGCTTCTCCAAACGAGGACAATAAAGAGAAAATACTAATACTCTCACTCACTCTTTCTTCCTGGCGGACTTCCTCTTCTCCTCGTTGACCTCCGGGTTGGGGTCACGCAGTTTGACCTCGGGGTCGTCCGTGAGGCTGGCGGGGATGATGTCCAGCTCCAGGTCCTTGTTGTCCTGCGCGGGGGGGGAGAAACCAGAAGCGGCTCGGCGTCAACGATCCCGACACAAGGAGCGCCATGAAAGAGTCACGGGTGGAGGGGGGGGGGGGGGAGTCGGCGCGCCCTCTCACCTTGGAGCTCACGCCAAGGCTCCTCTCCAGGCTCTCCTGGTACTTGCCCATGCGCAGCGAGAAGTCTCGGTATCGGCGGTCCACCGTGCTGACCCATCGCTTCAGCTCCGACACGTGGGCGTGGCCTTTCTCCACCAGGTTGTCCGCCAGCTGGATCAGCAGCTTCACCTTGTCCTTGGTTTGCTGCGGGAGGGAAGACGCACACGCAGAGACATGGTGGAGGACTCGCTGATGTTCTGCTACCTGCCTGAATAGAACGCATCCTGTCCAGTTACAACGGACTAGGAAGGGGGAAGCAGTTTTCATTCATTTGAACTGTAGTGTTAACCATCGGGTAGTGTGCTGTCGGACTAACGTTAGCGCTCCGTGGTTGCCTAGCAACGAGGGGAAAAGACGCAGCAGACTGTTAAACCCCCTCGGAGTAATCTGGCCTCGTAACAAGTCCAAATAGCCACAAACTACATTTTACCGGTTTGGCTTCTTCAGCGGGTCAATAAAACTGCTGCCAGGAGCGCGCGCACACACACACACACACACACACACACACTATACCTTGGCCGTGAGTCTGAAGTGGCGGTAGTCGCTGAGGAGCTGCTGCGTTTCCTCGCTGCTTTCACCAGGGGACGTGTGTGTGGCCAGGTAAACTTCACCTGTCTCTTGGATCCAGTCCAACGCCTGTACACAAAGACGCACAAAAACACGCACGCAAACACGCACACAAACAAACACACACAACAGACAAAGCTGATGATATAAACCAGATGTCGCTTCAGTGTTGAACTTTTCTCCAAAGCCGTAATTCAGCCAGAATTATTTCCCTTTGTTTCCCTAAAGACGGCACACACACACACACACACACACACACACACACACGCTGACCTGTTTGGCGCTGCGTTCAAACACCAAGTACTGCTGACACTGGTCCAGCCGCCGCTTCTTCAGGGTCCAGAAGTGAAGCACTCTGTTCTCTCTCTGCAGCAGCTCGTTGAGGATGGCTGCTCACAGGAACGCACAACCGCAACCATCGCGTGAGCCGCGCACTTCCTCCCCTGATGCCGCCGCAAACACAATATAATGTATGTATCTCCACTGACCTTTGACCTGCTGTTCGGGCCCTCTGGCGTGGCCGGCGGCTCCGGGCATGCTCACGTTGTTCCTGTGGATGTACTTCAGGAAGACCTCGGCGTTCCTCCGGGCCAGAGTGCACGCCTGCAGCACAAGGGTCACGGTGCTTACGCCACGCAACGCTCGCCATTCAGAGACTCCGCCCCCCCCCCCCATCGCCAAAGGACTTCACTCTGCTCACCCCCATATTGAACTCAATGGATGAGTGCAACAGAAATAGTTCAAACTTATTTTTATTTTCCGCTTTGTCTTTGTCAATAATCAATAAATCCACACTATAGTGCATCATAATCCCTGTTATAATTTATTTTATTGTGATATCAAGCTACCACAAGTGGTCAGTATAAATGTTTCATCAGCATTGCTTCGAAGCATTTTAAAAGTGATTTTAGCGTTAATTTTCCGGTATATTTGTCATGTATTGACGGCCTTCATAGGAAGCTGGTGAAGTGCGGCGTCACCTTGAGGAAAGCCTCTTTCTGCTCCAGATGTTTGCTGATCAGAGGCAGGAGGTGCTCGCAGTCCGCCGACACGCCCACTTTGTCGTGGCTGCCGCACCAGTCCTCGTCGCGGCGGTACTCCTGCTCCAGGCTCTCCAGCACGCTGCACACCTGCAACGCCACGGGTCAGCCGCGGCCTGCGGACACAGCTCTCTGTGTGTGTGTGTGTGTGTGTGTCAGACCTGTTCGGACGTCTTGTAAAAGGCCACCGAGGCGTTGACGAGCTTCAGCCGGTCCTCCATCTTCAGCATCAGCTGCTGCCAGTGAACCGCCACCTTCTCGGCGCAGCCTCGGATCGCCTCCGGATCGTAGTGACCTGCCTGCAGCATCATCTGGAGGAGGAGGAGGAGGAAATGAAGACATGCAGGAATACAGCGAGCAGGATAACGCAGGACACTCAGTGGGGGGGACAGTTGTGAAGAGCTGGACTTTACCTCAGCCTTCTGCTGGACCTGCAAGGCGCTCTGATGGGTCTTCTGGAGGGAGTTGGCATGGAAAAGAGACTGGAGGGAGGGAGGGAGGGAGGGAGGGAGGGAGGGAGGGAGGGAGGGAGGGAGGGCGAGAAGTGACAACCATTGGTTCATATCGCTTTAGTTTTTATCCTCTTCTGACCAGCGACGTCATCCTGTGGCGGGTCGCTCTTCTCTTATTGGCCTCGTCCACACACATGCAAATTCAGGCCGATTGTTGGAGATGGTTTCAGGTGACGTGAGGGAACTCAAGGAGACGATCATCATATAAACATAAAGAGAGGCAAAAAAACACACACATCTCTAGGCTTCAACCGCCATGTTGCACATTTTGTAAATGATGGACCATGCAGAGTCAAAAACAACATAAAGCTAAAGCAGCTAAAGGGGCGGGGCTTAATGTGATTGACAGAAGCAATGATGGCGACGGATTCGTCACAAACCGGCCACTTTTCATACGCGGTCTCCGTCTACTCTTGATTCAGTCTTCACATACGAAGACAATGCTGTTCCTGGTTAGTGTTTTTATGAAGAACAGCTGTCTCAGCATATCCCAGTCTGTTACATTCCATTATTCCAAACAGGCCCCGCCTCCTTTGTTCAAATGCAACAAAGCGATGATTCATATTTTAAAAAACACGCCACATTCTAAAACATGAATGTACTACTTGGATTATTCATACGTGTGTTTGTGTGGAAAGACAGTTTCACATTAGTCTAATGGAGGATGCTGGACCCACACTGTGTGTGTGTGTGTGTGTGTGTGTGTGTGTGTGTGTGTGTGTGTGTGTGTGTGTGTGTGTGTGTGTGTGCTTAGAACAGTGCTGACCAACAGCCTCCTTCTACTCCCTGTGAGTGCTCACACACTCCTGGAGTCAGCTATTAAAAGGAGCGCCAGGAGTGCACACACACACACACACACACACACACAAAAACACACAAACCACATGTGTGAGCATCTGTTTCTCTTCAAAATCAATGCAGAATCAAATGATTATCGAGGCCCGGTCCAAGCACACAGAGTGTGTGTGGGTGTGTGTGTGTGTCTCAGAGAGTGCACTCATCTGCTACTATTCAAACCCGATGCACGCTGAAATCATTATGGCTCTAGTACAGTAAGCCTGGTTTGGGCAGCGATGATTGGGGCATGTGTGTGTCTGTGTGTGTGTGTGTGTGTGCGTGTACCTCTATGGCCATCTGGAACTGCTCATGCTCCCTCTGCAGCTGCTCGGCCTCAGACAGAGAGCTGGCGTTCACCATGCTGGCGTTCAACATGGACTCCCCGTTACGGATCCAACCCAACACCTATTAGAGAGACAGAGAAGAAGAGTTCTGACTAAAGACGTGTGTCAGGTTTTCTGTCTGAACATGGAGAGGTTATTTCGGGTGGACGAGGCGAATGAAGGTCCCCCCCACTGACGGGCTGATGTTCATTAGCTGAGCTCTGGTTCCGTGATCCGACACTTCGTCGAGCAGCTTTACATCAAACTCCATGGAAAGAGTTGACGCCCAAGTTTTTAATTTATCAGTAAAATGATGACCGAACGCTGTGTCCCTTTAGAAATGGGCTGCTGCGAGGGATTGTGGGAAGGCATTGACCTCCTTTGCATTGGTAGAGGCTTCGGGGCCGGTGTTTCCTACGCTAAAGGAGATGAGGAAAGGAAGCATCGTAGCACCTTTCCAAAGCTTTAAGTGAATCCAACCAGCTCTCATCACTTCATGAACAGATAACAGAGCGCAGATAGGATGATCGGGCAGTAGATGACATCATAGCCGCCATGAAGAAGCTCAAGCGGGAGAGCAGGAGTTCCACACTCAGTCAGGGGCGAGGTCCTTGAACCCTGGCGTGGCCGACGATGTCATACTTCCTTAAGGAAGGATCATTGTCAACGCCACGCAGTGAAATAACTCCTGAGCTATAATTAGACCAGCGCGTATTGTTATCATGGAGCCTGTAGAATCATGCAGTGACCACAGTGAGCCACCAGGGGGCTCCTTGGACTGCAGAACTTCTGGGGAGCGATCCGGTCGCAGTGAAGGGGATCGGTACCAAGAACTCGCCTCATGTTTTCACTTATGAACCAGACTGCGAGGATTAAACCAGTCCAGATTAGTAACGCTAATTGTTTTTTCATTTGTTTATGAAACTATAGAAGATTACAGTTAATAAGAAAGGGTTAGTGTGTGTGGGGGGATTGTGAGCACGTTGCCATAAAGCTCATAAATGATTCAGCTGGATCCATCTGTAGCAGCAGCGTGCTTCCTGTCTCAAACAACATCATGTTCACATCCCCCTCTGCAGAAGCGTCTTTACAACCAGGAACCGCGAGGCTTTGGCCGCGTGTCGTTCTTGTCAATTCTCCAACATTGAGGAGACATTTCGAAATGAGATTTTTTTTCTTTCTTCACTTTTTAGGATTTTACTTTCAAATCAAAAGACGACTCGGGAGCAACGCTGAAAGTAATGCATGCGTCGGCCCCCGGCGGCGCGAGAACACGTCGTACCTGCTTGACCTCGGCCTGCAGGTGGCGCAGCTGCAGGATCTCCTCCAGCCGCGCGTGTGTGAGCTGCGCGTTGAGCTCCACCTCCTGCTGCTTCTCGTGGAGGAACTCCAGAAGCTCCTGGACCTGAGAGGCCAAGTCCATGTCCTTCTCCCCCGTCAGCTCGATGCCTGCCACACACACACACACACACACACACACACACATAGAGTGTGAGGGTCACATGGGCCAACAGAATATAGTCCCCTACAGGGAAGGATGGGGGAGGATTTTGTGATGTTTTAGATGAACTCTAATTCCCGTGCAGCTTTGTAAAGGCAGGATTAACATTAACCATCGCTTTGACGTGACCTGCTGTGTAGGTGTGTTAGTGTGCAGCGTTAATGCTAAGCTAAGCGCGGACATCAGCGACACAACGAGTAGCTTGAGGAGCAATGAGTCCTGAGCAATAGACTCCAGACACGGAACTCAAACGTTTTCCCAATTCAGAGCGCGAGGTCACGATGGCGAGTAAATGCCTCTTTGATTCTCTACTGGAGCCGATTACGTGAGTAATATCACACGCTACGCATGTATGAGCTGCAGATGTTTGACTATTTGAAGCATTGAAAAACAATGTGTCCCTCTCCACCCAAGTCAGGTAACTATTACCAGGGATTGTGCTGAGAGAGCGTGTGTGTGTGTGTGTGTGTGTGTGTGTGTGTGTGTGTGTGAGAGTCACTGCAGGGGGCAGTAGCGTGACAGAGGCTGTAACCTCCTCACACACACACACAAACAGTAAGAGGATTGTTGTATGAGGATTATTTAACCCAATTCTCTCCCAACACGCTTCCCTTTATGCTTTAAGTTCACGGTGCTGCCGAAGCCTCGGGGCTCCCTCTCCTCCGCGATGTAAAGTGCACAGCTGTAAATCCAGATGTGAATCCCATGAAAGCGAAAGAGTCTGCCCGGTAGCAGCGTACCTACGGCGACAACAACCCCCTCCCAGAACACGCTCTGATGCTCGGCTGTGTTCTGCAAAAGCTCCCGTTGGCTCTACAATGTGGCGCGTGAACACAATGCATGGTGGGAAGTAATCTGCGGCAGCTAGTTTTAAAGCACACACTGTAGGCGTGTTATGGTTCTGGAAAGGCGGTTTGACCACTTGTTAATGTACACAATACTTAATAATTGTGTAAGCCCTCTCTCCTTTGATGCAATCAATATTCTCAAGTTCTTCCATCACTGCGGGGGCTTCGGATCAGATGTTTTGATGAGAGGACTCTGTAAATGTAAATGCAAAGGACTGCTTCTTGTATTATTATCATCATTATTGTGCCTACAACGATGCAGTCTTTAATGTATACATTTACACAGATTGAAATGCTAATGCCAATTTTGCCTTTGCATTTTAAGCTTCTATAACTTTATTAAGATATCTATATCTTCTGTATCAAGTATTAAACTCAAAGATCAGCGTGTGTGTGTGTGTCTGTGCGTGCGTGTTCTACCGGAGGCCTGGACCTCCATGATGTACTGGTGCAGGTCTTGACCCTGCTGCATCACTTCGTAGGTCATGTTGTTCATGGCCGCCTTCCTCTCGGCGTGACGCTTCAGACGCTGCTCTGCCAGGCCGATGTCCTCCGCGCCGCCGCCGCTGCCGCCGCTGCCCGAGCCGCTGCCCGAGCCGCTGCCCGAGCCGCTGCCCGATCGGCCGGTGTCGCTCAGCTGACGAGACAGATCCTCGTTCCAGGCGTCCAACTCCGCCGTGACCTGCGGGGGGGGAGGGGGGGCAGACCTATTTCAACCCAACCGACCTTTCAAAGTCAGTGACGCGGCATCACGTCCTCAAAAGAAGTTCTCGATCAGAAGAACAACAGCTGGGGACCTGAAGCGGAGCTGTGCGGTACTCCGCAGCAGATCCCCCAAGGGGGCCGCTATGGAGGGAGCCCGTGTGTGGTATCGAACGCGCTCACGTCCCCCCCCCCCTCTCACCTCTATGGTGTACTGCTCGAAAATGCGGAGCTGGAGGAAGATGTCCAGCTTGATTTTGCGTTCGTGGAACAGTTCCTCCATCTGGCCCTGGGCCTCGTCCAGCTGCTGCAGCACCCCCTGGATGTGAGCGATGGAACTGCAGTGAGGTGTCTTATTGGTCGACATGGCTGCGTCCCTGTGGGAAGAGGAAGAGAGACAGATGGAGACGACGCACCGAAAAGGGCCCCGAACACAAGGCGGCGCTTGTTTTTATCAGTAATATCTCTTTTCCCCGGTTTGAAGGTGATTTCACGTCTATGCCTTTACTCATTATACACACAATTATATTCACTAGCAAACAATATTGTTAATATCATCTTCATAATTTATTTTTAAATTCACATTCACACTCCAACCGATTATTGTGTTGTCCTTAAAAGTACCAAACACATGAATCAGTATTTGCGCCAATATGGTAATCTGTCTTCCTTGAGTGATTGAATGAAAATGACTTTTTAATGACATTTTAGGAATGAATATTATTATCTGAGCTGTTGCATTGATCCATCTTCCTCCTTAATTACATTCTAAATATTAGCGTCCTTCCCTGTGCCTCTCAGAACACCATAACTATGGGAATGGAAGGATCACCTGAGCTGCTGTATCAACTCCTCTCCCTCTTTGATCACGTTGAGCGTCGCCTCCAGCGTGGCCGTCTGCTGCTGCTGGAACTGCTGGATCAGAGTCTGCACCGAGTCCACCGAGTCGCAGCACACTTCGTCCAACAGCTGCTTCTGCAGCTCCTCCATCCACGACCACAGCTGGACACGCAGAGAGAGAGAGAGAGAGAGAGAGAGAGAGAGACGCGTCAGTAGAAAGCACAGGTCTGAAATGACTGGATGTGTGTGTGTGTGTGTGTGTGTGTGTGCGCCTCACCTCCTTGGTGTGTGTGTGGAAGGACACGGACATGTCGAGCAGCAGCTTCCTGTGCTCCACCCGGCGGACGAAGTCCTGGATTCGGACTTCCAGGTGCCGGGCGGCCTTGTAGATCTCCTCGGGGTCGCACTCGCCCGTCTGAGCCAGCTGCTCGGCGGCCTCCAGCAGCTTGTCTGCATTGGTGTACGTGTTCTGAGCGAGGGGAGAGGGGGGCCTTCATCATCATCGTCATCATCATAGTCTTCCTCATCAGCAACACCAACCAGGTAACAGCATCTGTGTGACGCTTCGTTTTGCACCGACCGTAAAGTCCTTCAGTATCAAAAATTTTTTTTAAGCCTTCATCACGTTCATGATCCCAACCCCAAAAAATTATATATATATGTGTGTGTCCATATAAACCTTTCCTCAACCTGTTTACCTGTGGTCAGAATTTGTTATTATTTGCAAAGGTTGATCACACAACAACAATACAATTCTATAGTGTCCCATTTAAATTCTATAATGTTTTTATCCACCAGAGGTTTTACATTTCCATCTTCACCACAAAAATAAATCCCGTCTGTTTCAGCTGTTCAACGGGAGGACAAACCGGATTACACTCTATTGTGCTAAATATGCAAGATTACCTCTGTAATCTCTCATATTTAGCACATGTGGGTTTGGTGCTGGACGGAGAAAAAAAAAAGTTGGGTTATGATCCCAATTATTTAATAAAATGTGAACGCTTACATTCTGGATATTTCACACTTTCAGAGGAAGAAGAGGGATTAGTGAGAAGATAAAGATTATAATTTACAAGAGAAAAAAAGACTATTTTCTGTGGCTCAGGGTGAATCCTCCCTGACACAGCGAGACCAAACCTTTTAAGACATGAATAAACGGGTGAAAGTGTTCATAAAGACATTTGTAAATCCTCTTCTTTCAGAGTGAAGCTGTGCTTCTGTCACACAGAATAAACTCCATGCATCAGTCTCATAGACTTCCACAGGCCCAGAGGAGCTGCTGAGGAGCTCTAAAGGGGTTTTCGTTTCCTCCTGGAAGGGTCCTCGTGCCGCCCTCCCCATCTGGAACCTCCCTGTCGCCCCCCCTCCCCCACCCATGTTTGAAGTGGATCAATGGCCCCTTTTCCACAGAAGACTTTAATGAGAAAAAAAAGAGCAGCGGCTTTTCATTAAGTCTTTGTGTTTGATGAAGAAGCAGCTAACGCGACGTAGCCGAGTGGAGCTAAAAATAACCACTAATGACCAGAGGAGGACTTTAAGACGAGAAGTCCCAGCACGTCTTTGTGTTTGTACGTGAGCGGGCATGCCCAGGTGCATTGTGGGTAATCTCTCGTCATCTTAAACGCGTACCTAATGTACTCGTGTTACGTTTAACGCTAAGTAGAGAGTTTTACCAGCAAAACGGCTAAATCTGCATGAGCATGCTAGTGAGGGAGAACAAGAAGAGAGAAATAACGGCTCACCCAGCAGGTTCTGAAGGGCCTTCAACCCTCATCCAGAGGTTAAACATTACACATATGTATACTCTTCATGGTATTAATGCCCACTACCAAGCCTTCACCAAACATGAACCACATTGTTCTTTTCTTCCAACAAGCAGGACGCACTTAGAAGGAGTCGAGAAGAACGACTTCTCAAGGCCCCTCAAGGCCCCCCACTTATTTCTCTGCGTGCTCCTATAAGGCCGCATAGTGCACGCAGAGGTTTAAAGGGATAGTTGTGATGATTTGAAGGGCGCTTGGTGCGTCTCACCACAGTCGGTGGAGGTGAGGGAGGTTTCTTCTACTCTTGTGAAACACACGGACCGTGATGATCGAACCACAGCGCAAAGGAGGACATTTCTTCTTTTTCTAAACCTCTCCTGAGAGCTTCCACATGTTCCTTCTGTATGAGCACGGCGTCTCTTACATGACAGACTGTAACACTGGAATAATTCAGGAATGGATAACATCTCCTGCAGACCCTGCTGGAAAGCCTGGTGACCATAAATGGTTACGCACGGAGGCCGGTCGTCCTGCTTCCTGCCGCCTACCGGGCACGGCGGTTTTGGAAGGATTTGGGATTAATCAAAGAAGATCACTTGCAGATGTTCGCAAAGGCGAGCGAATAAACATCTGATTCGAAAACAAACCAGTAACTTAAAAGAGGACCGTGGCAGGAGTGGAGCTTCTCAATCGCTACTGTGGACGAGAGCCTCCGAGGGGGAACGCGCATGAACAGGCCGGAGAGCAGCACGCCTCCTCACGGGGGATTTTATTCCTAATTCTAACACTTTGGGGGTCGTGGTGCGCTTCTGCCTCTTGTGGCGGAACTCAGTATCACATCAATGTATCACAAGACAAACATTTTCAGGAAAAAAGGAGGGGGTTGGGGGGGGGGGTCGAATGAACGTTTGTGGCAAAAACCCACCTGGAGGACGGAGACTCACCTGAGCGACGTCCTCAAAGTCGTCGTGTCTCTTCTGCAGGGCGCGGGCTCGGTGAAGGGACTTCCCCACTCCGGTGTGCTTGCTGAGGAAAGCCTCGCCGTGGTTTTCTATCCAGTCCATCACCTGCACGAGAAGGGAGGAGGACCCCCGTCACATGACCTCCTGACACAAACACCCCCCCCCCGCTGCCTCACCGCGCCTCGTAGGTACAACATGCTGCTTTGTTGTTTCTCCTTTAATCTGAAATCATCCATAGATTGGACTTTGAGTTCTTGGATGTGCTTCCTATAATCTATAATCACAGAATAAGTATTTATAATCATTTGGATTCTACTGCTTCAGTACTTTTACTTGTCATGGGCTCCTTTCACACCGTGGTATCGGTGCTTTCACTTGAGTCAAAGCCCCCGTTTTCCCCCCCACCAGCAGCATCTCGGAGCACCCCTCTGGGCCCTGAAGGAGCCGTGATGTCATTCATGACGTCGGCCCAGCTGAAAGGTCGCAGGAAAAGGTCGCGGGTCAACGCACTCAAGCCGGAGCGTGCCGACTGCAGCTGCAGCTGCAGCTGCACACCCACTGCGTTCCTGCTGCAGCCTGCGCTGTGTGCGTCTCCTCCTCCTCCTCCTCTCCGGGGTCGCTCTCATCCCGTGGCGTTGCTTCTCCGTTTGCAGTGATTCATGGGCTGTTGGTGCGAGCTCACTCCCTCACTTGCTGCTTGTCTGGCGCTGTGTGTTCGCCTCTCTGTTTTAGATTTATAACCTTCGGATACAATCTCCCCTCCACTCGCTATTTTTCTCTCTCCGGGGTCACGTAGAAGAGGTGTTTAGTGTAGCCAGGATTCCCCCACGCCCCCTCTCTGTCTCTCTCTCACGCACCGGTCACAGTGGACCCGCGTTTAATCCATTCGGTGTGCGCTTGTTATCATGTGTGTGTGTGTGTGCGTCCTCCTCCCCTGGCTACAGAAGAAGATTTAAAGCCCCTTTGTAGACTTTCCCCAGAGACAGGGAGTGCTTTGAGGAACTCAGGATCAGGGTCTGAATTATGTGTACGGGACAAATTAAGCCCCTAAAATTGGGGCGTTCGGCGTTCCGAACGGCATTACTGTCGGACCTCCGATCGCGTCAAGGACTCGCACGTTAAAAACGTGGGGTCAAAAACACAACACAGCAGCCGCTCCCAAATATTTCTATAGAACCTCTGCGGAGCCGCAGTGGGCTGGTTGCGTGAACCCGGAGCACCAAGGAGGCTCCGCTCGCAGCCCTCTTATCTCTGGAATTCCAAACATCTAGCTTCAGAGACGGGAGGGCCGCTGGTGCCTCTCATCGCTTCTGCGTGCGCGTGTGTGTGTGTGTCTGTACCTGCTGCACATCCTGCTGGAACACACACAGCTGCAGCCGCTGGTGAAGTCGGACCTTTCGATGCTGCCAGATGTTCTCCAGACGCCGCTGATGGTGGAGAACCTCGTGAACCACGTCCAGGATGCAGTGAACCTGGGAAAAGACACAAACGCCGCGTCACACACACACGTGTGTGTGAGATAGGAAATATGACAGTAGGGTGGAATAATGCTGACGCTCCGCCTTTGGGCCGCATCCAGAAGCCGAACACTCACCGCTTTGGAGTAGTTGGCCGTGGCCGTCAGCGACTCGGAGTTGCCGGGACCCAGAGGCCTCTGGAGGACGTCCAGGAGGGCTTTACCGTCCTGACTCACCTGGACACACAGACAGGTCCCCACACATCATGTTTGGCATTCTAGAAGGTTCCCATCGGCTCTACTAGAACATTCTACTCAACGTTCCTCTTCTCACTGCCAGCTGCTAATTTATACACGGACGGACGGACGGCACCGAGCGCCGGCTTCGCTTTCTTTCTGATGAGTCCTGCTCGTTTCTTGACGTCCTTTCACGCATCACGTGCATTGGACCATCGCCATGAAGCCAATAACGACTTTCACGTTGCGTGTTTGTTTATGGAAAGGGGCACATATTTCTTGAGCTGATGCCTTACACCTGTTTGTTTTTTTCCAGTAGGAGAAGAAGCAGAGCCCCCCCTCCCCCCCCCCGACATACGTCTACATATGTTGTTAGCTTCCATCGCACGTCGCTGCGGCTCCCGAGCAGCTAATCAGCAGGATTCACACGAGGAGACGCCGACCTTCAGAGTACAGAACGATACCGACCAGAACCCGAGGTCCGCTGCACGCTGCTGCCTCACGGAGGAGGAGGAGGAGTAGGAACGCCAACTGGGACTTTGTTCTTTTGAACCAGCGATGAAACGAACGCTTGACGGAGATTACGCACACACACACACACACACACACACACACACACGCACGCACGCCGAGCAGAGAGAGACACTTGCTTCTGCATCTACATTGATGTCGGTTCACATCAATGAGGGTCTCGCCCCCGTCCTCAGTGTGACTGAACGCACCAAAGGGCGGGGGCGCGATGCGTGTGTGTGTGTGTGTGTGTATAAATGCACCACGTGGAGGGCGGAGTGTTTACAGGCTACAACATTCCCAGCTAAAATAAGCAGTTGACAGGAGACTCTGTAACGCATTTAATTCTTGACTTGCAGATGGTTCGAGTCCCTCCTCATTTTTCTAGAGCTTCGCCTGCAGTATATCGGCCTTTTTGGGGGTGTTTAGCGTTGCCAGGGTGGAAGGAACAAGGCTTAAGGGGTGTGAACCATTGAGAACCCACGAGGCCAACAGTGTCATTGAAGAAACGCAGACAACCAGCAGACTGACCTCGGTGTAAGCCTGCGTGACCTGCTCGTACAGGCTCTGGTGGCGGTGGATGGCGATCTCCAGCTCCTGCATCTCGGACGGCAGCCCTCCCTCGTTGCAGACTTTGCACCAGGCCTCCACCTCCGACAGGAACTGAGGGAGCGACACGGGACACACACACACACACACACAGACACACACATTCACGTGAGGACGGAGCTCACGGGGGCCGTGAGCCTGCAGAGCGTCTCCTCCTCACGTCACACGTCCGTTCTACACATTCTCAAGGCGTCACATCAGTTTTGGGTGAAAACACATGCAGATTACAGCCACGTCTGTCCTAAATGTCACCACGTCATCATTTCATCTTTATGACTAGCATCAAGAATCATTGAGTCACGCCCCAAAGTGTTTGGTGGGATTTCAGTGACCTTTGACCTTTTGGCTTCTGACTGAAGAAATTCCGTCAGTTTCGTGGAGGGAGCATTGTAAACTCCAGAGAGTAAAGGAGGAGGTCAGTTTCCTTTAGTCTCGTTTTCCCACCTCGTGCTGCTTTTTTTTCTCTGTTTCTAATTGGGCTGCGTCTCAATTCCAGCCAATGCCGTCTCTGTTCCCGTCCCTCGCTCTCCCCTGGTCTTTCATCTCAAAATGTTCCCTTGTAGCTAATGTCAAGGGCCCAGCAGGAATCTAACAGGGCCCATCTGTTGCCATGTCAACCATCCAAGAATCAGCAGCGGATCGCTTTGATCTACAAAATATAATCAGACGCTCAAAATGTCCCATTTACATTCTACATTGTGGACATTCTGCCGCTGCAGAGACCCAGATCGGATGAAACACCACCGGGCACAACATTTCTCACCTGCTCGGCCTTCTGGTGAAAGACGGACGACATGGCGAGGATGGTGGAGCGCTCGTCCAGCGCGGCGGCGAAACTTTTCCAGTCCAGGTCCAGCTGACTGGAGATCTGCTTTATCTGCGTGGAGGCGTAGTGGCCGGCCTCCGCCAGGCGGCTCGCCACCGACATGATTCTGTTGATGTTCACGTAGGCATTCTGGGAGTAAGAGAGAGGCAAAAAGAAAAATGAGGAATTATTATCAACATTATGAGCGAAATACTGCATCAACACACTGGAATCTGCAATGGTGTTAGCTAGCTGATTGATTAAAAGTCTTTAAATATGCAACAAGAATGTACATGTCTTACTGCTCTGTACTGAACTAAGAATAAAAGGGACACCCGTGGCATCATGTTCTGTTAATTACAGTAATTACCATTTAAAATACTTGAATTATTATATTATTATTATAACATATGCTTCACCAATAAGCATTCAATTGACACATTTTGACAAAACTGTCAAAATAAGATTAAAATAAAATAATAGCATAATGATACTACATACATGCCACTGAATAATAATACAATTCCTATTTGCAGGATAATGATGAACAAAGGTTCTTTCATTCCTTTCATTCTCCTCTCTAAGTGCTCTGATGTGATGTAATGTGAGAATTAGGGCTGCGATGACATTACAGTAGCTACCATGGAGTTCATGGCAAAGTGGTTGTGCTGAGTCTGCAGCTCCACGGCGTGCTGGTACCCCCGGCCGATCTCCGTGTGGCTCTGCAGGAACACCTCCTTGTTGTGGCGGATCCAGTCGAACATCTGCACGCAGACGCACACAAACACGCACACTCGTGTCTCGCATTGCATCCAATCGGAAGTGAAAGTGTGCATGAAAGCTATGGAGGGGTCCAGACACCATTACTTGCAGCTCCTAAAACTGTTTACCCCCGTTTGTTTTCTGTGAACCTTTGCGTGATGTGTTTGAGGCGGATTGTCCTGACGTTGGTCGCATTTCGTCCAGCAGCATTCAGGCAGCTGCCATGACTAATTGTGTGTGTCGGCAGTTTACAGTTGGCGAGTAAAACGTTGCCATAACTGAGAGATACTGTGACATAAACATCTCTGAGGCTGTAAACACGCAAAGTAATACTCCTTTAAAGTGGCTATAAACTATTTTTCTTTTTTGGCTTAAACTTCTCATTATGAAGTAAAGGTTGATTTCATGTGACGGCACCATTTGGATCTGCTGCTACAGCACTAAAGCAATAACAACCCCGGTGAAACCAAACAGGAGGACAGCGCCTCTGCTCGTTTGATCCACTTGTTTCCCTAACAGTGGAAATGGCGAATGATGGCGGCTTGAAAAGTAGTTTGGTGCCACTTTAAAAAAAACACACGCGTCTCTTGCTGCCTTTCATCATTTCCGAGCGGATCGGTGTAACGCCTGGGGGGCGCGGGACAACCTTCACGCACGCTTCTTCCATCACAAATCAATCCCTGCAGACGGATCGGGGGGCGGTCGTGTAGCTCTGCGGTAACCGTGGCAACCGTTTCCCTCCGCGCGGTGATTTCCGCTGGAGCTAAAGCACCTGGTCAGGTCTGACTGACTGTCTGTCTGTCTGTCCCCACACACACACACACACACACACACACACAGGACCCAAATGTTTTCTTTCTGTTCGCTCTCCGTTTGCCTCACAGTAAATATTTACCGCTCCCGCATGCGGATTTCTGAGTGGAACGAGCCACCAACTCAGCCCACGCCCGTCTCTGTTTGTGTATTTGTGTGTGTGTGTGTGTGTTGTACAAGCTGCAATCCCATCCGCAACGCTTTTGGGTTTCACGAGCACATGCAGCCCTGTGCCTCAGGCTGACGCCTTGATGGCGATGCATTGGTATTCATTCGAGGTGCAGTTGTCTGCGGCCTCCTGTGACGCGTTTCCACCGCGGCGGAGCCGCGTTTACAAAGTAAAATGGTTCCCGAGGTTGCAATCACCTGTAATGTCTTGAACAGCTTCCCATCAGTGGGTGTGATATTTCTATATATAGTATTCGGAGTGAGACTGTGATGGTTTAGCGTGCTGCTGTAGATTGGCGTGATGAAGACCAATGGAATGCCAGCATTAAGTCCCGACTGCGGACTGGAGTTGTAAAGTGATTTTAAAGTGGTCCTCCGCTCAGGTAAACGGGCTAATTCGTTCATTAAAGGGTTTCTGGAGACATTGGAGGAAACACAGCGAGGTGAAACGCTGCGTGAGACTTTCGCGGTGATGCATTGTCTGCATGAGGTCATCAGGTGACATCACGCCGCGGTGCCGCTCACCTTCTCGGCGTCCTGTTCGAACAGACGCAGCTGGAAGCACTGGTCCAGCTTCAGCTTCCTGACGTGCCACATCTGATGGAGATGCTGCCTGGTGGAGTGAAGCTTATCCAGCAGACTGGCCACCTGGCACCAAAGAAAGGGCGGAGGACCTTTAGAAGACAGCGCAGGGTGCATTTAACAGTAAAATGCGGTCCTTACGGAGACGCACCTTGGGCACCAAGCTCTGGAAGTCAGCAGAGCCCGAGATGCAGTTCCTCCCTGAAAAACCATCACTCGATCGGATGCACTGCAGCAGCCTCTGGCCCTCGCGGTCCAGCTCCTCCACCGGGGCCTTCAGCACCTACAGGAGAGCATCGCAAAGGACATTAGTGTCTTCGTGGGATTCAAGACCGGATGGAACGATGACAACGGCTACGCTAACCTGAGCCGGCTAATACAAATGTATTCATTTTCTGACCTTCTTCTTGAGCTGCGTGTGCTCGTCTATCAACCGACGAGATCCCTCCACATCCGCCGGAAACTCCTTCTTGGACTGAAGCTCCTGCAACACACAGTGGAACGCATGTCGGCATCAACGGGTCCACCGTGTCCCCCCGACTGACCATTCATCCCCCCTCCCTCCCCACACCTGCAGGTCTTCCAGTCTGGACAGCAGGTGAACGGCGTTGGACATGAACTCCTCCAGAGAGACCCTGAGCTCCATCCACTCCTCGTGGTTGTAGTCCAGAGAGCCTTCGAAGTCGTCTGTCAGCTGGGAGGGGTCCACCAGTTTGGCCAGACCTTCAACGGACACCATGCTGGTCTGAACAGAAGTTAAAGGTAAATGTCAGAAATGTATTCAAAACGTGGCTTTTACGAAGGAAAAAGAAAATGTGACTGAACTACATTTATTAGAATTGGTCTATTTGAAAAAAGTGAGGGGTATTTTTAAAAGACGCGGCTTCTCTTGTGATGAAGTGGACTATCGAGTCCCACACTGGCAACACTTCAAATTGGCTTAGAATATTTTCCTAAATAGAGAGCATGGACACAGCTGCTAGTGGAGAACCGTGTCAATGGTTAGCTCAGGTTAGCTAGCTCAACTGTTAGCTCACATGAGCCAAACAACGAGTGTAGGAAAAGAGAAAATATTGTGTTGTTATCACTAGGGCTGTCAACATAGACGCATTAATATATGGGATTAATGTGGCCAATGTGACAACATTTTTAACGTATTTAACGTACCTTGTTTACCGTGTTTACTTCCGGTTTATTTCCGAAACCGGTAGTAACTCCAAAGTTGCCCGCGAAAACGAAGCGGCCGCAAACTGCAGTCAGTTATCCTCAAGATGGAGAGAGCTTTTTGCATTGGAAGCAAAACAAACAGAGGAGCGACATGCAGCGGAGGACTGCGCAGAGGAACCACTCCACGTGTCCAACAGAAGGGCGGTGAGTGGCAAACGGACCACTTCGAGCACCGCTATGAGCTGAGCTAGCTGCTAGGCTAAGCTAGCTGCTAGGCTACTTCCATCTCAACGTCTTAGGAATCGGGAAACGTTTATTGCGTTAGCGTTAGCTAACGTTAGCCTGCGCGGACCACCACTGCGTCCCTAAATGACCGGGGTTTGGAAACGTCCTGCCACGTAATGTGGGGAGATTGTTGGAACAAACACATCCGTTTAATGATGGAGAGCAAAGTGCACGAGGACAGCAGGCAGGAAGAGTTGCTAGTTCAACATGTTCCACCTGGTGGAATTCAGCCTCCAAGATGATCAAATGTATGTAGATTTGTGTTTAAAATAACATTAAAAAAATGTATAAAGTGATTCCAAAGAAAAACATTCATTAAAAAGAACATTGTAACATCAACAACAGCAAAATGAATGTAATGTATTAATTAAATATTTATTTTTTAGTCAATTGACAGTCCTAACTGTCCCTTCTAACCACCATCAGGACTCTCCCGTTCTTGATGCAGCAAACAATGAAGGTCATTCGAGGTGAACATTAAAATAACCTGGGATGTGGGGGCAGAATACGTCGGACAAAGCACTCGTAGACATCGGAGCTGACCTCAAAGGAGAACTTGGCGCTGCCGAAGTTGGTCTTCTGTTTCTGCCAGAAGTTGTCCGGTTTGATGATGAGCGCCACGCAGATCTCCACGGGGAAGAACTCCTGCAGCGTCTTCAGCAGCGGCTTGATCAGCTCCCACTTGGAGCCGCGCATGTCGATGATGACGGTGAAGCCCCGCTTGCACACGTCCTCGCTGAGAAGAGGCGAGAGGCAACGCAGGGCTGGATGAGAATCGGTGAAACAGGGAGGGAAGCTTCATCCCCGTCAGTCGGCTGACTGCTGGACCAGACTAATCACTGGGAGGCACCGTCAGCGCTCTCGAGGGAAGGAGGACACCCCCACCCCCCCACAGCATGCAATCAGTCACTGATATGTACTTAAGGAAAGTCCTCCCAGTATGCCTTTCGTTGAGCAAATTCCAAAGAGACTTCCTGCAGTCTCTGTAGTTGTAGGCTGAATGGAGAACCTTTGCTTTCAATATTAAAATAGGGAAGTTATGACAGTGAAATCATTATTTTCCATCCCTTTTGTGCATTTCTGAACAAAAACAAAGGCTCCGTGTAATTCACATCACCTCGTCCCATTAATTCAGCCATGTTGTGTTCACATGTGGTACAGATCAGTCCACTGGAAGCAAGGCAGAGCGCCGAAATACATATTTTCAGGTCTGTTTTGGGCCACAATCACGTAGGCTATGTAAATAAATGTGATTTAAAGAAAACAGAATTCCTTCCAGATGGCCATTTGGCCGTGCTCGCTGCACGTGAAGCTTCGTATGCGTGTGGGTTGTGTAAAGTGTTTGCAACGTACATCATCACCGTCTTTGTAAATACATAAACAAATAAGACTGACAGGCAATGTTAGAATCAATCAATGTTACATTTTAGTTCTAGAATATGTGATCAAAACAAATGGGATACCCCATGTGACAGGACATCAGTTGTAAACTGGGCGCCAGAATCTGCTCTGAAACCAGCACAAAGTGCCAGATGTGTATACTGGGGTCTAATGGGCGAATTCCTCTGCTGCTGATTGGACGGTAAAAATATTCCGGAATGACCTCAGCTCCACACACACAACCTCTATTTATAAAAATTCAACAAAAGCAAATCCATTACAGTCCACAAACTCCACTGGTCACCATGGAAACAGCCGCTCGATTAGCGGGGCTGATGGGATTTGTGTTGGGGTCGGGCAGGTGGATGTTTAAATGTTCACGTCAGTCTCTGTTTGCCTTCAAAAATAAATGTAAGAATAATGTGCAGCGTCCCAGGAACTCGTCTGATTGGTTCTCCCGAGACCAGCTGGGTCTTCGGTGAAACGTCATCACCCCCCCCCCCCCCCCCCCCCCCCCCGAGTGGACTAAATAGACACAACCTCAGAATAAAGAACACCCGTTCCATGTGTGTATGTGTGTGTGATGGAGAGGGCGGTACCTGGGGACAGTGGAAAGGTAGGTCACCAGCCTCCTCAGGTCCTCCTGCTTTATTCGGTCGTGGTTACTCCGGGCGGGAAACGTCAGGATGGGTCCGCCTCTTTTATCCCGCCCACCTTAGAGCGCACACAGGAGAAAGGTAAGCTTGGTGTGCAGTGTCTACAAGGAGTTTGGAGACATCAGGCACTGGACCCGCACTAAGACCAGCAGCTGCAGGGTCAGGGCCGCTTCCTGGTCTTCACCCAGCACATGGCGCTCAACGAGACACACATCGAAGGGACTCAAAATGACCACAAAGAGACACAAAAATACCACAGAGACAAAGACACAATAATGAGATGAAAAAATGACAACACAGAAACAAAGACTCCAAAGTCAAATGCATTACAGCAGTTTATAGCATTGCAAAATGTAAGTTCCAGAATCAAGATGATCTTTTTGATTGAAGTACACAACAAAATAAATATACGGTCTATATTTTGGTGAGATATACCTAAAAAGTCGATGAAGTAACCGTTAATTGCTGAAAGCCCCACACTGACTCCACACTGCCTCTCCATCATCACAGAGGAGTGTATCAGGGATGATCTGCTCTTAATCTACACTAATGGCTTCCATATCTATAATGTCCACGGCTCTGTAACACAATTCCCGTCACACACACACACACACACGTCAGCCAGGAAACACACCTCGCAATAGGCCCCAACCGTCCTCCCAATCACTGCCCCTGGCTCTCCTGCTCTGTGATGGATTATGTGTGTGGAGATGTTCTGGTCAGATTAATGTGAGACTCACCAACCGCGGTGTTTATGAAAGTGCTGCTCAGTCGTGGAAAACGGGTCCGTGTGTTTGAGTGTGTGATTACGGAGGGAGCGCGCCGCTGTGATCTCAGGAGGAACCATGATGACAGATTGTTGTTGGCACTCTGTCTTTTACCTCTCTCTCTCTCTCTCTCTCTCTGTCACGTTCCACTTGGACTCAGAACTAACTACTAAAACTAGTGAAAGGGCTGCAACAGATGTACAGATGGATAGAAGATTCTAAAAACATTCAACATAAAATATTTCCCTTTGAGGAACCTAATCCAGGTCTCATTTTGATTTAAAAAAAATAAAAGCACAAAAACACATAAGAGGTTCTTTTAATTTTTTGTTTTTCAGTCTTCTCTTGAAGTGCATCTTTAATCTTTTGAGCATGTACGATATCTCGGTTGGTCATGTGACGCCACATCTTGTGTTTTCGGTGTCGTGGGTGTGATCCCCCGCCGAGTGAAACCGTTCGTGTGTCTGCTTCCTCTGCTTGTTTTGGCATCGCTCTGGCGGGTGGGGGGGGGGGGGGGGGGGTTCACATAGGCCACGTTCAGGGTGTGAAGGGCTTGCGATGTTTCCTGTCTCAGGAGGCGTGCCGGTCTGCAGCCAGACGTCAGCGATCTCTTCGGCAGTCGTGGCTTTTTTTAAGGCCGACGCGGCACTTTTCAGGAGGGAGGAGGGGGCGGGGGGAGCACCACCTTAAACCTAAACATAACCCCCCCCCCCCCTCTTTCTACTCCTCCACAAGCATCACGCTGTTATTTTACGAGTGTCCTACAGAGATGGAGGACATTTTGCTTTGTCCCTCCATCTTCATCAACCCTCTAAGCCAGGGACCCCCTTTGTGAACGAGGTCCCTGCAACGGGTTTCTATGATCCCGCTCACCGACTCACCTGACACGAAGGCCACCTTCTCCTTCAACACGGGGAGAACATCCGAGGCCTTGATGCCTTCAGTCCTCAGCGACCCTGGGAGGAGGCAGAGAGAGAGAGAGAGAGAGACACAGTGGAGCTTTTAGTATTAATCCCATTATCAGATCAACATTCCTGTGAGCGAGAACACATCCACTCTCGTGTAGCTTCAGTCTGTGTTAATAACGGGCTGCAAGAATGTCACGGCGATTGGGGCTGGTGCACTGAAGGAGGCCGGACTCCTCATGAGTGCAGAGAGAAACCAGTACACCCAGACTCCAAACGACTGAAGGTGGGCACAACGCCACCACAAAAGGCCGGAATTGACAGAAATGTGTATTTGGGGAAAACGCGCCCCGTCTCCTCGTCTGCACACGACTGAAAGCAGTCAACACGTGTACCAGCAGCAGAAGGATGAGTTCATCTGCGTCGCCTCGCCACATCATCACAAACGACCCCCCCCCCCCCCCCATCTGAACGATACAAGGCCTGACACTATTTCGATACTTGAATTGTTAAATTATACTGGATTATTGGCATATATAACCTTTTTGCCTGTGTTGTATTTTGCAGCCAGAGAGGACATCAATGTGTTGAAAGCAACTGCCCCCCCCGCCCCCCCCCCCCTTCCATGTGGCTGGTGCAGGCGTGTTCACATGCTGCTCAATGTTCTGCAGCTCATTGACTCTCGTGGCTGAACTGGGACTTTAGCTGAAACGGACCAAACCCGCTGCTCGTATTTCTCAAACCTCGCTTGAACACGGCAAAACATCAGCAGATCAATGCCCCCACCCCCGCTACCCCCCACCACTCACTGAGCCCGGGAACGCCAACGAACGGGTCTAGAAAGCTCCTCAAAGCCTTTTTTTTTTTTTAACTCTAAATGATTTGCAAAGAGAGACAACATCAGCAGCTTCTTCCCCAGCAGCCAACACACACACACACACACACACACACGGACACACACACACACACACGCACACAGGAAGCTGTCTGATGCAGACTCACATCAGAGGCTGCATATGAGATTGAGTGCTTTTATACATTGTGTCTAAAGCCACACTATCAAATGATTCACACTTTAATGAAAAAAATGACCTGATAGACCTGAAAGATCTAAAAAAAAAGTCATTTTGAATCCTCCATTGTTTCTCTGTAACTGTTGCTGCTAACGGGGATAGAGGACAGGAGAGGATTATGCAAATCGGTCCAACCGTCCATATCTGCACTCACAATTCACACGATGTACACACACACCCACAATATGTACACAACCCCAAAAGCCAACACGTGACCTACAGAACGTGGCGCTCCGCACCGTGGGGACCATCTTGAAAAAGGAGGCTAGTCCCCCAAACTGTGTCCTTGTCCAGGACAAAGCGGATCGGACGCCTGTCGTCATGGTAACGTTTGATGACTTGAGGGCCGTTGTGTGAAGTAATTCTTAACTTGTCATTAGCAAACAGTGGCGCGTGGAGTAGAGTGGTGCAGGGTGGTGCGGTGTGGAGCGGCGTGGTGCAGCGTGGTGCAGCGTGGAGCGCCGTGGAGTAGCGTGGAGGCTAAAGTAAAACCCATGGGTTAAAATGCTTCATGACATGTAAACAAAACAACAAACAACGAGTCGCATGGTCGCCCATGTGACTTCCCGCCAGAGGTCACTGCGTAACTCACGAGCAGCTTCTGGTTTGTTCGTTATGTGCTATAAAATAAAGTTGATGCGCACAGCTGCTGCTGATATTAACTCATCGGAGGGAAGCTGCTTATTTAAGGCTTTTCATGTTGACCACAGAAATAGGACTATTCTCCTTTTTTAGTTTCATATAGGATTCCGTAGCGCCCCGTGACGTCATAATGCTATTTTCCCTCTAAATAACAACATTTCTTGGGGTGTTTTTTTTTTTTATAGCTTGTCCACATCTGCTTTACCTCTCTGTCGGGGAAGACGCCGCTTTCTTCAAAGCGATGAAACTCCATTGATGAAAACAGAAGAAAACGAACACACACACCGGCTGCTTCACAAATCCAGAGTGAGCCTTCAACTGAGTACCAAAGCGTCGCATTACTCATGAACCTGGCTTCACTTTGATGATCGATCAAACACCAGCGTTTAATGATGCCATGCACGTTATTTGTTCCACGCACACACCTTTGATCCATCCAGCATGTGTTTTCTCCATCGGACACACACACACACACACAGTAGGCGTATGTTTGTACAGTGATTACAGCAGCACATGGCTGTTAAACACACAGACTGAATACTGACTTGATACACACACACACACACACACACACACACACACACACAGAGGAAAAACCTGCTGCCTTAGAACAAGGCAGCAGGTTTTTCCTCTGTGTGTGTGTGTGTGTGTGGCTCACATCCCGTAACTCACTGAGACCTCTGCTAGCTTGACAGAAACGTTAAGCTAAATACTCTTTATCAGGATGGTAAAGTCAAGTGAACGAATCCCACATGGATTTGGCCTTTGTCTCCAGGAGGAAAAAGGCAGAATGAACACACAGAAAAACTAGAAAAAGGGGCCACACAGCAATTTTATCCAAAAGAGTTTTCTGGCTTTTAAATCCTGAGACTCATCAGCTGTTGCTCGGCAACCGGCGGGATCCAGTCATCCCGGGTGTCATCCCGAAGCAGCTTTGTTAGCAACAACAACGACAAAAAACGCCCAGTGAGTAAACTGATAAACGATGCACCGACGACGCGCTTTGCAGCGCGGCTCCTTGTGATGGGGATGCAAAGCGTCCACGTTACAGAGGACATTAGTAGTGAACGTTCCCAACATCAATCAGTGCAGACAGAGCTTTTACCGCCATAACGCATTTTCCCATCAGTGGCCTTTCCGTGCTAATCTGTGATTACGTAGATCACACTGCTGTCAGATTGTGTTCCCCTGTGAGCCGCTCCTTCTGGAGAGCGTTGTGTCCCTGCGATCACTGGCTGTGGCTCGTCTCCGTCTCTGAGTCACTCGCTGGTCCGGCTGGTCGTTTCAGACGCCCCAGAGGATAAATTATTATCATTTATTATATAACAAGTCATCGCTTGAGATGTTGAAACTGCAAAATAACACGGATATGAGCTCCGAAACACGGCTACATCACAAAGTTAATGTACTGTAGAGGGAGATACTGGAACATTTTCTGCAAGGCATCACACACACACACACACACACACATACACACACAGATACACAGTTTCCCTGTGATCACTGATTTACTGCCTTTAAATATTTCAAAGAGGTAAAGATACCAAGAAACCGCTGTGACCAACCAAACACACACACACACACACACACACACAGTCCTCAGAAGCCTTTCAGAGGGCGTTCATGTTCTTTTCATTAGTTTGTGGGAATAAACGTTGCTCTAATGTTTTGTTCCTGTGAAGATTTCTGCGTGTGTCGGTTGTCTCATGGGTAGCTCAATGGTTGCCACGGTTACCGCTGATCTCCCTGACAACCTGGCAATTACCGGCGTCGGCGAGGGTAACCTGGACGTGGTGGGACGTTGAAAACGCACAACCTTTACACACATTTCACATTGCCACACCGTGACTGTGCTCTCGTGCGTCATTGTGTGTTTCCTTTGTCAGAGCAAGGTCACAGGAAGTGATGTCACTAGTAGCAGTGAGTGTGTGTTATCCATTTGATGCATGTCTGTTTCTATGTCTGACGCACACACACACACACACACACACACACACACACGAGGGGAGACATAGCTGGTGTTCAATGTTTGCAGACGTGTACATGTCAAAGGTCAACTTGTGCTCCTGCTGGAACCATTAACACGGCTAGAAGCGGCACGCAAGGACCGACAATGGGGCAACTTTGCAGAGGGAGGGGCCGGGGGGGGGGGGGGGGGGGGGGGAGTCCACCTCAGCCAGGGGGACTCCCAGACAGCGAAGGTGACTCTGAGGATGGTCGACAGCCAGCAGACGTCTTCACCTCGTCCGGAGAAAAGCACGACGTGCCAAAATGTATGCACCACTGAGAGCGTGTGTGTGTGTGTGTGTGTGTCTGCTGTGTAGCCTTTGAATAACGATCCGACACCACAAGTTTAACAGCTTTATGCAAATCTCAAACTGCAGCGAGTGTGTGTGTGTGTGTGTCCATCCCATACACACTCAGACGGGTCACGTGTGTTCCTAAATGTCCTCGGGTGGCGACAGGTGAAGCCGTCTGCAAGGCCCATAGCAACAGCCGGCCCGTCATCCAGCTGGGGGGGTCGGTCCAGCGGGCGTCTGGCGGGCCGCGCCGCATGTCGCCGCGGGGGCGTCGGCATGCGTGCCCCCCCCGCCGGGTCGGGTTGCGTCAGCTGTTTGCAGCCTTGCGTCGTATCACCTGCGTATTTTCTTTAACGCTTAAGGGTGGATACATTTCCTATGTGAGTCTCTGACACACGCACGCACACACACACGCACACACACACACACTTAAATGTCCTCAGCCGGCTCTAGTTTCCCCTGTAGAGGAAAACCACATCCATCACTCTTCCAACGCAAACCACACGCTGCTCTCTCACTCTCTGTGTCTCACAACCGCACACACACACACACACACACACACACACACACACACACACACACACACAGAAAAGGGAGAGCTTGTAATAGTTAAGTGCTTGCCAGGCATCACAATCGGATCACACACACACACACACACACACATACAAAGACACACACGAGATGATGTATTCTCCGTAGGGAAGCTTCTTCTCATAAAAGGGACGGTTGCAAAAAAAATTAAAAGCAATTATTGGAGGGACGTGTCTCTGTCTGTGTGTGTGTCCTTTATGTATCCTGTGTGTGTGTCCTTTGTGTATCTCTACACGGTCAGTTTCACTGCCCATTTCTTAAGAATAAACTGACGACGAGGCTCCTCCTGCGGTTTCCACGGTGATAACAATGAGCTTTTCCTCCTATTAAAGACTCAAGGCTGCCACACACACACACACACACACACACACACACACACACACACACACGCACGCACACACACACAGTTGGCCATATTCTCACATACTAAAGGAACTGACTAACATCAGGAAGAGCGTGTACATGTCTATGTATAACAATATGTCGTCCATCGCCACCATCCCACTCATCCAGCGAGGACCAATCAAATCAAAGCTTCGGGCCGGAGGGGTGGGTGGGGTGGGTGGGTGGGGGGGGGGTGACGACATCATTTTGTGTTCCAAGCCCACAGAGAGATGCCATCTGGAGGGCGCTGACTCAGCACCACACACACACGGACATGAGACCGTGCTGCTGTCTGTAGAAGAACGTATTCAGATGTTTACGCTGATGATTTATTGTGAAAACAGAGCTGGCTTTGAATCAGCTGATCGCTGATCACTCTTTTGCTGTATTGGGAATATTTGAGGATATTTTGCCCGCTTGTTGGAACTAAAGCGTGCAGAGCCAGACGTGCTCTCATCATCCAGTAAAGACGTCACCTGTGAGGCCTCTCACGCGCGGACACGCTCGTACGTTCTAACCTGCTGAGACACTTCCACACACGTGAGCGTGATCAACCAGAGGTCAGAGGTCGAGAGGGAGGATCTCTCCCTCCCACCCTCTCTCTCTCTCTCGCCAGCAGCTGTCTATAGAGAGGAAAAACTTTGAGTGGTCAGACATGGAATGTGTCTGTGTGTGTGTATGTGTGTGTGTGTGTGTAGCTGGTGAGGCGCCAACAGACGCACTTCGGATCTGTGACTCATGTCAGACACACACACACACACACACACACACAGTGCATTTTGTGCAGCTCCATACTCATAGAGACTGAGATTGCTCAGAACATACATGACGTGGCCGTGCTTTGGTTAGAGGTCGTGAAGAATCTCATTCCACTGAATAATTCTGGTCCAAGTACTCGACCATTAGCTTAGCCGCTAACGCCTCCACACCTCGATGCAATAATGAAGGTGGTTCGAGGGTGAATGGTTGAGTCGTGGAGGGATGCTGCAGACTTACCATTCACAGTGGAATGCTAATCCTGCCCCGTCAACCACAATCACCAAACGCCATCTCCCATCCGTGACGTCCCTGTTTGCGCCTGCGTTATCTGCCTTTTCTTTTTTTTAACCCTTTCAGGACCAACTGTGCCATCGATTCAGCGACTGCGTGTGTGTGGAGTTTTTGTTTTTTAAAGCTCGTGGCTTTAGTGGATCCCTTCATCACACCCGATGCTGCTCTTTCCCCCCCTTTTTGTTCTCCGATGGAGACGCTCAGACGGAGGAGGCGAAGCCCCAGAAGATCAGATGGAAATCGAACCGCGAACTGAAGAATATTAAGGATCAACGTTTCCACTCGTGTTCTCTTTTGTTCTATTAATACTCCTCAGTGAGCTTCTGTTCGCTCAATTACAGCCTGACACGAACGTTCCTGTACCAGTGTGTGTGTGTGTGTGTGTGTGTGTGTGTGTGTGTGTGTGTGTGCAGCCTCCTCTCGGGGTGAATGCCATTTAATTGGTGCAGGGGTTCAAACAGAGAAAGACGCCAGGAGAAGGTAGAGACAGGAGCAGAGGGACGAGAGAGGAGCACAAAGAAAGAAGGAATAAAACGGTGAATCAGTCCCAGCTGCTTCATTCATTCCGTCTGAGTGGAAACTATGAACAGAACTTTGAACGCAATGCAGGATTTAAACGCACACTGCGCGACTCTCCTGCAAAGAGCTACTTGTGGTTTTGCTACTTGAGTGTTTTCCAACCAATCTCCCCGAGAAAAGCCACTTCGGATCTGAATCAGAACCTTCAGGGGAACGAAAGCCTTTTCGGAGCAGGAAGTTGAAACCGGCTCCAGACGGACGGCGTCTTTCTCAGCGCGCGTTCGCGTTCATCCAGCAGACACCACAGAAGAAGAGATCCTGTAAAAAGGCTTTGTGACCTCAAATGAGCTCTCTTACACACACACACACACACACACACACACGTCTAAACACAGTAGTTTCCTCGCTGCCAATAAAGTGCTTTACTGCCGTGTCGTACATAATGACAGGGTGAATACTGCAGTGAACTAATGAGGAGCACTAAATCAAAAGTTTGCGGTGACTTTCGCACCTGAAACCTGAATTTAATTCAACTTACAATTAAAAAAAAATAAATAAGAAAAACAGAAGCAGAGAAAAACGAGCCAAAAAGCTCCCGTCTGCGAAGGTGAAAGCGGCGAGCGATTGACGGGATAATTGTGCCGTTCGGTTGGTGTTCAGAGAGCAATCAATAACACGGTGTACGGGTCGGATTCTGATCACACACACACACACACACACTTCACCCAAGGGTGATGAGTAATTGACAGGGTCAAGCATTGTGGTTATCTCCAAAGCAGCCCTACTAGGTGTGTGTGTGTGTGTGTGTGTGTGTGTGCCTCTCCCATCCTTCGTCCTGGAGGCTGCTTCGTTGGACACGTGCACTTTGGGCCGGGTGGGGGTGTGGGTGGGGGTCTGGTTGCACCTGTTGGGCCGGGCCGGGCCCTCCGGTGGAGTCAGCAGATCCAGAGCTCGGTGTGAGAAAAGGGTCGGATCAGCCGGTCCAGAACGGACTGAACCGAATGTCATTGTGTGAGTTGCAGAGCGCGCTGCAGGATGACTTTCTTCACCTGTGGCTTTTCAGCAGCTCCTGTCAATCAGGGTAAGAGCTCCCTGTCCGTCACGCAGTCAAAGGAACACCTGCCCACAACCGTTAATAACATCAAGGTCTGTTAGTGGGCACCAGTGATCAGCTGGTAACACACCCCCCCCCCACACACACACACACACACTGTGAAATGTCTTGGTGATCAATTGTGGTCCAAACGGATGCTCATTACGTTAACACACACACACACACACACACCATATGGCTGCAGCTGCCCAAAGACTAGAAAGCTTTTAGTGAGGAAGGAGAAAAGGGAGGAGGAGGAGAGGAAATCCTTTTCTTTGTATTTATCTATTTAACACTCTCTCTCTCTCTCTCTGTCTGTCTCTGTCTCTCTCTCTCGTCCCCTGGTGGGTAATAAGGCTTAATCCACTTAAGCTGCCTCTCTCTCTCTCTCTCTCTGCTCCTGTCTGTCACCTCAACATCCCGCATATGCACACACTTCATTCCTCCCACCCATCTGCTGCTGTTCTTGACACTGGGTGGGAGACAAAGAGAGGGAGAGGGAGGAGGGGGGGCGGGAGGGAATCCCTCTCTCTCTCTCTCTCTCTCCTCAGCCGCAGCATCTTATTGTTCCTGGTGATGGGGGGGGGGGGGGGGGGGGAGACAGCCTCTCTATCTCTCTCCATCACACACACACACACACACACACCCTCTTCAATAATAAATGTGAAGCTCCTCCCTCCACGTTTCTTCGCCATGACTCAGGACTGAGGCCTCATTTAAAGGAACAGGACCCTCACACACACACACACACACGCACGCACGCACACTTTGTGGCGTTAAGTCTTACTGTAAGAATCAAAGATGCTTCAATGGAACATTTAAGTAAAGCTTGAATCTTATCACAAAGTAAAAGTATGAAACAGCCACATTGGACAGAGGGTCCAGTCTTCGTAGTGTGGTACTAGTGTGATGCATCATGTTCCCTTATGGCTTATTGTGTACATGTGTTCATGCTCTTTGGTTTGACCCGTGTTAACATGCACACTAGTGTGCTGCTTGTGAGATGTTTTTCATAATAAGACATGTACATAGATTCAGCTTCAGGAGCAATAGGTTCTCTTTCTCCACATCCGCCCCCCCCCCTGCTGGATGGGCTTTGTCTCATCAGCACCAATGGGAGACAGGAGCAACGCTTTTATGAAGCTCAAAACTATATCAAGGGTCCCCACGAAGCCCAGACAGATCATTACCTCCCTCCCAGAGCTGCTTTAAGAAATTACATCTTGATGACATGACATTCCCAGATGGTGCTGGTATGTCCCTGCTGTGACCTGCACGCGTCACGTGATCATTTCCCTTTGACTCGGCGGACCACGAAAGGTGCCCCCGATGAGCCATGAAAAAAAGAAAAAGGCACAAAGTCCCCTCGTGTGTCCCGGGAACATTTCCAGCTGTGAACAAGTGTGCTGATGAAACTCTGTAAATAACTCAGATGATGGTTTTCTTCCTGTAAGAGAACCAAACTCAGTTCCAACTTCTGGCTCGCTGCGATGGATTCTGGATGTTGTCTCATTATTAATCGATGCCAGTTTGGGACATGAGCTGAAGAACGCTGTTAGTTCACTTTTAAAAGATGCTGCGAGCGCTTCTGCATGCTCCACCTGCGTGCAGAGCGGGAGCGACGTACCGGTGGTGCGTGTGGATTAGTCCCAGTGGTGCCACTGGTCTCGTTAAGCTTAGCTTAAACAGCAGCGGTCATCCATCCTTTAGAGTGTGTGTGCGTACGTGTGTGTGTGTGTGTGTGTTAATCAATGGATTACTGTCCACTCATCCATGTAAGGTGTCAAACACAAACACATACGGTTATCCATATAAACCTTCTTTACACACACACACACACACACTAACAGCATCGACTGGGAGTCTTGGGCCCTTTGATTAGAGCGAGGGAGGAGATGCAGACTCCATCCTTCCCGTCTGAAGATGAGCGCCGCAGACCAATGGGCCGGCTCACGCGCACGCCGCGCAAAAAGCAGAAAGGGCGAGATGTTTAAACACATCTCCAGTGCCAACTAATCTCCCAGCATGCCTCTGCGAGGACCCGCCGCGGCTCAACTTGTAGGACCGGAGTGACATCACCATCTGCCGCTTGTTTAGTCTGCTGCGCGGCGCGTGGGGCGGCGGTGTTTTGACAGACAGCCGGCGTCAGCTGTCCGATCGGCGTCACTTCCTGTTCCCGTCACTTCCTGTTCCCGTCCGAGGAGCATTTATAAACCGCCGATTAGCATAACGCCTTCCTGCCAGTGTTTCCCTTTTCTTCCCCCCCCCCCGCTGCTGCTTCCTTCCTGTGAGTGTGTGAGGTTGGAGGCCGGGAGGCAGGAACATGTTTGTTCAATAACGTTTTACATACATTAAAGCACAAATATCCTGATATCTTTCACCAAACACTCTCTTTTTTTGTGTTTCATTGGGAATAAACCAGCGGGTTTCTTCTAACTGGAGGAAGCGTGCGAGCCGGGAGGACGACTTCTGGAAAAGTGACTCTTTGCTTTTAATAATCCAGTCGATCGGGTTTCTCGGCGGTCCGTTGACCTCACTCCTCTGTGAAGGTCTCTCTCCTTGTCCACTCCAAACCAATTCTGTCCTTTTTTTCCTCCCGTTCTTGGGCGTAAATGTGATTTTCAGAAGCGGCGGCTTGAATGATTTTCAACGTGCTCCTTCATGGACAGAGAAGCCCAACTGGTGGAAATGTGTGTGGGTTTTAAAACACGCCACCGGGTACCAGGTTACACTCAGTTTTTTGGGGGGCGGGGCCATCGGGAGTGACGCGAGAGGGCGGAGCTAATTACAACTGAACGCTAATGAAGACCCTTTTATGAAAAACCACACATTTAAAGGGTTAAAGTTGTAAAACGATATTGAGACCGGACAACGTGACCTGTCAATCACATTAAGCCCCGCCCTAAAGCATCGCCTGCTTTATGTTTGACGGACCATCATTCACTAAATGAACATCATGCTGCATTGAAAAAGACTTGAATCTAGAGACTGAGACCATAAACTCATGTTTACAATGTTTACTGAGGGAATAAATCAAGAGAGAAGTAGAGTCATTTCCTCATAGACGTCTATGGGAGCAGAGGAGTCGCCCCCTGCTGGCCACTACGCAGAATGCAAGGTTATTTATGGGCACTTGACACTTGCAGAAGCATGTTGTGAAGACCTGAGTCTTTGAGTTCAACAGGAAGTGAAGTGAGCTCGAGGCTCCCCTGTGTGTCCTTGTCATCACGGAGTCTGACAGAACGAGGAGGAATCCATTACAGCGCAGGGGACGTCCAACCGAAAGGAACATTTAAATAAGAGACCATGTCAGGGACACGCAGCGACACATCGTTATCAGCATTGGCAGATGCTCGATAGCTTGGGATGGCTTTTGTTCAGAAGAGAAGAAGTGGCGCTGAGCCGTCTCCGATTTCCTCAGCGCTGAGGTCCAAGCGGCCGATGGAGACGCACGTGTCCCGACAGCTGACACGACGACGCGTCCCGCGTGTGGATCAGCGTCGCCCGTCTCAAGGAGGTCGACAGAGGACCAGAGCAGCACTCCGGTGCTCACGAGTGAGTCACATGACGTGAGTTGGAAGGAGAGTTTAAAAACAACTTGACCGTATTTGACTTCATTCATTGCCTCCTAGAGGCCAGGCCTCACTCCACCCCTCCCATGGTGTTGAGGGTCACAACAGAACAGCGGACCGGGTTCCCTCCCTCGTCCCCCCCCCCCCGCCCCCCCGGACCGATGTACCTTAGGAGCGGACACACACTGTCCCCATTGTTTGTCCTGATGAGCCGACCAGTAGATTTCCATGTCCAGTCGCTGGAAATGTTCCAACAGAACGATATCGAATATTATGGGGGGGGGGGGGCCAAGAGGAGGAGCTCACACATGGACCCCTGTTACACACACTGAGTGTTTTATTTAATAAAGCAGGACTGTTCATGATAAAGTTACTGAATTACACCGACAGAGAGGCAGGGTGTGTCCTCCTGCAGGACCGCATGTGTGTGTGTGTGTGTGTGTGTGTGTGTGTGTGTGTGTGTGTGTGTGTGTGTGTGTGTGTGTGTGTGTGTGTGAGGAATCAAACATATCGCCAATGCATCACTGATATTTATATATGTAAAAGATGTTCTTGTTGACACACAACAATAACTGAACAATATGTCATTGTGTTTGCGTTATGCAGTCAGGTTCCAACACGTGGTTTCCAGGCTGCAGGCTTATGGTTTAAATATCCTAATTTAGATCGTTTTGACCTCCTGTAATTGCTCTAACGCCACAGAGTGTAAACAGGAAGTGGAGGTAGACGCGATGTCCCCATCGGCTTGTGGGCCGATGTTTGGAAGCCTCGAGTTTCGACTGTTTTGGAATGCGGGCACCGCCATGTTCATTTTTGCAACCGACGCACGGGACTTAGACGGTAGACAGGGCACCTGTCAATCACATGGTAGCCCCGCCCTAAAGCCTTCCAATCTTTATGCTCTATTTCACTCTGAATCTGTTTACTGAGGGAATAAATCGCGAGAGATGTAGAGTCATTCTCCCATGGACTTCTATGGGACCCGGAGGAGTCGCCCCCCGCTGGTCACCACAGAGAATGCAGCTTTAACTCTTCTTAAACAGGTGTCGTATCAGTAAAAATGGTCTGGGAACGTGAGGTGAACACCAGCACATATTTCTCTTGGTCTTAAAAAACGGCAGAAAGCTGTGTGAAGATTCTCAGCCGAGTCCGAAACCCACATGAAAGACCTGAACCAGAGAGTAGTGATGAACGACTGTACAACAATTACACCATTTATTGGAGTAGCTGCTGATGAATCATCCGCTGTCCAAACTCATCCATTCATCCGCTAATCGACGGCGCAAAAACCAGAAGGAGAACGCCAGCTTCTCTCCTGTGTGTTTTGTTATCACTGCAGAAGAGGCCTGATCGACCAGGAGGGGAATCAATGATGCCAGCTGTGGGCTGAGCCATTATGAGAAGTGTCACACACACACACACACACACACACACACTTTCTAACACCTTTTGACCATTTTAGATCAATGAAATCAGCTGCTTTTAAGCTTAATGCATCAGTGCATGACACAGTGAGACAAACACACAGACAGACACACACACACACACACACAGCGTGTCTATTGGAGCTCAGGGAGTCGCGTATCAGACAGGTTTCCATGAGCTGATCTGAAGCCTCCATGATTCCTCTTTCTTTTGTAGGGAGCATCAGACAGACGAGTGCGTGCGCGCGCACACGCACGCACTCAATGCATGCAGAACGCGTAATGTCCCCACACATGAGGGCGGTTCTCGTGCTTTTTGAGGTGAATGAAGGTGCAGACTCCCGCTGGCTGTGTGCACATTAGTGCCTCGCCTCCCCCCGGTTCACGCCTCCTCTCCCCCCGGTGACATGCAGCCTCCCTCCCTCCCTCCCTCCCCTCCGGTGGTTCCTCTCTGTTTGGGCCACATCGCGCGTCCTCGTCCGTCCTACCTGTTTTGAAGAAGGCGTCCGTGTCCGCGTCGCCGGGCGCCTCCTCGGCCGCTTCTGCGGGGTTCATACCGGGATCCGGTCGAGTACAATCCACGGGCACCGGGAGCGGGGAACGGGAGCAAACGGGGAGCGAATAAGATCCTCTCGCGCGCTGTGGCGTTATTCCTCACATGTTGTCTCCCCCTCCATCCCCCCTTTTCGCTGCTTTCTCTCGCTTTGCTGTTCCAGGGGCTGGCCTCGTCTCCCTCTATTGTTCCCGGTCCAACCTCCCTCTCTGCTGCTGTCCGCCGGGGTCTCTCTACCGCCCCCCTCTCCCCCCCCTCCCCGTGCCTCCCCTCCCTCCGGCTCTCTCTCTCTCTCTCTCTCTCTCTCTCTTTCTCTCTCTCAATTCATTGATCGGTTGTTTTAAGGATTTAAATCCACTGACAAACACAAGCAGCAAAGTAATACTATTTGTATTATTATTATACATCTAAATAAATTGTTTCTGTATTTATTGGTGATGTTTTCCTCAAAGGAAATAAAAGGGTTCATCCTCTGGGGAGCATTGGATGCATTCATTATTGTGTTCAAGTGGAAATTGCGCTACTGTCTTTGTTCATACTTTGTATGTTCGTCATGTGTGTTGTGTGTTCGTCCTGCGTGTTGGTCATGCATGTTGTATGTTCGTCCTGCGTGTTGTATGTTTGTTCTGCGTGTTGTATGTTCGTCCTGTGTGTTGTATGTTTGTTCTGCGTGTTGTATGTTCGTCCTGTGTGTTGTATGTTTGTCCTGCATGTTGTATGTTGGTAATGCGTGTTGGTGATGTGTGTTTGTCCTGCGTGTTGTATGTTGTTCATGCGTGTTGTATGTCCTGGGTGTTGTGTGTTCGTCCTGCATGTTGTATGTTGGCGAATGCGAGTTGTATGTTGGTCATGCGTGTTGTATGTTGGTCATGCGTGTTGTATGTTCGTCTTGCGTGTTGTATGTTCGTCTTGCGTGTTGTATGTTGGTCATGCGTGTTGTATGTTTGTCCTGCGTGTTGTATGTCCTGGGTGTTGTGTGTTGGTCCTGCGTGTTGTAGGTTTGTCCTGCGTGTTGTATGTCCTGGGTGTTGTGTGTTGGTCCTGCGTGTTGTAGGTTGGTCATGCGCGTTGTATGTTCGTCCTGCGTGTTGTAGGTTGGTCATGCGCGTTGTATGTTTGTCCTGCGTGTTGTATGTCTTGCGTGTTGTGTGTTCGTCATGCGCGTTGTATGTTTGTCCTGCGTGTTGTATGTTTGTCCTGCGTGTTGTATGTCCTGGGTGTTGTATGTGCGTCCTGCGTGTTCGTCATGCTTGTTGTATGTTTGTCCTACGTGTTGTATGTTTGTCCTGCGTGTTGTATGTCTTGCGTGTTGTGTGTTCGTCATGCGTGTTGTATGTTTGTCCTACGTGTTGTATGTTCGTCCTCAGACGATCAATCTGGACAAGGTGTTTCTTTGTTCCCTGATCAGATGTTCTGCTCCAAACCCCCCAGCTCAGGACACAGCAGGTGATGAGGACGGGAGTCCCTGAGCACCGCACACGCCTGTAGGACCTTCCGCGCCTCCATATATGGAACCAGGCCCTAAAGGTCAGATGGTGCCACGGGCTTCAGGCAGAAGCGTGGTCATGATTCTGGGCTGATCGTCCTCTGGAGACCATGACCACATCAGCAACGTCCTGCGCTTCTCGGCTCGATGAAAGCATCCAAAGCATGTAGAAACATAACATCGTCTCTACAGGGAAATGTAGAAAATGTGTAAATATCTAAGTGAAAAAAGCATATAGAAATCACAAAGTGAAAAATAAACAGATAAATTGAATAAAGAACTCCATATGTCGAGATGCTTCATGTGCAGATTGCATGTGCGTAAGGGGGAAAGAACATTAAAAAGATGATAATAATAAAGATAATACAATCGATAACCCTGATGAATAATTCACAGATCAAATGGAGAAGTAAAAATACTGTGACATTTAGAAATGTCAGCTATTGTAGGATGCCGTCCTGCAGGGCTCCAGGCCTTTTATTTCATATAAAGATATGAGGAGGATCTTCCTGAGGGGGGGGGGGGTTCTTTATTAGTTTATCTTACACAGGCTCACAGTCCACAGTCAGTCTGTGCTTCCACTTAACGTGGCAACATTATTCAGCTAAATCTTTAGCAGTTTTTGAGGAAATTCCTTTGTTTTTACCACACGTTCACTATTGATGCCCCCCCCACCCCCATACCCCCATACCCCCTCATGGAACCCACAGATCCAATAAATGGACTCAATGCTTCAACACACAAGATGTCAGCCCAATAAATGCTACATGCGTGCTAACACGTTAGCATGAATGCAGAGTATAGTTGATATAGGCTACAAACATTAACAAAGAAAAGAACGGGCCGATTGAAGCGATTGAAGCTGGTTGTGTGACTTGAAGGGATGGTGTCTCCTTCAGCGGTGGGGGGGGGGGGGGGGCTCTCTCTTCTCCAGCCAGGAAGCCGTGTGGAACATGTCCCTTTAACCCCCCACCCACCCTCCCTTCAGCACATAGAGGCCTCCGGGGTGTCTGGATTCCTCTCGCCGTGTGTTGCTGCCACCTGGTGGAGAGCTTTGCTCACGGCAGCCTCGTCCCTGATGGCGCTTCTCAGCAGTGCTCCAGAGGGCCCCATGAAGGCCCCATGCAGGCCCCATGAAGGCCCCATGCAGGCCCCATGCAGGCCCCATGAAGGCCCCATGAAGGCCCGAAAAAGTAGAGAAGAGTAACAGCAGAATGTAATGAAAGAAAGTGAGTGTTTTATGGACATATCACACTAATACGTGTTACGTGTTTTAATCTTGCATTCACATTATGACACAATACTCCTTGCATTCCAGCGTTTTTCAGCTCAGTCACACAGACAGCGATTCCCACTGTTCCCACAAGTTAGAAAGTTTGTGGTTTGATCAAATGTTTATTGCTCTAATGCTTATTAAACATTGTTTTATGCAAATTCTCGTTTTGTTTGCAACCCTTTGAGCTAGAAAGTGACAGAAGAACGTAAAGCGTTCTAAACGTGGTAGTGAATTAGTACTTGAGTCAATGTACTTGGTCACATGGCGAGGGATGAAGGGCCGCACGTCATGTGACCCTCAGCTGGACCAATGAGAAAACCTGTCACGTTTAAAGCGGTAACGATTTTATTGATGTCAAAACGCTTCACATAGCACCTTTACACGTCACAGACCCCCTGCCCCCCACCCCCCCCCCCCCCTCACGGCCCTGGGTGGGTTAAACCTCTCAGAGAGGGGGGGAGACGCTTTAGTGATCAAAGAACTCCTTTGATTTCAAAAAGGAAGAAAAAGAAATAAACCGGAGAGAATGAGTCGGGAGGGTGCAAGCAGCACCTCGTCCCGTTAGCATGTTAGCGGTTCCGCGGCTAACCCAAAGACCGAATGACACAACCAGTCTCAGCAGTATGGCACCATGTGTCAGAGTCCAGTGTGATCCCTGAACTATTTACAACTTAAAAAAAGAACAAAAGAAAAAGAAATCAACAAAAGAGATCCATAAGCATGTGGTTTTAAAATAGTGCTCATAATTGGTGAGATGACATAAAACTATGTACATACCTGTATTTGGTCAAAGCTGGCTTGCTTTTATATACACATCTTTTTTTCTCTCACAATGTTAATAAGTCACATCAATCATATTAAATACAGCAAACGTTTCCGCCCGTAGCAAAAAGAAAGAAACGAGTCGGACGACATGTAACCACACGTCAATCACATTTCAACATAAAACATGGAACAAGAATATTAATACTCAGGAATGACAGCGATTCAACAGTTAAAGTGGAAATCTCTTTTCAGCATCTCTTCTCCATGAAATAACTCGCCTCGTCACAAGAAACATTCACATCTTTTCTTTAAAACTCACATTTGGTTGTTTGTTTTTTTTTCCTCAGCGTTGCTTCATTCGGAGTCGCTCCCTGAGGAGAACCCCCCCCCCCCCCCCAAAAAAAAACAAAGCCACGTAGGAGTTCATCTCTGTGCATCGACCTTTGACCCCCCCAACCTTCATGAGACGGTGAACCACCGAGCGGGACGTTTTCTTCTCTTATGTCTCACGCGTCAACTCGAGGACATTCGAGGACGTTAATAAACACGGAAACAAACGAAATGAATGGACTTCTATCAGAGTCAGTTGAAAGGAGACGACGCAACAACAACAACAACAACAAAGCTCCGAGTGCAGGAAGATAAAGACGTGTTTGTGCTCGTGAGGACATTAACCCGTCACCTGAGGTGTGCCCCAAAGGAGGGACACACCTGGGCCCACCAGAACGCACATCTGCATCGAGTAGACGCTGGACATAAAGTGCACCGTATTTCTAGCCATCATTTCCATATTATACAGTTAAAAAACTAAACACTTATGGACCAAGAGCGGAGGAAATGAAATATTACATTCTTGTGACGTGGCGGAAAACCACACAGCCTGCAGGCCTGCGTGTGTGTGTGTGTGTGTGTCTGTCCGTGTGCGTGCGACACAAAGCCGGCCGACTGACGATTGAAAACAGGAAGTACCGACGTCACATGACACTGCATCTGATGCTCCCTCAGTCCTCGGTACATTCCTCCCGTCTCCACCCGTCTCCACCCGTGTCCTCCCATCTCCTCCCGTCTCCACCTGTGTCCTCCCGTCTCCACCCGTGTCCTCCCGTCTCCACCCGTGTCCTCCCGTCTCCACCCGTGTCCTCCCGTCTCCTCCCGTCTCCACCCGTGTCCTCCCGTCTCCACCCGTGTCCTCCCGTCTCCTCCCGTCTCCACGTCTCCTCTCGTCTCCACCCGTGTCCTTCTGTCCCTCCGACGGTCCAAAAAAGTCTGGAATCAGCAGATGCTAAAAATAAAATCCCTAAATGTACTAATAAAGTGGTATTTACCTATTTATTTTGAGTAATAAACTGATTTCTGTCATGTCAACACACAACATGAATATTTTAGGAAAAGGTCTTCCTTCTTTTGTTTTCACAGAGTATAAAATATAACCAAAAAAAATAAAATAACAGATGACAGAACTATTATTTGTATTAAATTCTGCTTTGTGTTTCTGAAGATTTGTGAAACTCGTTTTGAAGAAATCTCATATTCACTTTTTCTGTGATACAAACAAACGGAGCTCTCTCAACTGCATCATTGTAAACAAAGGACTCGTATGATAGTGGGACTCGGAATACAACACACACACACACACACACACACACACACACACAAAGTACAAATTGGAAACCAAAAAGCCCAAACTACAGGCCTGCGTTTGTTCAGCTCGTGTGGAAGTTTAAGGCCCCCCCAACCCCCCCCCCCCCTTCGCGCTTGTCAAAGGTAGAAGCTGGAGGCCGGCGGGTCGGGGAGGCAGGACAGAGTCTCGGGCATCTGGGCAGCAGGGGGCGCTGTGCCGTTCCTGCTGGCCAGAGCGCGGCCCCCTGGGTAAGCGCCGTTCAGCAGGCAGCCGTTCTCCACCTGCGGGGGAGTGGGGGTGGGGGAGGGGGGGCGAGAGGCGGGTCATCAGCAGACAGGAAGTAGTTTGAACACAACACAGCTGCTCATTGGGAGAAGGTGTGGTGATATTTTAAGAATATCACCACAAACTGGAATGTTTTTAAAAAGGAGGTAAAACTATTGACATTCATCATTTGCTCACATTATTAATAGAGAATGAATCTGACCCCATTTCAAAATAAAACACACAACACTCATTTTATTAAAATCCTCTAAAATCTACAACTTCAATCGAGGAAATTATTTTTTCCTTAAAAACATGTAATACGTTAAAAAAACTATTCTTCTTTTCTGAGCGAACATTTGAACCACTGAAGGGTTTGTTTGTGCAGAAACAACATTCAACAAAATAAATGTGTTGCCGTTTCTCTCCTCGCGGTCGGCAGCCAGCAGCAGCGCACAGGTCAGCGCTCGCATCGCCGGGGTCACGGCACGTCGAGCGTCGTTGACCTCTGGACATCGAGCAGCGACCCGAAAGCAACCGACCAGACAGACGTGGATGTAGAAGCAGAAGGAGACCACCCCCCCCCCCCCCACCCCCACGCCGTGTCACCGCTCATGGCACACGCGAGCGTCTCAGCACGCTCACCTTGTGGGGGGCGGGGCCGAGGGGGACCTCGGGGGCCGCCGCTGCCAGGATCTGCTCCAGGGTGGCGTTGGGGGCGGGGCACTGCGACGGGCCGCGGATGACCTTCCCCCCGAACGGACCACCCCCGCTCGCGCCGCACTCCGCGCCGTTCTCCAGGCAGGAGCCGCCCCCCGCGTCCGCGCGGCGCCCGTAGTCCCGCCACTGGGATTCCCCGTTGGGGCCGGCGGCGGCGGCGGCGACCTTCTGGTCGGCGTGGCGCCGCTGCGCGAGATGCTGCAGCTGGAGGTAGCGTTGGTGCGTCTGATGGAGCTCTCCCTCCGGCGTCGGCGCCTCGCCGCTGAAAGCCGCTCTGAAGTGTTCCACCAGGGCGCCCGTAGCGTGCCCGTTGGCCGCTGCGGCGCTCGCCGAATGGCCGCCCCGCTGGTCCCAGGCGCGCATGTTGAGGTGCTGCTGCATCTGCTGGGACAGCTGCAGGATGGGGGCGTGCGCCGCCGCGGGAGGCTTGTGGTGAGGAAACTGCATTTGCACGTTGGCGCCGGAGGAGGAGGCGGCGGCGCTTTCGGGCGGCGAGGCGGAGCCCGGAGGCGCCCCTCCGGCCTCCGCCTCCATGGAGTCGTAGATGTACGAAAGGATCTCGTCGTTAGTCAGCAGGTCGTCCAGGGCGGGCACGCGCTCCGGGTCCATCTCCACCCTGATCATCCGCTCGTCCAGCAGCAGCAGCTCCAGGTCCTCGGCGCTCAGCCCCAGGCCCTCCAGGGCGCCGAACAGGTCGCCCGCCTCCTCGCCGTCCGCCACCTCCAGGCCCTCCAGGGACAGGCCGTCCAGGGTGGACAGCAGCGGGTCGAAGCCGCCGCCGCTCGGCTCGTCCCAGCGGCGGGGCGCGCCGGCGGGTTCGGGTTCCGAGAAGCCCACCGTCTGCTCGCCGAAGAAGCTGTGCAAGGTCACCTTGGGCTCGGCGGCGGGCTGGCAGACGTACACCGACTCGTCCTGACTCATGAGCGCCCCGAGGAGGGAGCCCGGGTCCAGGCCGTGCCTCACCAGCCTCTCAGTCCGGCTCTTCTTGGACTTGGTGCCGTTCTTCTCGTGGCCGCCGTCTCTGAAGGCTGCGATGGGATGGTTGGACTGGTAGAGCAGGGCCTCCCCGGTAGCGTAGGTGAAGGGCAGGTGCATGGAGCGCTTACGCAGGTGCTCTCCTCCCTCCTCGTCCCTGTAAAGCACAACAACAGCTGTACTCATTTCCTTTCGGATGCCCACCGTGACTAAAAGCTACACATGCTTCCATCTAGATTTTTCCCTCGACCAAATGGGCAACGCTTTCCCTGAATAATTCAGATTAAAAACACATTTGTGACTATAGCGAAGCCTTCGCATCGTGTCCCGTCTTCGTGTTGCAGCAGAAACCACGTACAGGAGGGGCCTCTGGGTGGCGATGATGTAATCGGGTTTGCCGTTTTTGTACACCAGCCTGGCGTTGGCCTGCACCCATTTCCAGAGGTTCTCCTTGGTGAGGAGCCTGAACACCGTCAGGCCGCTCTCCCCGGTTTTCATCACTGTGGAAACGGAGGAAGACACACCGATGAGGCCTATTAAATGATGTGCATGAATGTGCACATCAGCCACAAAAAGACCATTTGTATACAGAACAAGTTCATTAAAACACATGAGTACTAAAACCAATGAAGAGCCTTCATTTATGACCGAAGTCCTGTGATGAACGTCAACAAACATCAGCCCCAGCCGACCTGACTGACAGGATCCTTTTAGGTAGCAGGAACATATTCAAGAATGTACAATTACGGCGTCACGAGACCAAGTGGCTGCTGGTGAAAGCGTCGGATCAAACTCATATGGAGAGTAAACAGAGAGAGAGAGCGACAAAAGTCCTCCTTCAACGCGCCCCTCCGCTCTCGGTTGATTGGACCCAGTGTCGAAGTGTCAGTGCGTTGCCGTATGGATCATCTATGGATTTGTCGGCCCCCACCCCCACCCCTGCAGCTTTGCTCAATCTGCTCCGTAATCCAGCGGGATTACTCCCCCAAAGCCGCCTGAACTCCCTGACTCTCGGGAACTCCTCACCTTCCATCCACGGGACTACGTTTAAAAGTAGCCGCTCCTTTGGGTGGAGCTGGGTGGAGCGGATGAGGAAGCCTCTCTTTGGCAGGAACCTGCAATTTTTGGGTCTGGAGAAGAAGAAAAAAACAAAAGCCACTTACTCCTGACGTGGTTCTCGGCGCAGTACAGCATGTCGGCCGCGTGGATGAACTGGTACCCAGATCCTCGGACCCGCAGCTCAGCCTCGGTGTACCCGAGCACTATCTTCCCCCTGCACACCCAGAAGAGCATCGCCGTTAACCTTCCGACCTCCGACCTCGGGTCCGGGTTCTTCTCCTACACCGCGCGGGGAGGGGGGGGGGGGGGGGGGGGGGGGGGGCGCCCTCACTTTGCGTCGCAGGCCAAAGGCGTGAAGTCCAGCTGGTGTTTGGTCCTGAAGATCATGTTCTTGGTGCGGATCTCCAGGATGGACGGAGGCTGCAGAGGAGTCGCGATGGCGAAGAGGGCCAGCTGGGGCGCGGCCTTCCCCCCGTTCTTCTGCCCGTGGAGGAACTTGAGCCGGCCCTGGACGTTCAAGGCCTGGAGAGAGAGAGAGAGAGAGAGAGAGGAGAACAACATCCGTCTGTATAACTTGGACCGCGCGTCCCCTCTGGTCTTCGGGCGTTGAACCCACCAGGAAGCCGGAGGAGTTGTCCAGCAGGCAGCGGAAGCGACACACGAAGCTCCTCTCCAGGAAGGACGAGTTCTCCGGGGGCAGCTGCTCGGGGCTGTAGGTGACCACGGAGGAGCCGCCGCCGGCCTCCATCTCTGCGTTAAAAATGGGACACGTGAGCCGCTATAAGTGAGCTCTTTCACACCGACGCCGCGTCCACCTTTCTACAACCAACAAAAGAGAACATGTGGATCCATTTCCTCCGAGGTCACATGTTGGGTTTCACATTGCGGTGTTACTTCATTGTGCAAAGCCTCACATGATCGAAGAAGCACGTAAGCAGACCTGGGACCACTTCACCTCCCAAGCCACACCTGAAGATTACAGTCATGTGACCTGTCTTATGGCCTGATGCCTGAAGCTTTGTTTACTCAACCACCTGACCAGCACTTTGTACACGGCTGGGTGTCTGTTATCAAGCTGTAATGCGTCTAAATACCAATGTATTGGTGCCCCCCCCCCCCCCCCCCCCCCCCCCAGGCCTTCATTTACAGAATATCACACAAAGAGCCATGGACCAACCAGGAGATGCAAAAGGAGCACAATGAGACCCAAGGGGACTTCAGAGGGACTCAGAAGACTAAAAAGAGACACAAAATGACCTCAAAGAAACACCAATTGACAATAAAAAAGGGGGGCGGGGTGTCATCACCTCGGGGGGAGTCCTGGGTGACGGCGGGTGCAGCGGCTGGAGGAGGATTCAGAGCCCAGTGCAGGTTCCTCCTGAGCTCCTGCTGGTCCTCCGTGTGGACCAGCTCGTAGACACTCTGGTGCATGACGTCGGTCTGAGGAGCCGCAACCAGAGGGACAATCAGCTGGCGCCCAAACGAGGACGCAGCGTGCAGGACGAATGCAAGGTGGCACCCCCCGAGGGAAAAACCACACTGTACGAACAAGAGGGTGCACTTCTTGGAAACACGGCACATTGTTGTCCCCCCCCCCTCCCCCTCCCCCTCCCCCTGCCCCTCCCTCTCCCCCCGCTGACTGGTGCTAAAGGCTACGTCCATAAATAGGTCAGGCCCTGTGTGTGAGCCTCTGACTCCGCATCATGCAGGGAGCGGGCCGACGGGTCCAACAGCCCCCCCCCCCCCCCCCCCGAGCCTCTCTCAACACAATGCACGCGAGGCCTCCAGCCGGAGAACACGGCCCCTCCCTGAGGAACAAGCCCCCCCGGGGGGGTCTGCAGAGTAGGCTGCACCATAAACATTTAAAGCAATTCTCTCCTCAGAGAAGACAAACGCGATGGCGCTGCTCCTCGGGAGGTGGAGCTAACTAACACACACCCTTCTTCAAGGGGCTATAATACATTTATGAGGGCACGGTGATACCTGGTGGAAGCCCAAGTAGTCCTGGATGGTGTGAGACGAGTAGAAGATGGTCCCACTGGCTGTGAGGACCATGACGAAACCGTTGAGAGCCTGCGGGTGGAACGGAAAACACCAAGATATCATGGATGGGGAGGTGGTTTGAGAGTGATTCTTATTGAGTTTGCTACTGTAGAATGAACAAAAACACAGTGTGTGCATTGACTTCAAAATAACAAACAGGACGCAGCCCTTGATTCAATGAAGACACATGTGACCTTTATACTTCTATATGTTCATTATTCTACTTTCATTTCAATCAAAGACATCGTAGACAGTTCCTCCATCTGTTGGGAAACAGCTTTGTGATGTCAGAGCACTACAGTAAAATAAAGGCTTGGATCTTGTGAGAAAATGCAGAAGTAAAAGGAAGGGAGGACATGAAAGGAGGAGACCAGGAAGGAAAAGGAGGAAGCGTGTTAAGTGAAATGGAGCACACTGATTGTTTCTCCTCAAAAGGGAACAGCTGGTGCAACGTTTCCACCTCACTAAACGAGCCACGGCCTCCCTGTGTTTACCCAACGTTACCACACACACACACACACACAGGCACACACACACCATCTCTTTCCTCCATGATGCAGGAGATCTTATCCACTAACATCTGAGGGCTGAGCTAAGCCCCGCCTCCTGGGCCCCTCCTTCAGCCGCTCACGTTGCACTGATTCGATATTTTGAGGCAGTTTCCCGCGATGGAGATTCAAATCGAGTAAAAGTGGGAATTCCAGATGTGCACTCATTAACCTCCCAGCTGCAAATGAGGGGGGGGGGGGGGGGGGAATCAGTTGAGAGTGCATGAGCACAAGAGGAGCCACGGGGGCTTACAGATGGTTTTCCTGAAATAGAGCAAATTCATAGAAGTAAAGGTGTAACGACAGCTGTCGTCAAAAATGATAAAGTCCACACGTTTTGTTTTTCAAAAAACGAAGAGAATTAATTAACGAAAACGTCCCGCCGCCGTTTCTGGGTCTGAATAACACGTCTCGTCCAGAATTTCGCCGACGTCCGGCGGGGAGAGCGGAGGAAGCCCACTCACGCCTCAGGAAGAGGAGGAGCTTCAAAGGATCACCTTCATCCCACTTGATGAGGAGGTGAGGAACTGCTGACTGAAGTCAGGGAGGAAGTGAGGCGCCGCTATTTGAATGCTAAGCTAAGCTAACCAGCTCTGAAACCTCCCAAAATGTCAAAACAATTCCTTTGAATACGTCCACGGCCAAAGACGGGAGGGAAACGTCCAGCGACTCGTCGAACGCGGCGCTCTTTCAGATTAGGAGCGGCAGACGTATCGGGAGGTAAGCTGCCCTGAGCCCGTGAGCCTCGGCCATCGGCCTAAATGGATTTTAGGGAACTCATCGGGATGAAAAGGCAAAACAAAGAGCCCCAAAGGCGAGGGACACGAGGGGACACGGCGGGGACACGAGGGGACACGGGGGGACACGGGGGGGATGTGTGGAAGAGACGATCAAACAAACATCTCCGCGAAACCAGAAGGAGACGTACCTGCAGCAGCAGCTCGCCTTCGGGGGTCTGGGCCTCCGCCGCCGCTGACGCGTCATCGCCGTCACCGCTCACAGCAGCTGCACTCAAAAAAACAACGCTTTCAACGAACTTAATAAAATCATGGAAATGATTTGCACACTATTTTATTGATTCTTTGAGCATAAAGAAATTATGTTGATACGACTTGATGCATTTGAGTAGGATCAACTTAATTTATTATGGTTGGTTCAACGCATTTTCTTGGGTTGTGTCAAACTCAAATGAATACGGTTGGTTTGACTAATGCCACATTAGTAAAATATACGCTAGTCAATTAAGTTAGACCAACCCAAATTATTCAATTTAATCCTGCCAAAGAAAAATAGGTTGGACTAACTCTAATAAATTACGTTGATCTGCCCCGAGTATTTTATAGTGAACCAACTTAATTGCTTATTGCTTAAAGAAAGCAGTTAAATTATGTTGAAATACTTTCCATGATTTTGCTATAGTAATACTAAAAATATCTTTAGTGTTAACATTTACCCTGAACCACAACTGAAACTAGGTTTTAACAAAATATACAACTGTGTTGGCTGGAAACAAGACAAATGAGAGATGTTTCTCAAAGTAGGCACTGAATAATGTTTTAATGAGCAGCTTCTCTTATAAACATACATATCAAAACGTTTTCTCAACTTTCTATGACACAAATTAAAATACATTTTTGAAAGTGCTAACAGTGGTTATTAGTAGTCTTGACCTGAACTCTGAAGACTTTGTACAAACATCCCTCTTAAAATATTTCAAACATTCATCTTAAACACTTGTGATTACTTACTTAATGCACTGGTGAACACGCAGGAATACAGAAAATAATAAACACACACAGAAGTGTCTAATCTGCTTTAGCCATCATAATGTGTCTAACGGGATAGCTTTATTTTGAGAGCTTGTCCTTTTATGGATAGTTTGTTTGGGTCTAGTTCCATTATTATTTTCTGCAGAACTTCAAAAGTATACTTGAGCTCTCGAGGGTAGCTCAAGTTGAGAGCATACACAAGCGCAAGCAACATTGACACGGCGAAAGGTACATTTCCCAAATCGCTCAGCACTTCCACCCCCTCCAGAATGACTCCGACTTCATCTGGGTCATCACTGGGCTCCGCTCCTTCTTTTCGAATCACATGGATCGCAAAGACTGTCTCCGCCATTGCTGTTTGACTGCTTTCAATATTCTGTGACAAAACAATTAACAAAAGCAATCATTTTTCACTTATGTGCATTACATGCCATTTTTATTGCACTATTTTACTGTATAAACAGCTATCAAAAACTTCATTCACATTAGGGCTTTCAACGAATATTTTATATTCAAATATATATTCAAATAGTTGAAAACAACACTAAGAAGTTAAGTTGGGCCAACTTAATCGTATTTGATCTTACCCAAGTAAAGATAAAGGTAAATGAACATACCGTGTATTCCTTCACCAGCTTCTCTGGATCTTCGTTCAAGTAAACACATAGACCTTTGAGGACGCATTCTCGTCTGACGTCAATGCTGGCAGTCTAAGTATGCAGATAAAATAACATTAGGAACACCATCTAAACCAACCATCTTACTAATCACAATGAGTAACCATGCAATATCAGTGTGTAAATTAGTATGTGAACCCTTGGGATCCAGGGGTGTTAGCAACAAGTGCAGAGGACCAATAAAGGCAACAAGTAAGTAAACAAAATACAGAAGTTCTACGAGTAGAATAGCCTCTTTAACTTTTCCATTGTCATCATACCTGGGTTATGGGTACCATGATGCTCTTGATCTTTCTCCCTTGAACTCCACTTTTCTTGGCATACACCTGGATCAGGTTTTCAGAGTACAGATCCAGCTGGGAGAAGAACTTTGACTGCAAATTGATTGTTGTGATTCTCTTGAATTCTGCATTCACCTACAGAAAAAATAAATTTGTTTGACTTTTTTGTTATCACTGGTGTTAGGTACACATATGATACTGCAATTCAGTTTGTTCAAGACATGCAAATGCACAATACATAAAGTCCGTAAGTATTCACAGGAAATTATATATTCCAATAGAAGTAAAAAAAACGGAATGTTTCTTCACTTACCTCACACACATGGAAGAGAGCTGGCCACCTTGTGTTGAAAGCCGCTATCATGGGTGCCTCTTGAATTACCTCTTGTCTTCTGAGAGCAAAAGTCTTCTCCATCATAGTCGCCACCGTGTGCGTATTGTTTCTTTTCTGTACTTCTGTGAGGAGGGCCACTCTCATGTTCTCTAGCGTCTCCACTGTTTCACCGAATGGATAGGTGGGGCAGTAATTCACCTCTGCTTTTCTTGGCTTCTTGACACCATAGGCAGGACTGCATTTGCCATCAGGTTTGTGTGTTAGGGAATTTACTGCAACTTCTGGGCATCCAAGCCGCCTTAGCTTTGTTCGGTAGTTACCAAGTTTATATTTCAAGCTTGTCTTCCATCCGCCAAATCCAGTGATGGAACCTGGCTCTTTCAAACATGGATGTGTTGACACAAGAGCTCCTGCTACATCATCAAACTCTCTGTCAGAGAGGTACACTTTGTACTGGATGATTTTGTTAGTTAAGCCATCAAGAATACTAGATTTAAGTCTATTGTCAGGATTAAACAAAGTTCCGGTTTCTTTAAAAGCAGCATTTGCCCTGCCCAGCTGTAGTTCAGTATCATAAGTGAATTGGGGCACATCGAAGACAATCGGCCACCCAGAGGCTCTTGAGGAGGTGTCAGGAGGAGACAATATGTCTGTATCAAAAGAGCTACAAGATGAAAGGGATGATGATTCATGTACAGAGGAAGTGCCGGCAGCAGCAGCTGAGTAGGGGGCTCGGAAGTCACCATACTGGGTAGGTGCAACTGAATTAAAGATGACCTTAATGGAACCTTTGTCCTGGACATCTGATGTTGAGATCAAGTTGATGAATTCATTCCCAAGCTCAGCATCCATGAATTGAAGCCTGAAGTCTCCTTCTACTCCACACTGCATCTTTATTTGCTGTATGAGATCACTGACAGACTCTGGAACCCCATCTGGAAGGATCAATCTTTGGGAGTCATTTTCTCCGAATATGATTCTGAGCTTCACTGGAGAAGCCATTTCACAACAGTCTGTAAAAGAAGAAAGACTAAATGTTTTTACAAAGATAGATCTGAATTTTAATACAGCAATGATAGAACAAAAGAAACATTCAACATTGCAGACCCAAAATTTATAGGTGTATGTATCTTTTTAATGTCACCATTCTGAAAGGTCCAACAAAGTAGTCTGCTAAAGGGTAGTCATCTGCCAGTTCACAAAGCTCAATCAAAATAGTTTCTCGGGTTGGACAGGAACTCAGCTCAAAGGCTCTGAAGTGTTCCCTGTACCACCCAGAAAACCGTTTCACCATAAAAAACACTCTGTCCTGTACAACGCAAATTTGAAGAATCTCTCCAAAGTCAGGAAGTCCACTTGTTGACCCATGAGCAACCATCATCCCATTTCTGAATGTTACACCTTTGCTTGACACACACTTAGTAAGGTGAACTTCAACTGTACCAGGGAATTTCTGTTCAATAGTCTGAGCTATTTCTTGTTTCAAAACAGCCACAGGAACTGTTGAGACATTGGTGATGTCTAGGGCCTTTTTTTCAAACCTGGCTGATCTCAAGTGATATGAAATCATTAGCTGATGCTTCATAGCCAGGGAAAGAGGCACATTTTTAAAGCAATTAGTGTGTCGCACAACCTGCTTAAAAAAACTGTGCTTAGCCTCAAATCGCATGGTCCAGTGTCCCACAAGAGGACCAAACATCCTGATAAGTTGTGGATAGTGCTCAACAAAATGATGTTTTGGTAGCAGTTGCACATGAGGGAAGACTTCTTGATACTTTTGTCTGTGCTCAGAAATTTTGCCCTCAAGATAGGCAATTGAGTCATTTGTGTGTGTCGGAGCAACCACAAGCTCAACAATGTCTTTTAAATCCAACAGTATTTGCCATGCCATGTCTCCCTCAGGCACCAGATGCCCTATTATGAATGGGAGCAGTCTTAACAGTGCCCAGTTTTCATGGGCATTCCCACCTATTGTTTTTCTTGTAGAAAACGTTTGTGGGATCACATGTGGCCTATTTGTCTTGTCTGCCCACTTATAAGGGAAATGCAGGATGCATTTGTTGAGGGTTTCAAGATTGAAATACCTCTTGGATATCAGCAATGCCAAACAATGTGCAAGCTCTACTGGTACTATGCCCTCAAAAACATCATGCATGATATCTGGAGGATAGCCTGTGTGAAGATTGAAATGTGCAAGAGTTTCTGAGATAGCACAATGTCTTTTCACCCCAAAAGAGCTTGCACTATTCTCTTGAGCTGATTTCACATGAGAGTCATGGAGTTCTTTTGTCCTGAGACTGAATGCACCGGACTTTACCTCTTTTGTTTGGATGTCTGTTCTAAGTCCTGTACAAAATCGACAGATATAACCACCAGAAAAACTCTCATTGAAACCAGCTATACTGTGAGCTCCCAGGTTATCTGCCACAACAACCTGAATTGTGCCTTTAAGACATCTGCCAAGCAATGGAATGAAAACCCCTTCTTGCTCCAGAGTTTTCATATCGTGAAGAAGAGGATGTAAAACACGGTCATAACCATACATCTTCACATCATTACTTTTACACAAGACTGCCAAGTAAATAGAGGATAGTGATGAATGTGAGCCTGGAGACAAATTACTCAAAGTCCAGTAGACTCCACAAAGCTTATGTTTCCTGCGAGAAGTACCCAGAGGATTGCAAACTTCAAAATCATCAATGTACAGACTTAACAAAATTCTCAACTCACCCCCTGACAGAAAACTGTTTTCTTGGAAGTGTGAACCATCCTGAGCAGATTTGTAAGTATGCGGTTTTCCTGTCACCCTATTACTTTGGTGTGCTCTGTGGTTTTCAACAACAGTGTCCACAACCTCCTTCACATCAAAGAGCTGCTGCAAAGACTTCAGTACCGGCACATATTGAAAACTTGTTTTTTCCTTGGCATCGAGTATGTACTCAATGGGCTCTACAACTTTAAAGCTCTCTTTATAGTACTTGTTCCGGAGATAAGATGTGCTTAGGGGACCATCTTTCCCTATGGCTTTGAGCACAGGGTTAGATGTGCTGAGAGCAGTGGCTATTTCTGTTATCACAGACTTATCAGTTGTGTAACAATGTTTATGAAATACACCTTCAATAATGTTAATTGAGAGGGGCAATGTAGCAGAACTTAACAAGTAGTGAAGTTCCTCTAAGAAGTCATTCATGTGTGTCCCTGGCACATGTGCAAAATGCTCTAACTTTAGTAACGCTGCAGCAAAATTTTGCTCAATTACTTCGGGTAAGTTTGTATTTACCCCCATGTCACTACTTGAACATGCACTGTCAGCTTCAACTACACAGTTATCTTGAATATGTTGATCTTCCTCAGCATTATCACAGGATTCTTGTGAGACTTGAGTGGTTGTAACTATTCCTGGCTTGAAATCTTTTAATGTATGTGGATTGTGTTTCCTGGTCTTGTGAGAGTGAAATGATCCATATATATTTGTTTGAAAACTGCAATCCCCGAACATACAGGTAACAGTTTCTCGACTCTTCAAATGAGTGCTAATGTGTAAAAAATAAGCCTTCTCTGTAGGAAGATCAATACAAGTGCACAAATGACAACTGAATGTTGACAATTCTAGCAGCTCCTGGGGTTTTTGTTGAGGATGGACTCTATTTAAATGAATGTGCAAAGCATTCCATGTCTTAAAAGTACATGGGCAGTTTATGTGTAGGCATGGATAGCGCTGTTTGTGCCGGTGCTGTAGTCTAATATGTTTTAGTAGCTCAAATCTACTTGGTAGAGATACACTACACTCCTTACACCTCCACATCCTCTTAGCCAAATAAAACTACCCAAAATATTAAAACAAAAATGTTGATAAGCTGAGACCGACCATGTACTGCCCCTTGCTGGTAGAAGCTATTCTTTGACTGACCTAAAATTCCAACTGACCTAGCAACAGAAAGAGCACCTTTACTAGCAGTTGGTTGCACATATGAAAAATGTAAAAACACATGGGAACTAGGCAAATCTAATTTTGCTAGACCATCACACATGCGCTTTTAAACATTGGAATCGCTTTTTCAGTCAGAAAAATTCACCGTTTTATGCTTGGCAGGTCAGCGAGGTTGCTCAAGACACTCATGCAGTCGGATGGTGTAGTCAGTGAGGTTGATCCAGGAGACACTTGCAGTGGGATGGTATAGTCAGTGAGGTTGATCCAGGAGACACTTGCAGTGGGATGGTATAGTCAGTGAGGTTGATCCAGGAGACACTTGCAGTGGGATGGTGTAGTCATTGAGGTTGATCCAGGAGACACTTGCAGTGGGATGGTGTAGTCAGTGAGGTTGATCCAGGAGACACTTGCAGTGGGATGGTGTAGTCATTGAGGTTGATCCAGGAGACACTTGCAGTGGGATGGTGTAGTCAGTGAGGTTGATCCAGGAGACACTTGCAGTGGGATGGTGTAGTCAGTGAGGTTGATCCAGGAGACACTTGCAGTGGGATGGTGTAGTCATTGAGGTTGATCCAGGAGACACTTGCAGTGGGATGGTGTAGTCAGTGAGGTTGATCCAGGAGACACTTGCAGTGGGATGGTGTAGTCATTGAGGTTGATCCAGGAGACACTTGCAGTGGGATGGTGTAGTCAGTGAGGTTGATCCAGGAGACACTTGCAGTGGGATGGTGTAGTCAGTGAGGTTGATCCAGGAGACACTTGCAGTGGGATAGCAGACACAGGACACTTTTGCAGTCAGAAATTGCTACAATAAAGTCAGATAGAACAATCAATTAATATTCATAAAGTTATTAAGCTATCTTTATAAAAAAAAGAATACATGGGAACTAATCAAATCTAATTTTGCTAGACCATCAAACATGCACTTTTTAACATTAGAATCACTTTTCAGTCAGAAAAATTCACCGTTTTATGCTTGGAAGGTCAGTGAGGTTGCCCAAGACACACTTTGGGGGATAGCAGACACAGGACACTTTTGCAGTCAGAAATTGCTGCAATAAAGTCAGATAGAACAATCAATCAATATTCATGAAGGTTAAGGCCTCCTAAGTCAATGACGCGCGAAAAACTCCCGGTTATTGTGACGCATCAGATCAGTGTGCGCGCCGGGGCCGGGTGGCCAGAGCGGAGCATGTGAGGTTGTGCAAGCCCCGCCGCTAGCACCACCTGTCAGCCCGCGAAAGTGTTGGCAACCCTACCTATCAATGACAGTACTGCACTTTGAAATGTGGAATTAAAATGGAAATGGGAATTGGTCTGGTTTGATCAATCATTGTTCTAGATAAACTGCATGCTATACATTTTTATATCTATAAATATATATACAGATCGCTCCAAAATAGCGTTCGCCTCGGCGGGCCGCGGAGTAGCCGCCTTCGGTATAACTGCGGCGGAACGGCGGCTGGCCGTCCGGGAAACGAAGCGGTTGCCGCTGGCGGTGCGCCGACAAACGTGTTTGCGATTACGCTATACTGTCGCTTCTACTGCCTCTGGAGAACCGCCGATGGTCCGCCGACTCATTGCTATCTGGGAGAGTCGGTATAACGGCCTGCTATATTTGCCGCGCGCAGCTATTGGCCTTGTTCCAAACTAACGTTAGCTAATTTATATCCTATATTCCAGTATTAAACCAAAATGACGGTAGTATTACTCTTAGTAAATGAAACGTGTGCTTAGTCATTTATTGTCATTCAAATTCAGCAGTAACGTTAGCGCGCTAATGTAACCCTACAAGGAGTATGCTAACGTCATTAAGTCAACGTCAGCTAGTCGTGAACACCTTATAATATATTGCTAAAACGTTACCTCGTCATTAACAATAGCTCACTGTTCACCGTTCACATTGGTATGTTGCAAAAAGGAGTAACGTAACGTTAATAAGCTAACACAACATAGCTAGCCATGCGCATGGGGACTTTACCCTTTTTAAATGTAGTAAAAAATAACACTACATAAAAAATAGCATAAACAGAACAACGAGCTAAGATATGAAGATATTAATGCACGTATAATTGTTTTACTTTTAGAAGGATGGTGATGGATTTCTGCTTACCTTTTCCATGTGCGGCCAACGGTGTATCTTCTTAATCTGGTTCTGACGAAGACTGCCTTCGCCTTGGTTTTCGCGGTCATGCCTGGCTACTCGATTCTCTCAGTTAATCGCAACATGAATGGATCTAATAAACGTTACGTTTTTGAAGTTCATGCCAATCCTACATGACTGAATCACGTTCACATTGAAAACATTAATGAATATCGTTCATTCTACATGTTACACATTAGTAAATGTAACAACCAGCCAATATCCTTTTTTTGAGTGTGGAGTCGCTCCGGTCAGGGTGACTGCAGAGGGGGGGGGGGAGAATGAGGGAGAGAGAGGCAGACAGCTTTTTTTTTTACTCCTGTGATCATGTTTGCAAAGCACTGCTGTGGCTGTCAGGTCGCCTCATGCTAAAGACGCCCCCCCCACCGCCCCTCAGCCCCTCAAACATTCATCACGCGCAGTCAAAAAAGGCTCCTTTTGAATCCAGACCGTTGGTCTAACGTCATGATCTCCATGTCAGCAGCAGAAGCAAAAGTCACGTTCACCCACAAAGTGCCTCAAAGGGAGGACGTGCTTCTGCCATTTAAAGAGTAGAAGAAGTAACAAAATGTAGCAATGAAACACACACAGACATTCCTCGGGGTTAAAGGTGATTTAGGGCAGTGGTTCTCCACTGGTTCTGGCTCCGGGACCCACTATCGCCCCTTAATGACGAGCCGTGACCCAAAACGAGGAACATTCTCCACTTCTCGAAATTTATTCAAAATCAAGTTCATAAGCTGAATTTTATATTTTATATTCAGGATGTTTAATTATCCTAAAAACCCAATGCCAGCAAAAAAAAACGACACTCCGCTGCATTAAAAAAGTCCCTTCAAAATAAAATCACAGGAGGATTTTTTTTGTGATTTTTTTTTTTTTTTATTCTAATTTTTGTTTTCCCATGCAAAGGCCCGCGACCCATTAAAAACGGGTCGGCGACCCACCCACCAGTTGAGAATCCCTGATTTTGGACGTATTTCCGCCCCGAGTGGCCAGAAGCTGTATTACAACAACAAACAAGATAAAAAAAAAAAAACCCATTGTCCTGTTGGTCCACCTCAAATCACAAACACAGCAGAGAAGAAACATCAAACCTAAAGTGAAGATGAAGACCGAGACCCGTCGTTTGGGTCCAGCTGACTGACACAGAGTGAGTTTACCAACCAGTGATGATGAGCGATGATCCGTTTCCTCATTATTTGCTTTTATTTTATGAGACCATCATCTACTTTTGGATGGAACTTTGTGTGTCGCTGGTCGCCGCGGCGATGAGCTGTGATGTCATGAGAAAGAGACCAGTGGTCGGCCACGTTAATCTGTGACCTCGCCAGCAGCGCCGTGCCGCGACCCGCGATGACCTCCGACCCCCCCCAGGCTGATGTATGACATGATTGGGCGACTGGGTTCTGGGTCAGGTCCTTTGTTGTCTGGGGGGGGGGGGAGGGGGTGGTGGGGTTAACAAGGAGTCCATCATCTGAGGGGGGGGGTGTTCGAGGCTTGTACCTTCACACGAGGAACGGCTTTGGGTGGACACCCCTGACCTTCTTCCCACACACCTTGGGTCCACTCAACAGGGGGGGGGGGGGGTAAATGCTTTTAGTTAAGGGAAGGGAAACAGTTAAGGAAACAGAGACCATCGCCCTGAGATGCTTTCCCCCCCCCTCCCCCCATCAGGGGCCTGCAGGTACCCGAGGAAGTGGGGCAGCACACGAAGGGAGGCCAAAGAGCAGATCTCGTCACGGAGCTTCAGCGTGAACGCGACGAAGGTCCACCGGCTGAAGGTCTCTGGTGTTTCTCCGGAGCGGCACAACACAGCGAGGAAGAGGAAGGTGTTCCCCCCCCCCCCTCCAGGATTTGACGGATCAGAGCCGACGTACGAGCAGTGACCCCGAAAACCAGAGGCTTTTACTCCGCTGCAGCGTCTCCAGAGGGAGGAGGAACCGCTGGAGAAAAGCTTTTCCCGCAATATTGATTCCTCTCATCTCCTCCTCCGTCCACTCGGTAGAGGGGCGGGGAGTCTTCTCCGTGCGGACGATGGCAGAAGGATGGAGGGGGGGTGTCTCACTCATGGTTTCAGACACTGAGAACAACAATGGGAGGAATTCACTTTCCTTTCAGATTCCACATGTTTTTTATTTTTTGGGTGACAAAGTGACTGGCAGCAGTAAATGATGGCCAGTGCCCCCCCCCACAGGGCCGCCGGCGTGAAGCTTACAGACGGCGCTCAGACCCCCTGGGGTTTTATCTCACGGGGGGGGGGGGGGGGTTTCACCCTGCTCGCAGCTAAGACCCCAAACAAACATCCAGCCCACTGCAAATATTTACTAAATGTTTGGCCATTTTCAATTTGTCCCATAATGCCGTTTACAAGCGGATCAGGGGGGGGGGGGGTGATGTTCTGAGCTGCTCAATCCTCCGCCCGTCCTTACAAGCCACGCTGGCCTCTTTCCAAGGCGTGGTTACAGGTCGCCGTGTGCCCTCCACGGCAACACACACACACACACACACACACAACGCTGCCAAGAAGAGGCTGGACGAGGCTTTTCGGACCAATCACAGGCCAGAATTGGGCTGAAGTGTTACTTAACGGCACAGAGCTGCTGTTAGCACAGCACAGGGACGCGTTCTCCTCTCCGGGTTATTTTTAGACCCATGTAGTTGTGCAGAATCCAGTGCGTCGGTGTTTGTACGGAATATTCTTCTTCGCGTCCATCACACAGACCCCTGAGCTCACTGTTCAGCCGGGGACGCCGGTTCACACCACCTGCCGCAGGTCACCGGTCACATGTTATATCTGGAGCACGTGGTCCTGTGCACAGTGGCCACGTAATGTCTCTGATGGATTGGCTTAGTTTTGTAGCCCGAGGGAAACTTGCGATGGGCCACATTGACTCATCCATTGGTGATTTCTATAGTTTTCAGATCGGCTCCTCCTTGTTGCATCATCGCGGAAGCCACGGCAAATGTTGCGCCGCGTGACTTACGAGGCCGAACGTAAGTGGCGTCACGTTACAGAGCTGAGCGGCCGGTGGGTGAGCGCTTCGCCGCACGGTGCATGGTGCACGGTGCACGGCGCACGGTGCATGGTGCACGGTGCACGGCGCATGGTGCATGGTGCACGGTGCATGGTGCCAACCTGTCCGACCGAGGATAATAGTAGTAAATGTTTTTTTTTAAATAAAATGTTTGTTTTTTTATTGGACACTTTCTCAGCGTGAGGGGGGAATATGGGGGGGGGCCTTAGGTAGGGAAAACTGTGACTACTGATTGCCAGGTTTTCCCCTTTCGGTGCCTGCATTCCTGGCTGCAGCGTGCATCGTGATCAGCGGTGATGGGGGATGGGGGGGCGGGGGGGGGGGTTAAGCCCTATCGGGGCAGGACGAGGGAAGGATGGGCAGAGGAGGGGCTAGGGGGGTCAGGGGGGGGGGGGGGGGGGGGGCGTCGTGCAGGGATGGCCCGCTGACGATCATGTAACCCAGATAGCTCGGCCTGTCGTTTGTGTGCACACAGATGAGCTACAGAAGGTAGGTGGGGGGGGGGGGGGGGGGGGGGGGGGCGTGGCCTCGTCTGGGCCCCGGAGGTGTGCGATCGGCGAGCGTCCCGGGTTCCTTCTGAGCGGCAGCCACACAATGGGAGTACGAACGGACCGTATCACCGGCGCCGCAACTACCACACCCCCCCCCCCCCCCCCCCCCCTAGAGCCGCCGCCTTAAACAAACATGGCTCTGCCTCCGTGTCGTCAATTATTCAAACTTCAGCGGTTCTCTCAATTATTCATCCGCCGGCCGCACTGCAGCAACCTGCAGTCAGGGATCAGCGGCTGGAACGACAGCGTCACGGCGAGAAGGCCGCCGGCGTGCAGCCCTCCCTCCCCATGCCTCGCCGTGCACACACACACACACGCGCACACACGCGCGGGCCCATGGTTGATGAAATATTAAGGGCCCGTTCTCCGGGCGGGTGGCTGCTCGCTCTCCCTCCGCTGGTTTGACGAGACGAGCAGTGAGATGTGGGCCCAACAGAACAGGCTGTTGTGACATTGCCGTAATGGCGGGTTAGGAGGCGGGGCCAGGCCTTCCCCGGCAGAGGTCCACCGAAGTGTGCCGATTGGGAACATCTGCGTGAGGAGAGGAGAGACTCACCGGAGAAGAAGTTCTTGGCCCGCAGGAAGCTGACACTCAGGCGGAGGATGGACAGCTTGTCCAGGCCGGCGGTGACCTCCTCGGGAACGGCAGCAGGCCGGCCAGCCGCTCCAGCTCGCCGTTCAGCCGGTCCCGGTGCCGCTTGGACGGGTTGGACTTGGCCCCTTCGGCCGGGGCGTGCTTCACCCCTGCGGGAGATGGAGAGCGGGGGGGTCAATGGTGAACTTCGCCCCCAGAACCATCCAGGACGGGACTTTCTTTCTTCCAAAGTTGTTTCCGAGCTCTCGATTACACCTTAAAACACTTTAGTTTAGGCAACAAAAATATTTAGTTCAGTTTTAAACGTCATGGTTTGGTCTGAAGATAAATAAAAGTAGTCGAAAAAAAAACCCTTCAAAGACAAAGGAGGTTGAAGTGAAAAAAATGCTGACTCATTTCTAGGTTTAATCATCATTCCCAGTCATTTCCCCAGTTCCATCTGATTGGCTGTTTGAGAGACTGCTCGGCTCTGATTGGCTGTTTGAGAGACTGCTCGGCTCTGATTGGCTGTTTGAGAAGCTCTTTGGTGCTGATTGGTTGTCTTGACTCCGGCCACGGTGGAAAGATGCAGGTCAGGAGGCAGATGAAGCAGATTTATAGAAGAATATCAGAATAATCATATATTTTGAGCTGATATGACAATTTTTTTATTTTTGTTCAAATGAAGCGAATCACAAAGAAAACAAAAAACTTGAGATCTGCCGCTGAAACTGAACAACAAACATTGAATCATTTATTTTAGGTTATATAAACCTTATGATTAAACTACTAACCCTCAAATATTCAACCATTTGTTTGAATTGTGTGTTTTAAAGCAACATATGCAACCAAAACGTAATAGTATTATAGTCAATTATAGTTCAGAATAAAAAGTCAAACTTTTGAAATAATCTGCATTTCCACCATGTTCCCAAAAATATTTTTTATAAATTTTGAGACCCTGCGTTCTGCGTTCAGAGGATGGACTCAATACTTTACTGATAAATAATACAATAGATATTAAAGGGTCATTGATCCGGACGAGAAAAGCAGCACCACAAATACTGAAATAAAAAATATAAGTAAGTTATAAATATAAGAAAGTTATAAAGTATATATAAGTTCGACTGTGAAAGTTACAATGGTTCAGTTAATAGAAGTCTACTAACATAAAATATAATGTTATTAAGGCAGAATGTGTCAATAGCTCTTCATTATAAAAATAATTAAATCACAATTTTCGACCATATGAAAAAAACAAAATGTTTAAACATGTGTTGTTTCTCTTTTGTTGGTGGTGATTCCACATTTTAGATATTTATTGTTTAACACATTAACAACTAGTTATTATGTACAATGAAATTCCTTATTTTGCTCCTTCCACATAAATAAATGTATACACACAATAAAGAGCAAAATATATAAACATATGCATATGCATGCATGGCTAATAAGATTAAGCTAAACATATATACTCACACATATATATGTGTACACATATTAATGCCCATTTGCCTTTTGTAAATGATGTTTATAGTTCCTGCTTATAGTTTACCTACATTTAAATGCACTAATCAACCTGCATAACGTGTAAATATTCCTCAATCAATCTGCATATCCCATATTATATAACTTCTATCTGTAAGATACGTATTATTATCTGTACACTTGTACCTACTACTATTGCACTTCTGGTCTGATGCTAAACTGCATTTCGTTGCTCTTGTTCATGTGTAATGACAATAAAGTTGAATCTAATCTAATCTAACATGAACATGTGATGCGTTTGTACAGAGTACAAAATATATTGTATGATAATGAACCGCAAGTTGTGATTTCTGTCCCAGCACGCCTGCCGTGTAGTTTTATTTCTATTAGAACAAAGTCGTGTCCTTAATGCTGAATTTGATCTGATCAATTCGTGGATTTCTAAATCTGTCTCAGCGGCTTTACTTTTTTATGTGGATTTTATGAATGATGATGAATAAATTTAACCTTGATTTTTTTTTAAAGAAAAAAAAAATGTAGGACAGCAATAATTTTTCAGATTGGTAAAACAGTGGGAAATAAATCCAGGCTCCAACCAGTTATTGGTTAACACGTATCCTGTGTGTGTGTGTGTGTGTTAAAGGCCTCGTCATGAACCACACACCTCCCACTGACCCCCCCCCCCCCCGCCTCTGAAGACCTGACCCACCAGTCGGACCGGACCTCGGTCCCTCTCACCACAGAGGAGCATTATGGGAACACGGAGTCTGACCTTGGTTTGATTATTCTTCCCAATCAGTGGCGGCATTAAACGATGGAACGAATGGCTTCATTAGAAGGACAATGTCCCCCAGGTCCTTCCCCACAGCGGCTGACTTTAAAGTAAAGACAGACCGCTTCATCGTTAACGCTCATCAAATGTTTAAAAATAATAATAATAATTAAAACACGAAAATACTTGTTTTTTTCATGTTGCCATTTATAAGTTGAACAAATACATGTTATTACTGATATCATATATATATATATATATATATATATATATATATATATATATATATATATATATATATATATATATATATAAGCTGAAGAGGTTAAAAAGAGTCTCTGCGATCCCCTGAAGGACATTTTGACAGAAAATGGCGCAACAACCTGCACGAGCCGCTTCGACCGAACCCTCATCCAACAATAGCGCTGTCTGAAAACAGCTCTTTTAGTTTATCACCACGGGGGGGGGGGGGCATTTAAAAAAAAATAAAAATACCAAAACGCATCTGAGAGCGACGCGTGGAGGGTTTGAATCGGGCCGCAGTTTTTGCAGGCCTGCAATAATCCGCAGGCATTAAAGGGACATTTTACAACACGGTTACTTTTCCCCCTGCAGGACACCGAGAGACATCCCGTAGGGGACACGTGTCCCTCGTAGCAGGTGCATATGTCACATTTATTTAGGAGCAAACTAAATCTGCCGTATTCGCTTAAAACGGAATAAAGAAGCGGGGGTCCGCGCGTCGCTTCTTTAGCCGCCGAACGCGGTGCCGTTTAACGGGACGAGAAGGGGTGGGGGGGGGGACTCACGCTCTCTGGACGGGTTTCCTCCGCTTGCGTCCTGCGTACATGGCGCTGTGCTTATGTAAGCCTCCTCCGACGGATCCCTTCTTCCTGCGCTACATGAAGCCTGCGCCGAAATCCTGCGTCAATCCTCCGGATCAGATCGGATTCTTTAAATGCCGAACAATCGGAGAAAAAAAACGACCCCCCCCCCCAAAAAAACACGAAATAAGTTGGATAGAAAAGGACCTCCTTTTTTTTATTTATTTTTATTTTTACAGGCCGCTGCACTTTGGAGTTAAATCAAAATGTGCAGGAAAAAAAAACACGAAGATCGAGCAGCAATGCGACCCGCTAAAAAAACCAAAAAAAAAACAATCAAACGAAACGGATAAAAACGAGGCCCTCGCGGGAGGATGGATTTGTCCCAGAAAGCCGCTGCTGGGTTTCCCTCCTCATGGAGACCAAGACGAGAAAAAGAAAAAAAAAAACACCAACACAACAATCCTCAAACAGACGCACAGACCGCGTCAAGTATTTACATTTTACAATCTACATCAGCGCTGCACTCCAATTAGCGCCGGGCATGAGCTGCGTGCGCGCGCATTCCACTGGCGGGCACGCCCAACGCGGATTTGCAACGGTTTTGGAGCTTCGAGAGGGCTTCTTGCGAGCATTGCAGAAAAGGGGCAGAGGGGGGACGCGCGGGCACGAGGGAGAGTCTCCTGGAAACACGTGCCTGGCGCGAGCACGCCGGCGCGTCCTCGAGCGGGTCCCCGCCGTCCAATCAGCGCCCGGGACGAGGGAGCTGGAGGTTTATGTTGAGCAGAATGTGGGTCAGGGGTTAGACTTTTTTTAAATAATGTAGCTGAGTTCGTTGCGTCGTTGGGAGGAAAGAAGCTGAAAAACCACCACTGTAAAATATATTATACAAAGGGACTGTGATTTATATTCAACAGTTAAGGTCACCTGATCCAGAAGCTCCTCTTCTCATTCGGTCCATGCTCCTCAGTGACCACTGGAACCAGTCACTCTATGCTAACCGTTAGCGACCAGCCTTTAGCTGCTGGCATGGGCTCCTCCGAAGGCCTGTTTGGACACCAGCTGCAGGGTGAAACCATGTGGAGTTAATAACATCGATTTTAACTAAGGCCGCCATTGCACTTAGGGGGGGGGGGGGCGGCACTGTGCACGCCGGCTCACTGGAACGGCCGCGTACGTCGTGATGGTGACGTCACCCGCAGGTTTGTGGCCTGCGGTTTGGACGTCAGAAAGATGAGGTGGAGGAGCGACGTAGAGACGCCGTGTGAGAAACCATCACGGGGCGTCCAAATGAGGCCGCCGGTTCAAAGGTCACATGTCATCTAAAACACGAGGACGGGAATCGAGGGTGTACGGGGAGATGATTAAGGCTTTTGTAAACTGGTCCAGCCTGTTGTCAATCAAACATGAACACAAATCTGACCGCAACGTGCAAATTCATAACACCAGCTTCCTTTTTAAAACACAATTTTGACTACAAAACGTAGTATAAATAAAATCAAAGTTTGATGATATTTCTCCTCCATTGAAGAGAAGGCACCGAGCTAATTGATGGGAAATAATTGTAGGGTTTACAGAATGAATGAAATATGAATAATTCACATCATTGTCCTCGGGGGGGACTCAGTCTCACGACCTCTCATCTCTTCAGACAGACAGCAGGCCAGACAGATATGTGGAGTTTGTCATGCTATATCGAAACCTTGAGTCACATGACCACATGAGCCCTACAGAACATGTAGAAGGAAACTAGGCCAGCGTGATGGTCGCATTGTATTGCTCTCGATTTGTTATCTTACATTTGTTGAGCAGCAGACCTCTCGATCACTTTTATTTCTGTTAGCAGACATATAGCTCAAATATTTAAAAAATGATGTTCATTCATGTGGTATTAAATGAGAGAGAAGCAGGGTCATTTCCTCATAGAATTCTATTGTTTTTGCAACCGGAGGAGTCGCCCCCTGCTGGTCAGTAGACAGGATTCAAGCTTCACGGATGCCGGAATTAGCCAACTAGCTAATTAGCCATGTTGCTAATTCTGGAAAAATCAAATTTTCCAGAAAATTAGGCACACAGTGTTTCGACTTATTCTGGCGAGAGAAATGCGCCTCCCTTAACCGTGACAAGAGATTAAATACAGATTAGCAGAGCAGGGGTGCTAACACTTTAGCATATATGCTAAAGTGTTAGCATGGGGCCTGCGTGCCATCTCTCCCATCAAACATCTCCCACTGCGGAGAATAGGATGAACACAGGCCTCATTTATATTGAACCTGGCAGCTCGTCTTTGTTGTATCTCTAAGACAATGAAGGGATTCAACAATGTTCCCCTGACCGTATGCGCTACATTGCATGTAACATTATAAAAATAACTGTTCTGTTTCATTAAAACAGAAAGGCCAATTCAAACACGACTCATCACACAGACATGCTGTCAAAGGTTAGAAATCAAATCAAACATTGAGTATCATACATGTATATACAAACACGAGGCTCTTTAAAATGTGCATTTGCAACAGGAAACCAAATACACTGATGACAAATGCACCTGGTTTGTGGCCTCAGGTGAAATGTGGCTAGCGGCCCCCAAGGGGATAAAAATAGGTTTTTATTCATATTATTTAACAGAAAACAAAAAGCTTTGGGGCTTTTACAGCTTCCTCAGAAACAAAAGACTCAATTAGTACGAAGCTGAATAAATCCACCAAGGTCCTGTTTTAGAGGAACTACCAATAAATTAATTCTTTTGGTCTGTTGTTTTCATTGGTCGAGGAAATAAACGTTGAGTCAGCGATACCTGAGCGACGCTGCAGTGTACAGGTGTTATATCGCCTGTGAGGGCCTGCTCTCTGTTGTGCTGCAAACATTGAAAACAAAATGTAACGTCTGGCTCATAGAAAACATTGAAAAACAAAAAATCAAAAAATATCATTAAAAACAAAATCTGAAATCTATTGAAATACTGTAAATAGAAAAAGATTAAAAATATGTACAAAATCAAAAAACAATACTGAGTTGAATTCTAATAAAATAAAATGACCTTAAGGAGATTTCCCTGCTGCGGTCGCCCCCTGGTGGACAAAACCATCACTCCTTAAAAAACATTAACATTAACACTTCAGATTAAATAATAAAAAGCCAGCTCAGCTGAGCTGTGTGCTCCCTCTCTTCTATTTTATTTTATTCATAGATACATTTGATCTTAATCATACCCATACTTATATTTTTGGTCATTGGTCCCAGTAGAGGTTCATGTTGGCGTGTTTGTATGTGTGTGCACGTGGGGTCATACAAATTAGAAAACACCAAAGATGCTCTTAAACATTGATTTTTATAAACAAATGAGCCAAACAGTTGTAATCATTGCACACGTATATATGAAAAAGCATTCAACAGTAGACAAAGGCTGGTTATTTGTTCAGCATATATTATGATATAGATACTATAACTACTTGGCTAAATATAAGTGGATTATACACTTGTTTTTCTTTTACAAAAACAGGAATATGGCAAGGCACATGTTAGCATTACGACACAGCGGTGAATAAAACATTTGGCTCCTGGGTTTCTTTCTTAGTGGCTGCAGTCATGATGTGTCTGTGTTTGTCACTAAAGGCCATTCTTTTTTGTCGGTTTGCGGACTGAGATCCTCTCGACGACAACACAGCACGGGGGGTGGGGGGGGGGGGGGGGGGGGTATATTACATCTGTGCCTCGAGACTTTTAGGATTCTCCTGAAGAGATTTGAGGCATTTAACTGAAAGATATTTCCAAAAGCAACAAGATTTCTTCGGAAGAGGTCAAATACTGAGTGATTTCGCCACAATGCAGCTGGAGTTCAATAAAGCTGCCGCGCCTCCTACTCAGGTTCAACCCAAACCACTTCCTGTAGTGTGGAAGAAACACCTGTGATGGTAAGTGTGACCAGAATGCATTGCTGGACCCGTTACCATCTCCACAGAGACAGGTTCCCTTGTTCCCATTGGACGGTGTGTTTCAGGGAGATTCCTCAGAGAAGGATAAAACCTTCACACACTGCATCTCCTACAGCTTCCCTTATGTCAGTGCAGCTCCACAGGATGGCGTTACAAAAGAGGATTCTAATATACAACAAGGCACGGATACATTTAGAAGAAGATACGAGCTGCCAGCTCCACCAAGGCACAAGGAACAGTGAATGTTTTCATATCGACTCCCGGTGGGGTAACTAGACCTTTTAGCGTGTTCCACAGAATATGAGTCCATTCAGAATTGGATTTGATTGAGACGCCACGTGAAAGGCACACCTTGTGGGGGGGGGAGTGACCCCGGGTTTTCCTGTTGTCCACCGTGGGTTCATTTGGCATTTAGTTGTCTGTTTGATGTGACGTTGGTTTGACTGAGCAGCACCTGAAGGCATCATTGGCTTTGGGTCACATGTCCATCTTTCTGAGGCGATGGTGAGTTAGAGCCATCTCATTCAGGTCTCTGATGAGATAAGTGCATGTTACAGTGGGGGGGGGGGGGGGGTCTGTTGAGGGATTTCTTAAGGCGCGGCGGCATGAGACTTCCAGTTTACGGTTAGTTCCACAGCGAAATATAATAAGATGAGTTCACGAGTTCAGGGGACCCAAAAGGACTCAACTGCACCTACGCTTATTTTCAGTTTCTAAAAAAACTCACTGATATGAAAATAATGCAAAAAACCCCAAAACCTGCTTCCCAGGCGGAATTTATCAGGAAGCAGAACGGACAGGACCGTTAAAAGGGGGGGGGGGGGGGGGGGAGCTCACTGTGAGCAAGGCTTTTTGGTATAAAGAAGGCTTCATTCATATCCACCACATTTAAAATATACAGATTACGTAACCTGTAATTATATCACATTACAGCTGTGCTTTCAGGTAGCGATCACTTTGAGTGATTTATCGTCACTTTTTTTTACAAAGATGATGACGACATCTTTTGGAAAGGTCATTGTCAGAGTTTAAAATAATCATATATAAAAAATACATATAAAAAAACAGTATGTTCCGCTTTTTTTTCCTTTATTTTAGGTATCCATAATTGGGATATTAAGTGAATGTCCCTGGCTGAAAAGGACATGACAACTGCTGGTTTCCCTTATAAAAACCTATTTCTTTGGCTACTCGGATTCACTTGTCCGAGGCTAGCTGGCTCAAGCTCCATCCTGGTAAACGCACTTGCGGCATTATACTTCATTATTACTATAGTGTATCTTCACTCACTAACTGACGAGCACAGCTTTCAAACATTACAGACTGGACAGAGTATAAATGATACAGAGCGATATAAAACATCAGGGCAATGAGGGTAAGCATGAGAGTCTGTGGATAAGCGCTGATACAGGCCGGCTATACTGACTTTTGTCCTTCTCCAGGATTTGTTGTGGCAGAAATATGAACATGGCTTGAATCTACTCCCTCGGGTACATGGCTACGTCCCGAGCGGGGGGGGCAAACACCCCGTTGAGTTCAGCAGAGACTCTGTCAACCTGCAGAAAACAAGCACAGGGGACAAAGGTCAGAGGGGAGCCTCTGGTATCGCTGTTTAAACATCACAATTTGCCTCTATATGGATTGACAGACTGTTTCAGATTCATTACGTTTTTACCTTTGATATTTAAAAATAGATTAACTCAGCTCATCTCTACGTGATTACAATCAAATAGTAGTGAAACAGTCAAGTAAATATGTACAGAGCCAAACAAGCTAGTTGAATCTGTCACTATGCTTTCATGAAGATGCCGCAGTTACTCAAATCATTTTTTTATCTGTAGTTGTCTCACCAGGAAGTGCTGAATGGGCTCTGATGAAGGCATGTTGGGCAGACCGAGGCTGGGCTTCTGCTGGCTGATGGCGGACGGGCCCACCACAGAGTCACCACGGCTCCACTGGTAGTAGCAGGACCCTTGAGGAGGACCCACATCCAGGGACGCCTCGGCCCCCCTCGTGCCCAAAGAACCGGACAGAGCCAGGACGTCGCCTCCCGCTGGACCGGTGGAAAAGTGCTGGTCGAACATGCAGCTGCTGTGAGCGGCCGCCTGGCCGCACGCCAGCTGGCCGTGGCTCTGTCCCGCCACGCCGCCGGGCCACAGGCCAGGGGGGGGCGCTAGGCTCTCGGGATTCTGGCCGTGTCCGTTGTGCACGATGCCGCCGTGGGGCGCCGTCTGCTGCCGGCTCTGCCGGACCTGCTGCGGTTCGAAGGAAGTGCTTCCTTGCTGACGCGCCGCGGCAAAGGGAACGTGAATATTGGGTGCACCGATGGGATTGAAGGCCTCGCAAGGAATCAGGTGGGGCACCATGTCCATGACCCCCGGCGCGGCGCTGGCGGGCTGCCGGGCTGCGCCCTGCAACAGGTGCCGGTTCGGTGCCATCGCAGGAACGGCAAAAGTGTTTGGGGGACACGGCAGGTGACGGGCGGACTGGGTCTGCACCGGGAGCCGCCCACAGGGGGGGCGAGAGGCCGGGGGGGCGGGGACGGTGAGCTCCGGGAGCTCTATGGACGGGCTGAAGATGTCCTGGAGCTGCAGCTGAGCAGCAGGCAGGTCGGGGTCGGCCTGAGTAACCAGGGGGCTGAGGTGGGAGAGTTTCTGGGTGAACATCTGAGCGGACTGTGCCGTCGGAGGGCCGCTCATCGCCTCCTGCTGGCGAGCGCAGAGACCATTCGTTGGGGAGTAAATCCGATCGGGGCGTGGCGCCTCAAACAGCCGAGGTTCTGTGAGCCCGGCCTGCGTGAAGGGGTTCTGCTGGTGGCTGCTGGCCGCCGTGAGGCAGCTGGGAGAGCTGTCGGGGAGACCATTGTCTTTGTCCTTGAACACAACGGTATCGATGAAGTCGAAGATGTCGTCGGTGAGGACGCTGTCCAGCTCGGACTTGACGCTGCTCTGCTGCTCTCCGTCCTGACTGCATCTCTTGAGGACATTCTCCCACTCCATCAGCTGCACGTCGCTGACGTCCAGATTCTGCAAAGTGCTGCAAAAGTCGCCGTCTTCCAGCATTTTCTCCAGGTTGTCGAGCACGGACTGTTTGGCCTCGTCCTTCACGGTGACGAGGTTGCTGTTGCCCACAGTGACCAGCGCCTCGCTGTCCATGTACACCTGGTCCACGGGAAGAGGGGTGTCCGGCGTTTGCATGTAGAGCGTCTGATCCTGACTCAGGAAGCAGTCCAGCAACGAGCCGGGGGTCACGTCCTTCTTCATCTCGTTCACGTCGGTGAACATTTGGTTGAACTGGAGGTGCGCGACGTCCACCGGGGGGTCGGTGTTGTAGAGGACGCCCTCTCCCGTGGTGAAGCTGAAGGGAAGCTGCAGCGTCCTTTGACGCAGAAACTCCTCGCCCTCTGCGTTGCTGGGAAGAGACCAAACAGGACGTGCACGTTACATCACAAGGTCAGAGGGTCCGTCTGGCGTGTGAGGAAACTTGCATTCTGGTTTACACCTGCTCTGGCTATGAAGGCATCAAACACTCACACTAAAGCCCTCTGATATGCAATGATGAATTCAGGTCTTCCTCCTTTGAAGATCAGCTTGGCGTTGGACTTCACCCACATCCAACCCCCCGACTTAGTCAGGAGCCTGAACACAGTCAGACCGCTCTCTCCTGTTTTAATCACTGCGAAACAAAGACAAGAACTTTCCACTAGAACACAGCCACCCATTGTTGATCCATATTGTCCACAGGCAAACCTTTGATGGTATTTACTTGGTCATTGAAAATAACAACAATAGCATAGATGAAGCCTCAGTGATTCTTCATATTTAATGTCAGAGCCGATCTTAATGGCCAACGTACTGCGGAGGTGGTTGTCGGCGCAGTGCATCATGTCGGCTGCGTGGATGAACTGGTATCCGGAGCCTTTCATACACAGTTCAATCTCCGAATAGCCCAGAATGATCTTCCCCCTGGAAGAAAAAGATGAATAAGACTGGAATTAGCTAAAGAAAAAACGTCCTGCCACGTTAATGTAAAATCATGATTTCATTCAAGTTTATGTAGGTTGACTTCGAGAAAGAAGAGCCGAGGCGTTTGCAGCACCTGCTATCGACCCCCAAGGGAGTGAAGTCCAGCTTGTGCTTGGTCTGAAAGAGGAGCAGTTTGGCGCGAATCTCCACGATGGTTGGAGGCTGGACGGGCACAGCGACGCTGAAGAGCGCCAGCTGAGGTTTGATCCCGTTTCCGTTGGAAACCTTCTGGCCGTGCAGGTACTTCAGTCGCCCCTGGAACTTCAGAGCCTGGTTTGGGTGGAGGAATATCAGCGGTTATACCACACATAGATGCTACCTGCGAATCGCTGTGGAACAACAGTACAAAACTTAAAAAAATTCAAAAGGTTGACGAGACAAAAGCAGCTTATTGTGTTGGGTTCCTCAATAGGATCTTAAGCTAAATGTTGTATTTTTATTCTACCCACATTCCACCCAAGCTGTTGACAACAGATCTAAAAACGTTGAACCCACCAGGAAGCCGGAGGAGTTGTCCAGCAGGCAGCGGAAGCGACACACGAAGCTCCTCTCCAGGAAGGACGAGTTCTCCGGGGGGAGCTGCTCGGGGCTGTACACCACCGCGCTGCCGGCGCTCTGCGACACTGAGAACACAACAGGCGGAGATTAAACATGGCCGCTGGCACTAACGCATCGACTGGCGTGCTACGCCGAGCTCCTGGGAGAAACGTACCGTCTCCGCCCGCGGCAGCAGACGGGGGGTTCAGAGCGAAGTGAAGCTGCTGCCTGAACAGGGCCCGGTCGTCGGTGTGGATGAGCTCGAACACGCTCTGATGAACCACATCCGACTGAGGAGAGGACGCAGGTCGTTTTCACACATCGCGCGCACAACAACAGCAGCCTACGAGGGCTGGTCGGTGATAAAACAAAGGGTCACCTGATGGAAGCCCAGGTAGTCCTTGACGGTGGAGGAGACGTAGAACACCAAACCGTCCGACGTGACCACCATCACGAACCCGTTCAACGCCTGTAAGGCACACAGACTTCATTTGTGTAGCACATTTCAACAATGAGGTGATTCAAAGTGCTGGACACAAAGCCATTAAAAGCATCACACACACACACACACACACACACACAAAAAGGTTTTCTCTTTCATGGCATCTCATTTCATTTTTGCGTTTCCCCTTTCAGTTCAGTGTTGATGTAAATAATTTGTAATCTTTGAAACTGTTCAAAAAGCCAGCAGTGTCTGAGCAGCATGTGTCTCGGGGAGCAGTGGGTGGTACAAAGGTGACGATGTGTGTGCAAACTTCCTCTTTAAAGTCCCCACAGAACAACTAAATAATACACGTTGGAAGTAGTATTTTCACATGTTTTTTCAAACAGTCTGCTGCCGGTTCATAATCCAAAAACAAGGCCACCAGCTGCTGATTCTTAAAAGGCCCTTTGTGCGTCCCAATCACTGCCCGTTGTGGCCACGAGGAACAACAAAGTGCGACAATGTAGCTGACAGACGAGCGTCAATAAGCGAGGCGCAGGGCCCTGACGAAGTGCTGCTTTTGTTTGAGCCAAAGAGCGTGGCCGAGCTTTGGCAAGAGGCCACAAGACGACCTGTCACAACTTCCTCCGGCGCGGATAGACCTGGATTAGCTTCACACAACGCCACCAGCGACCAAACAAACAAAGTCTGACTCGCCATTTGTGCACCTGCGAGCCTCGGGACGCTGGCTTATCAATCAGGCCGTGGGACTTTCTTCCTCTTTGGTGCAGCAGGAACTTTCAGTGCAACGATTTAAAGGTGTGTCAACACTCTTTTTGTATGTATTGTGTGTGAGTGTTGGTGCTCTTTGCCTGTTGGGATGTGTGAGTTGGATTTTCAGAGGTTGTGGGTAAAATGCAGTGTTGGATGTAAAGGGAAGTTGAAAAGTAAACTTGAGCCATTCGAGAGGTGACCTTGGCCTCGTGTCTCACCTGGAGCAGTAGTTCCCCCTCGGACAAGCCGTTTGTGTCCACGCTGTCCCTGTTGGACACTCCGGAGAACATGGCACTGCTGCTGGGACTCATGGTCGCTGCAGAGAGAGGAGAGGAGGGGTCAACAGAGAGAATGTGTTCAAAGGCTATTATTATTTCATAGATGTTTGAGGCTCAGATTGGCACACGCACACCATGAGGCCACCCCACCCCCCCACCAACTCAAAGCAGATGAGACCACATTAATGTGAGCTATTTTAGACAAACGCGTCCAGGTGAGGGATTATGAAAAACTGCCTTTTGTTTCTATAAAGAGGAGATGAGTTATTGCATCAGTTTGTTACCAGAAGCACCAGGCACTACTACTACTACTACTACTACTACTACTACTACTACTACTACTACTACTACTACTCGGCTTCATCCTGGCACCTCGGGGAAGTGACTGCTCATCATTGTTCTCTGGGGCCGACCCACCGTGTCAGGTCATGTTTAAAAATGCATCTAAAAAAAATGCACTAGAGTCATGCTTTTGTTCTGAGAGATGTTGACACGTGGACCATTTTTGCATGTGTACTGGTAGAACCTGCCTCACGCCTGAATACAATGCAAACAATATACAAATGTCATCTGTGGCTACAGGCTGTGGGGAAGAAATGGGGATCGGGAGGAAGGGGGTCTCGCTGGTACATGTGAGGAATCACTGCTCATGTTTAAGTAGATAAAAAAAAAAACGGCTTCTCTCGACGTACCTTCTTTTAAGGAGGGAACGACAACACAGACACACTGCCCACCTCTGCTGGGACTCACTTTGCGCGCGCACACACACACAGCCGACAATCGCACGTCAATGCGCAACACAGCTGCGGGTTTGACACACGACCACCGACGGCATGAAACGAGCGCTACATGTGCAGAGATCATGGAAGTAAAGCGTTCTCACACACACACAGACACACACACAGACACACACACACACTTGTGTTTCAATCATTCACAGGTTCTTTCTAATCAATGATTGTGTGAGTAAAACTGCTTTTTCCATTTCTAAGAGTTGTTGGTGACTGAAGGACTACACTGAAAGATGCATTCATTATGCACTGCCATATCAAAGATGTGCTGATTGGTGTACTTTTCCAGAACAGAAATCAGAATATTTGATGAGCAAAAATGATCTTTTCATTTTGTTGACATATTAGGGTCAAGGTTTGTTGCTCCATGAATCAGTAAATACTGTCAACGGTTCCCCAGTAAATTATTTACAATAAAATCATTTTTGGATTACAGGTTTTCCATTTTATGTTTGAATATTGAGGAATTATCTGATGGTAACCTTACGTGAATTTAAGTGAAATCCACAAACACAAAGCCAGTGGCATAAAGACTCGAATGAGGGTTTTGGATGATACACGTTTTGGAAACAAATCTCAACTGACACAGTGAATGAAAAGAAATGATGTTTTTGCCTTTAGTGTGTCACCTTAATGATACTTGGCCAGAGCTTGACCAGACGTGGGAAAGACATTACTGGAAGCCTGCGGAAGGCAAAGAAGAAAAAAAGAGAAAAGACTCCCACAAGATCAAACATGAAGAGTCTTCACAGAGCAGGAAAGTGGTGTTTGATACTGTATGGCGAGACCATTAAATGGAATCTGTTGGTATTCATGTGTGAAAGTTATTCCTTACAGAAGAAATGCCAAACATACTCTTTATTTTATGGAAATCTCCAGGTCTCAATAGTGGGATTTATTCCAACAACATTGACAGCAGACAGTATTTTCTTTGATATCTGATTGATCATAAAAATAAAAACACAACTACAATGTACAAAATGTACAAATCCTGGCACATTTACATTCATCGGATGCCCTAAAAGTGCAATGTGACACCAAGAACAGTCACCTTTTAGCTTCCTGTTTCAGAGAGAAGCCATTATAGGGTTACTGGTTAAGTGCCGATCATGCCTTTGATGCAAGATCCACTGCAGGCAAACATCCCTGTCACTCAGGCAGAGAGGCGGCCTTTTCATCGCTGGGTAATTAGTCCAAAGAACTGGGAGGAGACTGGGAGGAGTTTTTCTAAATGCGATCTATTCTGACTCTAAGTCTGAGACAAGTATAACTCTAATTTGCTCTAAGAACTATGTACACAGGGTCTACTTGTAAGTGTTAGCATGTGTTATGAAGCTGGGACACTGTTGAAGCTGTGGAGAGAAAAGGGAAATGTTGTCACAGGCTGGAAGTCTGCCAGCTCCGGAGAGAGTATAAAGTATGCCGGCAACGCATAGGGGAATATTATCTTGATTTGAAAACATTTAGTTCCAGCAGATCCTGTGCTGAGATCGCTGTTCTCTCACGCGGATGTGCAGGAAAGGGCGGCGCTTGTAACAAATAGGAGCCAATGAGCCAGGTCAGTCGGCGGGTTTAACCTCCCATTAGCCTTTTGATTCATGTCCCTGTTTACAACAATGACTTCAGGGGAAGGAAACAGCCTCAGCCTTTTTATGATCAGACAAGAATGTCAAGGAAAAGAAGGAAAGAGCAGCTTAGGGTGGATAACGGAGTTTTGCTCAAACTTATCATAGCTTTGAATAATATTATACTATTTTTAAATAATAGCAAGGTGCATTCAAACATAGTGGTAATTAACCATCATTAACACCACAGCTGACAGGGTTCAGATCCTGTCAAAGACAAAGTCTTTGTACTGTAGTACAGAGAAATGACTGAAATGAGCATGCTAACCAGCGAGCTGCCTGTCCCGACTTGTAATACCACTCTTATCTCTAGAGGCGTCACAGCAGCATCCATTTCATTATGAGAGGAAGACAGAAGTGTAGATCACATTCAACGTACACTAGGTTTTTATGGGATTGATTCCACTCGTGTACTTCCGTTTCGTCCTCCCTGCCAACACAAGACCACTTTAAACTGTTAGCGGTAAGCTTTAGTAACTAGCATTCAGCTAGCACATATTCAGCGTGGGGAGTGGGCATGGACCTGTGTGATTTACGATGCTACAGCTAACGTCTCGGCATCCCGGCCCCTGGTCTGTCATCCGAGCCCCAACAACATGCACATTCAATATTTATGCTTCTTTGATGCATCAGTAGAGACGTCTCTCCTGATTGAAATATAGATTTTATGGATGCAGTAGCTGAAGAAAAGAGACAGTGTTGTTTCAGCCCGAAAAGGCTGCCATGGACGATAGTAAACTGGTACATATCCAGGACACAGTGTCTCGGTGGGGGACTGTGGGTGCATCGGTCCTTTGGATCCACATACGCTCGGCTATTTCAGGGCCTCGGCTCCTGTTATCGCCCTGAAAAGCAATGCCATCGTTTTTAGGACTGGGCACAGACACACAAGAGACAACAAAGCTAAACTCAGGCGCGCCTCACATATCACATCGTTGAAGTGATTCTTATCGGAGTGCAGGAGGTCTCTAAAGGGAGGACGCATTTAAGGCAACATTTTAAGGTAGTAAAAATACCAGATTTCCACAGACAGGATGTCTGAATTTAGGCAATACATAGAGAGTTCTGTGAAATATATGCAAATTACAAATAAGACTAACAGCTCATTTGCACTCCTGGATGAAAATATTTATATTACTAAACTCTTTCCAAACCCTGATTGTGATCGAGTGCCTTAAATAAAATAATGCCTCTCCTGTGTTTCTGATTTCCCAACTGAACCGTGAGTGCGGAAGACAGCTGACTTTGTTTTGGCACATAAACAAACACAAGCATTTTTGGAAGACTCTAAATGTCACAGAGAGCCTTGGTGGGCGAGCTCGGCTGCGGGCCAACAGCCAAACCAGGAAAGAAGGAAAAAAAGAAGAAGAGATGTAGCTCTGTGGTTTGTAGAGCTGGAGAGACGGAGAACAAACCTTCCAGAGAATGGAAATTGGAGAAAAAAAATGAAAACATGATTTAATCTGTCTCCCAGCGGTTGCTCGCGTTCTCACGATATACTGAAAGGCGAGTCGGGAATTGAGAGCCAACAGGCGACTTGTGTTGTCCCAGTGAGACGTCCTCCTCTCATGAAGCGCGTGCATCAGCAGAGCACGCAGACACTACCAGCTGCAGACGTCCAACAGGACTTAGGCATATTGTCCTCACCTCTTTATTTCTATGTTACACTTGTGTCCCGTGGATGGCTTTGTGCCTACATGGTTCAGATATCCCCAATACCAAATTACATGAAATTATAGCACATGACACAGGGTTACCACATCAACTGTGATTGCTAACAGGCCTTGGATGTTTTCAATGGAACTTGGAGAGCAAATACACATTTTTCAGCAGCAGCGAGCCACAAGCCTTTCAAAGTATCCAGCGCTGCCTCGTAAAGTCACGCTATGAGGCCCAACGGGCCAGCTTTCTTCCAAAAAGGAAAAGAAGGTCGGCCATTTAAGGTAGACATAAATGGCTGGTTTCTCTATCAGGTCTTTGAATCACACTCGTATAGCCTGAAATTGCTTATGTTTGTTCTTTTCTCTGAAGCCCTTCTTACCTAACGATTTAGGAGATCACTATCTTAACTTGTCTGCATGTCCCCACTTGAAGACCCATCCCAGGCTTGGGTTTTGACTGGGAGAACCCCAGAGAGGCAATCTTGGTGATTTTGTTTAGATTATCAAAGAGTCTGCGTTTGGGAATACAGTTGGGTACATTCATCTGGTCCAACGCCACACAACTGAAACTGGAGTAGAGTTTCACCCCTTATTTTCTGTTCCTACAAGAACATACATGCTTTAATTAGTCATTCCTGTAGCCATACTAGTCTAAAGTACCTTACATACTTCCTACAATTATGCAAGTCAATCCACCGGATATCAACTAATCATGAACCAGCTACACACGAACAATAACATGTGTCACTCGCTACCTGATCCGTACATCCTAGTGAGCATGTGCAAAATAGTGCTACACGCCTATGTTGACACGCTGTCATGCACCCTAATTAAAAACAAGGCTACTAGCTTTTGCATGCAAATGGCATTGAGTTACACAATGATGGGTTCAAGCTCTATTCAGGGAGAATAAGGCCAAGGTGAGTAATAACGCTCATGTGTTCAAGTGTTATCTTTGGCCGGGAAACTTGACTCCATACAGATGTGATCTACTCCCATTTTGGGGCCGTTACTGGCGGGAGGAGGGCTAATACGGTCATTTTGGTTTTTTCAACTTTGAAGACTGCGAGTGAACCGTCTCCTTCAGCGCGTTAGCGAAGCAGCTGTAGCCCCAACAGCGCTGTGCACGTGTTTATGGTACAACCCTGTTCTTGTAAAGGGCCACCCTCAGACTCTGGTTTGGTTCTAGGTTAAGGCTGTTTCTTCCCCTCTATAACGTGTCTTCACTCAGAGATAACACTAAGAATCCACTGTATTATGGAACAAGACGACATTCAGCTCGCTGCCTGTCCTGATTGCACGTCAATCAAAACCTCAGTTTTCTCCAAAATAAGCAGCAGTTTGTGTCTGCTGCAGTAGAATACACAATTATTCTTCACTGACAGCAGGGACTAATGCAGTCTAAGAGACAAAAAAATATTTCTTCTAAAAACCTAGAAGCTTATTTACAAAAGAATAATAATACCAATTAGCCTGCAATCATCAGAGGAGGAGCCTCAGAAATCTCACAGCGAGGGTGATTTCTAGACAAACTGTGATTGCGTGTATGAGACATCAACACCCTGGTTGGAATAAACATGGTATCAGAGCCGCTGGATGACTTCACTGAGAGCACACAAACACAAAGGTTTGACCTGCACGATACTGCAACTTAATATCCTGTCATAATAAAGGACACCTTTTCTTTAGAGGTTTACACAGTCCCTCACACACACACACACACACACACACGCACACAGACAGTTGCCATATCTGCAGGGTGTAAGAAGTCATTGACGTCTGTGAAAGCACTGAGGCGCTGTTGTATTTTCCTCCACACCATGACGCCTCTCTTAGCAGGTGGGCTAATCTGAGATCGTCGTGAAGTAGAGACTCTGGTTTGCAGTGGAGTTTGCTAGCTGCAATTTACTGCTAAACCATATAACTATGCGCAATTGCACTAACTACTTAATTACACGGTGAGTTTTCTTTCTCTACTTCTCCTCTCACCCACACATGGACTCGGCCTGTCTAACTTTCTCAAGGCCGGATCGGATATCGGGGACAATGGGGTCGATCCACAGAAAAGGGAAGTCCCTCCCCTTCCTGTGTCCCAAAAGGAAAAAGATCTCATCATCTAACTGTTAACTCTATCGATTGCATAGTGTCATTTGAATTCATACTCAACTTCTCACCAATGTGTCATAATTCATTTTTATTTTGTGGAACTTATTATTTTAGTGAACTTAATAATTCAGCAAATGTATACCGACATTTGACTGAAAGAGCTCGATTGGGGGGGCTGATGTGTTCACCGAGATTCACATCATTGTCAGTAACCAGATTCAGCCTTCATGTACATATCAATCATAATGCAAACAAAGCCGTGTTCCATTGATTTTCATAAAGGGGTTAACATGACCCAGATGGTAAGAACTAAAGCAGCAGATCTTTAAAGTGGGTCAGAACTTAAGAACACTGGATCTGACATTTCCCTGTTTGGAAACCCACAACAGCTGTGTAACTCCACGTTCCTGCTGCTAACTGCAGCGGCCTGTTGAAGCTCAGATCTTTTAATAGACTTGTCAGACGACAGTGTTGGGAAAGGGTCCGTGATCACACGACTCTCTTTAAGCTTACCAATGTAAACATGCCGGAGATGATGATTCTGATGTCTTATTACTTGCTTATCTTGTGCGGTGTCAAAGCAGCAGTATTTAGGGGCCTGGTGGGTGGCACATGGGGAGTTCGATGCAACACGTCGTTCTGATCCGTCTTTTCAGCGAGCCTGATTAAAGCAGACTTCTAAATCAGCACACACCCCTTCAACAGTTCACATTTACCAACACAAATAAACACATTTGGGCTGGGGAGTCAATCCTTTTGCAAGGTCAGTTCCCCCACTGCTGTTTCATTTCTGTGTTCAATGGTTGTTTTTGGTTGACCTTTGCAGAGAGCGCTGCGGGTGAAACAGGAAGACAGCCTTAGAAAAATGGCTGTGGTGGTTAGATGCTGGGATTGGTTAAGAACTGCAATATCCCGACAGGAGAACGTGGGTTTTCAAAAGGGATCGGATGCATAAAACCTGAGAAATGCATGCATGCCCATATGTGCATCATGATCATAAAGCGCCACGCACACCTTCTTTCTCTTCCACACGGCAACGTTTGAATTGATCAGGATGTACACTGCAACACGCACCCTACGCAATCAGATATTCGATTCACATATAAATCCCTGCTCGGTATCTGGCTCCGTAAGAATCACGTGCCTGCATGTTCTGACATATGCACACATGCTTATGCAAAGTTCCCCCGTTTTTCAACACAAAAAGGGTCTGTTTTACCCAACATGTGCGGTCTGTGCATTTATTAATGAAGTCGATTAAAAACCTGTTGAACCTGCATTGCATGTCAAAGTAGCATCTCTTTAAACGTTGACCGACTTGATAACTCAGTGCACTTGGATCGATGTAAGTGTAGAAATCAATGGAAAAACAGATAAGCCAAATGATAAAGCAGGAATTCAAAGCTGCTGGAGAGTCTATCATAGATTCAAAATGTCAAGTTGTAAATGCACTGAAGCATAGTTTATGGAAACTACTATCTGAAATGACTGCATAACATCTTAACTAGAGTATTTCAGCCCATCGAGTCTGCATAGCAAAAAAAAGTAGGCAAGAGGTTGTGAGAACAAGCAGCGCTGGAATGTCCCGTCTCCTGTGACAGCCCGTCCATTCATACCCAATGTTCACACTGCGCACTCTTTTTCCTTTTGTTATGTGGATCGTTTCACTGGGTCAACACTGCATGGAACAACAGGTTGACCCAAAAGAATCATAGAGACAACATCTTGTTGGAGTCACGAAATAGAGCAGGTTAATGAAAAATGGTACAAAGATGTCTAATCCTGAATATATTATGATAACGTAATACATTCTGTTTACATCTAGTCCCTCACTTCTCTAGGTCTCTGTACCCGACGTCTTTAGCAGCTTCCACCCAGGGATCCAGGATCACTGAGAGGAACAAAGTGACCACCTTATAAATATATATATTCTCACATGAGTTTCTCAGCAACCCGTCTGCCAACACCTGGGCTGAGGCACTTGTTTAAATCAATCTGCGGGTGGGGGAAATATTAGATGGGTGACTCACATATAATTGACTGAACCAGGGTGTCAACAAGCTTAATCAAGGTATATTGTGGAGTTGAATCTGAAGGCGAACAAAAGAATATTGGGGAGGATTGTTTAGTGTTGCTAACAGAGAGGGTGGAGTTGGTATACAAGTGTTGAGGATGAGTTGTTTCCTAAAACCAGATTCCTGCGCGCTTCACATTCCTGCCCCGGTGCCTCTGCATGCATCGCTCTAGAAATCGCTTGCAGCTTCCACCATCCTCACCTTTGAAGTAGCCCTTGACCCTCAGGTAACCCACGCTCAGGCGGAGCACCGACAGCTTGTCCAGGCGGGAACGAACGTCCCCCAGGAAGGGCAGGAGGTCGGTGAGCCGGTCCAGCTCGCCATTCAGGCGATCGCGGTGGCGCTTTGAAGGGTTCGATTTGACCACGTCATTGCTTTCCGAAACCTTTTTTCTGTGAAGAAAGAAGAAAAAAACACATCGCTGGTTATTGAAGCCCTGTATATGTTGAGTGAGCGCACCAGGATTCAGTTCTGGCCCAGCTGCTGTGACACATGGCCAATCAGACGTGAGCCATTTTGACACTCAGCAGACAGCTTTGAAGTCACTATGAAAAGCCAGTCGTGATTGTGACTAATACACACTGAGGAACAGGTGAGTCAACAGGACATCAGCTCCCATCATGAGTGTTAAGTAGAGGGATGTTTTCAGATCGGGTCGATAGCTGTAGAATCCTCATCATTCATCAAGTCAGCTTGGACAAAACAAAAGTATCCCGTTTCATTTCTTCAGCTTAGCTTGACTTTCCAAACAGAACAGGTGAAAACTGGCAATATCACATAGCATAATATCATTTCAGAGAAATTTTATAAAGCCCCAAGTTCTTATTAAGCATGAAACAATAACATCTACCGCTTTATAATCTGCTGTTAACAACACAGCGCGGGTTTGTTTCTGGCCCATCCCATCTTCAGCTCAGAATAAATGACACATGTCCCATTGGCGACACATCGTCATCTAACAAAACCATTTCAGGCCAGCAGTTTTATTTCCTCCGACTCACTTTCACTTTGTAAAACTAGGGGGGTCATTGCTAACAAATCAGACACATATGCTGCACCAAGTGTGAGTGAAAGGTTGCTATGGGGACGCCATTCCTCCACCACACACAGGCTGGGAAAAACACTACAAAGATATGGAAGCTCATTCCTGCCAGGAAAAGATTAGCAACTCAACGCAAATGTCTATCTTGTGACTTCAATTCCATCATTTTTTTTTTTACTTCATTTATTTTCTTCAGTGGTTGAGCAGCAAACACACTTGCATCATGAAAAGGGTGGGAAAGCGTAACGTCTCTGCAGCCGCGGAGCTGCCGTCTGTGTTTATAGACAGCGGTCGCATTAAGCAGAGGGAGCTGACGTCTGACGGGCTAACGAGGTTATTTACCAAATGAGATGAATGCAATGTTAATAAGCATGAGCCCAATCCGTTGTTTGGTTTGAGCGAGTTTAATGAACAAATCCTGACGGGTGCCAAGCCCTCTGCCACAAACACACACAAAGCCTGGCTGTGTTTGCTGAGAAGGCCATCAACATTACAAATTATCAACGTTAATTGACTAAATTGGTAGCTGTTGTTGTCGCTGTCATTTTACGGTCAGATTAAACATTCTTCCTGAGCGGGAGAGTGTAATGAGTCTACAGCTGTTTAAACTGACAGCAGCAGGCTGACTGTCGGACTGTCCAATCACATGCATGCACACCATGTAGACGGCCAATCACGGCATTCCTCCCAGATACAGCTGAGCTTAGTTAAATCTGTGTGGAGGCACTGAAAGCTGTGTAACTTTATATTTCCTGTTACCATTTGAGAACATGATTATTGATTGAATTGCCTTCATGCAGCTAAATGTTTTCACATCTCACGACTGCAGAGAAATAAGACATTTATTAGATATTCTTAATATGATTACAATAAAAGCTTGATTGCTATGATGCATGCATGCATGTGAGCATATGTATCAACGAATGTGCAGCTGTAATTCAAATGTACCCGTGGCGAAAAAAATATTTTTTAAAATAAGACGTTGGGTTGAAAGTTTTGCTGCGCTTATTTTTTGTTTGAATGTCAAAAAATGAGGCCACTCAGGTTGGCATTTTCTCAAAATAGTTGGGAATAGAAACTTGGCAAACCTTGGTAGAGCCATGGTATCAACAAAACCACCTTGTGGTGTACGCATCCGTTTGGGACTGTCATAGAGTGCGGGTGCGAGGGCAGGAAGGGAGGACTCAGATGCAGAGTTCAGGGAAATAAAAGACTGTAATAGTCAAAATTCAAAAATAACTCAAAATCACTCCAACAAAACCAGGGGGAGGGGGGAGGGCGCGGCGCAACACTGGTAACATGTAACAGGCAACAAGTAACAATGGAGCGAGAGAAGACAAGAGAATGACAGGGCTTAAATACACAGGGGAGGTACAGTGTTGTGATTGGACACAGGTGGAAACAACCACCGGCACGGCAGACAATCTCGGGCCAAGACAGGAAGTAAAGTTACCCCAGGGACACAAGAGACATGAAACTACAAAATAAAACAGGACATGAACCCAAACCGTGACAGACTCATATGAAGCTCTTTCAGACGTCAGGAGGTTTTTTTGTAAAGATTTATCAACAGGAACCAATCAGGGATCATTATCAGACTGCCTCAATTTAATCAAATTCAATCGGTTGGTTCCAGCTCTTAACTCATACCAACTTATCGTGAGAAGCTTATCTGCCATCTCAGCATGTAAATTACCTACCAAAATTCCTCCAAAAGTTTCTCTCTTTACCGAATCTTTGGTTAATGACAGGCTATAAAATGTCCTCCTCTGCCACTGAATAGTCTGTGGGGATTGTAGCCTGAACTTGATTGCTGGCTTCAGACCTGAGCTATACCTTCTCAGAAATGGAGCAGGGCTGATCTCACTCTCAAGAAATGCTTAGCGGAGACAAAAGCCAGCATTCAGAACCCCTTCCCTCCCACCAACTCCACCTTGATTTGCTATAGATCACGGGGGCTGAGCAGCAGACATCAAGACGTTCATTGTAGGAAAAGCCGACGTTTAACCCCATCACTCAATCTTCTATTTGGTTTCCTTATCTCACGAGCGAAAGAGTAGAGGTCTGAACTCAGTGACCCCGGTCTCAGGGTGCAGGCGGCTCGTGTTGCACTGGGCCGCCGCGCTGTGAAGACACTGACACACATTTGTCTGCTAAAAGCAGGCGGAGCGTCTGGCCGATCCAGAGGCATGACTCAGCAGCCCAGAAGTAGGAAAAGCGGGCCTCGCTTTCTGTACACATTTGGCTGCTGCAAAACACAGACTTCAAATCTGGAGGGAGGATAGTTTACAATAGCGGCGAGCCTTGGCCTACAAACATCTTTCCAGACAGAGAGGTGAAAAAAACAGAATCGGGTAAAAACAAATAACATATGCTCTGCGGAAATGTACAAAAGCGAAAGATTTAAAAAAACAAAGATAAAAAAAGGTAAATTTTTTATGTATTTAACAATATCCTGCAATCAAACCAAACTTTAGATTTTCTGTTACTTGAAAAATAAACTCTTTCACTCCAAAGAAAAAGTAGTAAATGCTGCTCTCCGGTTGTATACTGCCATGCCAACCGCTACATCATCAAATTTGCCAAATTCACTGTGTCCAGTGTGACTCAGGGTGTAATGTACGTCATAAAGGCTTGAAGCGTCTTGCAATATGGATACAAATTTGATGCAGACGTTTCTATAGATGTTTCGCGACATTCCCTGGGAGGGAGCGAGCCAACTCAGAAACAAACTGGCTGCAGGTCGGGTTTGCACCAAACACTTTTGGGCTGGAACTGGTTTGGCCAGAGTAAAGCACTCTGGGAAGGACTCAGCTCTTTTGTCCAATGGGGAGAGGTGGGAAGCGTGCTTCATAGTGTCACACAGTTTTTTAGGGATGCTGCTGGGATCGAATTTGTGTCTGGAAAAATAAGACCATGTTTCCAGCATGAGCTGTTGTTTAGATTACATTAATTTGGCAGAAACTCATTTTTCTCCTCTGCGCTTACACACACTACAGTTCTAGGTTCTGTGTCTTCCATTAAGGCACATCAACATGTGGATAAAGCCGAAAATCAAACCTCTGGTCCTCCTGTCAATGGCTTACCAGCTGTACCACCAGATACCACACATTAAAACAGCAACATAACAAGTATAAATAGTTTTACTTGAAGATAATCTGACACATCTTGAACAAACGCACCATTAATCTATTGTTAGTGCTGCACACAGGGTTTGCTTTTGGTCATGAACAGACATTATTCTCATAAGCAAGTTGATAGAAAACAAAAAGTCTCTAACCGGTGTTGAGGAAGTCTCATGTTTGAGAACGAGACAAAGAGCAAAGAACAAAGGGCAACTTTGTTGCTGTGTTTTGGTGTCGAGCCAAACCTCTTATCGGCATGTCTGCCTGTACGTGTATGTGCGTTGGTTTGTGTGTGTTTCTCACAATCTCTTTAGATTACCGTGAAAAGCACATTTGCAACGCAGGAGAATAATATCCAGTCTCATTAAAGACACTATTGTTTTCTAAAATAAATGCTTAGTCACAGGCATATCATTTATAACCCCATCTCTCAGTGTTATATACACATTACCACTGTGTACTCAGAGCGGGGGAGGGGGGGGGGGGGGGGGTTATACACTATAATTAACTCATATTTCCCCAGCAAGCTGTTGGATGCAACAACTGCTGAAGAACAACACTTCTCAGGCTGAGAGGAGGACCAAGCAGATTCTAATCGGATTTCTTACATTGTCGTGGCAATTGGCTACCAACTTTTTTTAAATTCTTAGCCGTTGGTTGCCATGAGTGACAACCGCAACCAAATAGATGTTCAAATATTGCTGGTACAATCAGAAGCAGAAAAAAAGCACGTTGCGTTTACTTGTGTGCACACAGGCGTCTGCCTTTAAAGAGAATAGCAACACATGGCATGTAAACATGAAAAGAAAGTTTCCTTATCAAGCTGGTATACAACTGCATTAAATCTGAACTACTCAAACGATAAGGCAACTAAGAAATGGCAACCGTATTTTCTTTTTGGAGGAAAAGCTGGGGCCCAGTCGCCAGCTGGGAAAACACTTTTCCAAGTGAAGTGTAAGTGCTGCTGGTCTGCAGTGCTGCACATCAGCTAAACTGGAAGCATACGCCGAAGACGGAGCAGTAATAAAAAGGGAGACTTTTGGATGGGCCGATCTACCGTGGAATGCCCCTGAGTAGTTACCACAGCCTTCTAACAGTTAGGCTGAATGGAGCCTTTGTGCAGCTGAGCCCAGCTGGCAGTCCAAGAAACCTCAGCCCTTGCTGCACAGCCCCACGTCTTCTGATAAACACAGACGTCTGCACATGGGCCCAGCTTTTTATTTTGGGATTCATACACTGGGAGCGGCCTGTAACCAAGGCGGATCACACTTATCTGTACAACGCTGCGTTGCCACTTCTGTGTTTGACAATATGATCAATTCTAATCGTACATCCATTCTCCAGCAAGCCAGTCTATAACTGTATTATATTGTTTTCACAAACAAAAAATCAAATAAAGTAGATAAAACAAGCAAATAACAACAATAAAATGTAAAATAACTGTTAGACGTACTGTAAATATTACTTATGTATTTTTTTTGCTATTTATTGGTAATCCCTTTATAATGAGAGGTGCCTGTCAGATAAATTAATTAACGTAATTGGGATGGAGGGCAAGGCCTTTGGTGTTCAATTATTGAAAGGAAGACATGTCCTCATTTAACAGAAAACTGCCATTACTAGAGGTGTAATTTTAAAGTTTGCTTTAAAATCTATTTTTTAAAGTTCTATTTTGCTCTTCACCAACTCTTAATAATTTACTTTGGGATGGTGGATTTCAACAGATTTATTTGTCTATTTCTCCCCTTAGAATATGATATTTTTTCCTGTATTTCAGGACAAGTTGTCTGCAGATAAATCAAAAAGAAAACTATTAGTTTGTATTTGTTTAAAACAAAATACTGTAGTGTAGTGCAGTTGTCCGTCTACACCCTGAACAAGCTGAAATATTCAAAAAGTGACTTTTTGTGTTTTAATGTATCAATAACTTATTTGTAACGTAACACTTCTTTATAGGTCTTCATATCCCTTTTTGTTAGGAAGCAGAAGGGTTAAAAAAAGGAGAAAAACAGGGAGTAAAGCACACACGCACACACACGCTCGCACGCACGCGCACACACACACACAGCCCTATCAGATTACAATAACAAACCACCCTCCTCCCCCCCCCCCTCCCCGGAGGAGCATCGCGTGAGAGCAGAGGCCCAAGTCTCCAACTTGATTGTGATTAATGCGCCAGGGCAGCATGGACGCATTCTTAAGGTGGTCTGCGGAAAGTCGAGTCCAGAAACCCCAGAAAAAACACGCAGAGCGTAACCAGCGGAACACAGGACCGAACTTCAGTGGGTTACTGGTTCACCTCATGCTCTCTTCTTTCCGCAGAGTTAAGTGTAGTCGATCTATCGATGGAGGTTTACACAAGGACACGTTTCACCATACTTGGACTTATACGCGTTTAAAGTCCATCCGCGAAGTTAGCAAAAGGAAGCTGGTCGAAATTTACTTCCCCCCAACCACACTTTTATTATTACCACTAACAGCCGCCGGTTATAACCACCTAACCACATACGGCCAGCGGTTGTTACAAACGTTACACACAGACACCGGTTATAACCACCTAACCACATACGGCTATCGGTTGTTACAAACGTTACACACAGCCACCGGTTATAACCACCTAACCACATATGGCCAACGGTTGTTACAAACATTACATACAGCCACCGGTTAATAACCACCTAACCACATACGGCCAACATACGGCCACTGGTTATAACCACCTAACCACATACAGCCACCGGTTAATAACCACCTAACCACATACGGCCAACATACGGCCACTGGTTATAACCACCTAACCACATACGGCCAACGGTTGTTACAAACGTTACATACAGCCACCAGTTATAACCACCTAACCACATACAGCCACCGGTTATAACCACCTAACCACATACGGCCAACGGTTGTTACTAACATTACATACAGCCACCGGTTAATAACCACCTAACCACATACGGCCAACATACGGCCACTGGTTATAACCACCTAACCACATACGGCCAACGGTTGTTACAAACGTTACATACAGCCACCGGTTATAACCACCTAACCACATACAGCCACCGGTTATAACCACCTAACCACATACGGCCAACGGTTGTTACTAACGTTACATACAGCCACCGGTTAATAACCACCTAACCACATACGGCCAACATACGGCCACTGGTTATAACCACCTAACCACATAGGGCCAACGGTTGTTACTAACGTTACATACCGCCACCGGTTATAACCACCTAACCACATACAGCCACCGGTTATAACCAGCTAACCACATACGGCCAACGGTTGTTACTAACGTTACATACCGCCACCGGTTATAGCCACCTAACCACATACAGCCACCGGTTATAACCAGCTAACCACATACGGCCAACGGTTGTTACTAACGTTACATACCGCCACCGGTTATAACCACCTAACTCAATACAGTTACGGGGAGGTTGTCCACTGGTGCGAGTGCCATACACGGACATATTCGCGCACGTGTCGAGGCGGAACTGCCGTGGGTGGAGAAAAAAGATCTGTTTTTCAGAGGGGGGGGGGGCTCTGTTATAATGGTTGGGAAACACTGGGTTATAACTAACGTTACATACAGTCAACGTTTATGACCACATACAGCCAACAGTACGACATACGCCGACGCGTATACCTTCACACAGCCTATGCTTATAATTTACATACGGCCAACGGTTATAACGACATACGGCCAACGGTTATGACTAAAGGTACATACAGCCAACGGTTGTAACCAACCTAGCTAACAGCACTTTACTAACAAACGTCAGTTAGCTTAACTAGCTAAACTGAAGGTTAACGTTAGGCGGTCTGCGTGGTGCGTTCACGTACCTACCTTTACCTGTAACTTCAAAGAAAGTGTAATGTACGATTATAGTTTCACAAACTACGGGCACAGACACAAAACAGAGGACAGCAAAAGCGACATTTTTACGGACAAGTCTTACTGTTTGAGAACAGGCTTCTTCCTCTTCTTGTTAGCATACGATCCCGGGTTTCCCAACATGGTGTCACTTCGTTTTTTCAACGGTCGCAAAACTTGACATTCGGGGCAGACGTCCCTTCGGCGAATCCCCTCCGCGGCTTTTCTTGCTCCGTGTACAAAGATGGAGGAGTGGGTGCCGGGAGAGTCGGGTCGGGGGGGGGGGGGGTTGGGGGATCCGTGTATTCGGTCAGTTGTCTATTATTTTCCCCGCTGAGTCAAACTCCCATGTTCGGAGGAAGAAGAAGGGTGCAGCAGAAGGAAGCCTGCCCGGGGTCCGCGGAGCTTTGAGTTCCCGTGGGCGGACACCGGAGCTGACCTTGGGTCGGTGGTGCGTTGAGGGGGAGCTCCACGCGGTAGTGCAAACAGAAACTGCTGAAGTTTTGGCAGAAGTGTGTGGCGGGGGTGGGAAATTTAAAAGAGTTTTCCGCAGAATTCACCAACAGTCCAACCCATCCGCCTTCTTTAAATAAACAAGGAAGCTTTATTATTATTATTAGTATTATTCGGAGTCTCTCTCTCTCTCTCTCTCTCTTTGTACGCTGGGCGTTTTCAGGAAATGTGAATGAACATTCTGCGGAGTTGTGTATTTTAAGGTGGACTGGAGTCTTTGTGACTCTCAGGCTTCGTTCTGCTTTTTTAATATCCAGAGTGCAGGGATTTTTTTTTTTTGTGGGTGCTTTGTTGGAGAAGAAAAAAAAGTGTATCCTTTGGCAGAATTTTGTGACCACAGCAGGAAATGTTATTGAATGTTTTACTAATAACTTGCATGAAACCTCATGCACGCATATCACGTTGTTTTTCTAACTCACTACAACCTTTAGTGCTATTTTTCAGCTATGCAACTATGTGTTGCATGATTTACTTGCTTTAATCATCCCTTCAACATATGTACTTTAGTCTACGTGCAGCATGGACTAATACATACACATCCATGAACAGTGATTTATTAAAACAAATAAGATCGACGTCGACTCCCCAGTGGACTTGAAGCGCTTCCGTGCCAAACTGGGAGAAAAATGTAGTGTTCTTTGTCGTGTTGATACAGGAAAGGGCCTTCCCCAAACTGTTGCCTCAACATTGGAAGCATCACTGTATGCCGAAGCATTAAGTCTTCTATTCTAAATGTTGTGACACCACGGAGCCCAAACCATGGAGAAAAGCTCTAAACCAAAGGTTCTCATAGATGTGTCAAGACGCCTTTGGCTACGTCATGCATTCACAGTGGCAAGCAGGCCAAATAGGTCTGGATGCAAAAAAGATATTCTGAAGTGTGCTATGATGGATGAATATTTCACTTTAAAGAATCCTAAATGGGATTTCTAAGCAGCATTTGTGATTTAATCCGCTATATGTATATTTCCTTGTTGTATATAGTTGTTTTGGTATATATTTTTTACTTTTTTGTTTGTCATGATTTATGATGTGTTTATACACCAGTCCCCATTTAAGGGTGTAAGCACTTTTATACATCAGCATTATTTTGAAGGTATTGCTTTTCCCTAATAGGTGTTTCTATTCATTTGTCCATCCTATTTATATCAGTGGCAGCAGTCTAAATACAGACATTCCACACTACATTGTTCGATGTTTTAAATTCCTCAGGGTTTGAAAATCAACTTTCTTCCTCACCTCGCTGCACATCAGTGACAGCTAGAGACCTGTTGACTGTTGCCATGGAGACCAATCACACCCTAATGCCTAATTTACACCTCTGCGGAAAAGGCCGCACAGACCAAGGAGCTCACAGAGAGACGCGGAGAAAAAGAAAAAAACTACTCCGAAAAAAAATGTGACCGGCATCTGGTTGCTGAATGGGAAACCCGCTGTACCACAGGAAGAGATAACAGACGCTAAAACCACTGCAAAAACATGCAAAACAGCAGCAAATAGACACAAAAAATGAATGAGAAAAAAAAATGACCACAACGAACCATAAAAAAAGAGCCAAAAAAAGCCTACAAAGAGACCAAATGAACGGCAAAGAGACAATTACAGAACCAAACTTAACTCATGGGAGGCGGGACAACGTATTTCACTATTGGCTCATTGTCCAACTCCTCCATTTCCAGCTATATGGAGTCATTACGCACTGGGATGGGAAACCACGGAATCCAATAAATCAAAAGGCCCGTCGAACAAAGGCTTCGATGAACCGCACGTAAAAAATAATTGAGGTCCCATGCGCGCTGTCCTCCAGAGACATGGATTATGGAGCCGCCGTGTCGCCGTGGCTCCTCGGTGAACTTCTTCTTCTTCTTCTTCTTGTGCAAACGGTACTTCCTCATAACAGCCGTCCGTCAAGTCCACACTGCGCGCTGCACAAGTAAAGCAACTCTGTTTCCTCAAGGCCACGGCAAGAAAATACAAAACCAATGCACACCAAAAGCACTTTAGCAATATTTAGGGGGAAGTTTAACAGCTCTTGAATTTTTGCACAATTTCCTAATATAAAAACTTGCTGTCATGTACAACACATAAAAAAGCAATCCTGCTCTTAAGTTTTGGTAAAAAGTATTCCCATTTGATTTTATTGTAACGGTGTGATTGAGCAGAGCACTCTTTCATCACGCCGACCGATTATTGGAAAGCATGATGGCTACAAAGTATCTATTTGCTTCTGAAATTGGTAAATTGGATGTGTGTCTGCTTATGATCGGCTAAAATGTGGGTTCCTGTCGGCATGTAACGTGGTTACTTTCTGTTAGTTCCCAGGTAGATTTAACAAGTGGCTCCACGTGTATCTGTAGTCTCACCTCTAAAGCTCCACTCTGGCAGGGGGCTTGTTTCCAGAAAGCCAGCGTTTAGTGTGTTTTTTTTAAGCTTCCATTTTCTTTTTGCCTTAACCCCCCCCCCCCCCCCCCCCAAAATCTCAGATCTGAGAGCCACGTTTCCACGGTAACGATCGGTGGCACAGAACGAAAATAGCAGTAAAACGTGGCTCATAATTTGTGGTTCCCTGACAATGTTGCGGTCGGGAGCAAATGGAAGGGACAGAGATTTTAGGAGACCGCAGTAACTTGTTGGAAATGCGCAGCTGGTGAAGACGATGTGAGGCTCCTTCCAACGGAGAAGAAGAAAAAGAGTATGGAAGGGGCCCTCAGTTGCTTCTTCCCCTGAACGAGGGAGAGATGGATCTCACTCAGTCGAGTTAAAAAGGCCGCAGAATCAACTAAACGTTGCTACCCGTGAGGGTCAAAGCTCACCTGCAGGGTGCGACAGAGAACCCCCCCCCCACACACACACACACACACACACACACACACACTGAGCAGCAACGGGAAACGCTGTGCAACCCTCTCCAGGCGTTAGCCCGCGCCGAGCTCCTTCGCCATGGGGCTCCATGTCTTTATTTCCCACTATCCGTAGAGCGGGGCCCAATGGTTTCCACTCAGAAGGCCATCTACCTCCGTGCACCCCCCCCCCCACCCCCCGCCCCACCCCCCGCCCCCTCCTCGCGTCACATCCCCAGAACTCATCACAACACGTTTTAACGTATTAACCGGTTGGGTTCCCTCCCCCTTGTTGCTCTCAGAGGCAAAGAATTGCGAGCTGAGGCGATGAGCCTAAATGAATTCTTAGAATAGCGACTTTCTAGATGACTTTCTAAATGAAAACCATGGCCTCTTATCTCATTGTTTGGAAGGTATCAACACACACCAGACATGAGTTATTATTATGAGAGAGCGTGACGTGAATCGGGAGCCGCAGCTCGCCTCTCACACTGGACACACATGGCCATGCTTAACAAATAAAGTGATCTATCATCCACTGATGTTTATCCACAGGACAAAGAGTTGGAAGGAGTCTGTGAAGGGAACACAAGAAACAAAACAAAAAGAGAAGAACCCCAAAAAAAACAATAAGAAACAAAATGATGAATGGAAATGTGTCCCAATAACAGTCCGCTGTGGACGGAGGGCTCTGCGGGGGCCCCTCGGCTGCTCCTTTCAAACAGGCGGAGGCTTGACGAGAAGCAGGCCCTCAGCTGGGGGAGGGGGGGGGGGGGGGGGGGATCCCGTGTGTGTGTGCGGGGGGGGGGGGGATGTAACCGGTGGGTGTCACGGTTGCTGCGTTGGTGGGAGCGGAGCGAAAGTGTGTTCTCTGTTCCTCCGGTGGGGGGGGGGGGGCGCTGCTTTACAGGAAGTGCACACGCGGCGGTGGTTGTGGGGTTTCATCGTGTGGACCGTTTGTGGTTAAACTTAAGATTGCTTATCTGGGTCAGTGCTGGGGAAGAAGCACTTCTTAAAAACCTTTAAAAAGCCACTAATCTGAACTAAGAGCTCTCTGTAAAGTGTCGCCATCATGTGCGAGCAGCAAGGGGGGGGGGGGGGGGCATGGGGGCTGAAAGGCGTTCTCTGTTATATTCAATGTTGGCAGTGAGAAGTGACTTTCTCTATACTGAGAGGACTAATAACACAAACCTCTCAATCTGCAGGGTGTGTAGAGGTGCATTTGGTTCATTGTGGTCAATTATTTACAGTTAGTTAGTTTGTTCCAAATATCAGAAAATGGCCCCAAAAGAAACGTCCATAACAATATATTATACGCACTAAGGGGAGGGGAAACATTCAAATGAAGATCTACTTGAAGGAGGAAACAGAAATATGTTTTACGTTGGTGGACTAAAGATGTATTTCTTAATTGACTGACGTCCCTTTTGTAAAGTATTTAACAAATGGTTTGTTTATGATTAATTAACGTTCTTTTTTTTTTAAATAAAGCTTTTTGAATCGTATGTTTTGTTTTGATTCGCAGAATTTGATTTTACAGGACAAATATTCCCAGAAGGGTTTCATGTCCAGTCAAAGGCTTTGAAATGTGTAATTATAAAATAGTGACATTTATGTTTTGTATTTGTTTTCTTTGCTTATTAACCAACTATTTACCAGCTTTTTTTTTTTGCATTCGCTCTGGTATCGCCGTATCGTACCATGGGCTGCAAATAAAAAACCCAATCAATAAAATCACATCTGATCATGCTTGAAGAACGAAGGAATGACAAGAGAGAAACGCCCATAGCCTGGGTACACCTACTTCCTTTTCCACTGATTTCCACACAAAGAGTTATTTTTGAATGCGTCGTGCTTCATGAAGTCAGCACGCTGCTTTCTATTGATGCTCTGAGGAAGGTGTGGACTGCCCCCCCCCCCCCCCCCCTCGTTGCCATGCCCCTGAGATGTTTTAATGCTAAACTTCTCTCCTCCTCCCTGCAAACTGTCAAATAAAACCTGCTGCAGAAAAACTGCGGAAATTTGGCCGAGATGGATTCGCCGAAGCCCCTCCGCTGGCCCCCTCGCCGCCGTGAGACCTGAATGTGGAGCATTGTTGTTCCACTGCTGACTAATTACTGCTGTGTGTGTGTGTGTGTGTGGGGAGGGGGGGGGCACTGTACTGCAACTGAGTGTATGAGTGTGAGTTGCAAAGGTACATTTCTGCATTGAACTAATCTTACTCCAGTCAATTTGAGGCGAAGCGGGGGGGGGGTTTGGGGGGCAGTCAACAACACAACGTGTCCTTTACCCGCGTCCTTGGGAAACATGAAAAGGAAGGAGGAAAGGAGGAGGAGGATCCTTCCTATGGACAGGTCCTCGTGAACATTCAAACGGGAAGGATACCTACACGGGACTGATGAAGAGCCTGTTTTTAGATGTTGCTGCAGCAGTGGATTGTGGGACGGGATGAATCTCCTTTTCTCCGCACAAGAATAGTTCCGGTGTTCCCTAAAGGAGACAAAGAAAGGAAGCATTGAAGCAGCTTTAGAGAACCGGACCAGACGTAATCGGATCCTGACCTTTCCCGCCGCGTCAACTGCAGGTCACAAAACAGTTCTCCACCCACGAGGAAATGTCTTCATGGTGTCAACCCACGAGGTCACGTTTATACCCGACGGAGGGGGGGGGGGGGGGTCTGCTGCTGTTTGGTGTCCACGTTGATCACGTGGAGCCTTCACCGCTGTGAATGAAAGATGATTAGACGTGACGGTTTGTTTGCATCTCCTCCGATCTCCACCTGCCCCCGCTGTGGTGGAGACGTCGGCGGTGAGGCCTGCAGGTCCACGCCCACCTTCTGTGAATTCTAGTCCAGATTATGGAGATTAGAAACAGATGTCCACAAACATTTGTATAATTACTTACTGGACATTGCTTTCCCCCCCCCCTCTCCTTTTCATGTGAGTTTCAGGGTTGTGGTGACAAAAAGAAAAAAATGGAATACAACTGAGCTCGTGTTGCTTCGGGCTCCCCAAAGGAGGGTGGTGGTGGTTGGGGGGGGGGGGGGGGGAGGGGGGGGGTCGTGAGTTTCTGTTTGTGCGTATCTGGTTTGAATCCCGCCGTTCACACCATCGCATCACAAACCCTCGGATCCATTTGCTGTTTTTCACCGTTTACATTTGTTGAGGGGAAGCAGACCCAGATGACTTATTCATCCCGTCCGTGTCGTGAGCTACAGCTCTGGATTCTTCTCGCTTACATTGGGGAGGCGAGCCGAGGGGGGCCAGCCCGTAGGGGGGCAGGGTTCTGTTTCGCAGTATTCTGTATCTCTTCCTATGTATGTTATTAGGTAGATACTATATAAAGACACCATCATGTGAGCTATAGAGTATAAAGCTATATATAAATGGACGTCTGCTTGTAAAAGAGTGTATCTACATTTTGTAATAAAAGCTCTTCATATGTTCAAGAGCATCTAAAGCAAAGCAGTTTTGGGAGAACAAGGAGGACTTCGTCATGAAGTCGCTGAGCGTCTGTTGCAACAAAACAACAACTCTTAAATTGACCTGTGTTTTGTTTTCCTAAATAAAAGGGTCGAGACCAGGAGTAAAACCAGGGATGTGATGTACGTTTTTGGTGGTTTACCCAAAATATGCAAGTAGCTGAAGTAACATTTTATTTTTAAACTTTAACGTTGTCATAGATAATCTCAGTATTAACCAGCAGCCCCTAAAGGCAACATCAACTCCCAAAGCCTTTTAAATCAGATGAACACTGCCACATACTGGTGAAAACACGGAGATACACCAGGTATTAATGTGGTACTTATGGCTAATAGAGAAATAACTCATGGGGCCTCCAAGGATTATATGACCAGATTAAGAGGTAAGAGTGGAGTCTATAATCACAATTTAAAGCACTGATCATTATAGTAGTCATTATTACGGGGGAAAGAAAACTCCACTTCATCACACAAGTGTGATTCGAAAATCCAAAACGATTAATCAGTGTTTCAATTAGAAGGTTGTCATCAAATTAGTTAGAGTTTTATGTTTTCAATTAAATTTCATCGTTTACTGGTTCTTTTCGATCCGATGCGGGCATTGAAAGCCTTTGTCCATAAACTGGTTTTGCATTATTAACTACATTTTCGTTGACTTTGAAAACTTGTGGATAGAAAAAAACAAGCCGCTTGAATATCTCACTTTTTTTTTTTTTAAATCGTTATTAAATCATTTTCATTTTTTGTATCTATTACTATGCATTCGTCGGCTATATATTGTATATATATTATTGTTTTGCTTATACAAAAACCGAAGGAAAATCAGGCATTAACAAGCCGTACTGAAAGTATGACCAAGGAGCCCGGGACCAAGCGAAGGACCTCGGGCCCTCTGACGTGTTATTCAGGCGCCGGGTAGCGGTGAGTTTTCGGGTCAGCTCGGAGGCTTCTTTGGAGGACAGTTGAATCATGGCCCTGAGGGTGATCCGGCTGCTCGCCCCATCGGGAGCGACCGCTCTCAAAGCGGCGAACGTCGCACCGAAGGTAAGAGCGGGAATCGCGCGCGCACTCTGCACCCGTCCGGGGTGTCAAGTTTTACAAGGGCACGCTAGCGCCGCTAGCTAGCCGCATGCTAGCTAGCATCACACTCGGCCGCCTACAGGTTAGCTGTCAGTTTGTTTGTCGGGTTATTGGCAGTTGAGAGTTAAGAAACCCCGCCGTGTGTACATGTGAGTAACGTTATATTTATGAATGCTTTAAGGACGCGTACACGACGTGCTCAGTCAACCGTGTTTTACACCTCCAACCTACTGCTGTTTACGCAAAGATACAAATATAATGGTATCGTGTTATTGGGGGTCGCACCACGAGTACGTACTGAGACGATTACATTACAAGTTCAGCTTTTAAGTGCAGAGTAACGCTCATAAATCAATGTGGAGTAAGCGGTGATGCGTGTACAGTATTACCGTGAAGTGCGTATACCATAGGTGTATATTTGTATGTAACGTTATGTATTAAGCAATAAGGTACGAGAGGCTGTGCCTTATCGTCAATGATGTCAGACTTCAAGGGTGTTGGGCCCGACGCGCAGCTAACATGTCTCGGCACCGCACAGTTGTAGCCACCAAACGTTGTGTTTCGCGTTTCAGTAGCCGTACGTGTGGCTGTTGCTATGCAACAGAGAAGGTCGATGTAAACGGGTGAGGTACACTATGGCTTAATGAAGTACACACCCCGTCACTCTCAAGCAATCGGAATGAATCAGGATTTCATCCACCCGTATTATAAATGTGTGTCTATATATAATATCTCACACACACACACACATTATATACATAGGCTTTGTGAGTATAGTGTATTATAAATACTGCCCATTGTAATCCTAATAATACAATAAACCCTTTAAGTTAAGTATGTCATTTGTGTTACAATCAAATGATCATTCTGTAACACAAAGGACATGTACGGTACATGTGACCTGTACGATACGGTAGGAGCTTTAGGGGCTCAGCGTCCTGTGGATGGAAACGGAGACGAGTGGTGGGTGAGTTGTTGCCCCCGGGGGACGCTTTTTTACGAGACGAAATCGGCGAGCTGGGTTGCTGGTGTTGTTGATGCAGGTTTTGACCTTTTTGCTTTCGCAGCCAACCGTCTAAATGTTATTGTGATGAAATGCATAATGCAGCCAGTCGGGCCCGACCTCGATGGCACAATGAAAGTTTACACAAATAAATGTTGGACTCGGCCCCTTCTGGACCTTCTCGTGGAGGCAGTTGGAGTCATCTGCGGTTGTCTGTTTTTTGTTTGTAAAGCAGGAGATGTAAACTGTCCACAGCTTTAACAGATGGTCCATAAGTGGGGACACGATTTACTCTCCCTGAAGTCTGGAGAGTTTGTTATCGTGGCATCAGATGGTTGGATCCTCCACTTCCCTTCTATTGCCTCTCCTGTCACTCACTTTCAGACCCATCACCGATGTGTCCTCTGCCAATTTTATGGCCCAGTTTTTGCAGCACAGTCGTGTGTAAACAGACCGTAAAATAGGGGGACTGAGACGGCTTCACAAACTGCGGCCTCCGCAATAACCGTGAAGTTGGTTCCACACCCCTCTATTAAAAGATGGGGGCGCGAACCTTCGTGAAGGCAGGATTCATCGCACCTCGAGTCACAGCTGCTCCGTATAGTTTGATTTGTTAAAAAGCTCTATAAAGGGAGAACAGTGAACCCATGACAAGCTTTTAAACGGTATATTCCGTAGTCTCTCAGTTGCGTTAATTACTAATTTATTAGGTCATATGTTCCGGAGAGAAACAAGGCCATAGCAGAGGCCCTGTGGTAGTTTGAGTTTTATATGATCTCAACGCCCGCGGCAAGTTTTAATAACTGTTAAATGAGGGTCTACACAGCGCGTCCACCCGAACTCATTTGTGCTTTTGCCCCCCCAGGCGTGTGTGCACACGAGCCCCGCGCGGCGCCTGCGCTACGGCTGGCTGGCCTACGCGCTGGGCGAGAGGACGACGCCGCGGTTAAAGCACAACAGCAAAATCATCACCGTGGATGGCAACCTGTCCTCCGGGAAAGGGGCGCTGGCCCAGAAGCTGGCCGACAAGCTGGGTAAGTGTCACGCGACGGGGGGGGGGGGGGGGGGGGGGGGCAGAGGTCACAGGGCAGAGGTCACAGGGCTCAATGCTTGTACTCACCAATACTGTTTATTGCAGTAAAGCAGCAGTACAATAAGTTGTAAAATCTTTCAAATACATTGTCTAATCCCTGATGTCAGCGATCGTGTTTCATTGATCCGACTTCATCCCTCAATTCACCTGCAATGGCTTTTGGGAAATCTACTCGTGTGTTTGCTCGGTATCGGGTTATTGGTTGACTGGTTGACGTGGAAACGCCAGGCAAAGAGACAAGGTGGGCGGTGCATGCCTCTAACCACCAACCCCCCCCCTCCTCAGGGATGCTCTACATGCCGGAGGCGGACACCTTCTACTTGGACAGGAGGGCCGGGGAGAAGGAGCTGCTCCCCGTCGACTTCAACGGGATGTGCAGCCTGCAGAGGTTCTACGCCGAGCCCAAAGCCGCCGACGGCAACAGCTACCGGCTGCAGATGTGGATGTACACCATGCGGGTGCTCCAGTACGCCGACGCCATCGAGCATCTGCTCACCACAGGTAGCGCCCGCTCCCGGCTGCAGTCCCCATCTCCATTGCTTCAACCTCCCACCCCCCCCCCCATCGGTCTTGTGTGTTTTGCAGGCCAAGGCGTGATCCTGGAGCGTTCTCCCTTCAGTGACTTTGTCTTCCTGGATGCCATGTTGAAAGAGGGTTACATCAGGAAGGAGTGTGAGTGTGCGGCGTTGGCCCGAAGTGGAACCGTTCATTGTGTTGTTTCCGTGTCTCCCGCTCCATTCAAACGTCTCGCTGTGGCGCGCGCAGGTGGGCAGCACTACAACGAGATCAAAGGCATCAGCATCTGCGAGTTCCTGCCGCCGCACCTCGCCATCTACGTGGACCTGCCCGCCGAGGAGGTGCACAAGAAGATGACGCAGAGCGGACAGGTAGAGAGGCGGATGTATTGTAAACGTGGCGCAGTGCGCTTTGGACAGAGGACGCCGTGTTGACCTTCCTGAAACGGAACAAAACCTTTTCAAGCAGCACATGAAATGTTGATGTGTTGTGTTCTCTTTTTGAGCGTCTGCTGATCCTTCTGTTAAAAAGGAGTCTTTTGATCCTCTTCAGAACGTGTCCCTGTCGTATCTGAAGGGCATCGAGGACAGTTACAAGAACTCCTTCTTGCCCCAAATCAGGTGAGATGAAACCAACGTGTCGAAGAGTCCGAATCAAGATGCCACTGTCGTGGGATCCGGTGTCCCAGAAACTCCTTTTTGTCTCTTCCAGCGAAACGTCGGAGCTGCTCGCCTATGACGCCACCAAAGCCCAAGACGTGGAGAGGGTGAGGCTCCAGCCCTGAAGTGTGTGTGTGTGTGTGTGTGTGGGGATCCTGTAGGCGGCGTGCTCACTGTGCTCCGTCCACAGGTGGCCGAGGACTTCGAGTATTTGAAGTTCGAGAAGGGCCCGTGGCTGGAGCAGGACGACGTCACCTACCACCACATGAGGATGCTGTGAGTTCTCACACGCTTCCACATTTAAATGCAAATGAAACGCACCCAAACCGGGTCGAGTCGGATTCACGGCCTCAGCCTCTTGTTTGTCACGCTCGTTATGGATGAATATGCAAAGTACCCGCAACGAGTCGCGGAGACGACTCTAAATGCAGATTCTCCCTGATTGCATTTGGTATGCCGTCCTGCAGCCGTGGATCCGCTTGTCTGTGGGCCGCCGTTCTAGCTCTCTCTCTCTCTCTCTCTCTGTCTCTCTCTGTCTCTCTCTGTCTGTCTCTGTCTCTGTCTCTCTCTCTCTCTCTCTGTCTCTCTCTGTCTCTGTCTGCAGCGTGGAGGACAAACAGAGGGTGTCGACTCTGACCCACATACCCAGGTTCCTGCCGGAGATCACCATCGGAGCCCACGACTACGACAACAAATACTACGCCTACAAGTCGGTACGTGGCGGCGGCGAGGGAAGGGGGGGGGGGGGGGGGAGCGCAGCCATGGAGGAGGGTGGCGGCCCGTCCTGTCCGTTCTCCTCGGTTCTGAGGAGCGACCGATTTTAAACACCTCTTCATCCCAGTAAAGGTTTTAGCAGGATGTTCAACCTTCGTTTCTTCACAGCACATTTTAACAGTGGATTCGTTGGCTTGTTCGAAGGCACTAAAGTAAGCCGCGTAAATGAGTTTACAGATAATTCCAATAACCCTCCTTTTTATGTGCAGATCGGTTTCACGTCGCAGCGCCATAGCTGCTTTATCCCCACAGTTTTCATGGGAAGTCTTAAATCTTAAATCTGAAAATACCATCTGATGACTTGCCGGCCGTAAAGTGTCCAGAAACAGAGATGGAAAGAGCATCCGACGATGTAATAGTGAATAGTGAACGAGGAACAATCATTTAGTGGAACTAACAACGGGAACATGAGACACCGTCATTGTTGTGTTACTTTGTGTTGATCCCTCTTTATTAAAAC